>NC_067205.1:15189575-15876327 GCF_026262505.1 Trichomonas vaginalis G3
TTTATTACCTTCCTCAAATTTTGTTAAGATTGCGAACTGTCAACATTCATATGATAGGTTGAAACGCTGTTTTTATAGGTTGTAATATACCACAAAGTTCAAAATAGTAACTGAGTGCTGGTCAATTTAATTCATATCATTCTTTTAAATCATCTTTGTAATAATTTCTGTTCTTGCTCAAATCCACTTTTAGAGCTGAATTTTTAGAATATTACAATACATTTTTTAAGTTTATATTAACTCTTTATATAAAGATAAAATTTCAAATCTGTTATGAACAATAAATTTTTGAAATTTATATTCCAAACAATTTACTTTATGCCAAATTTAATCTTATCATCTAAGAAATTCTCAAAAACAATAAGCAATATAACATTTATTTTCAATAAATTTTTGTATAAGGAAATAATAATAAACAACATAAGATACCCATATATTCAACAAAATTTGATTACATTTCTTGATAATTCTGCAGTAGAAAAAAACCGAGGAAATAGTATAATCAAAAGGTACATTCACTAGGCGATAACAGTAAAATGGGATGAAAATAGGATAAATAGCATCCATATATAGTGCCTAACAATATTTATACGGGCCAAAAAAAATTTGGCTAGAGATTTGGCGAGTTATAAAATTTAGAAAATTGAGAGGGATTTTTATTTTTGAATTTTTTTTTGGAAAGTTAAAATTGCGATTAAAAATCGATTTCCAGGAGAACTAAGCATCTCATCATATATTTAAATCGATAAAAATTTATAATAATAGTTGAATAGTATAACAACGTGAAATTATGGCTGAATCTACAGAAAAAATGAACATATTTGACATTTTTGAAAATTCATACGTTAGATGGTGACAGACTCATAAACTATACTTTAGCTAAGATTGATATATGGTTTCAACAACACATGGTTAAAATCGTAAAAATATTTTAGATTTAAAAAAGATATATATGGTAATATAATGGAACAAAGTCAACAAATAGCAGTTAAATATGTTATAATTAACTTTTTATTAGATCCAATAGTAGATATCGAATGGTTTCCAGCTTTATGGTTAAATATTTTCTTTTCGAGCTTCTCTTTAACTGTTGTATTAAGGTTGTAAATTTTTGATGCTAGAAACTATGGAATCTTCTTTGCTGCTGCATTTTTCTTGAGAGTTCTTGCAATTTCGAATAGATCTGCGCATTGTATGAAATGGAGGCTTTAAAATATCTTGAAAACAGAATAGGAGTGCTTTTCCAAAGGAATGCTGACTTGTAAATCAGAGAGTTTCAAAATTGAGAGCAAGATTATCATCATAACTTTCGATTTTGCTGCGAAAAAGGAAGACAAGTAATTAACAAATCATTTACTGTTGTTCATCAAAAGAAGAAAACTTTGATAACAACTAATGATGATAAAATCAAGCTATCTTTTAATATTTTAAATTGATAAGACATTCAAAATATTTGAATGGTTTAAAATATTTTCTTTTAATTTCTATAAGATATTATCATGATTATATAATCAAATTTAAATTTTTATTCAAAAAGGCAATATTTCAAACTTTTAATTTCAAAAATCTTAATTCTGCAATAAGTGTATTTAATTGTAGCAAATTTAATGATCCTTCGTCATGCTTAGCAATTTGGAACTCATAAATTAATGATTTCTTCAAGTAAAATTCTGCATTATTCAAAAGTCAATAATTCTCTAGTAACTTTTCTTCAAACCCAACCATTATATTATATGTATAATGGAGAATAATTGCAAAGAAAGATAGCCGAATTTACTGGGTAGTTCGGGCGCGTAAAGGGTTGGCGTCCTAAGGCGTCCTGATGTAAACTATTCAATTTTTGAGAAGTTTACACCATAATTGAATAGTTTATGGCGTCCTGAGAGGAGATTTCAATGGGTATGGCGTCCTAAAAAAATAGAAGAAAATGATTTTTTTCTCGATTTTTCTAGAAATTGAATTTTTTAAAAAAAAGAAAAAAATCAAAACGTATACATTCAAGAAAGACTATAAATGAAGATTTTTCTATTTTTTTTCATTCTAAAACATCTTGAGTAGGTGACAAAAGTGCATACTCTTAAATTAACCTTAAATGTTTATTTTTCGATATTTTCGGTATTAACCTTATTGTAAATTTTTCCGGTGATAAATTTATCACACTGAGGTTATTTTTCCGGTGAGATTTTTAACCTTGATTTAATGAAATTAATATATATAAATTTTATTATTTTAATTTCGAATGAGTATAATAAAATATTTTTTTATATCGTCAAAACTCTCATCACTGTTGTGATTCCAAATGCGATTATTAAGGTTCAAGTCGCTAATGTTTTGAATGAAGATAGAGCAGTAAGAATTCTTACAAGGGCAGGTAATCAGATTGTTGAGCAAAGAGCTTCAAAACACGATGAATGTTTGAAATTAATTCAACACATTTTGGAAATTGTCGAAAGCCGAAGGATTGAACCTAATGTCCTTATTCCATCTTTGAAGACAATATTAAATTTGGCACAAAGAAGTTTAAAGGAAGAGTAAGCAAGATTAGATAATTTGGACTTTTTTTAAATTAAAATGAATAAACAGTATATTTTTGAAGTGTAAGCTTATTTACCTGAAGCTATATTACTTAATATAACATTCAAAGTATTATTGCTATTTATTGGAGAACAAATTTATGTAATTTTCACATGAAAATTGATAAATTTGTATTTCCTTATGATAATCAATTTTTGTATTTGTAGAGAGTCTCCCTGCATGATATCAAGACTTGGCTATTGGTCTTTATCCATTTTTGAAAATTGTATTGTAAATTGTAAGAATTTCTGAATACTACTACTATAAAATATAATTGCTTATCTATGTATATTCTCCCTGCATGATATCAAGACTTGGCTATAAGTCTTTATCCATTTTTGAAAATTGTATTGTAAATTGTAAGAATTTCTGAATACTACTACTATAAAATATAATTGCTTATCAATGTATATTCTCCCTGCATGATATCAAGACTTGGCTATAAGTCTCTATTCATTATGAGTATGACCCCATTTTTTTACAAAAAGTGCCGAATTGCAATTTTGTCCAATCTCAAACATCTTTTTTTTGGATAATTTTTTAATAAATATGTAAGAAAGATTGAAGAAAAAGTAAATTTACTTTAAGAAAATTCGTTTTACATATGTAAGACCCATAACAACTATAAATATTCAATTATTTAAAATAAAAAGAAAAACAGATTAAATGTATCTCACATCAAAATCCATTGACCTAAGGATGTTAAGTTTCTGTTTTTAAAAGTTGATATTTTTTTAATTTTAAGAAAATTAATAGCATGTTATTAGACAATAGGAGTGTAATGATATTGACTAAAAAGAAATGAGAGAATAGAGATATAATTTTGATAAGCAATATTGCGAACAAATTCTGAAGTAAAATCGCGATCAATAATTGAAAATTACGATCATGTACTGAAAAATGACGATCGAATTGAATGAATAGAATTATATCTAAGAAAAAATAAATTTTATTTAGAAGATGAACAAAGAAAGGTGTATGCTAAAAATCATTTAACAATAAATGGAATAAAACGAAATTGTTAAAAGAAAAAATGAAAATTGTTAAATAATATATTATTTTTTAGTCATAAGAATAAAAATATAGTAGTTATAAAAGGAATTAGACTTCATATATCAATTCTTTTTCTCTGTAGATGTGGAACGTTTGCTTTTCGATCTCTTTCGATGAACTTGAAAATATAAGTTATTATCGCTGAGAATCCTTTCCGAAATAGGAGCTTTACGTTTAGGAGGATTGTCGGATGACTTTTGTTTTTTATTGTTTGATTTTGTTGTTATGGAAGATTTTTTCTTATTTTTTTCAGAATTTTGCTTGCTATTAACTGAAACTTGTTTTGACGGCCCAACAATAGCATTTGTAGTAGGAAGAATTCCCA
This sequence comes from Trichomonas vaginalis G3, assembly GCF_026262505.1. NCBI lineage: Eukaryota > Parabasalia > Trichomonadida > Trichomonadidae > Trichomonas > Trichomonas vaginalis. The sequence goes on from NC_067205.1 coordinate 15,193,528, forward strand.
ATAACGAGCGCATTTTCGATAATTGTTTTTCAATATGATCAAGAAGGTCCAGCTTATGTTCTAGATTACTAGACATTTGATTTGTAGAAGGATGGTTTTGATTTTCTGGTTCTAAATCTGTAGAGTCTGCAATATTTGAATTTTCGGAGCGAATTGGAGCATCTGAACCTTGATTTGTATCGGCTTGCTCAAAAATTAGTTTGAATTGGAGTGGATGAATTAAAATCTGGATGATTTAATGTTTCATAAATAATGCCTATATTTTTTTCTCTTTTTTCATTAATAAACTTAGTGATCATTGTATCTTTATCTGTTAGATCGATCGATTTGAGTATATCTGCATCATTAACTGGAATATTTTCGAACAATGAACTCGATTCTATGGAACCATATGGAGAAATCTCGTTCTGAGCCAAGAATGATCACTTACGTTGTATTGTTTGATAGAAAAAATTGTTTTCTCAGTTCTTTTTGAAAGCAGTCAAGAATATAATTTTTGTAGCTATCAGTGATAACGGTTTTTATATGGCGCTCGATCTTCTGGTTATTTTTGATGGCGTTATATTTATCTAATTGGATTTGAGATATCTTCTTAATAGCTTCATAAATGTTTGGATGTTTTAACGAAAAAATTCTGAATGCATACTCTCGAGGCAATCATTAGTGAATATTGCAGTTGCATTATTATATTGAGATATTAAATTGTAGTGCGGCAACCAAACTTTGTTGAAATAATCAATATAATCTTTGATCGAATCAACTTTATTTTGATTAATTATATGCATTGTAAGTACAAATTCTTCATGAGACATGAATGGAGTAATAGAATATAGCTTAAATAAAGAATTTTGTATAGTATTGAAATTTTTTGTATAAAGTGCTACAAGTTTCCTGTGCAAAGCTTGTTTGAAATGAAATAGGCATCCAATTATACGGACTTTAGGGAAAATTTGTTGAAGTGCTCTCCGCAACAAGGCGACAGGCAAGGTCTTACCCCATCCTCAACAACTTGGGACACTTGAACCTTAACCTTCGGAATCGCGGTTCAATCTCCATGGGCAAGCTCGTCGCCGGCATTCAATGGGTATGGGTTCCAAATCCAGGCAAGAAGACGAAGGTCAGACACATTGACGGTGACAAGCTCAACAACCGTAAGGAGAACCTCGAGTGGTTCTAAGAGTAAAAAAATTTTATTTTAGGGGGAAACCCCAAGTAAATTTAGGTGTTTATTTGGAAAGTATGTTAAATTAAGGGTAATTTGCAAATTAGTTCCCTACCTTTTGAATTGGCTCTTTCGTTATCCCAGTTGCGTAGGAGGTCGTCCCAGAGGAGTTGGTAGAATTGCCAATCCAAGGACGATTTGTCCTCCCAGGCATTGAGGATGTACTGCTCGTAGAGTTTCATGACCTCTGCCTTGCACCAGACACCCTCTCCCTTGGAACGTAAGGCTTCTTCGAAGTGCTCGAATGCGATTGGCTGCGTGACCATCCGAAATGACACTTTTTGTCCGTTTGGTCAATGTTTTGTGTCTCGTGCCATAGTCGATGAAAATACAGACAAACAGGTTATATATGAGTTTGAGACCAAGAATGGGTTGAACTCGACCTGTCCGATTCAAAGACTCCGAGGGCGACCATGAAATTAAACGGAAATTTAGCTAGGAAGGAATATAAAATGGACTGGTTGCCACCACCTCCACCTCCACCACCTTTACCTGTTCCTCAAGTAAATAAGCCTTTCCCGTTCCCAAGAATTCCCACATTTTAATTCAAATTCGAATAAAAATTTTTTATTTCATGCAATGTTTTATTTCTGTGCCGTCTTCAAGTATGCCCCAGTACTTACGCTTGGAGAGGACATGAACTTCGGTGAAAATTTGTCCAATTTGAATTGACCCATCTTTTCACCGACCATGCCCATTTCAATGAGTTTTGTTGTACCCTTCTTCGTTCGTCATGAGTGCGTCAATGTTCTCATAGTAAACCTTCACTTTGGATTTGACTTCGGAGAAGAATTTGTTGTAGTTGTCAAGGACTGCCTTTGCGAACTGAGGGTAAGACCAATGTTCGACAATAGGTTTTAATGTGGTTACTAAGCACTTTGACCTTGAGTGAATTCGTACTTCAAAACAAAAGGAGAAAACCTTTCAACAAAGTTGTCGACCTTCTCATAATGTTTACTCTTCATCTCTTGAGGTTCTTAATGGAATATCCCCATGTCGAATTCATAAGCAATTTGAGTGTCATTGCAAGTTTGGGGTTTGAAGCTTTCCTAATATCATACAGTTTGTTGTATGACTTTTCCAACTGTATAGTTCCTTCCCGGAATTCACCATCTTCGTTTGGAATTCCAGTCGGAATATATTGGACAAACCTCATGTATGCAGCGTTAAGGTCGACATAGTATATCTTTTCGTTTGAGTCGAACTTGTCGCAACCAATTGGTCCAGTTTGTGGAAATTCAGTGAGTCTCTTATCTTCTGAGAAACTTCTCCTGTTATCTCATAAACATCGTCGAAGCAACCTGTTTCATATAAAACCTTCTGACCTAACTCAGATGCTCTCCAATACAATTTGACGTCAATTGGATGTCTCATGGAAGTTTGTTTATAGCATCTTGAAGTTCTTGCAACCCAATTGGAAGTTCTTCTGGTTCAGGTTGGTATCCGAACAATCCAACTCCTTGTGGAATTGTGTACTTCTTTTGTACTAGAACTTTGTCTGGAACAACTTTTGGTCTTGCTAACAGTGAAAAGTTTGTTTCGTCTTTTGGTACAAAAGTTTCTGTCAGCTTGTCATCTGGAATGGTTCCAACAAACCTTTCTCGAAAAGAATGTTACAGCTCTGACAATGTTGCACTTGCCTTTCCGAACAATGGGTTTGTAAGACTTTCGTTCAACATGAAGTGGTTGTGGACAATTGCAATCTTCAACCATGGTAAATTGAACTCAACAACATAGTCGTCATGTGAAGAACCTTAGCTGTAGGTATGTTGACTCGGATATTGACATTTGCCAACGGTGCAATTTTTGCCAATTGACCTCTGAGAATGTACCTTGTCTTACACATGACTCAAGATACTTCATCTTCTCATCTGTAACAAGACCAAGTTCCTGAGACATGTAAGAATGCAAGGTTCATTGACAATTGTTTCAATTGAATTGTAAATTCCATACCTTGTCAAGTCAATGTCAGACTTATTTATGAAGGGGAAGTATCCAGCATGTTGTCTGACTGCTTGAGGGTTAGGTTGGTACCATTCGAACTGACACTTGCAATTCCTTCAATTGCATTCAAAATGTCTGAGTCGGAGTCAACCATTTGTTCTCTCTTTGTAGTCTTGAAAGCGTCAAGAAGTTTTGCAGCTGTTGTTCATTGCCATTTGCATAGAAATGTGACCATCCAAATCTGTTATGGTCAATCTGAGATTGTATCCTTTCTTATTTCCGTCTTGTATGGCAGCAAGTACACCATGAAGCCTTCTTTGTTCTTTCTTCGTCAAAGTTTACTGTAAAGGTTCGACCAGAATGTAATTTGACTTCTAACTTCACGATACTTTTCATATGCATATCTTGTTCTTTCCATGGGAGCCATGACCATCCTCTGCACTACCTTTTTTCCTTCTCAAAGGATGCAATTGTTCGTCATGTTTCAGTAGAATCTGGCAAAGCCGTCGTGTCCTTCACTTGAGGTTCACTAACATCGAAAGGCATGTCCATAAGACGTTCTTCTTCTAACCTCTCTAGCTGTTTTGGATAATTTGCACGTGCTGTTTCCAAATCATTTCGTAGCGAAGACCAGCCAGTTTGTCATAGACTTTTATGGTCTTCTTTTTTATATTTAAACTCTTCGAAACTCTCCAACCATATCTTTGCAACTCTGCTTTTATTCTAGCAGATTTTCTATCCATTCTATATGGGGGCATTTTTTATAAAATAAAAAATATTTTTTTTCTTTACTTTACATAACCGCCTGCTGCCATAAGTCTTTGACGCCACCCATACAGCTAATGAAGGTTGACTTGGTTTAGTTTCCAAACTAAACTTTGTTTTGGTTTATCTTCAGTTTTTGGTTTTTCTTCTTCTATCGGTTTTTCGTCACTTTTCGGTTCCTTTGACTTTACCTCACCTGCAGGAACAGTTGTGTCGTCAACATCTTCATAAATATCATATGCCATTTGTTTTTGTTTTCCTTTCAACTTTTTGTGTTTGTTGTAAAGTTTAGAATATTTCGACTCTAAGTCAATGAGATGTTCTATAATGAACTGTTGGTCAGTGAAGTAAACTTTTCCATCTGTTGTCTCGAAAGCTCCTTCACTTCAATATTTTATTTGTGAGAGTCTGTTTCTTTTTTGAGATACTAGCCGTTCCATTTCTATAAAGTGACTTTATAGTTAGGGTTTGTATTTCCAGACCTGGCACTTTCTATTATTGAATTTTTCCTTCATCTGTAAGTTCTTTGACAGGTTTTGACAATTTCTGAATTTTTGTTTGTGGTGTCAAATCTACCGTTTCAACTTCTTCGGTCATTTCATCTCAGTAAAAAATTTTAGTTTGGTTTGTTTTCAAACTGGTTGTTGTTGTTTTTTAAGTCGGTCTAAAACTTCCTGAGGTATAGGAAGAACTTGACAAACACGTTGTGTAACTGCTGGAAGCCGAACAAATCCATCTTGAACCCATTTGTCTCAATGCTGTATTGTTCATTTCATCTCAGTAAAAAACTTTACATTCCCACGTTTGAGGCGGTTGAGGTTGGTTATTGTTTACCCACTGTTGTGCATGGTTATATCCTCTGTTAAAGAATCTTTCACCTTGGTCCATATAGTGTCCTGCTTGGTTATAGTAGTCATTTGCTTTGTTATAATAGTTTCCTGCTTGTCTTCCTACATTGTCCATCCATCCTTGAACTTTTCCTCTTGTTTCAGATTTGGAATAAGATTTGTTTGCATCTCGTGCTACATCCAACCTTTCTGTACAGTTTGTATAATAGGTTGTGCTTTCTCTTTAAGTATACCTAATGTACTCAAATCTTCCTTCCAACTCCAAATACACCTCTGGCTATTGTTCCAACTGCGGGCAAAATCTGGATGCAACTCCTGCTAATGCGCCAAATAAACCCATTTCTTATAGGATAAAAATGACGAATCCGAACAAGGACCCTATGTTTCTAAAGCGACAAAGAAAGCACTCATGGTAAAAATCTTTAGTTCAACACCAAATGCTTGGTTTATGGATATCTTGGAAAACATTCCGAGGTATAGAGAAGATGGACCACCATACTGGCTAATATTTGTCGGTCAAAACACAAGATACTGTGAAGCCATACCATTTATGGTCCAAAAATATTTTAGATGTGAAAACTGCTTTGACAATATTCGTTGACAAATACCATCCAACAAAACTGACATCTGACTGTGAAAGTTCTTTCAAATCAGATGATATTAAAACTATCTGCGTTCAAAAAATGTAAACCAATATTTCATTGTCGACCAAAACATTCTGCTCTTGGTGTCATTGACGGTTGTATAAAATGTTAAGAGACTTAAACCAACCACAAGGTGGTGAAGCAAATGAAATGTCATATTATGACGACAAATATAGACACTTCTCCATGGCAAAGATGAGAAAGTTTAAATATTTACAATAGCCGTAAACAAAAAGGTTTGGGAAACCACTCCCCGAAGAAATGAAAAACAACCCTGACTTAGAGAAAGACTATATATTTAATAATTTAGTCAAAAGAGACAAACAAGAAAGAATGCCGGGCTTCAAACTTCAGAAAAGGTGACAAAGTAAAAATAGAAATACCTAAACGCGACCCATATGAAAATACTATTGACTATGACAAACAATGGAACCCGACAGGTACTCACATTCGTGTTCGTAAAAATAGAAGAAAGTATACAGAGAATATTATGAAGTTTTAGGCAAACATGGCAAAATGTACACACTGCAAGCAGAAGATAAAACTACTATTGTCAGACCTCGTTTCAAACTTGTCAAAGTTCAAGGTGGTATACTTTCAAAACAGTTCCTAACAAATATAAGACAACTCCTGACGAATATGCTAAGAAGTTGAAAATGACGACTAAGCAATTCTATACCATGCGTAAACTGTCATGTAAGGTGCATGTATTCTTTACTTTGCCCGTTTTTGCGTATATCCTGAAACGCGATGTGTATGGTTTCCTCCTCCCTCAGTGTTACTCCAGTAACAATTTATAGCAAACTGAACGTTGTCTTTAACATCATATCCTTTACCTTTTGTCATTGCTGACAATCCCAAAATTTATGCTTATGCCAACCTGCTTGAGATGTACTTAAATCTATGTAGTGACTATGTGCAGGTAAATTTTCACCTGAAATCGTTTTACTTCCACCTGTTTCCTTTGAAGAGTTTGCACAATACAAAAACCTGTCGACTATTTGAGTCCAAGTTCCAAAACCAAGTACTACTTCTGTCTGGTAGAGTTCATTGACGTATAAATAGAGCCTATAGGATATAATGTTTGAAGTATTTCTGTCTTTAATGTTTGAAGCTCTGTTTTGTCTGCTTTCTTGTCATATAAATCTTGAGCAGTGAATTTAATATTATGTTCATCCTTCATGACAAACATCTTTACATCTAATGTTTCTCATCGTCGTATGTCGTCATCCGATGTTAAACCTTGTGGAAAGTTAGGAGGTTACAATATATTGCATCCCACCAGTTTCTTCAACCGTTCCTTCAATACTTTCTATAGCAACAGTTGTAAAACTTGTATGTGTATGAGTCTTATTTGCTTTCTTCTCTAACTCATCGTTAACATAAGTTTTTATCTGCTTTAAGGTCTAAACATCCTGAAACCCATCCTGTATCGGCTTTAGTTTTTAAAATCTTCGATGTCCGTTCATGGTACCAGTCAGCCCTTTCTATAATTTCATTATCTTTTTCATCCACATATTCCTTATCCGCTTTCTTCTCTAACTTACTAGCCACATATTCCTCATCCGCTTTCTTTTCAAGGCTAACGTTTAAGTCTGTTATTTCAGATATAGAATGTATATGAGTCTTTTTAGAATATTCGTTTTCAGCTCTTGTCACTTCACTTGACATTTTATTGTCAACATATGTTTTGTCTGCTAGTTCAGGATGAGTATGTTCTTTTGTTGCATAAGCATTGTTAGCTCTTTCTTCTTCTTTTGCTATTGCATCGTCTACATATTCTTTGTCAGCTTTGTTGTCAACATCTGTTTTCAAAAGAAGTTCATTTATAGGTTTCTCGTTTAAAGTTCCTTTTGTTGGATTTATACAGACAGTATTGTTCTTCTTGTCTTGAAATAGAAACTCATCTGTCATTGGGTTTAATGTCAGTTTTAAGTTTCCTTCTTTCAATGACTCAGATATCTTAGAATAGTTTGAAAAGTTTGTTGTGTTCTTATTTAGAGCTTGCATAATGAGTTGTCGGTTGTGTTGTATTTCTCTCATAGACGCTGTTTCATTTGACATTTTTATTATAGATAAAATATGCTTCCAATAGAAAAAGAAAATTCTAGAGTTGCTACAACTAAACCATTAGATGAACTTTTTACTAATGTCGGTCAAAAGTTTGAGACAGAGACCGTAAAGCATGAAGGCTATCGTTTTGACTACCCATTAAGATGGCTAAGAGACCCATCTGTCACAAAAGCTATTGGCTTTCGTAGAATGAAGTTTGTGTCTGTAGAAGATAAAAGTTTTCCATTTATTGTAAGGTTTCATATAGATTATATATCTGAAGGGAAACGAAAAATGTGGGAAGAAATTGAGCTAATACAAGTTGACCTTTCATCTTCTCTACAGACTGCGTTAAAAAATATAGAAGATAAAATAAATTCATGTTATGCAAAATATGCTGATGAATATGCAAATACCGAGAGCACACTTTATGTGAGAATTGTATATGACAAACAAAATTCACAAGTGTCATTTCAAATCTACGAAGACAATCCAAAGAAAGACGAACAAATATATACAGAATTCACTGCAATGTCATGGTATTATTGCAAAGAATGTTAAATCAGAAAGTCGAACTTCCTTTAGCAAATATTTACAGTCGATATGCAAAGAGATGAACCATATTTATTTAAGATGTGTTTTCGACCCAGCTGCTATTATTGTTCATGCTTCATTTTCTGGCGCCCAAAACTCTTTCTTATGCTTGGCAAATGACTTTTACGAAAAACCTACAAAGTTATACGAACCACCAAGTGGAAGTATTTCAGACTTTCAAGTATGGTTTACTACAGATGGAAGAAAAAGAATAATTCCATTATACCATGCGTTTTACTTAGAACTTAGTTTCATATACAACTACTATCGAACGGTAAAAATATAATTTTTTAATACGGTTGAGGTGTTGGATTTGGTTGCCAACTAGACTGTGGTGCAGGTTCAGGCTGTTGTATAACAGGAGCTTGTTCTTCTGGTTCAGGGTCTTTAGGTATAATACCAACGAACTGACCTACCCTTTTACCAATATTTTTGACTCCGTTCCAAATTCCTCTTCCTACGGTTTTTATTCCATTCCATATACCTCTTCCAACATTTCGAAAGAAGTTTCCAATACTACTGAAGAAACCCATTTACTATATGTAAAAATCTAATGTCCGCCTAGTCTCTTACGTTTCCTGTTGAGTTCCATAGCATTCTTTAACTGGAGCTCATACATTCTGTTTCTCCTCTGGTAGAAAACATATTCTGGGTCAACTCCTGTGTTCGCGTCATCTGCATAAAGTTGTTTATATCCCACTTCAGGGTTTGTATAAAACTCTTTCCATCTCATATTTGCATACCATGGTGGCAAACCTAACGCAGCGTCATTTGACATGGCAGTTTGCATTTGTACATCTGTTGGCACTTGACCATAGTTTGCCATTGCAGTTTGTATTCTAACTTCATTTGGAATATTCTCTGGGTTTGGTTGTCCAGGTTGCTGTGCATTCGCTAAGTTCTGTGCGTCCATTTAATATTAGATAAAAATATCTCTTACGAGTACATATACTGAACATTTGCAGGCATTGGTTCATCTTCATATTCTCTGTACTTTTCTGCCACGTCAAATAAATAAATGACACAATGGAAAAAACCTAAAACAAGTAGTCCTATTTCAAACCACATTTACTTACTAATAAAATTTCTTTGTTATGACACTTTCTCCAGTTTATAGGACCTCTCTCATATTCTATCTTGTCATATATAAACTCATAGTCATGTATGTCCTCTAACCATCTCATAACGGTTTCCAAACCACTTTTATCGGATGTAAAGTAAAAGCATGGACAGTTATGTAAAACGTCTAAAGTTTCTAAAGAGTCTCTCAAAGTCCAGTCTACTTGGTATTGAAAATCCCATGTGTTATAGAACGGCGGGTCCACTATAAAGAAAACATTTTCCTTGTCTTTATATTTTTCATACAACTCTGTCCAATGACATCTCACAAACTCTATACCCTCAATATATTTTTCTATGTCCTCTTTGAAAACATTTGTATAGTTAAGATATAAAACTTTTGACATAAGTGTTTCAATGTCATGAACTCTTATAGCACCACTATATAATAGTCTAGCAGATATACTATCCCAGTCTATATATTCTGCTTTTTTCAAAACCTCTCTCACAATATTTTTGTTATCTAATGGTATACGTTCCATCTTACCTATAGGTATCTTTTCTTTTAACTCACTCAATATTTTGTTAGTGTCTGGAATATGTTTGAGACGGTCCATATAGTTGTCGAAGTCATTGCATATAATCTTTGAGTCTGGGAATATTATATGGCACAAATGGGATATATAGAAACTTCCACCGAACAAATCTACAAATGTTAGACCATTCGGTAGTTTCTTAAGTTCTCTCAATATAATATCTTTACATCTACTCTTATTTCCAAAGAACGGTAACGGAGGTTTTGTAAAATTCATTTATATATAATAATAAAAATGTTTTTACCCGAAAAGTGACAGAAAAGTGACAAAACATGAAAACATATATAATTTGTGAAAAGCGACACATTATATAATGTTTTCGACCCAGAAGAAGGCTTCTTCCCAGAAGCAATGGAGGAAGAAGAAGAGTCCTCCGAATTCACACCAGAAGACTAACAATTTTCCGAATAAAAACTTCATTTATACTAAACATCTTCAGGGCTAGAAGGCACGAAGTGCCTGGAGGCCCCACTACCTTTTTTTTTTTTACACTGTTTACAAAATATGGTTAATTTTATGATTTCTTAAGGGTGCACTTACGCCCCTATGACAGGGCATTCAATTCAGGCGCTTTAAGGTTAAATTTTAATGGTGCTTCACGCCAGTTGTCAAAAATTTGAATTAAAGTCAGATGGGCGTAAGTGCAGCCTTAAGAAAGACTGATTTGCTTTTTTACATTTCTAGCACAAAGGATTGGTAAATTGTTATCAAAAAATGCAGACCTGAATTATTATTATTGTAATATTCTGAAATAACTTTAAGATTTACAATCTCTTAGATGAGATAGCTCTATTCCACTTCAAATTTATCATTGTTTCCTATTTAAAATTAAATAAGCTAGAATGAAATCACAAAGTTATCATATTCTATTTTTAATCACAAAAAAAGATTTTAGTTAATGTAGAGAAAATATGCATTAACACAAATAATGTCAAACTATTAATTCTGACTCTAAACGAAGGAAAAATTCCTTTAGTTCTTCATCGGAAAAATCTCAGAAAATGCATTAATTATTAAATTTTAATTATAAAAACTAATACTTAAATACTCTTATTTCAATTTTATTAGAATGTCATATTTTATGCAATCAAAAATTATACGAAAATTGCCTTATTTATATATGAATAGCTTATTTTACTTTTTCGAGGTAACATTTTTGCATTCAAATATTTGTGAAATTATTCAATCTTGATGGTTAAAATCAAATCAACAACATAATTACATCAATTTGTATATTATAATTTTATAAAAATATCATTTGGAGGATTGTGAAAAAGTGGTTATATTTGAATAATGATTATGGTTGATTTCAATGAAGTCATAAAGACCTTGCTTGTTTCCCAAATATTGAATTAAAATAGTGTTACCAGTGTACTTGTATTGATAAATATGCATTGCATTTAGCTTCAAGTCCATCCAATTATCGATTCTTAACAATTTAATATTTTTCTACGTCTTTAGTTGGATTTCTAAGCTCTCAAACATAAATTCTCCTTAAATCATGTTACACCAATGATGAATTTCTATTCAACTGGTTACTGTTTTATATTTTATAAAATTAAAAATTAAAAAAATCAGAGAAAGAAATTAACAGCAAGATAATCAATTATTCACTTATTACATCAATAAGATCTATCAATATATGTTGTAATTTCATATTTTTTATTTTTTATATTTATTATTTTATAAGCCATTTTTACTTTCATTGATACATGTTTTCTAATATTATCTTTCAAAATCATAATATAATTATTTTTTTAATCATTCCGAAATTTTACCAATTTTACTTTTTGTCAAGACATATCAAATACACAAATCTAATTTAATTATTTCATATCTTATATTTCTATATTCTTGACTGTAATAATTTTGCTCTGACAATAATCAATTTTGAGAATTTCAAAGGATATTGAACCAATATTCTTTTACATACCATTGCATCAAAGTTTATTGATATAAATTATTGATTTTTGAAAAAATATTGTCAAAATTTCTGATAATTATCTTTGGACATTAAAAAGAATTTGATCTACTCAAATTCTATTAATTTAGTTTTAAAACATTCTGTTTTTCAATCAAATCTAAGCCATTGAAATGTTTTGAGACAAGTTCAGAATATTTATCATATATTTTTTTAAACAATGCCTTTATTCTTGATTTTTTCATACATTTCTTCAATTGTCAGATATGAAATTTCAACTTTTGACAGACGATTATTATTTTCAGATCTCTTTTCAATTTTTAAGGGTGCACACGAGAGGATCATGTAAACTTCAAAATTTAGAACCTTATTTTTAGGCATTATCTTGGCTACCTATTTAGGCTCGAAAAGCAAAAAATATCAAAAAATACAACTTGAGTCCATTATGACCCTTTCATGGAGGTAGTTTTTATCCGCTAGTATTTTCCCTTTGAATCTCTTTACAATTCGAAATCAAATTCAAAACTCAGTAGAAGAAAGGAAGAATCGACTTACTACGGTTGTAATACGAATAAATACATATATTTAATTATTTTTATTTACATAATAATTGTTTGAAGCTCATATTCCATCAAATTTTTAAATAAAAACATTAAAATGTTGAAAATGTTCATATATTTTAATAGGGTTTTGGCACTTTATTGAGGAATTACTACATACATAGTCGAACTGAACTTGATATTTTGAAATTTAAATTATTTATCAAAATTAAAATTTAACTTGAAATTTATAATTATTTAGTCATATTTTGCATAATTCTAAGTAGATTTTGTAAAAAATCAAGAAAGAAAAATTTTAACGTGGTTTATTTTTTCTTTTTTATAATAATACATATTATTATATAATTAACATATTCATAATGTTTCACCCTTTCAAAAATATAATCCTCCTCCTCTCAAATAAACGTACATACGGGTGGCCTCTTTTTTCAAAAAATTAAAATTTGAAATTTTGGGCTCAAATATTAGAGATTTTTTTAACCTTCAACGATATATGTTGTCTATATCAGACCTCCTTTCTTTTTGATACTTAACATTGTTCCTAAATCTTAGCCGTTAAGGCTGTTCTGAAAATATTTTTTTTCGAAAAAATTCGAAGAAAATTCTTAAAATTCAAAAATCCCTTAATTCCTGAGGATTTTGGAAAAAAGTTTTTGCATGAACATGTGTATATTATATGAAGTATATTGATAAGGTAAAAATCAAATTTTATTGCATATTCATCGAGAAAATAAACTAACGAATCCCTCAAAATTGAGAGGGTAATCCTCCTCTCAAATAAACGTACATACGGGTGCACCCTTAAGGGCTTTTTTTGATTACTCCAGGTATTTGTTTTTTCATCAAAGAAAACCCTTCCTTCACTTTTTAATACAATTAGACACACCCTAACTCTTCTCTCTAGAGGTAAACACGAAAATAAACCAACTTTGTCCTTATATTTACTGAGTTGAAATGCGATATCTTCGAGTTTTACCTCGCCTTCGACAGATCTCATGTAATCTTCAACATGTATCTCAAATGTATCTTTGTGCATTATGTATGATTCATTGATAACGTCAGGTTCAGATTCAATTGGCGTCTCGATTTCTGATGAGTTTTTTTCATCTTCTTCTGAGCTTTCATCGATCATCGTGTTCCGGAATAGTGTTCTTTTTGGATGGTTCTGCCTAGGGCTGGAATTAATTATCCATGTGTCTGGTAATTTGGGGTGTTTCAAAAACAAATGTCTTGCCTTTTTTCGTACAGAGAGATTTAAACGTATTACACGTATAGATGGTTCAGAAATAAATGCTCTAGGGGTATATTTTACTATAATATCCCACTTTTTAACAACATAATCTAATAATTGTTGCTCTGTCGCGTACCCATTGTTTTCATTAATACACGCCATGAGAGCTTTCTGAAATGGGGATGATTTTTTGCCAAAACCTTTCTTTGAGTCCTCGAAGGGATGTAATGTGTTCATAAATTCTTCCTCTCCAATGAACAGCTTTTTCCGTTCAGCATAATATAATTTTTCCATCTTTTCCTGTTCCTTCTTCTTGGTTAGAGCAGCCGCTGTAATGGCATGAGGCTTCCTTCCTCTATTCATAAACTGTTATCAAATGATTTGAACTTTAATTCAATTCAAAATCACCGACTATAATTAAAGATATTTAAATTTCATTTAGTGATATTTTCCATTTGTAGTAAGGATGTCAATTCGGAAAATTGTTTTCGTTTTAGGAGAATATAATTTTCCGTTTGGAAAATTTAAAAAGTGAGACGCGCAAGATTCGAACTTTATTAAAAGTTGATTTAAATATATTCTAGTGTGGAATCTAAGGATAATATCATATTTAAAATAAGAATATACGAGTTTAGGTAGTTTTATTTTTTTCGATAAATTTGAGAGTATGTACGTTTAGGGCATCAAAAGTGTCAATTCGCTCAGCGAAAGCTGAGCTAGCTTCGTTCTCGAAAGAATAGGGAAGGAGTGAAGGAGAGTCATACAGATATTGACACATTCATATAATTTCAACAAATTTTTAATATAACATTTTAATTCAATGACAAAAATTTGAATAAAATCTATAGTAAAAAAATTACGATGCAACATCGTTATATTTCGGATCATTATGATTATGATTTTGACTTTCTTTCAAAACAATAAATTGAATAGTTACTTGCAACCTGCTGCAAATACCAGGATCTTGTGCTTTTTGATTTGCAAACATCTCAAATTCTCGATTGGTTGACAATTAGTGGTTAAGTTCAGAATTTGGAATATGTTATTATCAAGCGATCATAAAATTGTTGCTTTTTGAGGAGAAATCACCATTTTCTCATTCAATTTCGGATTGATTTTTCAAAATCAATAGAACAGTTCGTTTTCCTTTTGATATAAATTAAACACTACAGTATTGACAGAATATCAAATCATTTTTATGGGAATTTGATGATAATATATCAACCAAAATATTTCAAGCAATAAATAGCATTAACAGCTTAAAACTCTTAGGCATACACTTATTTATGCTCTTTTGAAGTACAGACATTGAAATTCACATGTTTTTCGGGTTTAATCAAGCAAAAATTATTCAATTTTTTTTTGTATTTTTCATAGATTAATTGAAAAATTCCATTCAATACTTACATATATTACACAGATCCAATCCAATTTATAAAAAATGATGTTAATTAAATTATTTAATATCTGTTCAAATTGAAATAGAAGCACAGTGTGGCAGAATTTATATGCAAAACTCAAAAATAATTTTTGTGTATAATTAATATGTTTACTTTTTTTTTCTCCTAATCTCAATTTTTTAAAAATTTTTGAGGCTCGTCGAAACCTTTATAGATTGTGTTTATATATATTCTTTTTTTGACACGAATTTAATTAATTTTGCCCACAACTCGTTAGGAAATCTAAGATTTTGCCTCTATTAAGAGATGATGCATAAGAAATAGCATTTTCCCCTTTATTATTTTGTATGTTGATAAGTGCTCCATGAGAAACAAGCATTTTTGCAGCTACAAGATTATCGGACCATTTTATTAATGTATGAAGAGGTGTAGATCCATCATAATCTTGCATGTTAACATTTGCACCGTGATTTAAAAGCAATTCAGCAGTCTTTAAACTGTGATAAAACAAAACCGTTTCAAACAAAGCCGTCATTCCTTTATTGTTTTTTATATTGACATCTGCTCCGTGTTTAATAAGAAGTTCAATCATATCATCATAACCATTTTTTGCTGCCCGAAAAATAGCGGTATTTCCATTTTCATCTTTTGCATTTACGTCTGCACCATGTGAAATAAGGACTTATATTATTTCTTTGTTTCTTTTTAATATTGCGAAATCAAGAGCGCGATCACCTTTTTCATCCATGATATTAATATCTGCATTGTGTGCAAGAAGTAAGTTTACAAGCTGTATGGGCTCTAATTTTACTGCATAGTGGAGGGCAGTTCTGCATGCATGGTTTTTTGCATTTATATCAACACCATGAGAGATAAGCATTTCGACGATTAGTTTCTTTTCGATACTTGAATGTGGATGAGAAAGTTTATATTTTAAAGAAACAGGGTCTATCTTATGTCCGAAAAGATCGGATAGTGAGAATTCTTTTGCTTTCACTGCATAGTGAAGAACAGTGCTATCACCATTATCTTTTACATTGACATCTGCACCATTGGAAAGAAGAAATTCGACTCCTTCTCTATAGCAATTTTCGGCCGCATAGTGAAGAGGAGTTTTATTCCAAATGTCAACATCATTGATATTTGCACCATGTGATAATAAAATTTTGATTAATTCTGGGTCTCTCAAAGTATATGAAAGTGCAGTCCTTTTATTTTCATCCTTCGCATCGACTTCAATTCCACGCGATAATAAAATTTCGATTGCCTTTTTATTATCATATTTTGCAGCACAGTGGAGTGGAGTTGAATCGCTAAAATCAACCTCATTTATATCAATTCCATTTGCAAGGAACAAATCAATTGTTTTATAACCTTGATGAGATACCGTTGTAAAAATAAGGTTTTGTCCATCTTCGTCGCTTCCGTGGATATTTGCTCCAATGTAAAGAAGGAATTCTGCTATCTCTTTATTATCCATTTTAGCGGCATAGTAAAGAGCTGTTCTTCTATTCCTGTTTTGTGCATCTAGATCAAATGAAGCAAATTTAGGATGATAAAATAAATACTTAATCATGTTAGTATTGTTGTGAATTACTGCAAAATGAAGAAGGTTTGAACCATAAATATCCTTTTCAAGATCAATTTCTTCATTTCCGAGGAGCATTGCTGATGGTTGTAATGCGGCACACCATGGAATTATTGAATTCTTATCTTTATTGAACAAAAGGCAGACAACTTTGAAATTCTGTGATTTAATTATTGATTTGTAACTAAATGATTCAATTGAAAAAAAAAGATCGTGATCCAAAGCATATTCGAGAAATTTGTTGTTATGTGATAAAATAATATTTTTAAAACATATTTCGTCCAGTTCATACTCCTTCATGCATTCATTAATAATTCTGTGTTTCCACCTATTAATGAGTATTGAAGGCATCGTGGAGAGATTTTGTGATGTAAATTTGTAGTAAGGAAAGTGAAAATATTTACAGATCCAAAGTATGCGCATGCTTCAATTGGAGTAAGTTGCTCATCATCAGAAATAAGGACACGTATGCGATCCAAAGAATTATTGGAAACATATTCTTTGAATCGATCAATTTGGTCATCCATAATAAAAGATTCAACAGTATCATCTAGTGGATAAATACTATCAAGGCTATATCTGACTTCCAGCTGGTACACATCATCATCGTCCTTAGTGAAACTCAGAAAATTATAGCTTGCCATAGCTGTTAGTTTATTAGCTTCTTTGTCAGTAATTGGGTTTTTAATTAAGAAATCATGAAGAATAGCACAATAAATCAAAAAAGAACGATAGTTGTATCTAACTGCCTTGACTATGCTAACAAGGATATCGTATGTACTCATTTTGTACTTGTTTATTAAAACATCTGTTATCAAATTATAAGTGTCTTTGATTGTTTCCACACTCTTCACGTGGAAAATCTTATCATATGCATCGATGAAATCATCGTATTGTTTTGAGCCGTCTTTACTCATGAAAGGAGTTAAAGAAATTTTATAAAATAACCATTTTATGGGCGTGAATTGTGAATATTTATTTTTTTATTTATGTCTCAAGAACCGGTTAAAGAGATACATGAAGTATTCAAAGATATGGATCAAAATGGAGATGGGTTTATAGATCCTGAAGATCTCAAAATCTGCATGAATACGCTTGGATTTGAATTTAATGCAGCTGAAATTCAACATTTAGTAATGGAATTAGATCCAGAAAATACAGGAAAGATAGATATGCAACATTTTTCAGAATTTATTCGTTCTAAGATGACAGAAAGAGACCATATTGAAGAAATTCAAATGGCTTTTCAGATGCTCGATATAGACAAGAAAGGCAAAATCACATTTTCAGACCTTAAGAAAGTTGCCAAAGAATTAGGCGAAAATATTACCGATCAAGAATTACATGAAATGATTAATGAAGCGGACACAGATAATGATGGCGAAATATCATTTGAAGAATTTGTAGCACTGATTAAGACAGCAGCTCCAAACTTATAACTTGAAAATTACATTTCTTACAGATAATATTAAAAACGAGTCGAAATGATATATACACAAATAGTGTTGACTCAAAGTAATCATTTCATTACCCGAAAAAAGTAGATAATGTTAATATTGGATTGGGGTTTTTCAATTAGTAACACTGAATGAACAGTATTACCACCATTATACAATGATTTGTTATTTGATGAAAATTCAGTCAAATTTGTATTTAATTTTTCTAAAAATAAAAATTTATCTTCTATTATGCTAGAACAAATGACATTTTTCATTTTTCAGATCTGAGTACTGAAAGCATTCTAACAATTAAGGATTTTCTTGAAAATTGAAAAATGTCTTCAATCCATTTAGCATATCAACCATATTTAGAGCTAAAAACTTTATTACCACATAATAACTTAACTAAAAATACTAATAAAAGTAACTCATATGATTTGGTAATTTATTTTTGTGAGAATTTGTAAACGTGCACTATGTTTGGCAGGATCAATATTTCTTCTGCCAAAAGAGCGAAGCCACGTGGCAAACGTAAAGAAGCACCGAAATCTATATTCGATTCTGAGTTTCCTGAGCCAAAATTTTTAGATAAAGGAATATTAGCTACTGATGGCTGCACATATTACAAAAAAGCATTGATTGAAGGCCAAGAGTTCAATCTATTTGATTCTGCACAAATTTTAACATCAGATACAACAGGATCTAAAGACCATTTATATTATGCACTAATTCTTCAAATGCGATCAGATACAGAAGGCAACAAACAAGCCAAAGTAAATTGGTACTGGAGAAAAGACGAACTTCCAGAAGAATTAAAATGTTTCGTACTCAGAAGAGAATTGCTTCTCTCTGAAGCAGTAGAATACATTCCTTTAGATGCAATTCGAAGCAAAATAACTGTTTATTCAAACGTTTCAAATATTGGTCGAAAGATAAATCACCTTATTACAGCAAATACAAGCGAATTCTTATGCAATCGCGGATTCTTTACATGCCAAGCGGAGTTTGTAGCAGTTTCTACAATACGTCGTCTAATGAATTTAACATTAGAAGATATTGAACACGTAGAAAGCGGATCTAAGTATGACATTGCGCGTGCACGATTGCAGTTGAATTATGTTAAAGCTGTATTAGGAAGACAAGGCGAAATGCAGTCAATTAAGGCTGCAATTGAAAGATTTCTTATGCGAGGCGGTTGTGGCGGCTGCCTATATATATCTGGCGTTCCTGGCACAGGTAAAACACTCTGTGTCAAAGAAGTTATGAAGCAAATCGGAAATGAAGTCATTTCTGGTAAAATCAAAGATTTTGAGTTCTATGAGATCAATTGCTTGCGGTTTGGCGAGTCGAACAATGTATTTAAAGAAATTTGGTACCAGCTTACCGGTGAAAAACTCTCCGTAAAGTCATCAATTGCAAATCTCAACGCATTGTTTACGAAAAGTCCACCCGAAAAGTACATGATACTTCTCATAGACGAGATTGACATCCTTTTGACCAGGAAACAGACCGAAATCTACTGTTTGATGGAATGGGCTTGTTTGCCTAAGAGTCACCTGATTGTTATCTGCATAGCGAACATTATGGACTTGGAGCAGCGCTTAGCACCCAAAGTCCAGTCGAGATTCGGTAAAGAAACAATCAGATTTTATCCATACAAAAGTGACGAATTGAAAATAATCGTCGAAGGAAGAATCAAAGATTTAGGCATTTTCCATCCGACAGCCATTGATTATCTCTGCAAGAATATAGCTAATGTCGGTGGAGATGCAAGAAAAGCACTCGAAGCTTGCAGAAGATCATTGGACTTCGTTACAGAAGAAAATTCAGAAAATTCAAAGAAAAAAACGAAGTCTGAAGAGCAAATCAAACTGAAGACGATGGTAAGAGCAGTTAAAGATATGCAGGAGATAAGAGGAATGTCAATTCTTGAAAAAATCACGCTCAACGAAAAATTAATTTTGATTTCGTTCTTGAAAGAGATGAAATTAAAGGATTTGACATCTGCATCGATGAGAGATGTTGTAAAAAGGTTCTATACCATCCAGAAACAGTTTCCAGACTCTCCTCAAGTAAATACAACGATGTTGATGGTTCTTGTTGGAAAGCTGATTGATATCAAGGTGCTTAAGACACAAGATGAAAGAGTTCCTTCAGCAAACTCAAGATTGTTGCTAGTTTGCAGTGAAGGAGACTTATTAATCAGTTTGAACAAAGATAAGGCATTGAAAGCTCTTGTAGAGCCTCTTATGCCTTAGTAATTAAATATTTATATTATCTGTTTGTAGAATTATATATTGTCTTTCAACGCAATCAATTCACATTGTTGAAAAAAACAATCCGAAATTTCACTTCTCTTTCAAAAAGTGGATATCCAAGATCAGGGAACATCATGAAAGTTATAATTTCGAATTGGGTGATTAGTCTAGTGGTATGATTCGCGCTTAGGGTGCGCGAGGTCGCGGGTTCAATTCCCGCATCACCCCTTTTTGTCTATTTTTTTCTCTCATTGGCAAAGTATTTTAGTTAATGATAATACGGAGCAAAGTAGACCAAATTGGAGAACAAATTTGGATTTGGAGCTCACATAACATCTTGTTTTAGTAAAATTTTAGCATTTTGAAGCTTGCTAAACTAATCTTTTTTACTTTATGTTCTTTTACTCTATTAGTTGTATATCAAGTTTGTTCAATGGAAAGAAGATATATGTTTTAATAATAAGCAAACATTTATTTACAAATAAAATAATAAAATTAATATAAAAAATTATACAAATACTTCTGGAATGTGGCAAATCAATGAAGTTCCAGAAGCAATCAAATTCTTATCTGAAACATCTGATGGAATTGGGATGTATCTGATGAGGTTTTCTATCTCTCCGTCAACTCTTCTTCTGTCCATTGTTGTTGTGCAGTCGAATGAAGGAGCAGATTTGAAGAGAGGACACATGTAAACTCTCTTATCTCTTGGAGTTCTCTTCATGAGTGCGATAGAAAGTCTTGGCATCTTCACGAATGGTTTCGACTTTTGATTTGTTGGAATCAATTTCCTTGATATGCTGTCGTAATTTCCAGCCATCAAGTATATTCCATCCAAGTTCAAAGCGTTCGGATGTGTTGGAGAATCGTTGAATTCGAAGTCAATCATTAATGAATCAACAACGACATTCATCATGACTGCAACTTCGTGGGAATAAGAAAGAATTAGACCTCTTACATCAGAAACTAAACTGATGTCGATTGTTGGAGGTCTTCCATTCTCTACCCAGTTCTTCAACAATTCTATTCTTCCCTTGATATTTTCAATCATCTTCTTCGGATTAAATGTTCCGCTGTAATTGAAAATGTTGATGATTTCTTTTGGTAAGTTTTCTTTTGCAAAAGAGGAAATGATTTCTTTTGATGGTTTTTGCAACAATGTCCTTGCAGAGTTAATTGCCTCTTCCAACTCTTTAAGTTCATGTTGTGCCCAAACAATTGTAGGAGTGATGTTTTCAAGTGGTTTTGGTTCTTCAATCTTTGGCAAATCATTTAAGAAAATCTTGATGTTTTGGATTCCATTTTCTCTTTTGATTGGGTTTGTGCATGGAGCAATTGCGTTTGAAATGTCTTGGCCAAGTAGCCATGCTCTTATTGGACCGGAAATCACTCTAGGGATTGACAAAATGTCACAAGTATTGAACACAGTCATCTTCGAAATTGTGTGTTGATAATTGGAAATTGGAGAATCAGGAGGAATTACCCATTGTTCTCTTTCAGCAAATGACTCGTCAATGAACCTGAAATTGTCATCAACAGCTTCAGGAGCAAATATCGTGAAGATAATAACACGTAATTTGCGTCTATCGAATGTATCCAAAGTCGAAGAACTCAAAATCATTTCCATGATTTCATCTCTTACGTTTCTTATTGGTAACTCGTGTTGGAAGTTGATTGTTGATGCTGTTGTTGATCCAGGCTGTGTCTGGTTACTTTGTGCTTGAACTCCTGCATTTGCATCAATGATTGTTCTTAATCTTTCAAAGATATCTTTGACAGCAACTTCAGGAACAGGAGAAAACTCTGAGAAACCTAAAATTCCAAGCGAAGACCTGAAATGAACAACAGAAAACATCAAAGCAGCTGCATATGAATATTTCTTCATTGCACGCGGATTCGTTGATGATCTGATGGAGTTCGAGTAGTGCTGGTATATCTGCAGCATTTGTTGTCTTATACTTGGATAAGAGTTGTAAGAATATCTCGTGCATCCACTCAAAACATATGAAGGAATGTATTTCGTGGATTGAGCGATAATTATCATTCTGAAGTTAGATGACGTTGTTCCTTGCAATGCTGCATATATATCTGCTAATGCTGATGCAGCAGCTGGTGTTGGATCTGAATAGTGCAAAGCAACCCAAACGGATTTATTCATCATTGATTGAATCGTTGAAACAATTTTTTCTAAAGCTGATGAATCTTCTGACAAAGAAAATGTTTCAAATGAATCCAATCTGTTTCTGTTTGCAACGAATTGGCTCAACAACGATGTTGGATCATTCTTTATGTCGCTGTAAATAAATACAGGCTGGTTTGCTGTCGTTGTAATGAACGATTCTATTGGGAATGTTGGATAATTCACTGCGAAATTCGCTGTGAATTGTTCGCTGATAACTCTTTGGAATAAATTGAAAACATCAGCAACATTTGAAGTCTTTAATGCATCAATTGCATCTGTCATCATTCCAAGGGCTTCTGAGATATTGACATCGACCTTTCCTCTGCCAACTTCTTCGATATGATTCACAACTTCTTGTAAATCTTTTTCGTTTTCGGATCCTTCGACTTTTCTCATTGCAATTGCAACGAAGAACATGTAAAGCAATGCGTTTGTCATTGTTAATGGCTGCAACATTAATTTAAGCATTGCAGCAATGACTCCTTGATGAAGTTTCTCGATTGCTTTCTGTTCTAATTTTCCTGCTTTTCCGCCATTTTGATTTATCGCTTGTGTCAAACAAGAAGTGAATGTGTGGAATCTGAAGAAGCTGTTTCCTGTTATCTTTGGTAAAACAACAGAAGCAACAGTCCACATCTCTGTGACTAAATCCAATGTTTGTTTGACAGGCATCAAAATGACTAAAATGTCTGATTGCAGGAAAACGAAGCAAGAAATCACTTTGACTAAAGCGTCTTTTTCTTTAGCAATAACAGCAAGTTTCTCCATGTCATCGCATTGGCTTTCGCTGATTAATTGTAACAATTTCATCGTCAATCTTTGTATTGTCACGTTTCTTCTTAATTCGAACAATCTTTCACTCATAACATTTCCTTCGTTTTCAGGAGCAGTCATTCTTACAAAGATCCTTGTTAATTCTAGTTTTGCTGCATCTAATTGTCCCAAGTTTCCATTGATCACTGATGTTCTTGAAAGCAAAGAAACAGGCAATTCATTGACAGATTTCTTCGAAGAAAGGAAGAAAATCTTGAATCTTGGAGAAGCATTAACTGTTGTTTGTCCAATTGTTACATCTTGGGCATTTTCATGTTGTGAATTGTAGTAATAAGCGAAGATAGGATCAAACAAAGGATTGTAGTCGTCAACATCGTGAACGAAAACAATCTTTCCGTCAACCATCGCTTGAGAAATTGTTTTCTCTAAACTGCTAGAAAGAGCGCAAATATGAACAACAGAACCTTTGTTATGACTTTCTATCGCGTGGCAAACGAATCCGTCTTGGTCAATAATCAAAGGAATTCTTAATGTGCTGTGTGCAGTACATTCCGCTAATTCTACATGGAAAGATGTCTTCTTTTGTGACTCAGGAGGAGGCAAATCAGGAACAGTAAATGCAATTCCGACTGCTGTTCTAAATTCCATGTCATTTCCGGAAATTTGTTGATTGTTTTGTTGCATGATTTCTTTGATTTCGGAGAAGAAATCATCGAGTTGCTCTTGATTCATATATCCACCATAAGTTCTATAAGCTGCTTCAAAGAATGAATCAGAGATTAAAGAACTTTCTGGCATGTCTTCGCCTTTAACAACTCTTGAAACGAATTTCTCGGAATCTTTGCAAACTTCTTCCAACAAAACTTTGTCAGCATTGAGTTTCTTGAATGTTTCTTCGAATTTCTCAAGTTCTTGTGATTGTGATTCGTTGTTTGCAGCTTGGTTCTCTAGTTTTTCTTTGATTTCAGCGATTTCTTTTCTGTCTTGAGTTGTATCTTGTCTGAATTCTTCAAGAGCTTTCTCTTTTTCAGCCAATGTCTTTGATTTCGAGAAATACAAAATGTCTGAGCTCAAAATCTTTATACAGCTCTGAACGAATGCAAACAAGAAACCAGCAGGAGGAGAAATTGTGTCTAACTCAATCTGCGTGATCTGTGCAGTGTTAAAGAATTGACAAGCTTGGTTTCCAATGTTCATATCTGTTGGATTGTTCTTGTCAATGTATTTGTTTGTGTTTGTCGGATCAATTGAGTTTGCAACATAAGTTGGGAAGTCTGGCTTCATTAAGATGACTTTTCCTGATGTATCATAATCGATATCAACATTCAACAATGAACACAAAACTCTCATCAAAACTTTGAATTTTAATGGAGGATTTTCAGCGGAAATTTGAAGAATTTGGAGGTCATTGTCTGTCAAAGCGTTGAGCTTTGATTTGCGCATGTTGAAGTCTTGTATGTAATCTTGTTTGTTGTGTAATGCTGTTTCCATTTGTTTCTTTAATTCTTCAATTTCGTCAACTTTCTCTTTTTCTTGTTTATTGAGATTTTCTTCGCGTTCTGTGACTTCTTTCAACTGGTTCTTGTAGTCTTCGGATGATGATTGTGATTTATTCCTTAAGTTCTGCAACTGTGGCTCTGTTTCTTTGATTTTATTCAAAGTAATTTGTAATTCATTCGACACTTTGTCGAAAAATGCTCCTGTTGATTCTCTTTGTCTCTTAAGAGTTTCCATGACAGTGTTTCTTTGTTCATAGACTCTCTTGAAGTAAACAGAGAAATCATTCATGAGATTGGAAGTGATTTTATCACCAAGTTTGAGCTTCATGAAGTTGTGAACTCTCGTGAAACAATTTGCCAATGATTTATGTTCTTCAGGTAATCTTGTAATGAAGACTTCATCATTGCAAATTTCATCACTGAATCTGAGTTCGAATACTTGAGCAAATTTAGGATATTCTTGGACATTATCAACAGAGACACAAACATGGACTCTATCTCTAATAATTGCTCTGATCTTGTAGTATGTTTTGAGAGCTTCTTCACTTGACAAATTCGTCTGTGATTTCGTGTATGTCTTGTACAATTCTTCAAGAGTTTGAGCATTGTAAAACTCAGTGAAATTCGATCTGTGCAAGAAATTATGGAGAGCGAGTTGTTCGAGTTCTGTATCATCTGTTGCTCTTAAGAAGATGACGCTTGACTTGTTCTGTAACAAAGCTAAATTAATAGCATTTGCCATTGTCTTTTTAAGCATCTCTCTTCTCAAGATCTTCGAAGAATTCTGGATTGGAACTAAAGGCTTCAAATCAAAGAATTCGAAGTTATTCAATTGGCAGAATAATCTTGTTAAAGTTCTTCTTCCTGTTGGAGACTTTCCACTAATATAAACACTGCCTGATGGATAAGCTAAAGCTCTCTCCAATCTGATGTATTGTTGAACAGTGTTTTCATCGAAAACAAATGAAATTTTCTCTGCAAATTTCTGATTTGCTGCATCTTTTTCTTGTGACAATCTTTCAATTGTTGTTTTGATGTCATCGTAAACCAATTTGCAGTTGAGTTTAAGGAGATGATCATCTGAATTAAACAATGTCCTGTAGACAATGTTATTTGCGAAATCTCCGAGAATTTCTCCATAATCATTTGATAAAACTTCTCTGAAACACTCTCTTATTTTGTTTGATTCTTCTTCTGTTTGTGGATCGATTGCGAAATACGACTGTCCAATTAAAGCTCTTATCAACAACAAAATGTCTTCTTTCTTGGAGCAGTATTTCTCTTCGTAGAATGGGAATGGTTGCAATATCTGATTCATGTTAAATTTCAATCCTTTCTGCTGGAAATTTTCGAAAACTTTGATGGCTAAATCAATAAAAGTATTCGAAATAGAGAAAGAATTTGCTCCACGTCTGAAAATGTGTCTTAACGATGAAGGAGATTGTTCCAAGAAATGTATTGGATGGAAGTGTTTCATGAAACGACGTCCAAATCGTTTAGGAGATTTGGCTGTAACAATGATGAAAGTGTTTCTTATTGGATATTCTTCGTAGTATTTCGGATCAACTTTCGAACTAAAAACTAATGATTTCGTGGTGATAATTTGTCTGATGAATTCTGCAGCTGTTTGGTTTTCGAATGGAACATCTTCGAAAATCAAAGCGTAAATAGCTTTAGTTTTCATCATCGCGTAGTTTTTAGTGATAACAGGTGTGTGCATTCTAATGAACTCCAAGAGAGAACGTCCTGTCGATGAAGGAGTAACTGGAATAAAGATAGGAATATACAAATTCGGTTCCTTAGAGAAAATTTGATGTAAGAATGCAGTTTTTCCTGATCCTTGTTGTCCATGCAAGAAAATGTTTTGTTTGTTACGAATCAAGACAGAAATGTGAGCCATCATTGGCATCATTTCTGGTGTGCACACTGCGATGTCTTCAACTCTCATCTGTACATCGGAATCCTTAGCGGAATTGGTTGGAGTTCCAAGGGTTAAATCGAAATCCAAAGGAATTAATTTGTCTTTGAAGAATCTCAAAGAAATTAATGATGGCGTTGGATACTTCTGTGTACAGATTTCAGGAACATTGAGGCCATCCCAATCTGTAGGAACAGACATCTCGTATGTATGAAGCATCCATTGATCGAATTCTTTTATGGCTTCTTCTGTCAACAAACCGCAAAAAACTTTGAAAACTGAATGCAAAAATGCAATTTTGATTGAGTTTTCATCATCTTGGTTAACTTGTTGTGCTACAATGATCATTGATGTGTATTCAAGGGCCTTTCGTGGTAATGCGTCTTTCATCATGTATTTCTTGAAATTATCCCTTAATTCTGGAATGTATCCCTTTAATTCTTCTGTCAAATAATTTGTCACTTTTGGAATAACTTCGACAAAAATCTTTGATAAACATTCTTTGCAAGAAAGAGTTATTTCTGATGGTAACGAGACTTGGTTGAACATCTTGAGAGGTGTAATGAATTCCTTCATCGGAATAATACCACAGCAAGCTACAAATGATGGAGAAATGTTCGAAAGATTTCCTGTTTCAACGATAATATGGAATTTGTGGTCGAACAACAAAGTGTCTAAAGTATTTAATTTGCATTTATGTGACAAAGATGTTGAGAAGAACTCCTGGAGATAAGAAACAAAATTAGTACTCATTGGACCATTGAATCTCAATATACAATGATGTGTTTTTTCGAATTTCTTCAATTGAGAAACATAAGTATTCAACAAACCGTAATTTTGTATTTGTCCTTCTTCTGGATCATCTTTGACGCTTCCAAACATTACTTTGTACTTTTCGCTTTCCTGGAAAACATCGCAGATCTTGACAGGCATGATACCAGAGAATCTATTGATGATATCAGCATTTTGAGCAAGCTTTAAGAAAGCGAGTTCAAGCATGTGAACAATCAAAGTCTTTCCTGAATTTGGTCCTCCGCAAATTATTATGCAAGGATATTTCAACATCATTTCATACAATCTTATGACTTGTTTAATGATGTATTCAGTGTCAACTTGATCTTCCATGTTCTTGAGCTCTTTGGAAACAACATCTCTGATGACTTCCGCAGCTTGTTCGATATGGAAACATTGTGGTTTTGTGATGTGATCTTTGAAAACATTTATATTTTCAAAGATATGGAAATTGGCGTAAATCATTTCCATCAAAAGATCTCTGTGTTTGAATTTGATGTTTGAGAAGAACCTCAAGTAAATAGCTCTTGCAACAACAAACTCTTCAGCGATACGTGGTTCTTCGTAGTAATTTACGAAGGATGCTGATTTGGAGTGCATCATTTGTCTCAATAAATCATGTGCTTGATCCAAAATAACAAAAACATAACTCATGAATGATTCGTTCTTGAGATAAGTGAATGTTCTTGTTATAGCATTGATGCATGATGACAATTTAACAGCAATGATCTTTGTAAACTTAAATCCACTGGATACCAATTTAACATTCGCAATTTGGAGACAATCAGGAGCAGCAAAACTGACAGGTTTCAAAATTGTTCTCAATTCTGGAGGAACTGATGCAGAAGTCATGAACGAAGCATTTCCTGATAATAATATTCTGCAGGACTTTTGGAGTTCGATAACACGATCTGATATTGTTATCCTACTTCCACCTGCATTTTGTAACATGTTCATTGAATGAATGATTTGATAAATGAACGATAAATTGTGATGTGACAATTTTTCAACGTTATTAAATGATAACCAACATCCTGTTAAAGCGGCTCCTGTTACTATTCTAGAAAGAATCTGTGTAGGAGTATTTTGGAAAGCCGGGAAGAAGTAAATGAATCTTCCAAAGTTATTTGCAAGTTGTGCAATGAGATGTTTCTTTCCAACATCTTCTGCACCGCAAATCATTGGGAATTTGTTATGCATGATTGCGTTTGCAGCGTTATTTAACACGCGTTCTGATGCTGGAGTGTAAATGTATTGTATACTTGAACCCCAGAATTCGTACCCGTGTTCAACAGTTGCATCTCCCATATCAATAAACATTGTTTGGTTCTGGTTATGATATCTAAATCTCATGTGTGAATTCCAATTCAATTCTTGTGAATAGTAATGGTATTGTTCAGACAAAGGTCCTATCTGTGTTATCAAGAAATTAAGGAATGTCGCAATAGCAGATAGTTTAAGGATTTCACTTGAAGAAAGAGGAGAACTCATAACAGAAGAGATTTCAACAATTTTTGATTGCAAAACTTGTTCGTAAGCTGAGAAAGCTCTTGCAGGATTATCTGTGTTATTAAAACACTCCTGGATTTCTCTTGCAAAGGAAACTTGTAATGTTAAAATCGCTATATGTGTTGACACTGTTGGAATCCAATCTTTCATTGATGAAGAAGTGAATCTTGCAATTGAAGATCCAATGGAATCTTTGACACTGTTTTGCATCGCTTCAATAACTCTTGGTCCCCATTCATCGACATCTCCTGAGATTTGTACTGGTTTAGTAAATGGCAATGTATCTCCGTCATCTCCTACTAAACCTGTTAATCTGTATTTCGAGAAGATACCGTTGAATGGTAAAATAGAACCATCACTTGTATCTTTTTCATCAATTACATTTGAATCGAAATTCTTTATGTGCATAAACATTTTTGCGATTGTTGAATTGAAG
This sequence comes from Trichomonas vaginalis G3, assembly GCF_026262505.1. Classification (NCBI taxonomy): domain Eukaryota; phylum Parabasalia; order Trichomonadida; family Trichomonadidae; genus Trichomonas; species Trichomonas vaginalis. The sequence goes on from NC_067205.1 coordinate 15,222,759, forward strand.
ACTTGGAAATCATCTGTTGTTATCATATTCAACACTTCTTGGTTACTCAAGAAATACAATCTCGGCATCAAAGCTCGTTTCGTATCAATGTATTTATGAACTTGAGATAAAATCCATTGTAACGTGTTGTTGTTTTCTTTAAGAATATCATGAAGTTGAGGGAACGCGCAAACAACAAACAACAAAGTGTCTTCTAATGTGTTCTTTATGATTAATGACCATCTCTTCTTGACTATCTGGAATTTCTGGACACAGGCAGGTAACACGGATTTGATGTCATCATTATTAAATAAACGTGACAAAAGTGGCCAATTTGATTGGAAAATGAGCCATTCATCGAGAATTCTTGCGATGTTCTCAAGTTTAAATGATAAACTGAGTACGTGGTCTTTGATACCTTGTACGAAAGGAACAGATAACATTTGGTCTAACTGTTCTTGAGTATCAGCAATTTGTGCAAACAAACTGTCAAGATTTCCGAGCATCAGTTCATCTTCTTTCTTATCTTGGATGTCCAAAAGAGGGATATGAACTTCTTGCCAATGCGAATTGATTGCTTGGAAAGAATGCTCTAATCTGGATTCACCTTGTGATGTGGATGTTATTTGTTGAATCTTTTCTTTCTGTTGTAAAATGCCAAGCGAAATTAATTCATCAATTTTAATTTGTGAATAATAAGCGTTTGGTCGGCCACAAGATTCAAACAAAGTATTCCAGTGATGTGTTTGCATCCTTCCTTGAGATAACAATTCAATTACTTCTATATAAGGTACTATTGCACTTTCAGCTGTATCCAATTCCGCAAGTAATTCACATGGCTCGTTATAATTTTCTTTAAGATGTTGCACTGTTTGGTCGATGTTTTCTAAATCTTCTTTGAATTTCTGGATATCGACATTGGATAAAGGAACTGTTGTTATTATCTTGGAAACACCTTTCCATGATGCAACACAATCATATAATTGGCCATCGAATTCCGCTTTCTTCTTTATTTCAGCGAAAATTGAAAAATCGTTCTTGTTTACACCTAAAATTTGTTGGTAGTGTTGCAAATTTACAACTCTTGGCTGGTATTTAGTGATCTTTGCTTTCATTTGTTGTATTGTTGGTATGTACATGTCAACATCACATTGCTGTATAGAAACAGGAATTGCGGAAACTGTGTTTTGAACTCTTGTGAGTTTTTCAAGTTGAACTCTGATTTGATTTTCAAGAGTATTGATGTAAACAGCGGAATGGATGCTTTTCGTTTGTTGTGCGATCTGCTGGTCACCTTTGAAGATGTTGAAGGCTGGAATTAATGGGTTTTTCTCAAGTTGTGGAACGTGGATGTGAAATTCATCAAATAATACTAAGCATTGATCGACAAACTTGACTTCTGTTTGAAGATATGGTTCAATAACATCGCATTTGTCTGAGAATTCACAGAAATCAACGAAATCGGTCAAAGATGTCGGATCAAATCTAAGATATTTGTGGCAATGGTTGAAAATGCTTTGGAAGTAGTCAACTTTGGTTTGTACTAAGTTCTGAAGCATCTTCTGCATTTCCATGATGGCGCGAGCTGGAATTGGCCTGAGATGATTTTTCATATTCTTGGAATCAACGTAAAGAGCGCCTCTAAGTGTGCAGGATCTGAACTGATTCATCTTAATCTCATCCTGCTTGAATTGTTCGTAGTCATCTCTGATTTTTTGGAAATCAATAATAAGTTCGCTATTTGGCTTGAAAATGAAAGGAGAAGAGTTGCCAAATGCAAGGTTGATCTCTTTAGGCTCTGTGGATCTCTCTTTAATGTAGATTTTTGGCGACCATTTCTCTCCAATTTGGAAAATTGGGAAATAATCTTTGAATTGCTGAGAAACTTCATAGGCATCGTGATAAGCTTCAGTAATAACGTTAATAATGTGATCGCTGAGCCTTTCAATTTCAGCATTGCAATCAATAAAAGATTTGAACGATGGACCATCATCGAAAATGAAATTTAAGTTCGGCAAACTCTCGCACAAGTGTTGTCTGATGGCTCCAGCTCTTATGACTCTTGGTAATTCATTTAATGTTTTAAGAGCTCCAGAAAACAGATTTCTGAGCTTTGTAATAAATTCATCTATTGATGGAGTGAATAAAATTGTTCCGTCGCTGTTGAAAGAAACTTGAATTTCGAAAATTGAAGATTGATCTGTTGAAACGTTTTCATCTGCCATTATCCAGCATTCATAGCAACTCTTTGCAAGTTGTTCAAGCAATACGTAATCAACGAGTCTTACAAAATGACCAAAAGCTCCAATTTCTTTTTTGACAATTTCATTTCTTCTGTTGCTCTCAGCATATTTCTTGCGTTCTAAGACCATGAGCTGGCCAAGGTTAGGATTTCTTCTTTTGATCTCCGGAAAGTCGCTATCTTCAACAATAACTCTTGCAGGATCTCGAATATCAGTATCAAGTTGAACTAACTGAGCGATAACCTTCTCTACGAATTCAGCGAACTTTGACTTTAATGCTTCTATGTTTTCTGAAGATATTTCAAGGAAAGTAGCTAATGGATAATTCTTTTGAGTATTAAAGCAAAGTAAGTGCTTCTTTAATATCGTATCGCATGTATTTTCGAGAATTTGAATAGCTGCTTCGTAGAATGCGTAGTTATTGAAGAAGGAATGCATCAAAACTCGATCCGTTATTTGATCAAATCTTTGCTGCATAACAAATTTCTTCCAGATGCGGAAAGGCTTCCATCTGAAGTAATTTGAAAATGTTCTCAGTTTCCTGATTGCCATAAAAATCGAACTTTCCTTTGACCATCTATCCAATGTTAAGTTTTCTGTTGATCCATCAGGCATCACGTGAGTTACACCACTTGCTGACATTGTAAAATAGTCATTTCCGATTTCTTGCGATGAAACTTTCTTCAATTCGTATGGATTAAATGCTGGATCTGATTTATCACCAACGTAAATCATATAAATGAAAAGATGTCCACGGCCATCTTTTCTCTTGCTGAAATATGCGATTGGATCTTCTTTAAATGCAATAGATTGCTCTTCAAGCTCTCTTTCTTTTTCAATTGCCTCTGTTTCGAGGGTAGGTTCGCGTAAATTTGATAGAGGACGTTTGGATATCAATGACGGCATCATTTGTGCAGCACTTGGCACTAACGATGTTGTTGCTCTTGAAGTTGATTTAGTTGCCGGACGAGATGTTCCTTTACGAAAGGCTAATAATGCCGGACTTTGTGCATGTAATAGGTTTTCTTCCTTTTCGTTAATTGGTTTTACAATTTCGTATTCTTCAGCTGTATTATCAAATAATTTTGTGGCAAAAAGACTTTTTGTTCCAGCAGGATTACTAAAAACAGGATGGTGGCCAAATCCAACTGTTTTAGAAAGCTTTGGAACAACGAGCTCTGTATCAGGTATATCCGGATTCTCTGAAGAGCTCATTTTTTACGATGTAACGTGCAAAAAACGATTATTTTCAAGATTTTTATGTTGAGACTGAAATTTTCATCAAATGAATAATGCCAACAATTTTTGGGTACAGTTCTGATCTTAAATAACTTGATGATGGTAAAAATATTGAAGATTGTAATTCAAATATCTATCTAGGGCAATTTTACGAGCAGTGCATGGCTTAATTTGTGTACACATATGAAATCATCAGTAATGGTTATGCATCCATTCATTATTCATGATAGATTTGAAAAATTTTGATTGAAGTTTTGACTCATGTTAAAGAATCTTAAGGCCATTAATGTATAGATTATGGCACATTAATTTGAAAAGTATTAAGAAAACATGATAGAATATTTTTTACAAACAAACAAAAATTAAGCTATGCTGCAACAACCTTTCTTTTCTTGTTTTGGTTCTTCGCCTGGCACATAAGGTGGAGGAAGATTTGTAGGTACATTTGGATTATCGCCGATTGGAGGAAGTAACGAAATAGGAGATAACTTCACAATTGCTACTTGATCCATAGTTTCCCAAACAAAAGGCTCGTACCAAGTGCATTTCAAATCTTTCATACAATCATCTAAAAATGATATAAAAAGGGCGTAATTTGGACAATCTTCGTATTTAAGCATATTAATTGTTCTCCATATTGAAAAGAATTGTTTTGGAAAGTTGGCTTTAATGTATTCTTCATAATTCAATTCCTTTTTAATCTTTTTGATATCTTCTTCTCCATCCCAAGGAAGTTTACCTGCGACAAGTTCGCAGAGAGAATAGAACCAGCTGATGATATCATCCTTTCTGGACAATTCACGTCCGCAATGGCTATTTATTGAGGCATATTTTTTAGAACCTACAAATCGCCCGTCTGTTCGAGGTGGAATTACTTCCATATTATCTGTATTTATGTATCTTCTGCATAAACCAAAATCAATTAGTGCTAAAGGAGTTGATCTACTTGCTTTAATCATGAAATTAGAAGGTTTGATGTCACGGTGAACAAATCCTTTTCTGTGAAGTTCTTCAATACACCTGATCATTTCAATTCCACATCGAAGCGCTGTTGAAAGAGGTAATTTAGATGTAACAAGAGATTTTCTAATTCTTGTAAGATTTGGACCAAGAAGTTCCATAATAATAAACTTGAATGAAGATGTTTTGCCAAAATGATAAAATTTTGGAAAATATGCGGAGCCATCAATTAATTTCATGACGGTTTTTTCTTCTTCAATATGAGGTTTTGAAGCTTCGATACTTTCAACTTTCATTGCAAATTCTTTACCGCTATCGTAGCAAATTGTTCTATAAACATCACTAAAACCGCCTCTTCCGATAATATCCTTGATAGTATATGGTCCATATTCTTTTCCAAGCCTCACATCAGGACGATCTTGCATTTTTGGACCAATATTTTAAAATTGTACGTTTATTTGTAAAGATTTTGTAAACGAGCACTTTTTGGAAATGAATTGGAAAAGTGACAATCATCTAATGTCTGATAAAAAATTTCACAAAATTAAAATACACGTTCAAACTTTCGATGTAAACAGATTCGACAGGAATGGTATGTTAATAGGAAATCAAGTAATTGCCTCTCCTTCACAACCAAAACCAGCACAACAGCCAGTCAAGTCCCCACAGCCAAAAATCACCCCACAGCAACTTCAAAGATCGCAATTAATACAAGACCGTGAAAATTACATGAGTATTGTCGATCAAATTATTAAAGAGCAAGGTGGCGAATAATTTTAGTATTTTTGAAGCATACACTATATGATTTTTTGTAAGTATATTATGTTTTTTGGATTAATAAAGTATAATTACCAATTTTTTACAATCATTAATTTTATATATCAAATTTGTTCCGAAATCAATTGTATAAGTATAATATGAACATGAATATAAGAATAGATATTACTAAAGATAAGATTTTTTTATTATTACAAACAATATTAAAAACATGATAATTTAAAGATCCATATATTCTTTTTCATCATCTGAGAGTGCGTAATCATCATCAGCGTAGAGATCTTCCTTATTATTAGGGTCTGCTTTCTTAACTTTCTTTCCACAAATTGATTTAATGTTGGAATTTGCATCTACTGTTATCAATCCTTTATAACTGTTAAATGCTGTTTCTTCGCAATATAATTCATCAGGATCTGCCTTGATAATGATACCTTTTAATTTTGTCAAGCTATCAAAAGCGTTTTGACCAATGGCTTCGACTGATTTCGGTATAATAAGTGCACCAGAGATTGAACTGCACCCTCTGAAACAGTTATCTCCAATGTATGTAACTGAATCAGGAATTTTTAATTGGCCATTTATGCTAACGCAAGATTGGAAGCATCCATCACCTAATATAAGAAGTCCTGGTGGAAGAGTTATTTGGGATAGTCCGGTACACCATGCAAAGCATTGATCTGGAATTTCGGTTAGAAATATTGGCAAAGTTAGAGAAGTTAATGATGAGCATTCGTAAAATGTTCTATTTCCGAGCTCAGTTATCGAATTTGGAAGTACTAACTGTCCAGAAATACTGTTACAATGTTGAAATGCTGATTCTCCCAAAAATTTGAGGTTTTTGCCTTCGAACATAAGATGTATTTGGAGGTACATACAATTTTTGAATGCTTTCTTACCAATAAAATTAATTTTTGGATTAATATTGATAAATGTTAATTTTGAACAGTGACAAAACGCATTGTGGCCGATTGAAGTAACATTTTCTGGTAGTTTTAATCTGCCTGAGAGCATTCTGCAATTCTTAAAAGCGTTATCTGGTATTTTTGTTAAAGATTGATTAATAAAGTAAATTTTTTCGATATTTTCGCAGTTTTCGAAGACAGAATCACCAATGCGATTTATCAAAGGAGGTAAAACAACTATACCTGATATGTTTCTGCAATTTTTAAAGGCAGAACTATCTCATTTCGTGAGATTTTGAAGAAGAGTGAGGTTTCCTGTGATTCCAGATTCACTAAATGCGTTATCTTCAATGAATTGTAGATCTTTGTGGAAGAATAAAGTGATATTTGTTCCAAATCTATGAAAAGCTAAAGATTTAATGGCAATAAGTTTTGAGGGGAGGATGACAGTACCTGTAATTGATTCGCAGTTGGCAAAGGCACACTGCTCAATAATTTCAATGTTTGGTGACCAAATTATTTTTCGCAAGAACTGACAATGATCAAAAGCATGATAATGTATTGTTTTTATTGAGTCTGGCATTGTAATTGATGTTATGTTAGACTCTGAAAATGCAAACCTTGCAATACCTGTAACAGTCATCACAGTTAGGGATTTAACTGGACCGAAATGAGTATAAACATTGAATATCTTTGGTATTAGAACATCACCTTGTGTAATGTTACTATTGTGTGGACTTCTTGTGCCATCTCCGATATCACATTGAACATTATCATCGAAAATCTGATGTGGCATGAATCGCATACCATTGTGGCTGAATGCTTTTTCTAGTCTTAGACAATTAACTAGAGAAATAAAGGCGATAATCATCAGAAATTCTTCAAAAATCTGAAGAATTGCTTTCAAAAGTGACAAAGAAATTTTCAAAAAAAACTTAGTTTTCTTTCAGATTTAGCTCTCTCTCTCACTGCAATAACGGGGAATGAAAAGCATTATTTTTTATGAGTTCTTCACTTTAAAAATGATGCAAAAACACTTGAATTTTCAAATTTAACATTATTTATTGAATTTCGAGATTTTTAAATCAATTATACAAATGAAAAACCATGATACTCTAAAATACAATTAAAACCATTATGATAAAATGCCCAAATCCTACTAGACCATCGAATTATTAAAATTTATGTAAAATTTTTGAAAAAAACATGAAAATATTATGTTTTCCTGACAACCGGGGTATAAGTATTCAAAATCACAAAGAAAAGTTAACGAAAATGTTTTATAGCCCATCAAGAAATGTATGATAAGTAAAGATTCAGTTTCGAAAATGAAATTTCTTTTATTTGATTTTGAATCACAAATTTGAAATCACAGAACAGTTCGAAATCATTAACTCATCCTTATATTAATAGGAAAACTTGAAATATTCTTGTATTATAAATACAAGAATTAGCGTTCATATGGTCAGAGAATAATGTGTTTAAATTTTTCTTTAACTTTGATTGCATTCAAATGATTAGAAAAGGCAGATATCGAATCAAATATATTTTAAATTTTTGATTCCATACATTATACTGATATGCTATAAATACCAAATCAATTATCTATAATCATGACATTGCATTCTTTGGAATATTGATTCGTTTTTTAAAAAACGTAGTTGATTTCAGTGTGGATAAGAGCCATCGTATTAAGAAGGTTTGTTGACATACTATCTAGTTTCGATAAGGTAATCTTCGAATTTTTTGTGGTTTTTGCGTTCACTTTTTTTGTTGTGTGAAAATAAGGTGATAAATTTTTGTCTTCTTCAAAATTGATTAAGTAGCTATATTCTTCAATTACTCAAGAAACCTTTTCTATCAGAATAATACAATCTATTGAAAATTGAGGCGCCCTAAAATCCGATCATCTCAATCGGTTGGATAATCATACGTATATTGATAATCCAAAGGGAAACAAAACAATACTTTCTTTTTTTTCTTTCAATTTTTAAAATTTTCTCAAAATGCGTCGAGGACGTCCCACAACTCACAAAAAGGCCAAGTGGATAACATATCATAGCGAAGATGCGGAGGAGTATTATGAATTGGATGAGAAAGGCAGAATAATTAAAGAAAGAGTCAAGATTCCAACGAATCCACCAACACCTCAGTTCGAACACTTGATTAAACCAAATCAACCTGAGATACTCGTACGAGAAGAAAAAGATTTCATTCCTCGTGTTATTTTGCACTTCTTTAACATGGCTTCTTTCCAGAGCTTTCCTAACAATTTTAAAAAATCACACCTTGGCAATCTTAATCAACCTAAAATAGATTTATCATTTCCAATTTCCTTTTAATTTGCCAACAGATTTCCCTTAATTTCCCATTTCCTTTAAGTCACTATGTTTAACACCATCCATTAATCTACCTTCATTTTTAAAATTAATCCATGGCTACATATTTAGTTTCAGCTCGTCTTTCGGAATTATTATTGTATTCCAAAAAAATTCCAATTCCCATACGTTTATTGCTAGTCTTAGTTGTGCATTTATTTTAGTTTATTTTTACTAATAATTTTTAACAATAATTCGCATTATAAGCAACTTTATTTAATTTTTTTTAGAGAACATCTCGCACAATGTTAATTTATAATCAACTAAAGATACGAATCCACGCCACCTTTAAAGATTTTCAAATTGAATAGATATCCAAAATTTTTAAATTTTTATTAACATTTTCACCAAAATTTGGAACGTACATTAGTCTTAATTATATATTATTTTAATTTAAATTTCATTTTTTTTATAAAAACAAAACACTAAAATTCATTTTTTTTTATTAATGTTTCTATACAAAAGGAATATAATTCTCCTTAATTATACTTAAAATTACTATGATAAAAATATTAACAAAGATATCATTTGAACAATATCTAAAGAAAAGTATTTCGTAACGATGTGTAAATTTACCAACTAAAGATTTATTGAATAATTATTTATTGTACTTTTAGAACCACCATTTTTAAGATATATTCAAAAAAAAAAAAAAAAGGTAGTGGGGCCTCCAGGCGCGTTGCGCCCTCTAGCCCTGAAGATGTTTAGTATAACTTTGTCCGGACAAGCAAGGGTCTATCGTCGCTACAGGAAAAGTTACAGGCGTTCCAAGGAAGTATACTTTGAGAAGACTTTCCCCCTTATAGAATGAGATAGGACGGTTATTTTACAAAACTGACAACACTTTGACCGAGTAGTTTTTTGTGCTGAACAAAAAGTGTCATATAAACATCTGTCAAAAACCGCTTTTTAACTTCACTTAAAATGCCACGTAAGCTACGTAAGAATATACGTAAGAGGAAGAGAGCATTGAAACATCCAATAGTAAAACTGACACCACAACAACAGTTGCAACAACAAATAATGAATGACCCCACTATGTTGCAACAAATGTCAAGCAACCCTATGCTTTTAAACCGAGTTCTTGGTGCACAGAGTGGAGGTTTAAGAGCGGCACTTTTAGCGAAAATGGCAGGCTATGGTGGAGCCGCAGACGGAACAGCTTATAACCCTCAAAGTCAAATGAATTTGAGTTCACTCAAAAATCAAATAACAGATGTCAAAAAGTCAAACATAGACATACAGAAACAAATAAGTGAAAACGAAAAGAAACTAGAATATGACAGACACACAAAGAAACTCAATGAGTTAAACGTAGAGAAAAAGAAGAAAGAAGAACAACTGAAAGAACTAAGTACAGAGGAATATGCGAAAAAAGTGTCAGAAAAAGCAGCAGAAGTAGCAAAAATGGAACAAGATGTTTTAAATTTGAAAAACCATACTACTCAATATAAAGTACTGAAAGATGAAGAGATAAAACAAAAAGCCCTGAAGACATATATGGATAGCGATGAGTATAAAAAAGAAGTTGAAGCAAATGTAAAGGCAGAAAAACTTTTACAGTTGCAAAACCAAACCGTACAGTATGAAAACATAGCACAAGAAAGTAAAAATAACGACGCAGCCATGCAAAAGGCAATGAAAAGCGCAGAATATATAAAAGCTAACAATGACTGGTTAGATGCCCAAGCCAACGCTAAAGCAGCCCAACTTATAGGGTCAATAAGGACAAAAATACAAGCGGATGAAGACAGTTCAAATGAAGCTTTAATGAATGCTGACTTTAAGAACGCCTTCGAAGCTCTTCATAGTAAGGTGAAACAAGTGAACGACTTCTCATCTGGAAAGAAACTGAAGTCTGAAGGTTTCGACAAAGAGTTAAAAGAAGTAGCACAAAATATGACGAAAATAACAGATGCAGCAACGAGACAGGCAGTTCAAAGTGCCTATGACGCCGTTAGAGCAACTGTTGTGGAAAGTCAAGAAAAAGAGTTACAACAGACCAAAACAGACCTAGTAAATGCTTTCTTAAAAACGAAAAGTCAGGTAGGACACTATGCTGCAGATGGAACATATGTGCCAGCTGGTGGAACTTATATACCAGCTGGTGGAACTTATATACTAGCTAGTGGAACCTATATACCACCAAACCCTCCAAGAGAAGCACCTGCACCAGGACTACCTAAAACATTTACATCGTCACATGGACACAGACACAGGCATGCACCAAAACCAGCACAACAACCAACAGTTCAAAACACTGCACCACAACAACAACCAGCACAACAACCACCTCCACAACCAGCACAGCAACCAACAGTTCAAAACCCTGCACAACAACAACCACAAACAGAGCAAGGACATAAAAGAAGTAGAGAACAAGGAAACCAAGATTTCTTAAAAATGCTTAAAGAAGACTATGGTTACCCAGCTACTCTTGACTTTAGTGACAGATATAAAGAAGCTATTAGAAAGTTCAAGGAAGGAAATACTGACCCGAACCTATTTAGCTTTATGGCTCAGCACCAAATGGGATATAATTTCAAACCTGGAAAATACAAGCTCGCTAAGGGATATGATTTAATAGCATATCATCCAAATGACATGACTGAATTTACTCCGAGATATTTGGTGTCAGAGCTAAATGACAATTCAACTCTCTTCATGAAACGCGTAAAAAATAGAGACGGAACGAAAGAAGAAAGGTTTATGAGTCCGGATGACTTAGATAGGGAACTTGTTAAAAACGGTCTCGGAATATATGAAATGCCAGCAGATGAGGTACAAGAAACTCCACAGGAAGAAGTTCAGATACAACCAGACATGGAAGAAATAGTTCAGCAACAACAGCTAGAAGAGCCTGAAGGAAACGAACAAGTCCCTCCTTTGGAAACTAACTTCACAGAACTAGATGAAGATTTGGAACAGCCGAAAAATCTTGACCCTCAACAAGAGTATGAGGTGAATATGGAATCTTTCCAAGAGTCTAAGAAAAATTCGGCTGACATGGTAGAAGAATATCGAAAAATGTTTGCCGACATACAAAAGACTCCAACACCAGATGAAAATATTCAGCATAGAATGGAAGTACTGAAAGAAAATGTACGCAAATACAACAACCCTTTTTACTTACGACCATATAACGTTCAATCTTTGGCTGAACTCGGTGAAAATAAAAGGTTAAATTTCAACAAAACATATAGAAATGAAACATTGTTTAAAGTTCATTCAGAACCTAACCAAGATGGAAACAAACCTACTTTTGTTTCTGCAGACTATGGAACTACAATGAGATGGGGTCATAAAGCTAACCCGGATAGGTGGTTCATAAACTTACAACCACAATTCCAAGAAGTTGTAGACGCAATGGAAGACAATGGTGAACCAGATATAGCTGGTATTTTCAGCGCGGCTTTAATGCCATTGAAAGATATGAAACATGCAGATATTTTGGACCAGTATGAAATGAACATGGCTGAAGGAAATATAACACCTGACGTTCTAGAACATTTATCTCAAAGAACTACACAGAACCATAGAGATGGTATATTTGGTGAAGAGTTTAGAAAGAAAGTTAGGGATAGAGAAGGAAGAGAACCTATTGTACATGACCTTGCAAACGAAAGTTTACAAAATGTCATAAAAACTTACTTTGCAGACAATGAACCGAGAAGGGATGAATATTTAAGTAAACTCAAATGGACAGTACCAAATGAAATGTTAGTATTGAAAAACATGTTCCTTGACAAAATAAAACCAACTACAGAAATAAATGACGCAAGCCTGAAACGTTGGGTAAAAGCTTTCCCATTCACAAAAGATATTGTTGGTAACATGGAAAGAAAACCAGAATGGCTACAAAAACATATATTTGGAAACGAGCTTATTCCATATGGACAAGCTCTGTTTGAAGAGCTTGAACCGGAAACTCAGGAAAGAGTCATGCAAACAATACGCGAAGACTCAAATACAAACTATGACGAAATCTTTCTAGGATATAGGTTACCTGAGATGGGCGACCAGAGCCCAAAGGCAAAAAGGACATGGGAAATTTACAACATACTAGGTGAACATGAGGCAAAGATGCAACAACTTGAAGCAGAGGGCAAGTTACCAAAAGCGACACCAAAGAAGAAGAGAAGAGTAGAACAAAGTGAAAGTAGTGAAGAAGTAACTTCATCTAGTGAAAGTAGTGGCAATGAAGGAAAAAGAAGAGTTAAAAACTCAGCCAGGAAGAAAGTAAAGCTTGGTCCACGTGGGTTCTATTATGACATATAAATCCAACTATTCTATATTTTTACCCATATGAAATGTACGCCGCTCAGAATATAACGCCAACAGTTTTGGATGCCATGAATGGAAATGTTTCCGAATGGTATAACGAATGCGACAATGCCATTAGAAGGTCAGAAATAGTTCCTGGAACTTACGAATATACAACTGCTGTTTCTTATGGAAATGTAGGTGAGTTTGGAGAAGGTTCTTCAACAACAGTAGATATTGCATGCGACAGGTTTCATATTATTTCTATTGACAACTCATTCTTATACGTGGAACAAGACATTGAAATAAAACCTTCTGCCAAGTTGTCTGACAAGAAAGGTTGCAATGGAATTTTCTATGTCGGATACCAATATGCTCCAGAAGTTTTCATGGGATATAAGATATATTCTAACTCTGACTTAGTTCAAACAGTAACATGGGCAAACTATGAATGGTTCGCTTTGAGAAACTCAGTACAACCACAAGCTAGAGAACAAACAGACCAGTATGCAACTATTGAGAAAATAAGAAGACTTGACCCTAACGTTCCAGGAGTTTATGTTAACCTTTCTGGTTCAGATGGAACTGCTGCCACTAAAGTAAAACTGAAACTTAGAGTTCCTTTGTCATCTTTCCTCATCTTCAGGTTTTTAAGATACTTGCCAAACTGGGCAGGAAAAATTTCTATCGAACTTACTCCAAGCAAAAATAACTTAGTCATTGCACCAACACAAGACCCATTCACTCTTACTGTAGCTGGAACTGGTGGAGCCAAGTTCTGTGACTTTTGCAAAGACAAAGTTGACTTAGACTTTGGTTTCTCAAACTTCAACACTGAAGTAAACTATTATTTCAATGCTGCTGGAACTGCTTGGGACCCAGTTAAGTTTACATGCGAAAAATTTGAATGCAAGAGAATAGAAAGCAGACTTGCAGTCTATATGTTGGACCCAGATATTTCAAATGCTTTAGCTGCCAAATATATTGCAGTTCCACTTATGTTCCCTATACACCAAATATCTGTCAAAGACTTTGCAGGTGAAGTTGGAAACCAAAGTGCTGACCCAGGTGCAAGAACAGATATTGCCTTAACAACTGCAATGAAACATGCAGATACTATGTTTGTTCTTTTCAGACGAACTATAAATGACTATTCTTGTTTCTACAACCCCGGTATTAAATATCATATAAACATAGATGGCAAATATTATCCAAGAGAAGAATATTCTACAGTTGAGGATATGAGGTCATACAACTTGACATTAGATGCTATGAACTTTAACAACAACTTCACAACAACCATTAACCCTGAAATGCAAAGTTCTATTATGCCATATGTGAAAGTATGGACCCATACAGGAAGTCAAAAAACTCAATATACAAATGGATACCGTTCAAACTTTTGGCTTGGCATTCCATTTGCTGACTCAGAAGACTTTATGGGTGGTATTTCAACTGTTGGTACTGTACAAATACAATATACTGGTGACAGAGACGGTCCAGATGAATTGAAAGCAAAGAAGTTTACAAAACCAATAGCACTTTTCACGGAAGATGCTCTTTTGAAGATTCGTTCGATGAAACCTGCTGGAGCTCCTCAGATTGGCATAACGACAGCTTCCATCGAGCAGATTTTGGCAGCAGGTCAGTAAGTTGTTCTTGAACTGACTTCTCTCCGTCAAATATTGACAGTACGCCAGTTTTGACATAATATTGTATTATAAACTTACCTTTAGAAATATCTGTAAGTTTTGAAGTTATATTTTTGTCTGCTTCAAGAACTTTCACCATTTCAGTTATACCAACTTTCTTTGCTTTATGAAAATATTTTGGTTCAGCAAAGACTGCTATTCTATAACATTTTCCATTGTTTGTATAAAGAACTATTCTGTCAATGTATTTGTACTGTTTGTGTGTGTAAACTTTGTTCTGCTTCAATTCGAAGAGATACTCAAATACGTCCATCTTTTTATTCTAAGTAAAATGTCATTTCCGAAAAATAGAAGCGTAAGTGTTTCAAAAGGTTTAATGGCGGTGGCAGATGTGAAGTTAAATTCACCAACTCAAACAAACAGTCAAAGTGTTATTGTCAATGTCAAAGAAAGAGATGTTGAAATGGGGAAACCATACGAAGACCAAGATGGTATAACAATAGTTCCTGTAAAAGAACAACCAACATATCCTGAAGTTAGCAGAGACTTAAGTTCTGTTGCAGATATTCGAAACGACTACCAACAACTTAAAGACAAACTTCAAACTCAGGAGAAGATTTGTCAAGCTTTAGGTATAATGTTAAACTTGGTCGAACACAACCCTGTAAAAGTGAACTCATATGTCATCGCACCTCATGAAGTTTTGAAAGAACTATTGAAACTTTTGACAGAGGCAGACGATATAAACATCAAAGAAATAGAACCCGACATTAGTTGCTGTGGTGTTTCATATAATGTCATTGACAAGATATACGTTATGAAAGGAGGTGAAACATTGAACTTAAAATATAGTTTCCCAGACGTTATAAAAATATTTGACGACCACAACATTTCATTAAAATTTATTTGCTAAGTAAAAATGTCAAAACTTCTTGAAAGATGTTTGAAGAAAAATAATATAGACTTTATTTCATGTAAAGGACTTTACACACTTTTGAACGATATGAAAGACCCTGTTTTGTTTGTTCGTGTAGACAAAGGAAAGTTCTATGTCTTTACAAAATATTTGAACTTCTTAGACAGAGAACTTCAAGAACGCCATGTGAAAGTTTAGATGAAGTTCTTCTCCACTTTCAGAAAAACTTTTAAATATATGTAAATGGCAGAAGACATAGTGGTTTATACTATTACGACTAAAAACCCTGAGTCAGATAATTCTATAACAACAAACTTACAAAGTCCTCAAGGACGATATTGTAAACTAACTTTAAACACAATGACGACTAAAGCCTGTTTTTGCTCTTTTGACACCAGAAGATTTTATTGTTGTGAATGGTAAAAAATACTCCTTTGAAGATACTTACTCAGATATACCACCAAACAGGTTTTGTTGACTTATTTAATACTTTAAGTACGGGTGTAACATGTGCTGCAACTAGAGCAGGTTTCATTATGTTTGGATGTCCGACTGAGTTTACTATAAACAATATGAGCTATAATACAAAACTTATATCTGGTTTTTACTACCAACAATTTCCTATAACAGGAAAAGGTGTCATACAAGGAATGTCTGTTCCATTGACTTTAAGTACACCTATTTTATATATTGTTTCAAACTTAGGTTCAAAGTGCTATTCGAATGTCGACAGAAACTACTATGACCAAAGATACTTATGCGTATAAACAATACTTTCTCTGCTGGTTTGCCTATTGTTCATTCGAATGCAGAGTTTTCAGCTTTAGTAAACTCAAACACTTTAGCAAACATAAACTTAACCTTAGTTGACGCAAACTTTGTTCCTGTAAACTTTTATGTCCTATGTATTTGTCAATGACGGCAGAAAGTTTCGAATTGGAAGATGCAACTGGTGAAAGTATTGTATTACAAGAACAACTTCAACAACAAATAGCTCAAGAACAACAAATGCAACAAATAGCTCAAGAATAAAAAAATATTTTTTTTATTTTTATAAAAATGTACAGAATAGATGTTTCAGATTTTTATGACTTCCAAGCATTCAGAAATATGTGTCCATTTCGAGACTATAACAAAGCAGTCGAGAATTTGAAACGTTTAGTCATTTATGTCGACTCTGCCCCAGAATGTTATGTTATGAAAGAATGGGATGTAGTCTTTAACAAACCTAAAGCGACAATAGTTTCAGAACAAGAATGTAAACAGAAACTTAAGAAAATAAAAGTTGTACAAGTTGGCATGAAGATGTTAGATGCTTGGGATATCTTATTGTCAAAACTTGAAGATTTTTCAGTTCGTGGTATAAAGTTCTATACACCTTCTCCAAACTTCTATTCTATCTTCACTGGATATAAATATGAACAAGTAGAATGGAAAGAAAATATTATAGAAGCTTGGTTAGACCATGTCAAAGAAATTATATGCAATGGAAACGAAAAGGTTTATGAGTATATCTTATGTTGGTTTGCAAACATCTTACAACATCCAAGTGCTAAAAATGAAACTGCTCTCATTATAATTGGAAAACAAGGAACAGGTAAGAACACTTTCTTTACAGATATCTTATGCAAACTGTTAGAAGGTTATTCGAATCCGAATATGACAAACTTAGAAAACATCTGTGGCAAGTTTAACTCTTCAATAGAGAATATGAAACTTATAGTATGTAACGAACTTCAAAGTATAGATACAACAAAAGTTTTGAACTCAGATGCTTTGAAGAGTCTTATAACAGACAAAGTTGGAGTTGTTGAAAGAAAATATAAAGACCAAAGAGTTTGTGAAAATGTTGCAAATTTCATTATGGTTTCAAACAATGCTGTTCCGATGAAGTTAGAAAGTTCTGACAGAAGATATGTAGTTGTCAGAACGTCAGATTCTCATATGCAAGATACAGAATATTTTGACGACTTAGCAGAAACTTTGACATCTGACTTTTACAACCACTTGTTCTCATATTTTATGACATTAGATATTTCAAAGTTCAATCCAAGACAAATTCCACATACCGAAGAGAGACAAACATTGTTAGAAGCAAACAAGAGTGTATATGAACTGTTCATAGATGAAACTGACTTTGAGTGTTTAGATGAAAGGTCATTGTACGATTCGTATAAACAATATTGTCAAGAGTATGGTTATATGACAGCATCTAAACGAACATTCTTGGCAAATGTCAAAAGTCTTTTAGACGTACAGAATGGTGTATATACAAAGAAAAATTTTTCTGAGTAAATTTTAAAAAAAAATATTTTTTTTATCCGATAGAAAAGATGACAGAAAAATTAACTTTTTACATAGCGCCAAACCCTTCTTGCCCACATCTTTTCAAGCCACAATATATAGACATAGAACTAAATAGAGAAAGCGAAATTCCACAAACAGAAGAAACATATAGAGACCTAGATAACGAAAATGGATATGCGCTATTCTGGTTAGATTGTCCTTATGAAATGTATGAAAAAAAGGCTTTATATGAAGAATATAGAAAATATTGTCATGAAAACGATATAAGACCAAGCTCTAGAGAAAAATTCTATGCTGGTATAAAACATCTTTTCGAAGTTCTGAATGGCAAATATAGAAAGAAATAATTTTTCTGAGTAAATTTTAAAAAAAAATATTTTTTTATCCGATAGAAAAGATGACGAAATTCATCTCAGTCAACAAGTACATGTCAGGACTTAAAGAAGAACTAGACCCATTCACATATTTGAATGTTTACTTCTACCATTTTGAAAAGTCTTCATTTGACAAAGTTTGGAACATCGAACCAGTTAAGTTTGCTATTGTGACTAAAAATGGTGCGAAATTTGAAGACTTAGACATAGAAGGTTTGTTAACAGTCAAAGAAAGTTTTGACAGAAGGTTCTCAAACCTTAAAGAAGGCAAAGCATACAAACTTGTTATACCTTATGAACCAAAGAAAGCAGACGACTATGAATATTATGAGTCTAAAGTTGTAGAAGTTCAAGGTAAATTGGGTAAAAAGATTTTAGAGTCTAAGCCAGTGTTTACTCCTAAAGAGGAAGAGAACATTGACATTGACCCAGAAATGTTCTAAAAATAAAATTTTATTTTTACATGTCATATCTCCCCTTCTCTGGAACTGGTTCTTTCTTCTCTTCTTCTACTTTCTTTTCTTTCTTTTCTTTCTTCTTCTTCTCTGGTGGAGATATGTCAAATTTCTCAGAACCATATTTATGTAAAAGTTCTTTGTCCTTTAATAGCTCATCTATTCTGTTTTCTATTTCATCTTCAAGAACAGCGCATGTGTCTTCTTTGCATTCTAAGAACTTTTGTTGGACTTCATCTTTCCAATCGGCGTCATCTCTGTCAACAAGTCTGTCATTGACAAATTTTAAGACTGCTCTGCTTAATGTTTTATGGTTCTTGTCATATTCCCAGAAACAGAACTTTAGAACAAATTCTCCTTTCTTGTTTACACTATGTAAGATTTTATGGTCGACAGATGTTTTGCTGTCGAAAAGCTTGTCTCGAATATAGATGGCGAAATCGCTAGACATTTTCTAAAAGATAAAAATTTTAATTTTTCTAAAAATATGTTAGAAAAAAAGTTTGCTGACATTGACAAGAAATTTGAGAATGTTTTAAACAAGAACAAGGTGAAATTAGAAAATGCTCAGATAAAACCCATACATGACAAGTTCTTATTTGCTCAGAATGGTATAACAGGTCTAATTGCACCGCCTGGGTCGGGTAAGACTTTCACTTATCTTAAAATGGCTGCACAACAACAAGAACTAGATGAGAAGAACCCATTCTATGAGTTAGTTGTCATTTGTAGTACTTCTGGTCAATTTGACCAAACCGTAAATTCGTTCAAAGATATTATAAAAAAGTCTAAGTTAGTATGTATAAAAGACTCTGAGTTGTTAGATTGGATAAAGAAGTACCAAAGAAGAGTTTTGAAGTACAATGCTATAAATGAGTATATAAATTCTAAGTTTAAAGACCCAAATGAGGAAATGCAGAGAATATTAGAGAAGAAACACTTCAGAAACAAACAGAAAGAGATAGAATACATTTCGAAGAAATTGCAATCTTACGATTGGAAGACTTACCCTCATAGATGTCTTCTTATTTTAGACGACTTTGCATCTCATCCTTTGTTAAAGAACAGAGAACAAGATATGTGTCGAATTCTTAAGAAGCTCAGACACTTTAACATCTCAGTTGTCATTTGTGTACAGACAGCAAAGAGTTTAAGTAAGGATGTAAAGAGAATACTTACTGACATTGTACTTTTCCCCGGATTGTCCGAAGACGATTTCATGGAACTTATGAAAGAGTCCATGGCAGGTAAGTTTGACAGACATGAACTATGGGAGAAGTACAAAGTCATACAAGACCCTCATACTTCTTTCAGAATTCATATCTACGCGAACAAAGTTCAAATTGTAAAAAGTCAAGCGTAAAAAATGTAAGTGTTTAGTCTTAGTCTGTTGTGGTTCTGCAGCTTTCGGTTCTTCTGGCTTTGGAATGGACTCGGTTGGTGGTACGTCGGACATTCGTTTGTGTCCTGTCGGAAGGAAAATATTTTCCTGTCGGAAGGAAGAGTTCTTCCTGTTGGAAGGAAAATTTTTTCCTGTTGGAAGGAAAATTTTTTCCTGTCGGAAGGAAAAATTTTTCCTGAAGTTCGACCAAAAAGTTCTCAATTTTCGAAAATTTGAATGGTTTACGGACGGACAACTGGAAAAATTTTTCCTGTTGGAAGGAAAATTTTTTCCTGTTGGAAGGAAAATTTTTTCCTGTTGGAAGGAAGAGTTCTTCCTGTCGGAAGGAAAATTTTTTCCTGTCGAAAGGAAGAACTTGGAATGCCAGAAGGAAATTTTTTCCTGTCGAAAGGAAGAACTTGGAATGCCAGAAGGAAATTTTTTTCCTGTCGGAAGGAAGGACTCGGAATGCCAGAAGGATTTGACAAGACAATTTACCTTATAGAGCTACCTGAGCCATCTGAAGTCAAGCTTGAAAAATAAATGGTTCATTTACTCTGCTTGTTTGAAGTTGTCAAAATACTCTGTTATTTTTTCCTTTAACAATGGCAAATCTTCTTTGAAGGTAAGTATTGTACAACCTTTAATATCATAGTGTGTTTGAGGTAAAGTATCTTGAACTATTTGTTTCACATCTTCATTTGGTGTCATTGAAATCGGTAAGTTTTCGCGATAGAACCAATTTCTGTCAGATTTGTAAATCTTAGCAAGGTCGTAAAAGCTTTTGTTGTTTCTTCTGACTAAATGCAACATAACCATATCTCTGTCTTCTTCATTTTCCATCTCTTCAGTATAAATCATATACTTATAGTTCTTTTCCTTTCCTTTTGGTACCGAACGTGGTATTCTTTTCTGTATGTTTTTGTCTTTTGCTTCAAGCTTGTTCTCTAGCTCTTCACGTTCTTGTCTATGAATTTCGTCAAGAAGTCTGTAAATATACCAAGCATAACGAGGCGAAGCCCACATTGCAACAGCATTTACAAGAAGTCTATGTACATACCAGCCTCTCAAACCATTTGGCAAATTTTCACGATTTTCATAGAGTTTTGGCGACTGGGGTTTTTTACCTACTCGCTGTTCTTCACGATTTTCATGAGTTTTAGGCGACCCCGAAAAAAGTATGTCTCGCTGTGCTTCATTTAATAGTTCAATAGTGCTTTGGTTCCTAAACCAGTCTTTAGGAAGCTTGGTATCTGGAGCAAAACATGCTGTCAAAATACTTTGCATTTGGTACATGTCATCTTTGACCGAACGAATGAGACGTAACTGTTTGTTATACTGAACCCACTCGTATTCTTCATTTATGTCTTCATGAACGATAGCAGTTGTTGTGTTCTCTGTTGTTGACATATCTGTCCTTACATACAAAATAAAAAAAATATTTTATAAAAAATTAGCGTTATTTCCTGACTTTCACAAAAGACCAAAAATAAACGCTTTACATGTATTTTTCAGCAACTTCGTCAAATAATTTTATAGCACTATCTATCTCATCTACTTCAAACGTTTCTTTACCTTTTATGGGAGCACCATACATTTTCTCAAACTTTTCAAGCAGTTCTGTTTCAGCAGCTCTCATATCGTTAACGAACACAAACTTAACTCTATTGACTGTACTGTCATATCTTTGAGTTATATTATATGTTCTTCCTATCTTATATCTCTTTGTATTGAAGTCCTTCGGTTTCTGAACGATGTAAAGTAAGCCTTCACTGCAACGTTCCGTATCGAATGAACCACGTGTTATGAAGTTATATCCAACAACTGGGTCTAACCATAACAAAACTATTGGTATAAGACTTTTGTCGATGAGATATGCTGCAGTTCCATAGAATCTTACCGATATCATAAGCTCAGGATTTCTTGTCAAAATTTTCTGAGTAGAAGCAGTTCTAACCCAGTCCTTCGGTTTCTTTCCAGATGGAGATATAATGTCTGACAAAGAATATTTGTTGTATTTCTTTGAGTATCTTACGTTTAAATCACCTATTCTAACCATTTTGGTGTCATTGTCTATCTTTCTAACTGTTTCAAACTCAATGTTTGTCATTTTCTGTCTTTACATACAAAATAAAAAATATTTTTTTAAAAAAACTAACTTTATTTTTTCTATCTTGTATAAAAGATATGATTTCAGGGATTTTTTTTACGAAGTGCAAAAGTTCTCTTCGTCAAAAAATAACAGTTATATAATGAAATTTGGTCATTTTTTCACGATTTTCGTACGGAATCTCGTTCCTCGGTTTTTCGAGGAACGCAAACATATGAGGAAATTCATGAAATTTGGTCATTTTTTCACGATTTCAGGGATTTTTTTTACGAAGTGCAAAAGTTCTCTTCGTAAAAAAATAACAGTTATATAATGAAATTTGGTCATTTTTTCACGATTTCAGGGATTTTTTTTACGAAGTGCAAAAGTTCTCTTCGTCAAAAATAACAGTTATATAATGAAATTTGGTCATTTTTTCACGATTTCAGGGATTTTTTTTACGAAGTGCAAAAGTTCTCTTCGTAAAAAAATAACAGTTATATAATGAAATTTGGTCATTTTTTCACGATTTCAGGGATTTTTTTTACGAAGTGTCAAAGTTCTCTTCGTAAAAAAATAACAGTTATATAATGAAATTTGGTCATTTTTTCACGATTTCAGGGATTTTTTTTACGAAGTGCAAAAGTTCTCTTCGTAAAAAAATAACAGTTATATAATGAAATTTGGTCATTTTTTCACGATTTCAGGGATTTTTTTTACGAAGTGCAAAAGTTCTCTTCGTCAAAAAAGAACAGTTATATAATGAAATTTGGTCATTTTACTCAGACAAAAATATATTTTAGGTGTCACCAGGTCCCTCGGTCCCTCGGTCCCTCGGTCAACTAACATCTTTTTGAAAATGGTGACAACATGACATTTTGACAACAACACAGGAAATAAACTTCTTCGTATATGTTTTGTCAAAACTTCATCGTCAATGAGCGTAAATCAGACAAAAATATATTTCTACCATAAAGTTTTATAAGCGTTTTACATGGTATATGTTGTGATGGTTCATGACTTTAAACAGTTTTGTAGCTTCTATTTCTTCTTTTAGTACATCGAATGTTTTAACAATGCCGAAAGTTTCTTTATATTTCTTCTTGACATCAGATAGAAGGAAATCGTCAGCTGTTGGATAGTTTTTGTTCAGAAATGTCAACATGTCCATTTTATCTTCTGCTGGTTTCTCTACTTCTTTCTTTAAGTCAGCATAGTCGTTTCTCATACGTTCTATCTCTTTGACGGAGTAGTTATATTTCTTCATTGCTGCTTTACATTTTGAACATTGTGGGTTCATTTTAGCATTGTACATTGAAACCTTACCTGCTAAAACAACTAAGGCGTAAATGGTTTTCTTTAACTCAAAAGTTGCGGGTTTTATCTGTTCATTCCATACTTTACCTCTTCTATCTTTATCTCTTATCTGCCATACACATTTTGCAACTAACAAAACAAAGTTGTCGTAGGTCTTAAACTCCCCAGATTTATATATGTCAATGAAATATACCATATCGCAGTCTTTGTCCATGACTTTGTGGTTGCAATGAAATCCAAGAAACTCATAGTTTACCTTTCGTATGAACTTCTTTATTTCAACTGAGTCGGTTGGTCTGACTTCTATTTCATCGAATTCAGGAATAGTGAGCTTTTGTTGTTGTATTTCAGGAAGTTTAGGTAGATGGTCAATAATATCCTGCATTTCATAAAGATACTGTTCATTTGTTTCATCTTTTGCAGTGCAATCTAAATCTCCTTGGAGAAGTTCCTGCTTTATCTTCTGGATTTCTGTTTCGAAAGTATATGAAGAAGGAATGAAGCTTTTCATTTCTACTAACATTGAAGTTGGGTTCATGACTAACGAGTTTGGTGCTGTTGTTGCTAACATGTTCTTACAATAAAAATAAAAAATATTTTTTTAAAAAAACTAACTTTATTTTTTATTTCGGGAAAATTCATGAGTTTTGGTTGAAAAATACGGTGAACCAAAAGTGGCTCGACCTCAAAACAAGCATTTTGTGAAGAATATACCAACCGCCAGAATTTCGACGGTTGCTTTTTATACAAAATTCAACGGGTGAAAGAATACGAAGATGAAGTCATGACAAAAACATGTACGATGAAGAAGTCATGACAAAACATGTACGATGAAGTCTTGACAAAACATGTACGATGAAGTCTTGACAAAACATTTACGAAGAAGTCATGACAAAACATATACGAAGAAGTCATGACAAAACATTTACGATGAAATCATGACAAAACATATACGATGAAGTCATGACAAAACATATACGAAGAAGTCATGACAAAACATTTACGTTCATGTTTGACAAAACATTTACGATGAAGTCATGACAAAACATATACGAAGAAGTCATGACAAAACATTTACGAAGAAGAAGTTTATTTCCTGGACTGTTGTCAAAATGTCATGTTGTCACACTTTTTCAGAGAAGTTAAAATGACCGAGGGACCGAGGGACCGAGGGACCTGGTGACACCTTCAGTTCTTCAAAACATATACGAAGAAGTCATGACAAAACATTTACGAAGAAGAAGTTTATTTCCTGGACTGTTGTCAAAATGTCATGTTGTCACACTTTTTCAGAGAAGTTAAAATGACCGAGGGACCGAGGGACCTGGTGACACCTAAAAACCATCTACCCTAAAATATATTTTTCAATACTTTTTCAGCACTTTTCCGTAGTTATATATGAAAGACAATTCGAGATAAAAGTCATAGTACAATGGTATTATATGTTGCACACCATTTGTTGTGAACCAAACTTGAAAGTCAGAGAAACTGTTACTAGGTGGTTCGTAGAATTTAGAAGCAAAGTCATAAAAGTCCTTGCCAATACATAGAAAAACTATTGTTGCTTGAACTGAAACTTGCATGGCACATAACATTTTGAGGGTCAAACACGTTTCTATAAACTGTCAAATCTGCTGGTGGAAGTATAAATTTAAATGGACCATCTGGTGGTAATGGTTCGTTTCTGGTTTAGTAACCGAAGAAATTGTGCCCAAGAACGTTTGTCTACTCCCCAAAATAAAACTCTGTATCTCTTGGAGGGTTAATTTCAATCTTTTGAAATGAAACGGTGGAGTTCATCTTGTCATATTCTAGTTTCAGATAGTATGTTCCATTTAGTAAAGAGTCGTATTTTTCTTGAAATTCCCAATAGTATTTGTTCATTTGAGTTTGAAAGTCATTTAGAGTTTTCTCAAGACTTTCGTCTGAACGAACTGTAAAGATCATTTCATCAAATTTGTCTATTAGACCATCAGAACCTTTATACTGCCCATGAAAATATACTGCGAACATAAATGCGTTCGTTCTATTTGAAAACAAAACTCTTCTAAATCCTATTGCCTTTGCATCTGAAGGACTTTGAAGCCAACGAATTGGATAGTCAAACCTGTATACTCGGGATGAAATTTCTTCATCTGAAATAGTCCTACCAGCATTTGTAAAGATATAGTCTAACGGTTTTGTATCTGCTACTTTTGTTCTTTGTTTTTCAACCTGAAGCATTTAATATATGTAAAATATATATTGTTTTAAAATGGTATGCCATATAGCTTCTTGAATTTGTTAAGAAGTATTTGAACGTATTTTCCATCTGTATCTCTAGTGTTTACATAAGCATAGCCTTCCTTAGTAAAATATACTTGTAATTTCCTATAGTTTACGCCGGTATAAAAGTAGAAAGAGTCTTGTTCTTCGCTATAGTAGTAAAACTCAAACGTATGCTTGCCATAGTCTGTAATTTCAATTGTTTCATCTTCTAGTTCGTCGACAAATTCGAATACAATATCTCCAAATTTGCCTTTGTTCTTATTGTTTTCAGAACGAGTGACCCAACGTAAGTTTTCAAGTCTATTGTCGTTTCTTATATGGTTTATATGGTCTACAAAAGGTAAATTGTTAGGATTCAGTATAAAATGAGTTGCAATGACAACATGTTTAAAATAGTGTTTTCCACCCATCTTCATCATAGCATATCCGTTATTTCGCTCCCATTCGCTTAAAACTCTTTTTGTCTTTTTGTTTCTGACTTCAAATGACTCACAACAGTGAATTTCATATTTCTCATCTAACAAACAAGTTTCCCAACGGTCTTCTCCAACAAACTCAGCGTACATTTCAAATAAAATAAAAAAATATTTTTTTAAAAATATATTGTTTTAAAATGGTATGCCATTTCATATTTCTCATCTAACAAACAAGTTTCCCAACGGTCTTCTCCAACAAACTCAGCGTACATTTTTATAAAAATAAAAAAATATTTTTTTTCTCTTTACTTTACATAACCGCCTGCTGCCATAAGTCTTTGACGCCAACCCATACCAGCTAATGAAGGTTGACTTGGTTTAGTTTCCAAACTAAACTTTGGTTTTGGTTTATCTTCAGTTTTTGGTTTCTCTTCTTCTATTGGTTTTTCGTCACTTTTCGGTTCCTTTGACTTTACTTCACTTGCAGGAACAGTTGTGTCGTCAACATCTTCATAAATATCATATGCCATTTGTTTTTGTTTTCCTTTCAACTTTTTGTGTTTGTTGTAAAGTTTAGAATATTTCGACTCTAAGTCAATGAGATGTTCTATAATGAACTGTTGGTCAGTGAAGTAAACTTTTCCATCTGTTGTCTCGAAAGCTCCTTCAGACTTCAATATTTTATTTGTGAGAGTCTGTTTCTTTTTTGAGATACTTGCCGTTCCATTTTTATGAAAAGTGACTTTGTAGTTAGGGTTTGTATTTCCAGACCTGGCACTTTCTATTATTGAATTTTTCTCTTCATCTGTAAGTTCTTTGACAGGTTTTGACAATGGTTCTGAACTTTTTGTTTGTGGTGTCAAATCTACCGTTTCAACTTCTTCGGTCATTTCATCTCAGTAAAAAATTTTAGTTCGGTTTGTTTTCAACTGGTTGTTTAGGTTTTTTAAGTCGGTCTAAAACTTCCTGAGGTATAGGAAGAACTTGACAAACACGTTGTGTAACTGCTGGAAGCCGACAAATCCATCTTGAACCCATTTGTCTCAATGCTGTATTGTTCATTTCATCTCAGTAAAAAACTTTACATTCCCCAAGTTTGAGGTGGTTGAGGTTGGTTATTGTTTACCCACTGTTGTGCATGGTTATATCCTCTGTTAAAGAATCTTTCACCTTGGTCCATATAGTGTCCTGCTTGGTTATAGTAGTCATTTGCTTTGTTATAATAGTTTCCTGCTTGTCTTCCTACATTGTCCATCCATCCTTGAACTTTTCCTCTTGTTTCAGGATTTGGAATAAGATTTGTTGCATCTCGTGCTACCTCCCAACCTTTCTGTACAGTTTGTATAATAGGTTGTGCTTTCTCTTTAAGTATACCTAATGTACTCAAAATCTTCCTTCCAACTCCAAATACACCTCTGGCTATTGTTCCCACTGCGGGCAAAAATCTAGATGCA
This sequence comes from Trichomonas vaginalis G3, assembly GCF_026262505.1. Classification (NCBI taxonomy): domain Eukaryota; phylum Parabasalia; order Trichomonadida; family Trichomonadidae; genus Trichomonas; species Trichomonas vaginalis. Next base: position 15,250,129 of record NC_067205.1, read on the forward strand.
ACTCCTGCTAACGCGCCAAATAAACCCATTTCTTATAGGATAAAAATGACGAATCCAAACAAGGACCCCTATGTTTCTAAAGCGACAAAGAAAGCACTCATGGTAAAAATCTTTAGTTCAACACCAAATGCTTGGTTTATGGATATCTTGGAAAACATTCCGAGAGTTAGAACAGATGGACCTCCATACTGGCTAATATTTGTCGGTCAAAACACAAGATACTGTGAAGCCATACCATTACAGTCCAAAAATATTTTAGATATCTTAGCAGCTTTGACAATATTCGTTGACAAATACCATCCAACAAAACTGACATCTGACTGTGAAAGTTCTTTCAAATCAGATGATATTAAAAACTATCTGCGTTCAAAAAATGTAAACCAATATTTCATTGTCGACCAAAACCATTCTGCTCTTGGTGTCATTGACGGATGTATAAAAATGTTAAGAGACTTAAACCAACCACAAGGTGGTGAAGCAAATGAAATGTCATATGACGACAAATATAGACACTTCTCCATGGCAAAGATGAGACAAGTTTTAAATATTTACAATAACCGTAAACAAAAAGGTTTGGGAAACCACTCCCCGAAGAAATGAAAAACAACCCCGACTTAGAGAAAGACTATATATTTAATAATTTAGTCAAAAGAGACAAACAAGAAAGAATGCCGGGCTTCAAACTTCAGAAAGGTGACAAAGTAAAAATAGAAATACCTAAACGCGACCCATATGAAAATACTATTGACTATGACAACAATGGGAACCCGACAGGTACTCACATTCGTGTTCGTAAAAATAGAAGAAAGTATACAAGAGAATATTATGAAGTTTTAGGCAAACATGGCAAAATGTACACACTGCAAGCAGAAGATAAAACTACTATTGTCAGACCTCGTTTCAAACTTGTCAAAGTTCAAGGTGGTATACTTTCAAAGACAGTTCCTAACAAATATAAGACAACTCCTGACGAATATGCTAAAGAAGTGGAACATGACGACTAAGCATTTCTATACCATGCGTAAACTGTCATGTAAGGTGGCATATATTCTTTACTTTGTCCCGTTGTTTGCGTATACCCTGAAACGCGATGTGTATGGTTTCCTCCTCCCTCAGTGTTACTCCAGTAACAATTTATAGCAAACTTAACGTTGTCTTTAACATCATATCCTTTACCTTTTGTCATTGCTGACCAATCCCAATATCTATGCTTATGCCAACCTGCTTGAGATGTACTTAAATCTATGTAGTGACTGTGTGCAGGTAAATTTTCACCTGAAATCGTTTTACTTCCACCTGTTTCCTTTGAAGAGTTTGCACAATACAAAAACCTGTCGACTATTTGAGTCCAAGTTCCAAAACCAAGTACTACTTCTGGTCTGGTAGAGTTCATTGACGTATAAATAGAGCCAACCGGGTAAATAAGATTCGGCAAAATTTGTTTAAGCACATTGAGTTCCTGTCTTAGATGTATAATACTATTGTCATTAGATATCAAAGTATCTACAAGACTTGTTGCCGGTGGTATTGTTGGAGCTTTACTTGGCAAGGTTGTGTTTAGTGTAATATCATCTGCTGTAAAAGTTGTAAAACTTGTATGTGTATGAGTCTTATTTGCTTTCTTCTCTAACTCATCGTTAACATAAGTTTTATCTGCTTTAAGGTCTAAACATCCTGAAACCCATCCTGTATTGGCTTTACCTTTTAAAATCTTCGATGTCCATTCATGGTACCAGTCAACCCTTTCTTTCATTTCGTTATCTTTTTCATCCACATATTCCTTATCCGCCTTCTTCACTAACACACTAGCCATAAGTCCCTTATCTACCTTATTTTCAAGGCTAACGTTTAAGTCTGTTATTTCAGATATAGAATGTATATGAGTCTTTTTAGAATATTCTTTGTCAGCTCTTGTCACTTCACTTGACATTTTATTGTCAACATATGTTTTGTCCGCTAGTTCAGGATGAGTATGTTCTTTCGTTGCATAAGCTTTGTTAGCTCTTTCTTCTTCTTTTGCTATTGCATCGTCTACATATTCTTTGTCAGCTTTGTTGTCAACATCTGCTTTCAAAAGAAGTTCATTTATAGGTTCTCGTTTAAAGTTCCTTTTGTTGGATTTATACAAACAGTATGGTTCTTATTGTCTTGAAACAGAAACTCATCTGTCATTGGGTTTAATGTCAGTTTTAAGTTTCCTTCTTTCAATGACTCAGATATCTTAGAATAGTTTGAAAAGTTTGTTGTGTTCTTATTTAGAGCTTGTATAATGAGTTGTCGGTTGTGTTGTATTTCTCTCATAGACGCTGTTTCATTTGACATTTTTATTCTAGATAAAATATGCTTTCAATAGAAAAAGAAAATTCTAGAGTTGCTACAACTAAACCATTAGATGAACTTTTTACTAATGTCGGTCAAAAGTTTGAGACAGAGACCGTAAAGCATGAAGGCTATCGTTTTGACTACCGTTAAGATGGTTAAGAGACCCATCCGTCACAAAGCTATTGGCTTTCGTAGAATGAAGTTCATTTCAGAAGCCATACATGGATTCCCATTTACAGTCGGTTTTGAAGTTCGATACTATAACAAAGAAAAACGTATGTATGAGAAATTTGAACAGGGAAAACTTTTACAAGTGAATTTGCTTGTAAACTTAGAAACAACTCTTCAAGCTTTTCAAGAAAAAATAAACGATATCTATATCGAATATGCAAACCAGTATATACATTGACGAAGGAGAGTACCATCTCGATATTATATATGACAGGAAAAATGCAACTGTTAAAATCAATAGAATAGAAGACCTTGGAGAAAACGTTTATATTTCTACAAAATATAACAACTTGGCATGGTATAGATTTTTGAGGATGTTAAATCAGCCTGCAGCATATCCAGTACACCCGGACTTTTATGAAGTCGAAAACCCTAATGGAAATATGAAAATGTTTTCGACTCAGATGCTATTATAGTTCATGCTTCATTTTCTGGTGCACAAAACTCTTTTTATGCTTGGCAAATGACTTTTACGAAAAACCTACAAAGTTATACGAACCAAGTGGAAGTATTTCAGACTTCAAGTATGGTTTACAACAGATGGAAGAAAGAGAATAGTTCCATTATACCATGCGTTTTACTTAGAACTTAGTTTCATATACAACTACTATCGAACGATAAAAATATAATTTTTAATACGGTTGAGGTGTTGGATTTGGTTGCCAACTAGACTGTGGTGCAGGTTCAGGCTGTTGTATAACAGGAGCTTGTTCTTCTGGTTCAGGGTCTTTAGGTATAATACCAACAACTGACCTACTCTTTTACCAATATTTTTGACTCCGTTCCAAATTCCTCTTCCTACGGTTTTTATTCCATTCCATATACCTCTTCCGACTCTTCTGAAGAAGTTTCCAATACTACTGAAGAAACCCATTTACTATATGTAAAAATCTAATGTCCGCCTAGTCTCTTACGTTTCCTTCTGAGTTCCATAGCATTTTTTAACTGGAGCTCATACATTCTGTTTCTCCTCTGGTAGAAAAATATTCTGGGTCAACTCCTGTGTTCGCGTCATCTGCATAAAGTTGTTTATATCCCACTTCAGGGTTTGTATAAAACTCTTTCCATCTCATATTTGCATACCATGGTGGCAAACCTAACGCAGCGTCATTTGACATGGCAGTTTGCATTTGTACATCTGTTGGCACTTGACTAGTTTGCCATTGCAGTTTGTATTCTAACTTCATTTGGAATATTCTCTGGGTTTGGTTGTCCAGGTTGCTGTGCATTCGCTAAGTTCTGTGCGTCCATTTAATATTAGATAAAAATATCTTACGAGTACATATACTGGACATTTGCAGGCATTGGTTCATCTTCATATTCTCTGTACTTTTCTGCCACGTCAAATAAATAAATGACACAATGGAAAAAACCTAAAACAAGTAGTCCTATTTCAAACCACATTTACTTACCAATAAAATTTCTTTGTTATGACACTTTCTCCGGTTTATAGGACCTCTCTCATATTCTATCTTGTCATATCTAAACTCATAGTCATGTATGTCCTCTAACCATCTCATAACGGTTTCCAAACCACTTTTATCGGATGTAAAGTAAAAGCACGGACAGTTATGTAAAACGTCTAAAGTTTCTAAAGAGTCTCTCAAAGTCCAGTCTACTTGGTATTGAAAATCCCATGTGTTATAGAACGGCGGGTCCACTATAAAGAAAACATTTTCCTTGTCTTTATATTTTTCATACAACTCTGTCCAACGACATCTCACAAACTCTATACCCTCAATATATTTTTCTATGTCCTCTTTGAAAACATTTGTATAGTTAAGATATAAAACATTTGACATAAGTGTTTCAATGTCATGAACTCTTATAGAACCACTATATAATAGTCTAGCAGATATACTATCCCAGTCTATATATTCTGCTTTTTTCAAAACCTCTCTCACAATATTTTTCTTATCTAATGGTATACGTTCCATCTTACCTATAGGTATCTTTTCTTTTAACGCTTTCAATATATTGTTTGTGTCTGGTATATGTTTGAGACGGTCCATATAGTTGTCGAAGTCATTGCATATAATCTTTGAGTCAGGAAATATTGTATGGCACAAATGGGATATATAGAAACTTCCACCGAACAAATCTACAAATGTTAGACCATTCGGTAGTTTCTTAAGTTCTCTCAATAGAATATCTTTACATCTACTCTTATTTCCAAAGAAGGGTAACGGTGGTTTTGTAAAATTCATTTTATATATATAATAAAAATGTTTTTTCCTGAAAAGTGACAGAAAAGGCTTCTCAAAGTATACTTCCTTGTAACGCCTGTAACTTTTCCTGTAGCGACGATAGACCCTTACTTGTCCGGACAAAGTTATACTAAACATCTTCAGGGCTAGAGGGCACGAAGTGCCTGGAGGCCCCACTACCTTTTTTTTTTTATTCCAATAATATCATTAAATGACAACTAACATAGTGTTGTAAACAGAAATTCATCAAAAGTGACACCTCAGAAAAGCTAAAATATTGAATTTTTGGAACTTTTGATAGAGCACGTTTTTAAATATTAATTAAAGTAAATGTATATTTTGTAAAGATTCTTTTTAATAAAAAAGTAAAATTTTGAAGAAGAACACAAAATCTTCTGAAAAATAATATCACATAAACTCATATTATTTTCTAATATATAACTATTTTATATAAAAATCAAATTCAATGATCTTAAAAGCGAAGGATAGTAGTATATGATGACGGGTTGTGTGACTTTTTTTGTAAACGTAAGAATATCATACAATATTGAACGATTTTGTATCATCTTTGTAAACGTAAGAATATCATACAATATTGAACGATTTTGTATCATCTTTGTAAACGTAAGAATATCATACAATATTGAACGATTTTGTATCATCTTTGTAAACGTAAGAATATCATACAATATTGAACGATTTTGTATCATCTTTGTAAACGTAAGAATATCATACAATATTGAACGATTTTGTATCATCTTTGTAAACGTAAGAATATCATACAATATTGAACGATTTTGTATCATCTTTGTAAACGTAAGAATATCATACAATATTGAACGATTTTGTATCATCTTTGTAAACGTAAGAATATCATACAATATTGAACGATTTTGTATCATCTTTGTAAACGTAAGAATATCATACAATATTGAACGATTTTGTATCATCTTTGTAAACGTAAGAATATCATACAATATTGAACGATTTTGTATCATCTATATATAGACGATGCATTAAAATATATTTATTTATAAATCATTAAAAAATTAACATTAATTTTAAAATAATTTATTTTTTTATCTTTTATAAAAGAAGCTATATATAGATGATGTCAGATATTCCGCGATTAATTAAACATCATTTAAATTCTGAATGGGTTAAACTTCAATTGAGTCATAATCAAAGACCTCATAAACGGGAAAAATAAATTGAAACTAATGATTATTTGAATTTATGAAATCAATTATTTGATTCATTCTTTCTTCAATCTCTTCTATTCTTTTTGTTAAATCATCTATTTTCATTAATGAGGTGATTCTTGATTGAGGAATAGATTTCAAACTAACCACCCCTTTTATTTTTGAAATTTTGAATCCATCAACTTTAAACATTTTATTCAATTTACATGTTGTCAATTCTTCAAATAATTTTTTATTATTAGCATAATAGTCATTAAATTCTTCAACAGATGAAAACGATTTTATTTCAGTAATTGGTTTAACAACGTTTATTTTTTGTTGAACATTTTGGCTTTCATTCATTTCTTCCTCCTCTGTTCCATTTATTTTTAAAATCGGTTTCATTTATCATTAAATAAAAATTAGAATATAAGTGATGAAAATGAATTTGAGTAGGTGCCAAAAGTGCTTACTCTTAAACAACCGTCGGATTTCCGGGTGAAATCGTGACACACTTTCGTCTTTCGTAGGCAGTGGTGGTTGTTACAAAAGGTAACTTCGAATGTAGCGTGAAATCTGCAAAAAAAATTCTGAAATTTGAATGGAGAACACAAAAATTGAATAGTTTACGTCAATAAAAAAGAGAAAAATGAAGCCAATGTGTCCTGAACCTAGGACTTAGAGCAGCAAACCCACTGTTTATCCCATTACACTACAAGCATCTCTCACCTCAGTGAATGAGATCAACTATATGATAACTTTTTCCCCATTATATTCTTGTGGAAAAGTGACAAATAGCAACTTTGACCCTCTCTCAAATGAATTTTTTAATTAATATTAAATCAGAAATGGCGGCAGGATTCTTTAAAAAATTATGGGATGGAATTAAGAAAGCTGCGGGTTGGGTTTATAAAAAGGTTATTAAACCTGTTGCAAACTTTTTGGCACCAGTAGCGAAAACGGCAGGAACTATCATAGGTGGGGTATAAATCGATTTGGTTCCTTTTGTCTCTTCTGTGGCATTTTATTAAAAATAAAATTTTAAATTGTATTAAATAAATGGCATACAACATCCATTTTCACAACATACCGCCTTAGTGTGTGCTCCTGTTAATGCAGTCTTACCGATTGTTAAGCGAGTCATTGACCCGTTTTTAAGTTGTAAATTAATATTCTGACCATCAAATATCACTTTATCATTTATTATATCCAAATAATTTTTAGGTGTTAATTGTTTATTTTGTCGTAAACTAACACCTTTCATTTTTTGTGCAATCTTTTTAAAATCACTTCCATCAATTGAACCGTTGAATGATGTATAACACTTAGGGCATAAAGCAACCATGTTATCACCCTGTTTCTCAATTGCTAAACCCAATAACTTCTTCTCATGTGCTTTTTCTTCAGCTTTATTCTTTAATTTAGGTTTAAATTTCTCATCAAAACAGAAGAAATCAAATGGTGCGAATTTGAAAATGTTTTTATCATAAAATTGTTTATCGGTTACAATTGCTTGAAATGCTTGAGTGTTAGGAAGACTTGGTTCGCCAGCGATTGCCCAATAAGATGAATCAGTATCACCTTCAATGAAATGAAAACGATTAACATCCATGCATTTATACATAAAATCATAAATGAAAACCAAATACCAGTATTTAGCATTATCTAAAGTAAAGAATGCCTCTTGTAAACATGTTTCACATCTATAAAATCTATCTTTAAGCATCATTTGATATGTATCTTCACCTATTTCTCTTATGTTTTTAAACTTATTTGACATACATGCAACGCGTGCCTTCTGTGCATTCATTATTTTAGTCTTTGTGTAATTTTGTGTATTCATTGCATCATAACCATATGATCCATTAAGCGAAATCTTGCAAAATAAACTTTTTCCTTTATTTCCTTTTAATTCAGCCTTTTGTCTTTCGTTCATAAATTCGTTCGCAAATTCATTAAAGCAAGTGTTTTTAGTAAATGTTAAAATTGATTGAATATCATCAATGATAAAATGAAATCTGTCGATTAGATACCAAAGATAATAAGAAGAAAATGGCTGATATTGGTTGTGTGTTGATGCTAACTGAGTTAATTTCCTCTGTTTCTGGTCAACCGGTAGATTGTTTGATTTCATGTAATTATACATAAAACTGCCAATTGTTTTTTCATCTGTGATAATATCTAAGTTTCTTATTATCGGTAAAAAGTTTATGTAATCATTAATGTATTTTTCATCAATGTGACCCTTTACTTCAGCCACGAATAAAGTATTTTTCTTCTTAATTATTCCCAATGCTTTTGCTTTCTTTGTTGCTGTATCACAAATGATAACACCATTCAATCTTCCCGGCATATACATTTTATGGTCAGTATATTGAATGAAATCATGAGGATTAGATGAAAATGATGAAGGATATAATGAATTAAAATCAACACCAACGAAATGAGTCATGGTGTTGGAAGTGTCCTCATTTGATACAGTTTTAGTTTCTGGACTATATGAAAGTTTATTAATGTGCGTGATTCCTTTAAGATTTACTCTATGTTGAACATTTGATAGACCACCAGTAATTCCATTACGGAGAATGTGATAAGCTTCAACTGAATCTAAAGTCATTGGTAAATTATTTTTTAATGCATAATTTCTTAAATTGATTCTTAAACGTTGAACATTTTCATCTTTATTTGATTTCACGACATTGCAATAACAACACATTAACTGACAATTTCCTTTAGTATGTGGTTTTTCATTATCGATTCTATCCAATGTTGGTTTATTTGCATATGTAAACGCTTTACCACACATTTTGCATTTAGATGAAAGGATTAAATCATGATAGTATTGAAAATCATCCATTGAAACATTATTTTTAGTATCTCTTTCCGCTTTTTCATCTTGTTTCTTATATGATTCAATTTTATATTTCCAATACTTTTTCGTTAATTCAAAACTTGATTCTATCTTTTCCTCAGGATATTTTTCATTAGGATTAAAGTCTTTATATGCTAAAGCGTAACGAATCATTGAAGCATTCGATGATAAAGAAACATTATGAAGCGTGTCAATTTTATAAACAAATGTTTCTTCAATAATTTTATCAATTGGGTCAATCATAATTTCAACATCTTTATTGCAATAATTAATAAAATATTCTAATCTATTCTTAAAATTTTTAGCATCATTGAGATATATTTGATAATCACTATCTGATATAGTTTCTTGGGTTAATGCCGAATAAAATGAATCTTGAGTGAATGGTTCCTCTTTATATAATTCTTCTTCGTAATTTTCCCATGTGATGAATTGATAAGGGAAAAAAGATTTAACACGCGATTTATTGTTTCCGAAATCTTGAGTGAATTGGTCTAATGTCCCACCTGCTATATAATTTCTGATGTCAATAAATCTCAATTCATATGGAACGTTTGTTTTCTTTACAATGATTTGCTTAAATTGTGAAGATGAACCCAGCATTGATTTTATTTTCCATTTTGCAGTGTTTAAATCACGAAGAATTAAATTTAAATCAAACTTTCCCGAATTAAAACCTATGATATTCACTTTATTGAATTCCTCATCTAGAAGTTCTTTAAATGCTTCCTTCTGTTTTTCATTTAATGTTTGCGACTTCATTAATTCATTGTATTGACTCATATTTGATTTAGCAACTAATGAACAGGTTGAAAATAAAAACTCAATCCAATCAGAAATAAAAGAATCACTCGAAGTTAAGCAAAAATTCCTCGTATATGTTTTATCATTTAATTTAACCGTTGATGATACCATGAATGGTTTTAAGTAAGCGTTCAAAGTTGCACACTCAGAAAGTTGTAATTCTTCTTTAGTCTCTAATGTTTCAAAGTCAAAAGTAATATAATATCTTGTCGGTTGATAATATTTCTGCAAATTGTGAGCTAATAACCACTGATATATCTTCTGTTTCGTAATATGTGGTGCATATGGTTGCTGGGTCTTTTGCAACTGAACGTCTTGAATTAATCTTCCATTATTTTCTTTACATTTCTCACAATGCTTTAAAAATCTTCTTTGGTTTTTCCTTTCTGGGTCATCACGGATAGAATAAACTTCTTCTTTACAATATGGACAAACTTTATAGCCGGTGAGTGCTTCAACGTCTGTTATTCTGTCGGCGTGAAGTTTTCCACATGGAAGTTAGTATACAAGTCTTGGGTATGGTGGCACTGCGTTCCACTTTACCCAATACTTGTGAATTTGACACTTTACAAAACCGTTAACGTATATTTTACAACATGAACGCAAAAACTAACTTAACCTTAAATATTTACAAAGCCGCCAACCACTTCACTAACGAACTCACTAATGTAAAAATAAACGTTCTCACTATCGTTCTCACTAACGACTTCACTAATGTTCTCATAAATTTTCCTCAATATCTTCATCATCAGTGTTAACCCTATTGTAGTCATACTTGAAGCCATAAACTTTCTCTAACTTCTTAACGTACAATTTACATAACTTACCTTCGTCATCGTATGGTTTAATGATATAACTATTTCTATCTTTATACACAGTCAATGAAAAGTCAACTGGTCTCGGATGTATTTGAAAGAACATGTTATGCTCAGGAAGGAAGAATAAATGTTTAAATGTATGTTTGTTATACTGTGGAATTCGAATGAGTTGCTTTTGTTCTGTCATTTACATCCAAATAAAAATTTTCAGTAAAATAAAAAATAAACTTAAAAATAAATGATATCACCACCCTCACACGTATGAAAACATCCATTTAAATTTAGGTGAAGTGGTGAGATCTCACCTCTTTTTTCACCTGTTTTTTCACCCTGTTGAATTCATTGCTTTATAACTCTCTTCCTTTCTCCAACTCTTCTAACTTCTTCTTAAGTTCAGCAATGTTGTCCTCATGAAGTTTAATCTTTCTCAAAATTCCTTCTTTATCTAATGGTTGCTTTATCTTTCTAAACTGAACTCTACCATCCTTCATAGTATGAATGTAAAAACCTTCTGGAATAGTTCCTGATTTAATGTATTCTACCAAAAACTTTTGTTTCATTGCTTCAGTGACTTTAGTCGTCATTTTACTCTAAGGTGAAGATAGCACAGCGATAATGGATTTCATGACTTTTAGTATTTCATGCAATCTTAACAAATAGCCTTACAAGTACTTCCAGTGTCCCTAGCTGTCCCTCCTTTTTATATAACTCCATGACATTTATAATCTCGCGAAACTTAACAGGTAGCATAACAGATTAAAATCAGATGAGGTTTTGAACCAAAATTTCTAAGCAACGTTGTCAAGGATTTTGATGAACTAGGGACAGAGTGTGGCAAAGTCCAAGATTTAATTTATCTTCATCTGTTTCATCAGCTATCTCATCTAATATTCCAATATTTTATTCATAACTCGTGGCAAACTCACTAACTTTCATTATGTTCATCTGCATGCTTCATCTGATAGAAAGTATGACTTTCATTAACTCTGTGAGATAATGAAAACTACTAGGGACAGAGACCATGGCAAAGTTTATGACTTTCATTATTTCCAGAACTTAATGAAAACTACTAGGGACAGAGACCATGGCAAAGTTCATGATTTAATTTATTCTCTCACTAACAACAAACACAAACTCCAACACTAACGACAAAAATAAATGTCCTCACTTCTTAACAAAGTAATATGTGCTTCTTACACCACCATAGCTCAAACGTTTCTTTTCAAACATCGATTGAAACTTATTTTGAGCCATTGGCTTTAGTCTCTTTTTCTTCAAATACGCCAAGAAATCTTCTTCACATCTTTTCACTTCATAGCCTTCTTTAAACTCCTCCTTGTTAAGTTCTATGAAATCCTTTATATCATTCTTTGTTGCAATGGCTTCTTCACGAACGACATCATGAACTATTTCATCACTGTTCTCATGTATGACCTCCTTATTGCATGAACTATTTCATCACTGTTCTCATGTATGACCTCCTCACTGTTCTCATGAACTATTTCATCATGTTCATGTATGACCTCCTTACTGTCTTTCATAAGCGTTTCAAAGTCTCCTTTACTCATTACTTCAATCTCATGCTGTTCACAGTAGTACTTAAACTCACTGTATATGTCTTTGTTGTATGTTATATTGCTTCCCATGTACTCCATGAATTTTTCAAGCACTTCCTCATAATTCACTGTTTCTTTCTTTCCACGACCTTCTAATATCATACTTGCTTCGTAAATATAACTTCTTGCAGAACCGTCTCGCTTTCTACTTCTCTTCACAAATTCTCTCATCTTGCCGCCAAATACATTTGAACTACATGCAAAGAATTCATTCTCCTTCGCAAATTCTTTATATCTTCTGTAGCACTCTGTACAATTCCATCCGGATACAAACTTTTCATAGAACTCCTCGTAAAACATTTGGTAAGGTGTTTTGTTCATTTCGATGAGTTCTTGTTTAGCCCTGGTGAATGGTATCTTCCTTACATCAAATTCACTTAAATCTTTCTTCATGAAGTACGTCAGTAAGTTTGAATAAAACTCTTCATTAAAGCTTTCAATGAGATTTGAGAAATATTCGTAATTTCCTTTGTATCTGCTGCTTACGTCAATGACAACAAATCTTCTGTCGTCTTTGTCAATCTTTACTGAGTTGAAGTTGTTAGATATCATGATGATATTACAAACATTCTCTATCTTTCTTACTGGCTGACACTTCTGATTTAAGTCCAACTGAGTCTCTGTTACTATTGACTTTAGTGCGTCGTGGTTCATGACCTTAGACGTATCGCATGAGCTTAGTTCATTGCATACGATGAGCTTCATGTTCTCAATAGCAGCATTGAATCTACCAACCACATTCTCTATTGCCGTTATATTATTGTTGGCGTACTTGCTAATGAGCTCGCATAGAACATTACTAAGTACATTCTTACCAGTTCCTTGCTTTCCTATTAACAAAAGTACTGTTCCAGTCTTTCCACAAGGATTTTGAACGATGTAGGCGAACCAGTTCAAAACATACTCATAAAGCTCTTCATCCTCATTACATATGACATCGTGAACATGTTTCAAATATCCTTCAATAACGCTTTCATCTACTTCATTCAGTACCTCATACTCATATCCTCTGAAATAGCTGTAAATGTCATCTCTTTCGTCAAAGAATCTCATGCCTGACTTCATAAGATAGTTCTTGTTCTGACCCGCTTCATAAATCATCAGTGCGTTCACATCCTTCTCCTCAATACGTCCTACATAAATACTCTTCATGAGCTTATTGAATTCCTTGCTATCTACTGACACAAGTGTTGTTGTGTCTCGTATTCCATCATAATCTTTCACTAGATATGTCATACGTGCTCCGTCAATAACACAACACATCTTCTTAAGTCATTTATAACACTAGCTATGTCAATACCTTCTCACTCATGTACTTATTTCTTCTCAAGTCCTTTAGTGTGAAAGTGTCTCTAAGTTCTATTTCAAGCAATTCATTTACACATCCTTTGCAATACTTCTCTATAAAATATTTCTGTCGTTCTTTACTAAGTTTCTTAACAGCTCTGAAGAACCATGTGTTTTGACTCAAACATCCTTCACAACTTCTCTCATTCATTCCTAGTTCTTTCATGTCATTATCTTCAACCTCTATGGTCTCATTGAGTAAGGTCAAAGGGTTCTTAGTCATTGCTGGTCTTATCTGAAACAATGTTGTGCAACAGGTTTAACTAGTTCAGCAACGTCCTTCCTTAATATGAATAGCTGTTTCCACTCATCTTTGCTAACAGTTCTTTCATAACCACTGACAGTAATGATTTCATTTGCTGACCTTAGACACTTATGTTCTATCATTTGTATTGCTTTTGTGTAAGGCTTTCGTGAGCATAGGTTGTATATGTTCATTCCTGCAATGTTCATTCATGCCAATAGTACTAAATCCTTTCTTTGCTGTTGAGTGCATAATATCCATTAGTTCCTGTGTTCGTATTGCTGTCTCATAAAATACAACAAGACCTTTGTCATCTATGACGTACTTACCGAAAACATTGCTTATATTCTTTAACCATGAATAACATCCTCATTCATGCTGTCAAACATGAAGTAAGCTTACATACTCTTCACTTATAAGATACTCCACAAAGTACTTTTAAGCTCTATGTCCTCGTGAGCGATTTCATTAGGTTTGATATTAGTTCCTTTTGTCATTGCTGTCATGTACTTCACTCTCATAGTTCCTTTCAATAGCGTAAAAATACTTCATTGTTTCATAACTGCTCTAAATTCTGTTCAAAATTCGTACAACATAACTTTTTAACATTAGTGAAAGAACATGAGCGAAACAACAACATCTAACATTACAGAAGAAGTCAATGACAATGCCGATGAAAACATTACAGAAGGAGCTAGTGAAAATATTGACGAGTTCAGTGAGGAAGAAGATATTGAGGACGTCAATGAGAACGTTAGTGGGGAACAAACTCAATGGGAAACATTGAGAAATCATGAAGATTATGAGATTTGTACGACATATCCTTTTACTATTCGTCGAAAGAAAAACAAACATATTAAGAGTGAATGCTTAAATAATCATGGTTATATTGTGCTTAGTTTAAACAACAAAATGTACTTAAAGCATAGAATTATTGCAGAACAGTGGATTGAAAATCCAAACAATTTGAAAGAAATAGACCATATAAATCATGATAGAACGGACAACAGAATCTCAAACCTTCGTTGGTGTTCTAGATCTGAAAACAATAGAAATAAAAGCAAGTATAGTGATATAGTTTATGAGTTCGTTGATGAAATATCTGACGAAGCTGTTGAAATAACAGATTATGGTAAGCATTCGTTTGAATTCTACTACTATGTTGAGAATGAGGACGCATTCTATTATTATACAGGTCTTAACTATCGAAAACTTCATATAAACTTTACAAAAACAGGTGCTGCTTATGTTTGTATGATAGATACAGAAAACAAGAGTGTAATCTTATTCATAAACAAATTCAAACGCTTGTACGGGTTCATGTAGGACAAACATTATTTTTCAACACTAACGCCAACACGTAGGACAAACATTCATGACTAACATTACTGTATAACGTAAATGTTTTGTCATGATTTAATCGTAAATGTTTTGTCAAAACTTCATCGTACATGTTTTGTCATGATTTCTTCGTAATGAACGTATATGTTTTGTCAAAACTTCATCGTACATGTTTTGTCATGATTTCTTCGTACATGTTTTGTCATGACTTCATCGTAAATGATTTGTCATGATTTCTTCGTAATGAACGTATATGTTTTGTCATGATTTAATCGTATATGCTTTGTCATGACCTCATCGTATATGTTTTGTCAAGACTTCTTCGTATATGCTTTGTCATGACTTCTTCATCGTAAATGTTTTGTCATGACTTCTTCGTATATGCTTTGTCATGATTTCATCGTACATGTTTTGTCATGACCTCATCGTAAATGTTTTGTTATGACCTCATCGTATATGCTTTGTCAAACATGAACGTAAATGTTTTGTCAAACATGAGCGTAAATGTTTTGTCATGACTTCATCGTAATGAACGTAAATGTTTTGTCATGATTTCATCGTATATGTTTTGTCAAGACTTCTTCGTATATGCTTTGTCATGATTTCATCGTAAATGTTTTGTCATGACCTCATCGTAAATGTTTTGTTATGACCTCATGGAACTTAAACGTAAATGTTTTGTTATGACCTCATCGTATATGCTTTGTCAAACTTCTTCGTATATGCTTTGTCAAACATGAACGTAAATGTTTTGTCAAACATGAACGTAAATGTTTTGTCATGACTTCATCGTAATGAGCATAAATGACCCAAAAATAATGTTTAGGTGAAGAGGTGAGATCTCACCTCTTTTCTCACCTCTTTTCTCACCTCATTGAATTTTCATGATTTCTTCGTATATGCTTTGTCAAACATAAACGTAAATGTTTTGTCAAGACTTCATCGTATATGTTTTATCATGACTTCATCGTATATGTTTTGTCAAACATGAACGTAAATGTTTTGTCATGACTTCTTCGTATATGCTTTGTCATGATTTCTTCGTAAATGTTTTGTCAAGACTTCATCGTATATGTTTTGTCATGATTTCTTCGTTTATGTTTTGTCAAACATGAACGTAAATGATTTGTCATGATTTCATCGTAAATGTTTTGTCATGATTTCATCGTAATGAGCGTAAATGACCCAAAAATAATGTTTAGGTGAAGAGGTGAGATCTCACCTCTTTTCTCACCTCTTTTCTCACCTCATTGAATTTTCATGATTTCTTCATCGTAATGAGCGTAAATGTTTTGTCATGATTTCATCGTATATGTTTTGTCAAACATGAACGTAAATGATTTGTCGAAACTTCATCGTATATGCTTTGTCATGACTTCTTCATCGTATATGCTTTGTCAAACATGAACGTAAATGATTTGTCGAAACTTCATCGTAAATGATTTGTCATGATTTCATCGTATATGCTTTGTCATGACTTCTTCATCGTAATGAACGTATATGCTTTGTCAAGACTTCTTCATCGTAATGAGCGTAAATCAGACAAAAATATATTTTAGGTGAAGAGGTGAGATCTCACCTCTTTTCTCACCTCATGAATTTTCATGATTTCTTCATCGTAATGAGCGTATATGTTTTGTCATGATTTCTTCGTATATGTTTTGTCAAAACTTCATCGTACATGTTTTGTCATGATTTCATCGTACATGTTTTGTCGAAACTTCATCGTAATGAGCGTAAATCAGACAAAAATATATTTTAGGTGAAGAGGTGAGATCTCACCTCTTTTCTCACCTCATGAATTTTCATGATTTCTTCATCGTAATGAGCGTATATGTTTTGTCATGATTTCTTCGTATATGTTTTGTCATGATTTCTTCGTATATGTTTTGTCATGATTTCATCGTAAATGTTTTGTCATGACCTCATCGTACATGTTTTGTCATGATTTCATCGTACATGTTTTGTCGAAACTTCATCGTAATGAGTGTAAATGTTTTGTCATGACTTCATCGTAAATGTTTTGTCATGACTTCTTCGTTTATGTTTTGTCATGATTTCATTGTACATGTTTTGTCATGATTTCATCGTACATGTTTTGTCGAAACTTCATCGTATATGTTTTGTCATGATTTCATTGTATATGCTTTGTCAAACATGAACGTAAATGATTTGTCATGATTTCATCGTATATGCTTTGTCAAACATGAACGTATATGCTTTGTCAAACATGAACGTATATGCTTTGTCATGACTTCTTCATCGGAATGAGCGTAAATGTTTTGTCAAGACTTCTTCATCGTAATGAGTGTAAATGTTTTGTCATGACTTCATCGTATATGCTTTGTCAAGACTTCATCGTATATGTTTTGTCATGATTTCTTCGTACATGTTTTGTCATGACTTCATCGTAAATGATTTGTCATGATTTCTTCGTAATGAACGTATATGTTTTGTCATGATTTAATCGTATATGCTTTGTCATGACCTCATCGTATATGTTTTGTCAAGACTTCTTCGTATATGCTTTGTCATGACTTCTTCATCGTAAATGTTTTGTCATGACTTCTTCGTATATGCTTTGTCATGATTTCATCGTACATGTTTTGTCATGACCTCATCGTAAATGTTTTGTTATGACCTCATCGTATATGCTTTGTCAAACATGAACGTAAATGTTTTGTCAAACATGAGCGTAAATGTTTTGTCATGACTTCATCGTAATGAACGTAAATGTTTTGTCATGATTTCATCGTATATGTTTTGTCAAGACTTCTTCGTATATGCTTTGTCATGATTTCATCGTAAATGTTTTGTCATGACCTCATCGTAAATGTTTTGTTATGACCTCATGGAACTTAAACGTAAATGTTTTGTTATGACCTCATCGTATATGCTTTGTCAAACTTCTTCGTATATGCTTTGTCAAACATGAACGTAAATGTTTTGTCAAACATGAGCGTAAATGTTTTGTCATGACTTCATCGTAATGAGCATAAATGACCCAAAAATAATGTTTAGGTGAAGAGGTGAGATCTCACCTCTTTTCTCACCTCTTTTCTCACCTCATTGAATTTTCATGATTTCTTCGTATATGCTTTGTCAAACATAAACGTAAATGTTTTGTCAAGACTTCATCGTATATGTTTTATCATGACTTCATCGTATATGTTTTGTCAAACATGAACGTAAATGTTTTGTCATGACTTCTTCGTATATGCTTTGTCATGATTTCTTCGTAAATGTTTTGTCAAGACTTCATCGTATATGTTTTGTCATGATTTCTTCGTTTATGTTTTGTCAAACATGAGCGTAAATGTTTTGTCATGACTTCATCGTAATGAGCATAAATGACCCAAAAATAATGTTTAGGTGAAGAGGTGAGATCTCACCTCTTTTCTCACCTCTTTTCTCACCTCTTTTCTCACCTCATTGAATTTTCATGATTTCTTCGTATATGCTTTGTCAAACATAAACGTAAATGTTTTGTCAAGACTTCATCGTATATGTTTTATCATGACTTCATCGTATATGTTTTGTCAAACATGAACGTAAATGTTTTGTCATGACTTCTTCGTATATGCTTTGTCATGATTTCTTCGTAAATGTTTTGTCAAGACTTCATCGTATATGTTTTGTCATGATTTCTTCGTTTATGTTTTGTCAAACATGAACGTAAATGATTTGTCATGATTTCATCGTAAATGTTTTGTCATGATTTCATCGTAATGAGCGTAAATGACCCAAAAATAATGTTTAGGTGAAGAGGTGAGATCTCACCTCTTTTCTCACCTCTTTTCTCACCTTCATTGAATTTTCTGATTTCTTCATCGTAATGAGCGTAAATGTTTTGGTCATGATTTCATCGTATATGTTTTGTCAAACATGAACGTAAATGATTTGTCGAAAACTTCATCGTATATGCTTGTCATGACTTCTTCATCGTATATGCTTTGTCAAACATGAACGTAAATGATTTGTCGAAACTTCATCGTAAATGATTTGTCATGATTTCATCGTATATGCTTTGTCATGACTTCTTCATCGTAATGAACGTATATGCTTTGTCAAGACTTCTTCATCGTAATGAGCGTAAATCAGACAAAAATATTTTAGGTGAAGAGGTGAGATCTCACCTCTTTTCTCACCTCATGAATTTTCATGATTTCTTCATCGTAATGAGCGTATATGTTTTGTCATGATTTCTTCGTATATGTTTTGTCAAAACTTCATCGTACATGTTTTGTCATGATTTCATCGTACATGTTTTGTCGAAACTTCATCGTAATGAGCGTAAATCAGACAAAAATATATTTTAGGTGAAGAGGTGAGATCTCACCTCTTTTCTCACCTCATGAATTTTCAATGATTTCTTCATCGTAATAGCGTATAGTTTTGTCATGATTTTCTTCGTATATGTTTGTCATGATTTCTTCGTATATGTTTTGTCATGATTTCATCGTAAATGTTTTGTCATGACCTCATCGTACATGTTTTGTCATGATTTCATCGTACATGTTTTGTCGAAACTTCATCGTAATGAGTGTAAATGTTTTGTCATGACTTCATCGTAAATGTTTTGTCATGACTTCTTCGTTTATGTTTTGTCATGATTTCATTGTACATGTTTTGTCGAAACTTCATCGTATATGTTTTGTCATGATTTCATTGTATATGCTTTGTCAAACATGAACGTAAATGATTTGTCATGATTTCATCGTATATGCTTTGTCAAACATGAACGTATATGCTTTGTCAAACATGAACGTATATGCTTTGTCATGACTTCTTCATCGGAATGAGCGTAAAATGTTTTGTCAAGACTTCTTCATCGTAATGAGTGTAAATGTTTTGTCATGACTTCATCGTATATGCTTTGTCAAGACTTCATCGTATATGTTTTGTCATGATTTCTTCATCGTAATGCTTTGTCAAAATGAACGTATATGCTTTGTCAAACATGAACGTATATGCTTTGTCATGACTTCTTCATCGGAATGAGCGTAAATGTTTTGTCAAGACTTCTTCATCGTAATGAGTGTAAATGTTTTGTCATGATTTCATCGTACATGTTTTGTCATGACTTCTTCATCGTAATGAGTGTAAATGTTTTGTCATGATTTCTTCATCGTAATGAGTGTAAATGTTTTGTCATGACTTCATCGTATATGCTTTGTCAAGACTTCATCGTATATGCTTTGTCATGATTTCTTCATCGTATATGCTTTGTCAAGAACTTCTTCGTAAATTTTTGTCATGATTTCATCGTAATGAGCGTAAATGACCCAAAAATAATGTTTAGGTGAAGAGGTGAGATCTCACCTCTTTTCTCACCTCTTTTCTCACCTCATGAATTTTCATGATTTCTTCGTATATGCTTTGTCATGACTTCATCGTATATGCTTTGTCATGACTTCATCGTAAATGTTTTGTCATGACCTCATCGTATATGCTTTGTCATGATTTCTTCATCGTAATGAGCGTAAATGACCCAAAAATAATGTTTAGGTGAAGAGGTGAGATCTCACCTCTTTTCTCACCTCATGAATTTTCATGATTTCTTCGTATATGCTTTGTCAAACATGAACGTATATGCTTTGTCATGACTTCATCGTATATGCTTTGTCAAGACTTCTTCGTAAATGTTTTGTCATGATTTCATCGTAATGAGCGTAAATGACCCAAAATAATGTTTAGGTGAAGAGGTGAGATCTCACCTCTTTTCTCACCTCTTTTCTCACCTCATGAATTTTCATGATTTCTTGTATATGCTTTGTCAAACATGAACGTATATGCTTTGTCAAACATGAACGTATATGCTTTGTCAAACATGAACGTAAATGTTTTGTCATATCTTCATCGTAATGAGCGTAAATGATCCAAAAATAATGTTTATGTTAGAATGTTAGATCTAACACCTTTTCTAACATGTTTTCTAACATGGAGGATTTCATTAGATATACACATTCTTCCTTCATTTCATTCTATACACAATTTACATCATAGACGATTTAATAGATATAATACTTTACTGTTTCATCTGATATACACATTCTTCCTTCATTTCATTCTATACACAATTTACATCATAGACGATTTAATAGATATAATACTTTCTGTTTCATCTGATATACACATTCTTCCCTAAACATTATTTTAGTTAAAGTCCATCAAATATTTTTAGGATACTTTCACCAAATAATATTTATATCTAATGAAATCCTCCATGTTAGAAAACATGTTAGAAAACATGTTAGAAAACATGTTAGAAAACATGTTAGAAAAGGTGTTAGATCTAACATTCTAACATAAACATTATTTTTGGATCATTTACGCTCATTACGATGAAGTCATGACAAAACATTTACGTTCATGTTTGACAAAGCATATACGTTCATGTTTGACAAAGCATATACGAAGAAATCATGAAAATTCATGAGGTGAGAAAAGAGGTGAGAAAAGAGGTGAGATCTCACCTCTTCACCTAAACATTATTTTTGGGTCATTTACGCTCATTACGATGAAATCATGACAAAACATTTACGAAGAAGTCTTGACAAAGCATATACGATGAAGTCATGACAAAGCATATACGTTCATGTTTGACAAAGCATATACGAAGAAATCATGAAAATTCATGAGGTGAGAAAAGAGGTGAGATCTCACCTCTTCACCTAAACATTATTTTTGGGTCATTTACGCTCATTACGATGAAGAAATCATGACAAAGCATATACGATGAGGTCATGACAAAACATTTACGATGAAGTCATGACAAAGCATATACGATGAAGTCATGACAAAGCATATACGAAGAAATCATGAAAATTCATGAGGTGAGAAAAGAGGTGAGAAAAGAGGTGAGATCTCACCTCTTCACCTAAACATTATTTTTGGGTCATTTACGCTCATTACGATGAAATCATGACAAAACATTTACGAAGAAGTCTTGACAAAGCATATACGATGAAGAAATCATGACAAAGCATATACGATGAAGTCTTGACAAAGCATATACGATGAAGTCATGACAAAACATTTACACTCATTACGATGAAGAAATCATGACAAAACATTTACACTCATTACGATGAAGAAGTCATGACAAAACATGTACGATGAAATCATGACAAAACATTTACACTCATTACGATGAAGAAGTCTTGACAAAACATTTACGCTCATTCCGATGAAGAAGTCATGACAAAGCATATACGTTCATGTTTGACAAAGCATATACGTTCATGTTTGACAAAGCATATACGATGAAGAAATCATGACAAAACATATACGATGAAGTCTTGACAAAGCATATACGATGAAGTCATGACAAAACATTTACACTCATTACGATGAAGAAGTCTTGACAAAACATTTACGCTCATTCCGATGAAGAAGTCATGACAAAGCATATACGTTCATGTTTGACAAAGCATATACGTTCATGTTTGACAAAGCATATACGATGAAATCATGACAAATCATTTACGTTCATGTTTGACAAAGCATATATAATGAAATCATGACAAAACATATACGATGAAGTTTCGACAAAACATGTACGATGAAATCATGACAAAACATGTACAATGAAATCATGACAAAACATAAACGAAGAAGTCATGACAAAACATTTACACTCATTACGATGAAGTTTCGACAAAACATGTACGATGAAATCATGACAAAACATGTACGATGAGGTCATGACAAAACATTTACGATGAAATCATGACAAAACATATACGAAGAAATCATGACAAAACATATACGAAGAAATCATGACAAAACATATACGCTCATTACGATGAAGAAATCATGAAAATTCATGAGGTGAGAAAAGAGGTGAGATCTCACCTCTTCACCTAAAATATATTTTTGTCTGATTTACGCTCATTACGATGAAGTTTCGACAAAACATGTACGATGAAATCATGACAAAACATGTACGATGAAGTTTTGACAAAACATATACGAAGAAATCATGACAAAACATATACGCTCATTACGATGAAGAAATCATGAAAATTCATGAGGTGAGAAAAGAGGTGAGATCTCACCTCTTCACCTAAAATATATTTTTGTCTGATTTACGCTCATTACGATGAAGAAGTCTTGACAAAGCATATACGTTCATTACGATGAAGAAGTCATGACAAAGCATATACGATGAAATCATGACAAATCATTTACGATGAAGTTTCGACAAATCATTTACGTTCATGTTTGACAAAGCATATACGATGAAGAAGTCATGACAAAGCATATACGATGAAGTTTCGACAAATCATTTACGTTCATGTTTGACAAAACATATACGATGAAATCATGACAAAACATTTACGCTCATTACGATGAAGAAATCATGAAAATTCAATGAGGTGAGAAAAGAGGTGAGATCTCACCTCTTCACCTAAACATTATTTTTGGGTCATTTACGCTCATTACGATGAAATCATGACAAAACATTTACGATGAAATCATGACAAATCATTTACGTTCATGTTTGACAAAACATAAACGAAGAAATCATGACAAAACATATACGATGAAGTCTTGACAAAACATTTACGAAGAAATCATGACAAAGCATATACGAAGAAGTCATGACAAAACATTTACGTTCATGTTTGACAAAACATATACGATGAAGTCATGATAAAACATATACGATGAAGTCTTGACAAAACATTTACGTTTATGTTTGACAAAGCATATACGAAGAAATCATGAAAATTCAATGAGGTGAGAAAAGAGGTGAGAAAAGAGGTGAGATCTCACCTCTTCACCTAAACATTATTTTTGGGTCATTTATGCTCATTACGATGAAGTCATGACAAAACATTTACGCTCATGTTTGACAAAACATTTACGTTCATGTTTGACAAAGCATATACGAAGAAGTTTGACAAAGCATATACGATGAGGTCATAACAAAACATTTACGTTTAAGTTCCATGAGGTCATAACAAAACATTTACGATGAGGTCATGACAAAACATTTACGATGAAATCATGACAAAGCATATACGAAGAAGTCTTGACAAAACATATACGATGAAATCATGACAAAACATTTACGTTCATTACGATGAAGTCATGACAAAACATTTACGCTCATGTTTGACAAAACATTTACGTTCATGTTTGACAAAGCATATACGATGAGGTCATAACAAAACATTTACGATAGGTCATGACAAACATGTACGATGAAATCATGACAAAGCATATACGAAGAAGTCATGAAAACATTTACGATGAAGAAGTCATGACAAAGCATATACGAAGAAGTCTTGACAAAACATATCGATGAGGTCATGACAAAGCATATACGATTAAATCATGACAAAACATATACGTTCATTACGAAGAAATCATGACAAATCATTTACGATGAAGTCATGACAAAACATGTACGAAGAAATCATGACAAAACATGTACGATGAAGTTTTGACAAAACAATATACGTTCATTACGAAGAAATCATGACAAAACATGTACGATGAAGTTTTGACAAAACATTTACGATTAAATCATGACAAAACATTTACGTTATACAGTAATGTTAGTCATGAATGTTTGTCTACGTGTTGGCGTTAGTGTTGAAAAATAATGTTTGTCCTACATGAACCCGTACAAGCGTTTGAATTTTTTATGAATAAGATTACACTCTTGTTTTCTGTATATTATATACAAACATAAGCAGCACCTGTTTTTGTAAAGTTTATATGAAGTTTTCGATAGTTAAGACCTGTTATAATAATAGAATGCGTCCTCATTCTAACATAGTAGTAGAATTCAAACGAATGCTTACCATAATCTGTTATTTCAACAGCTTCGTCAGATATTTCATCAACGAACTCATAACTATATCACTATACTTGCTTTATTTCTATTGTTTTCAGATCTAGAACACCAACGAAGGTTTGAGATTCTGTTGTCCGTTCTATCATGATTTATATGGTCTATTTCTTTCAAATTGTTTGGATTTTCAATCCACTGTTCTGCAATAATTCTATGCTTTAAGTACATTTTGTTGTTTAAACTAAGCACAATATAACCATGATTATTTAAGCATTCACTCTTAATATGTTTGTTTTTCTTTCGACGAATAGTAAAAGGATATGTCGTACAAATCTCATAATCTTCATGATTTCTCAATGTTTCCCATTGAGTTTGTTCCCCACTAACGTTCTCATTGACGTCCTCAATATCTTCTTCCTCACTGAACTCGTCAATATTTTCACTAGCTCCTTCTGTAATGTTTTCATCGGCATTGTCATTGACTTCTTCTGTAATGTTAGATGTTGTTGTTTCGCTCATGTTCTTTCACTAATGTTAAAAAGTTATGTTGTACGAATTTTGAACAGAATTTAGAGCAGTTATGAAACAATGAAGTATTTTTACGCTATTGAAAGGAACTATGAGAGTGAAGACAGCAATGACAAAAGGAACTAATATCAAACCTAATGAAATCGCTCACGAGGACATAGAGCTTAACAAGTACTTTGTGGAGTATCTTATAAGTGAAGAGTATGTAAGACCTTACTTCATGTTTTGACAGCATGAATGAGGATGTTATTTCATGGTTAAAGAATATAAGCAATGTTTTCGGTAAGTACGTCATAGATGACAAAGGTCTTGTTTGTATTTTATGAGACAGCAATACGAACACAGGAACTAATGGATATTATGCACTCAACAGCAAAGAAAGGATTTAGTACTATTGGCATGAATGAACATTGCAGGAATGACATATACAACCTATGCTCACGAAAGCCTTACACAAAAGCAATACAAATGATAGAACATAAGTGTCTAAGGTCAGCAAATGAAATCATTACTGTCAGTGGTTATGAAAGAACTGTTAGCAAAGATGAGTGGAAACAGCTATTCATATTAAGGAAGGACGTTGCTGAACTAGTTAAACCTGTTGCACAAACATTGTTTCAGATAAGACCAGCAATGACTAAGAACCCTTTGACCTTACTCAATGAGACCATAGAGGTTGAAGATAATGACATGAAAGAACTAGGAATGAATGAGAGAAGTTGTGAAGGATGTTTGAGTCAAAACACATGGTTCTTCAGAGCTGTTAAGAAACTTAGTAAAGAACGACAGAAATATTTTATAGAGAAGTATTGCAAAGGATGTGTAAATGAATTGCTTGAAATAGAACTTAGAGACACTTTCACACTAAAGGACTTGAGAAGAAATAAGTACATGAGTGAAGAAGGTATTGACATAGCTAGTGTTATAAATGACTTAAGAAGATGTGTTGTCGTTATTGACGGAGCACGTATGACATATCTAGTGAAAGATTATGATGGAATACGAGACACAACAACACTTGTGTCAGTAGATAGCAAGGAATTCAATAAGCTCATGAAGAGTATTTATGTAGGACGTATTGAGGAGAAGGATGTGAACGCACTGATGATTTATGAAGCGGGTCAGAACAAGAACTATCTTATGAAGTCAGGCATGAGATTCTTTGACGAAAGAGATGACATTTACAGCTATTTCAGAGGATATGAGTATGAGGTACTGAATGAAGTAGTGAAGCATTATTGAAGGATATTTGAAACATGTTCACGATGTCATATGTAATGAGGATGAAGAACTTTATGAGTATGTTTTGAACTGGTTCGCCTACATCGTTCAAAATCCTTGTGGAAAGACTGGAACAGTACTTTTGTTAATAGGAAAGCAAGGAACTGGTAAGAATGTACTTAGTAATGTTCTATGCGAGCTCATTAGCAAGTACGCCAACAATAATATAACGGCAATAGAGAATGTGGTTGGTAGATTCAATGCTGCTATTGAGAACATGAAGCTCATCGTATGCAATGAACTAAGCTCATGCGATACGTCTAAGGTCATGAACCACGACGCACTAAAGTCAATAGTAACAGAGACTCAGTTGGACTTAAATCAGAAGTGTCAGCCAGTAAGAAAGATAGAGAATGTTTGTAATATCATCATGATATCTAACAACTTCAACTCAGTAAAGATTGATAAAGACGACAGAAGATTTGTTGTCATTGACGTAAGCAGCAGATACAAAGGAAATTACGAATATTTCTCAAATCTCATTGAAAGCTTTAATGAAGAGTTTTATTCAAACTTACTGACGTACTTCATGAAGAAAGATTTAAGTGAATTTGATGTAAGGAAGATACCATTCACCAGGGCTAAACAAGAACTCATCGAAATGAACAAAACACCTTACCAAATGTTTTACGAGGAGTTCTATGAAAAGTTTGTATCCGGATGGAATTGTACAGAGTGCTACAGAAGATATAAAGAATTTGCGAAGGAGAATGAATTCTTTGCATGTAGTTCAAATGTATTTGGCGGTAAGATGAGAGAATTTGTGAAGAGAAGTAGAAAGCGAGACGGTTCTGCAAGAAGTTATATTTACGAAGCAAGTATGATATTAGAAGGTCGTGGAAAGAAAGAAACAGTGAATTATGAGGAAGTGCTTGAAAAATTCATGGAGTACATGGGAAGCAATATAACATACAACAAAGACATATACAGTGAGTTTAAGTACTACTGTGAACAGCATGAGATTGAAGTAATGAGTAAAGGAGACTTTGAAACGCTTATGAAAGACAGTAAGGAGGTCATACATGAATGCAATGATGAAATAGTTCACGAGAACAGTGAGGAGGTCATACATGAGAACAGTGATGAAATAGTTCATGCAATAAGGAGGTCATACATGAGAACAGTGATGAAATAGTTCATGATGTCGTTCGTGAAGAAGCCATTGCAACAAAGAATGATATAAAGGATTTCATAGAACTTAACAAGGAGGAGTTTAAAGAAGGCTATGAAGTGAAAAGATGTGAAGAAGATTTCTTGGCGTATTTGAAGAAAAAGAGACTAAAGCCAATGGCTCAAAATAAGTTTCAATCGATGTTTGAAAAGAAACGTTTGAGCTATGGTGGTGTAAGAAGCACATATTACTTTGTTAAGAAGTGAGGACATTTATTTTTGTCGTTAGTGTTGGAGTTTGTGTTTGTTGTTAGTGAGAGAATAAATTAAATCATGAACTTTGCCATGGTCTCTGTCCCTAGTAGTTTTCATTAAGTTCTGGAAATAATGAAAGTCATAAACTTTGCCATGGTCTCTGTCCCTAGTAGTTTTCATTATCTCACAGAGTTAATGAAAGTCATACTTTCTATCAGATGAAGCATGCAGATGAACATAATGAAAGTTAGTGAGTTTGCCACGAGTTATGAATAAAATATTGGAATATTAGATGAGATAGCTGATGAAACAGATGAAGATAAATTAAATCTTGGACTTTGCCACACTCTGTCCCTAGTTCATCAAAATCCTTGACAACGTTGCTTAGAAATTTTGGTTCAAAACCTCATCTGATTTTAATCTGTTATGCTACCTGTTAAGTTTCGCGAGATTATAAATGTCATGGAGTTATATAAAAAGGAGGGACAGCTAGGGACACTGGAAGTACTTGTAAGGCTATTTGTTAAGATTGCATGAAATACTAAAAGTCATGAAATCCATTATCGCTGTGCTATCTTCACCTTAGAGTAAAATGACGACTAAAGTCACTGAAGCAATGAAACAAAAGTTTTTGGTAGAATACATTAAATCAGGAACTATTCCAGAAGGTTTTACATTCATACTATGAAGGATGGTAGAGTTCAGTTTAGAAAGATAAAGCAACCATTAGATAAAGAAGGAATTTTGAGAAAGATTAAACTTCATGAGGACAACATTGCTGAACTTAAGAAGAAGTTAGAAGAGTTGGAGAAAGGAAGAGAGTTATAAAGCAATGAATTCAACAGGGTGAAAAAACAGGTGAAAAAAGAGGTGAGATCTCACCACTTCACCTAAATTTAAATGGATGTTTTCATACGTGTGAGGGTGGTGATATCATTTATTTTTATGTAAATGACAGAACAAAAATAAAACATATCTACTCAGCAGGAATGAGACCCTTACTGACTATGTATTCGTTTAATGCTTGATGAAAACAATGGTACATATTATCGTATGGGTATACACAACGTCTGTTTCCATCGTCGTCGTATATGTAGAGCTCAAATCCAGTCCAACCTTCTTTTGTACAATATGTAGCTTTATTTAAGTATGCATTTATGTAGATAAGGCAATTTTCTTCATCGCTCCAGAAATAATTTTTGTTCTTTGTTGAAATAGTTTTCGTTCCTCTGCGACCATAAGGAATGTATGCAATGAACTTTGCGTCATATGGGATTGTAATATATTCAGGGTTTCTTTCATCGTCAATGGGTCTGTCTTTGTTAAAATGCATGTTTCTCAGTTTTACTTGAGTTTTGAATAGTTCACGGAAACGTTCTGGGAAAGAGTCATAGTAAATGTAGTCGGACATGTCTTTGTAATGAAATAAAAAAGTTGGAAAATAAATAAAATAAGGTTATTTTTTATTTAGTGAGGATGGTAGTGAATTCGTTAGTGAATTCGTTAGTGAGTTCGTTAGTGAAGTCGTTAGTGAAGTCATTAGTGAAGTCGTTAGTGAAGTCATTAGTGAGTTCGTTAGTGAAGTCGTTAGTGAAGTCATTAGTGAAGTCATTTATGTGTCAGATGGTTTTGTAAATATTTAAGGTTAAGTTGGTGTTATGGTTGTGTTGTAAAATATACGTTACTGGTTTCGTAAAGTGTCAAAACCGCTAAGTGGTGTACGGAGGCGCGCAGTGCCACAGTACCCAACTAACCCATACTAACTATGGACTCTGTGTTAATAAAATATTTACTGTTTCAAATTCTGGATCTATCATTATTGATTCCACTAATGGAAAGTCTACCTTATTTATGTCCACGTCTTCTGGTTGAGGATCACAATAATAGAAATCAATATTAACATTTAACATTCTCGCTAATCTCTCACTTTCTGATGAAATGTCAAACCCTTCATATGCATCTATTGCTTCATTTAAATAGCTTCTACGAGTTTTAGGATTAACACCATCAGGAATGTTATAGAAGCGTTTAAATAACCTTCTACCTTCTGCTCTAATTTGATTATCATTCATTTTAGCTGTTCCGTTTTTGTTCATTTATGTAAGAAAAAATATCAAAAAACAAATAAAAATAAAGATTATTTATTAAAGCCCATAAAATGAATTAAGAATACATAAATTTTTATCATCTGCGACGTGACGAATACATTTTAATTTACTCAAGAATGCGTACCCTGATACATTAAATCTAATTCCTGTCTTATTTAATTTCACAACTTTGAAAAGGAATGTATGAATAGCTATAAAATGATGAGAAGATGTTTTATGGGTTGCTTCCATTTTTTCTGAAATAAATGAATAAATATAATGCTTATAAGTTTTCATATCTTTTATGTTCTTAATAACGAATGGTATAGACCTTTCAACTTCGTCTTCCTTCGGTGCTGTTCTTTCATATGAAACATTATTGGTATCTTCAATAATGAAACCACAATCACACAAAATTTTATAGGTTCCAATGGTTTCTTTTGATATTTTATCTAATAAATCAAAAACTTTATCAACACCTGTGCATTTATTTAAATAATAATTTGTGTAAATATTAGTTGCATATGTCACGTTTTTAAGAGCTTTTTTGAATTTTTCGGAATCTAAAGGTGGTGAAAGTAGGATACAAGGGTATTCCTCATTATCAATAAATTGTAACTTATGTTTACGTATAAATTTAGTTCCTTCTTCTGAAAGTGTTTCATCTATTTCTCCATCTAATAAATTTTGTGTTGATTCTAAGACATAATTTTTATATCTTTCTTCATGAGATTTCTGAACTGCTGATTCTGAAGCTGGGATATTCATTAAACCCTCTACTTCATTTTCATTATATTTTTCAACTTCTCTTAATTCCTTAATTTTTTCATCTATTTCATCTCTTATTTTTTTCAGTCTTTCAATTTCAATTTCATCATATTCATCATCTTTAATTCGTTCTTCATAATATTCAGGGAAAACATCAGGTTCTTTTGGTTTGTTTTCTTTAGAAGTGGGATATAAGAAATTTATAACATCATCTTTATTCATTTTTCCATCATAATCAAATTCATTTAAGAACTCGGCAAATTTTTGACAATTTCTTAAATAATATTTATCAACCTCATAACCCGCCTCCTCTAATATATCCATTATTTCCCCATTTGTGAATCTCATTTTTTTAACATCGTTAGTTGTGACACTCATTTCAAACGAATTAAAAATAAATTATTCAAAATTGTAAGACATGAATTTTTAAAGTTTATTTTTCATTCAAATAATCATTAGTTTCAATTTATTTTTCCCGTTTATGAGGTCTTTGATTATGACTCCATTGAAGTTTAACCCATTCAGGATTTAAATGATGTTTAATTAATCGCGGAATATCTGACATCATCTATATATAGCTTCTTTTATAAAAGATAAAAAAATAAATTATTTTAAAATTAATGTTAATTTTTTAATGATTTATAAATAAATATATTTTAATGCATCGTCTATATATAGATGATACAAAATCGTTCAATATTGTATGATATTCTTACGTTTACAAAGATGATACAAAATCGTTCAATATTGTATGATATTCTTACGTTTACAAAGATGATACAAAATCGTTCAATATTGTATGATATTCTTACGTTTACAAAGATGATACAAAATCGTTCAATATTGTATGATATTCTTACGTTTACAAAGATGATACAAAATCGTTCAATATTGTATGATATTCTTACGTTTACAAAGATGATACAAAATCGTTCAATATTGTATGATATTCTTACGTTTACAAAGATGATACAAAATCGTTCAATATTGTATGATATTCTTACGTTTACAAAGATGATACAAAATCGTTCAATATTGTATGATATTCTTACGTTTACAAAAAAAGTCACACAACCCGTCATCATATACTACTAAGGATAAACCTCAAAATTTACGAATATAATGAGTGGGAATATAATGCTTATCTATCATAAAACCATATGAAATATTAATTTTTGCTTTACGCCTAATTTTTGACGACAATTAGCAAAAAATGTTAAATGTTAACACTCAGTCCATTTGAATATGAAAAATAAAATTGACTTTGATTAAATGTTTTTATTTATCATGCAATTCTTCTTGCGACCAAAGATTTGAATAAAATTTCAAAAAATAAGATAGCTTAAAAAATAATATACGGTAGTGTTTACTAATAGATGAATAGTATATAAATTCTATTAAAATGGATTTGATCCAAAAAAATATAAAACCAAAAATAATTGTTATAATTTAAATGAAGAAGTAATTTAAAACGATTTTATTTATGATCAAATTTTATATATTTTTTGGATCAAATCCATTTTAATAGAATTTATATACTATTCATCTATTAGTAAACACTACCGTATATTATTTTTTAAGCTATCTTATTTTTTGAAATTTTATTCAAATCTTTGGTCGCAAGAAGAATTGCATGATAAATAAAAACATTTAATCAAAGTCAATTTTATTTTTCATATTCAAATGGACTGAGTGTTAACATTTAACATTTTTTGCTAATTGTCGTCAAAAATTAGGCGTAAAGCAAAAATTAATATTTCATATGGTTTTATGATAGATAAGCATTATATTCCCACTCATTATATTCGTAAATTTTGAGGTTTATCCTTCGCTTTTAAGATCATTGAATTTGATTTTTATATAAAATAGTTATATATTAGAAAATAATATGAGTTTATGTGATATTATTTTTCAGAAGATTTCATTCTATATGCCTATGAAAAGTACTCTCAAAACTAACTTTTTCCTAACTATAATAAAATCTAGAATATTGTATTATGCTTAGTATTATTTCATTTTTCTCATTCAATTTAGAATTTACAAATGTCAAAAAATTGAGAGCTGTCACTTTTGATGAATTTCTGTTTATTACAATAGCTTTTGTAAATCAAAAAACAACCCTCTGACAAATATATTTCTAGAATTAGTTTGTGAACGCTAATTTTAATCACTACATACTCTAATTTGCAACTTTCTATTACTAATATACTATTCTAAATTTGAACGAAAAAGATTGTTTAAGGAATTCTGAAATCATCATTGAGGTATTTGATTCTTCTCAAAAGTTCATATAATCACAATTTTTTAAAAAGTGACTTAATCGGATTACAACAATCCAACCATCATCATATATTATTATACATTTCATCAATAGGAAATCGAAATAAATTGAAAAATATATAATTCAATACTTTACATAAAGGTAATTTTTTTGTTTTGTTTTCTTAATGATAATCAAATTTATGAATAATAAAATATTTGACAAGAATTCCTTCAAATTCTAAATCATAAAATTTTCATCATTAGATAAAGAGCTTATTATTCTTATATTCAGATTCTAGTTTTTCAAAAATTGAGAGTAAATACGATATAAAGTTTATCCATAAGTATAATCTCCTTTTCAGCGACATTTACAATTTAACTGATTAATAATTTCTGTTGACTCAAATCAAATTTTTTTTAACTTCTACAATGTTCTCAAGTTTGTTTTTGATCTGCAATTGGGGACCTCCAAATGTGGATTCTAACGAACTCTTAAGCAAGATACTAGAGTTAGAAAATAAACCATCATTTATTGAAGGCATGAACGATAATTTTAGTGATTTTGAAAGCCACTTCAACGTTGATAAGTCAGTCACAGGAACAGAAAGTACGCTAAGAGAATACTCGTTTTTCAAATGTTCAATTACCATTTCAGGTACTACTACATTTTCAAGCAACTATGCGTTTGGCGCTTCTACAGCATCTGGATCTGGCGGTGCTCTTCACTTGTGCCAATCAGTAATTACCATTTCAACATATAAAGGAACGGATCAAATTAAATTCATAAAAAATCAAGCTGCCGTTGGCGGAGCTATATGCTTAGTTTCATCAGCAGGCCTAATTTACTCTTCTACTTTTGAAGATAACAACGCTTATAAATACGGCGGAGCAATTTATTTCCAAGGCTGCTTCCAGAAGTCAGGTTCCAGTGATTATGTAATAGCTCCACAAGTTACATTGATAGGCTCTGGTGTTACATTTTTAAAAAATACTGCAGGTGAACTTGGAGGTGCCCTAACAATTTCATTTGCAGCCAGTGTTTTCTTTGAAGACACTACGTTTAACAATAACAAATGTTCCTTTGCTGGTGGTGCAATATCGTCAGGTAATTGCGATGACCTAAGGCTGTTCAAATGCAAATTCCACCATAATATTGTAGATGCTGTCCAATTCAAACCTATGTTCAATTTCACTAGGTATCATATGGCTGTTAGAAATACTGATATAAATAAAAAAATACCAACTCGCTTCAAAGGAAGAGGTGGTGGTGCTATCAGTTTCACTTCCGATGCAAAGAAAGGAGGTCTCGCACCAGTTTACCAAAAGAGACTCCTTAACACACGCTACTGCTGTCTATACCAAGACACAGCAACATCCACAGGCCAAACATTCGGAAACGGTGCTGCCCATGAACTTCTCTTAGAAGGATATACCCAGTGGATTTCTGATGGTGACTTTGTATCTGGATTTAATAATGAAGATCCAGCTTACAAGGAAAAGTCACAATACGTTTCATTTGCTGGCAGAGAAATAGATTTCAATGTCACAGGTTATCAAGTTTATAATTTCAGAGGAGGAACATCTATCGCTGAAGATATTTGCAGTGGCATTTCTTCCTCTTCAGTTAATATATCTAATGAAAGTACAATTGAATATGCCAGGACAAGTAATAAGGGTGATGATTTAATTACCGGCTATGTTCCATCACCATCTAACTACACCTATGTTGCTACACCAATTACAAGAATACCTAAAGCAACAACTAAAAATCCGAGTAAAAAGACAACAGCCAGAACAGCTATTACTGATGGACAAGGAACCAAAGATATTCCTACATTATTAACAGCATATACAGTACTTCCAGGTATGAAATCATTCACAGTTTACTCACCTCTGCCAATCCGTACAATGTACTCAACACCACATTCAACTCCACACTCTACAGCTCATTCAACTCCACATTCCACAGCTCATTCAACTCCACATTCCACAGCTCATTCAACTCCACATTCCACAGCTCATTCTACTCCACATTCCACAGCTCATTCTACTCCACATTCCACAGCTCATTCAACTCCACACTCTACAGCTCATTCTACTCCACATTCAACACCATTCAAGACTGCACACGTTACTCCATGTGATACAAAGTTCATCACTCCTTTCCAGACTCCACATTCCACAGGCCATTCTACTCCACATTCCACACCACACTCAACTCCACACTCCACAGCTCATTCCACACCACATTCTACACCATTCACCACAGCATTCGCTACAGCCCACAACACTCCATTCGATACACCACAGAGAACTCGTCCACCAACACCTGCCTCAATTGTCACTCCACGTTCTGGCAAGACATATTCATCAACAGAGACAGTCATCGTTTCTTACACATCTACTGTTACAACTCTTAAGTCTGGTGATGAATACTTCGATGGTTCTACATATGTTGTTGTTTCAACAGAAGGCGAATACACTGTTTACTCTGTTACATCAGTTACAACAGTTGTTTTGTATGGAGAAACAGATGTCATTGTCTCAGAAGAGACAAAGAAGAAGAACAATAACGTGTGGCTCTACGTAGGTATCGGTATTGGTGCATTCGTGTTCTTACTTGTCCTTGCCCTCATCATCTTCTTCGTCTTGGCCAAGAAGAAAGACAGCGACTCTGAAACATCTGCCGTCGAAATGGCTGAAGAAACAGTCATGCAGGTACCTGACAGCACTTCCGCACCAATCACCAATGATAACCCATTGTGGACTACATCTGTTATGGGAGACACAGATGATCCATTCAAGAACGATTTCGAAGAAGATCTTGCACAAGGATTCTTCGGTCTCGCAAACAGAGATTACGAGTAATCGAAATTTTATTTACATCGCTGAGATTAAACTTTACGATTTATTTTGGCGTGAAACTTCTAATAATTTTTTAATTGTTTTTTTTATCGGAATATTTTGCGATATTAATTATCAATTTATAATATATGATATTAATAGTTACTATTTCTGTTACCGAACAGTTGATTCTTCGATTTGAATCAGAAAAATCTGAATTGCGATTCGTTATCCATCAAACAATAGCTATTTCAAAAGCAAATAATGAAATAGTATTGCAAGTCATTACTAAATAGATTTATTTGAGTCAAATCGAAAGGGTAATTAATTTTCACAGATGTGTAATCTGCTCAGTTTTAAATTTTAAGAATGGTTGGCGCATTTACAGTAGATGGTTATCAATATTTCAATAAATAATAATAGAAATAACCCAAATTTATTTCATCATTTATAAACTTTTTGATCTTAGTGCTTTTATGATTCCACAATGAAATGTTTGCTTGATGAAGAAGCCAATCATATATGTTAAATCTCAATATATCTCAGTGAACAATAATAATCTGGAAAAATCTCACAATTCATTTTCAGTAAAGATCCAAATGCATAAACCCTAGCTGTTTACAACATGAAAACTGTCTTTTTAATTTGATTAATTCATTTTGCATTTATTAAATAGAAATGAGGTTAAATATAATTCGTTTCATCTCAGATAATGAAAAAGATGCTTAAGGTGTAATAAACAGAAATTCATCAAAAGTGACAGCTCTCAATTTTTTGACATTTGTAAATTCTAAATTGAATGAGAAAAATGAAATAATACTAAGCATAATACAATATTCTAGATTTAATTATAATTAGGAAAAAGTTAGTTTTGAGAGTACTTTTCATAGGCATATAGAATGAAATCTTCTGAAAAATAATATCACATAAACTCATATTATTTTCTAATATATAACTATTTTATATAAAAATCAAATTCAATGATCTTAAAAGCGAAGGATAAACCTCAAAATTTACGAATATAATGAGTGGGAATATAATGCTTATCTATCATAAAACCATATGAAATATCAATTTTATTTTTCATATTCAAATGGACTCAGTGTTAACATTTAACATTTTTTGCTAATTGTCGTCAAAAATTAGGCGTAAAGCAAAAATTGATATTTCATATGGTTTTATGATAGATAAGCATTATATTCCCACTCATTATATTCGTAAATTTTGAGGTTTATCCTTCGCTTTTAAGATCATTGAATTTGATTTTTATATAAAATAGTTATATATTAGAAAATAATATGAGTTTATGTGATATTATTTTTCAGAAGATTTTGTGTTCTTCTTCAAAATTTTATTTTTTTATTAAAAAGAATCTTTGCAAAATATACATTTACTTTAATTAATATTTAAAAACGTGCTCTATCAAAAGTTCCAAAAATTCAATATTTTAGCTTTTCTGAGGTGTCACTTTTGATGAATTTCTGTTTACAACAAGGGTGCACCCGTATGTACGTTTATTTGAGAGGAGGAGGATTACCCTCTCAATTTTGAGGGATTCGTTAGTTTATTTTCTCGATGAATATGCAATAAAATTTGATTTTTACCTTATCAATATACTTCATATAATATACACATGTTCATGTAAAAACTTTTTTCCAAAATCCTCAGGAATTAAGGGATTTTTGAATTTTAAAATTTTTTTCGAATTTTTTCGAAAAAAAAATATTTTCAGAACAGCCTTAACGGCTAAGATTTAGGAACAATGTTAAGTATCAAAAAGAAAGGAGGTCTGATATAGATAGGGCTGTACAAGATTTAAAAAAACATTGCCGGGGTACCGTAGAGGCCTAAAAAAATCGCGCCTCGGCGGCAAGCCGCCTCGGCATTAAGAATGCGCATCTAAATTTTTATATGTCCTTCTTTCTTTTATTTTTCCCTTCCCTTCCTTTTCTTTTTCTTTTTTTCCCTCCTCTTGCTCTCATTTACCTTTTTTTTCCTTTTCTCATCATTTTTCAAAATTAAAATTTTATCAAAAATCTTGCCTATAAAAGCAGATTATGGAACCTTTTAATGCCTCTTAATCAATATTATACAGCATAAAGCATATTAAATGAAAGTAATTACGTATAAATTTATTTTATTATCTTATTTATTAATTCTTTAGCATGTATTGTTTAATATTAACTTTTCTGTACATTAAATATGATATCTCCAAAGTATGAATGCCTTGTAACGAAAAAACTTAATTTTATGTTGAATATTTGTCACAAACATTAGATTATTAAAATATATGTTGGATATCCCTTAGTATGAGACTTCATGACTCTTGTTGTCTAACGTGAGCTTTGGATTGAAAGTTTGCTACAGCACATAAGTATTCTGTGGTTAAAAAACCACATGAGCTTTAAAAACTATAAAATCAAAAATAATTGTTATAATTAATGAAGAAGTAATTTAAAACGATTTTATTTATATCAAATTTTATATATTTTTTGGATCAAATCCATTTTAATAGAATTTATATACTATTCATCTATTAGTAAACACTACGTATATTATTTTTAAGCTATCTTATTTTTTTGAAATTTATTCAAATCTTTGTCGCAAGAAGAATTGCATGATAAATAAAAACATTTAATCAAAGTCAATTTTATTTTTCATATTCAAATGGACTGAGGTTAACATTTAACATTTTTTCTAATTGTCGTCAAAAATTAGGCGTAAAGCAAAAATTGATATTTCATATGGTTTTATGATAGATAAGCATTATATTTTTAAACAGAAATTCATCAAAAAGTGACACCTCAGAAAAGCTAAAATATTGAATTTTTGGAACTTTTGATAGAGCACGTTTTTAAATATTAATTAAAGTAAATGTATATTTTGTAAAGATTTTTTTAATAAAAAATAAAATTTTGAAGAAGAACACAAAATCTTCTGAAAATAATATCACATAAACTCATATTATTTTCTAATATATAACTATTTTAATATAAAAATCAAATTCAATGATCTTAAAGCGAAGGATAAACCTCAAAATTTACGAATATAATGAGTGGGAATATAATGCTTATCTATCATAAAACCATATGAAATATCAATTTTTGCTTTACGCCTAATTTTTGACGACAATTAGCAAAAAATGTTAAATGTTAACACTGAGTCCATTTGAATATGAAAAATAAAATTGATATTTCATATGGTTTTATGATAGATAAGCATTATATTCCCACTCATTATATTCGTAAATTTTGAGGTTTATCCTTCGCTTTTAAGATCATTGAATTTGATTTTTATAAAAATAGTTATATATTAGAAAATAATATGAGTTTATGTGATATTATTTTTCAGAAGATTTCATTCTATATGCCTATGAAAAGTACTCTCAAAACTAACTTTTTCCTAATTATAATTAAATCTAGAATATTATATTATGCTTAGTATTATTTCATTTTTCTCATTCAATTTAGAATTTACAAATGTTAAAAAATTGAGAGCTGTCACTTTTGATGAATTTCTGTTTATTACAATATTCCCACTCATTATATTCGTAAATTTTGAGGTTTATCCTTCGCTTTTAAGATCATTGAATTTGATTTTTATATAAAATAGTTATATATTAGAAAATAATATGAGTTTATGTGATATTATTTTTCAGAAGATTTCATTCTATATGCCTATGAAAAGTACTCTCAAAACTAACTTTTCCCTAATTATAATTAAATCTAGAATATTGTATTATGCTTAGTATTATTTCATTTTTCTCATTCAATTTAGAATTTACAAATGTCAAAAAATTGAGAGCTGTCACTTTTGATGAATTTCTGTTTATTACAGCATTGTTATTAATAATGAAAAATAAAGCTTATTTCAATGAAAATTGTTCTGCAAATTTATTTCACTTTTGACCTCACTTTTCCGTAATTCAATTTTTTACTTTTAATATTTTAGATCTTCATAATATCATTTGAAAAATTAACCATATAAAAAAATCAAGTTATCAATTCACTTTTTCCGTAATTCAAAAATCAAACATATAAATAATATATCTTTTTATCAAATATTATTATTATAATCTATGAAAAATGAGGTCCGGAAATTTTGCGGATTCCCGTAACTCAATTTTACGGAAAAAGTGCAGTAAACTATTCAAAATACGGAAAAATTGGTGTAAACTAATGATTTTACGGTAAAATCACGGAAAGTCCCGGAAGAATATATGTGCCTATATGAAATTATACAAAAATGAATCAAACACATTTTAAAAGATTGTTCTTGTATTATAAATGCTATTCGCAGATTTATTAGTTGAAGAAAATTACCAAATTTTTGCCGATTTACAAAAAATGATTTACAAAGCATATTTTTATAAGGCTTTAAAAATCTTTAAAATGTGACCGGTGACGGAAATCCATGGTAACCAACCGCGGTTCCCGTTTGGAATGCCATAGATATAGACAACATATATCGTTGAAGGTTGAAAAAATCTCTAATATTTGAGCCCAAAATTTCAAATTTTAATTTTTTGAAAAAAGAGGCCACCCGTATGTACGTTTATTTGCGAGGAGGAGGATTATATTTTTGAAAGGGTGAAACATTATGAATATGTTAATTATATAATAATATGTATTATTATAAAAAAGAAAAAATAAAGCACGTTAAAATTTTTCTTTCTTGATTTTTTACAAAATCTACTTAGAATTATGCAAAATATGACTAAATAATTATAAATTTCAAGTTAAATTTTAATTTTGATAAATAATTTAAATTTCAAAATACCAAGTTCAGTTCGACTATGTATGTAGTAATTCCTCAATAAAGTGCCAAAACCCTATTAAAATATATGAACATTTTCAACATTTTAATGTTTTTATTTAAAAATTTGATGGAATATGAGCTTCAAACAATTATTATGTAAATAAAAATAATTAAATATATGTATTTATTCGTATTACAACCGTAGTAAGTCGATTCTTCCTTTCTTCTACTGAGATTTGAATTTGATTTAGAATTGTAAAGAAATTCAAAGGGAAAATACTAGCGGATAAAAACTACCTCCATGAAAGAGTCATAATGGAGTCAAGTTGTATTTTTTGATATTTTTTGCTTTTCGAGCCTAAATAGGTAGCCAAGATAATGCCTAAAAATAAGGTTCTAAATTCTGAAGTTTACATGATCCTCTCGTGTGCACCCTTAATTGACATTGATTCATTTTTCAGACAAATGGATGATAATGATCAATCGGAGTTCATTCCTTTTCAATCCAGAAAAACTCATTGGGGATCAAAAGATCATCGTCCTGTAGTCCAAAATGTTGCAACTATCCTTCCACCAGGACTTCCTCCACAAATTTTAAAAACATTATTATTAAGAATCCAATTAGAAGATGCACAGTACAATTTATCACATATAAATACAGAAAAAGAGTATATAAATTGGCTTGAAAACTCTATCGACTATTCTTCATGGAATGGCGAATCAGAAAATGCTATTATCTCAAAAGCAAAGGAGAATTGCCTCAAGGAAATAAATGAAATTAACAAGGAAATGGAGTCGTTGTATCCTAGCATTTTACCAGTTTCTAAATAGTTATTGAACAATTTCCAATGCGAAAAATCCAATCTCTATAAAAGAAAATCATTGACTGTACAAAACAGTTGCTAATTCATTTAGCTAAACATGAAATTCGGATAAAATTTATAGAAATAATGCATTAAATAACAGCAACTATATTCAGAAATAGTATAGTATCAATTCAAATTCTTAAATTAGAAGAAGCAACCAAGTACACATGAAAATTTTCAAATTTTTGATATCAAATTCACTATTACAGGTTATTTCTTAATAGATTTAATAATTTTGACACATATTATAAATAAAAATTTTATTAGTTATAGTATAAAATTCTATTTCCAATATACCCCATAATTGATATCTTTACGAAGATTACTTGAGGACTCTAGTGGAAAAATTATCCTCTTCTCTTCAGCATAAGTCTAAGATTCTTGGGAAGTAGAATTCCTATAGATTAATTCTTTTTACTAATATATATAAATCATTATAGAAATTAGATCTTAGGATGTCGCATGGGAGACATTGGGGATCTGAATCCACCAAACAAAGCTCCTCAATTTTCGTCCCTTAGCATCCTACACTTGAGAGACGAATTTATATCGCTTATTGAGTCAAAGAAATACAGACAAATTATTATACAACATCTCTTCCTGAGTGTGCTATGAACAATATCTGATTGTTTCGATAAAACTTTTTATTTCAGAATTCATTTTTTCTAAGCCCATAAAAAGTGTCCATATTAAAAAAATGTCTGAGATTCAAGGTAAATATTATGAGCTCATGGAGTTATTCAAAGATTATGACGATGCATTCAAATCATTATACAAGTTAAAGACAAACAAGGAATATGAAATTAACGAAATTTACCTAAAAATTAAAGCAATTTTAATCGAATCCAATCTTTTTTCACCAAAACAGATATTAGAGAAAATTTGTTTGATGATTAGATACAATAATCGTTATTGTTCTTCTTATATAATGATAATGAAAAAGATATTTGCTGATTATCAACAATTAAAGCTTCATAATGATTCCCCAGTATATAATCTGCTTGATAAGGAAAATTTAACCCCGCATTTCAATGAAAACTATCAAATTCTGTTTTTACAAGATTCAATTTTCAAACAGATAATTGATGATAATATAAATTCATTTATTCAGTTCACAGAAAAGGATGGCTTTGATCATTCTCTATTTTCAGAAACAGCACTATTTCCAGATGAATTAACACATTATTCACTGCTTGAATTATGTTGTTATTATGGATCTGTTAATTGTTTTAAAATTTTGAGATCGAAATTCAATACAGAAATTACTCCAAAATGTCTTCAACTTTCATTCTTAAGTGGTGTTCCAGACATCATGAATGAATGCTTGAAATACCAACAACCAGATAAGAAAACTATGGAATATGCAATTGCTTCTCACAACAGTGATTTCTTTACATATTTAATGAACAAATATGGTATTGAAGTAAATTTAAAGTGCTTTGCTGAATTTAATAATTTACAAGATTTCTTTATTTATCTAGATCATACTAATAATATTGATAAGTTCTTTGTTTATTCACCTGATTTCCATCTTATTTCCCTTGTTGAATATCTACTTTCTCATGGAGCAAATATCAACGCAAAGTTTGAATTTACTGCTCTTCATAATGCAGTAATAAATGAACGAAAAGATATTGTAGAATTTCTTGTATCTAATGGAGCGGATATCAATGAAAGAAAAACACTTGGAGAGACAGCGCTTCATTATGCAGCATATGAAGATTATGCTGATATTGCCGAATTTCTAATCGCACATGGAATTGATATTCAAGCTGAAGATAACAATGGCTGCACAGCAATGCATAGAGCAGCAAATCATAATAGTTTAAGAATTATCGATGTTCTTGTTTCGCACGGCGCTGATGCTAATGCA
Organism: Trichomonas vaginalis G3; assembly: GCF_026262505.1. Lineage (NCBI taxonomy): Eukaryota > Parabasalia > Trichomonadida > Trichomonadidae > Trichomonas > Trichomonas vaginalis. The sequence continues at coordinate 15,293,552 of NC_067205.1, forward strand.
AAAGATGAAGAAAATGAAACTCCCCTTCATGCTGCTGCTTATTCAAATTACATATTGGCAGCAGAAAAGCTCTTTTCTTATGGAGCTGAAATCGATGCAAAAGATAATGAAGGCTGCACTCCTCTTCACAGAGCAGTTTGGTTTAGTGACAATGATTTTGTTGAGATGCTCATTTCGCATGGTGCGGATATTAATGCTAAAGATTACATGGATAGAACTCCTCTTCATCATGCAGCAAATCAAAATCGAAAGGAAGCTGCAAGAATTCTTATTAACCATGGTTGTGAAATTAATTGCAAAGATAAACGAAATCATACTCCTCTTGATGTAGTATCCAAGTTCGGCGGAAAGCGAATGGCTGATTTCCTAATTTCACAGGGGGCTAAAGGTTCTAGTGAACAATAATTAAAAACATGTATGTAATTGCAAATTGTAAATTTTTTATTCATTAGATAAAAGAGTAAAACTTATAAATAAAAAACATAATTGTACATTAAAACCATGTTTTAAAATACATGAACAGACAAAACAATCCAACGGAGTGATGATCGCATATCCATGGGATGACTGCTCACCTTTACTTCCCTTTGATACCTTTAATGAAACTACTTGCTGTCCATTTAACATTAGAATATCATTGAAGTATAATCCAGAATAATGAATTGGTTTTCCTCTATGGAAAATTTTTCCTTCGGTAGAATTTTCTGCGATAGCATTACATCCTTCATATCCACTCACAAAACTTGAGCCTCCGCTCCCAACACCAGCAAAAGCAATTCCCCCTCCTCCATAATATCCACCACCACCGTTAGGACCCCAATCATCAGGTATAGCTCCGGTTCCACCTATTCCAAACTTTCCAGAAGTACCACAGTGATAAGGACTATTAGTTTGACATCCATATGATCCACCTGATGTTTGAGTGCCTCCTGTTGTTGTGGTTGAATAATAGGTATTCTTTGATGAAAGGCCTACAAGACCTCCTCCATCACCGCCACAAAATCTTTCTCCGCTTCCTGCACCGGCGGCGACCATAATCCTACTTTTCAATGAAGCAAAATCATACCAATTTTCTGATTTTGTGAGGCGAATATCGGTCGCTCCACCGGCCGTTTGTGATTCGAGATTTTGTCTAATATTTGCATTAAATGATTCATAGCCTTGCTTTCCTGCTTCTCCAATATAGATGTACAAATCTTGTGATTGATTAAAATTAATAATTCCTGATACATATCCTCCATTCATTGTAGTATCGGTGCATTGTATTGTATTAGTATGACTAATATAACCTTCGGCTCCCCAAAGTTCAAATTTATAGGTCCCTATTTCAGCATGGAAAACTTGATATGAACCTGTAAATCTATATATTTTACTCCGATTTTGTACTATACCTCGTGTAAAACCCTAATAAAAAGATAAGATTAGCTCCTTAGAAGAGCTATCTAAAAATTGAGAAGAAAAATTTTAAACGTAAAATCAAATTTATAATGTTATACTACACTGATTATTATTTCACAATATCAATTTCAGAGGCTCACAAAATCGAAAAATTTTCTGAGAAAAATTTTTACCAAAAATAAAGGTAATCTCAAGAAGATCTAAACGACAGATTTCGATTTTTCTTATTCAGAAATTAAATACAACCATAAATAAATCAAATAATATATTTACAATACAAACAAAAAAATACATTTGAAATTTAATATTCATCTCCATCAGCAATCATCCTAAGCATTACATGCTCAAGATTCTCCACCGATATAGTATATCCTTCTGCGTTTGTTGACTTGATATCCTTGTCAAGACGCTTTAATAACGCAGGAATTTGGTTACAGACAGGTAACATGATGCAATCACCTCTTTCGAAGTCAATAACAGCATCAGGTATATCCAATTTAGTCATTTCTAGGACATCCGAAATAACCTTATCATAATCTTTTTCATCTTCCTTACAAATGACGTGTAATCTATATCCACACTTATACTGTTGTCTTAAATCACTCGATGTTCCTTGGAATTTGATAATTCCTTTTTCCATTACGAATAATCTTGACACAACAGCTTCTCCTTCTTCCAGAGAGTGGCTTGCGATGATTGTTGTCGTATTTCTGAAGTAAGAAGCGATACTCCATACGAGCTGTCTCTTTTTTACGTCAACGCCAACAGTTGGTTCATCCAAAATAACAAAAGAAGGACTTCCTATGAAAGCCATGGCCGTGGAGACACATCTCTTCTGGCCGGCTGATAGTTTGTTGGGATTTCGGTCTAAAATATCCGAAATGTCAAGAAAAGAGGCCATTTGGTCGATTTTTTCTTTAATTTCTGATTTTTTAACGCCTCTTAAGCGAGCAAAGAACACTAGATGTTCTCTAACAGATAAATAATCAAAGAATAAATTGTCTTGGTAACAATATCCTGTACATCGCTGTAAATCAAGAAATGAAGCTTCATTTCCGAAAATTTCAAGGGATCCGGAGTTAACAGGGATTGCTCCTGTAAGGGATTGCAACAACGTGGTCTTCCCACTACCATTTGGCCCGATAAGTAGAATAACTTCGCCTTTTTTGATATCAAAATTTGCGTTGTTGACAGCGACGATGTTTTTCTCTCCAGTATATATCTTAGTCAAATCCTTGACACTTAGGAACTTTTCACTCTCTTCAAAGTCGAAAAATTTTGAAAGATGAAATAATCTCTTCCAAGCGACTTTTTTGAAGAGATTATTGATGCCAAGAGGTGGTAGACCCCATTGTTTTGGTGCAAACAACACCGAAATCATAAAAAGAAAAGAATAGAAGAAAATTTGGAAAAATAAAAATCCAATTAATTGATTTGTAGTGAAAAGCTGGTGCATTCCAGGGTTTTTGAACGACATAGGTATTTCATTTTGTATATTCAACAACAGATTCTGGTAAAAGTTATGAACAACAGCTGATGGAAGAAAAATACAATTTGTTTTTGGATTTGATTGGATAACAGAAGGAAGGAACCATCCATATGTCGTAAGTAATATGTAAAGAAGAATAAACAATCCAAATCTACCAAATCTGTTGAAAAAAGGTGCCATAAAAACTCCGGAAGTGTACATCGCTAAAGAACTAAAGATAAAGAACAGGAAAAGCATTCCAAAGCTTACTCCTGTTTGGAAAACTTTCTTATGAGTATATTCTGTGATCGAAAAAAATAATGCAGCAAAAATACAATATCCGAAGTCAAAAAGTATAAATCCGAGCCAAATAACGCCATCTTTGATACCAGAGATGTTTAGCAATATCAATGCGCGGCTATGCATCCACCTTGTTAAAGGATAATAATGGGATAAAATTAAAAATATAAAAATCGCAGGGAATACCCATTCGCTCCAAACGAAACTTTTTGTATTGTCAATATTGTGAAAGGTAAAGAGTCCTTTTGAGTAAGATATATTTAAATGACTAATATTTTGTAAATAAACATTAAGTAAGCTATTTGAAAATGGGAAATCGTCGATATTCACTGTAAAGTAAGAAACATTTAACGTTGTAAGATTTTCATCTGAAGAAATTCTTGGAATAAAAATGGATTCTAAAGATTGGTACTTTAAATCAATATTTTTGGGATTTATTCGGAATTTATTGTCGGAAATATTTGTAAAAACTTGCTTTATTAATCTCTTATCTTTATCTGTGCTAGCGAAAATAAAAATTGTTCGATTATATGCATCAACAGTTGAAGGAATTGAAAAGTTGACTAATGTATGGTTGCGGTAAAAATCATATGCTAGGAATGAAATGCTATCAGCACAATTTGCAAAAATTAATGCAACAGAACTAAAAACAAAGAAATAAACTAAGGCTGATTTACTGCGCATTTTGAAATCTAGGTTCATCCATAAGAATATAGACTGAATAGCACTAACTCGCTTGGAAGTTTCTTGTGAATTCTGGTCTAATTCTTCTAAAATCATAATTATTTTTTGACAGTAATAATTTTTTTTTCCGGTTATAATAACCCCATCCTATTTTTTAAAAAATTCTTTCTCCACGATCATTTTATATCATTGATCGTACACCATTCGTTTCATGTATACAATCTTTGTTATCAACTTTATTTTAGGTAATTCCAAGTATCCATATATATTAAAAATAATAATATTTATTAGAGTGAATACAATAGTTAAGTAATACAATAGAAAAAGTAAATTTTATCTTTATCAATATTTTTTTTTTAATTAATAAGACAAACAAACTATTATCGATTAGAAACTTCTGGTTCTAATTTCAATACAACTGATTTAATAATCTAGACGTCAAATGATATCTGAAATAATGTGTTATTATTGTAAACAATTGCATCCATTATACAAGAGTTTTCAATTAGCTTATTTTCGGTAAGTCTAGTAGTTTTGGACTATTTATTGTTTTGAATTTTGTTTTGATTTAAAACATCCAAATTTACTATAATCTACCGTAATTGATCGGAATATTTTGGGTAAATATAGATGAGAATTCTGCTTTGATCGATTTTTTGATGGTTTTGATTCTTTGAAAAAATTTTTATCTAAATAAACTCTCCATTGTTTTGATCTGATATTGAAAGGTTTATAAATATCCCATGTATTTTCTGGTGGAAGTTCAGTAATGGTTAAATCGTATTTTACTGTATTCATTTCCAACTCAGAATGAGAATTTGGATCCGGTTGCTTCTTTTGAACCCACTTCTGAGGAGTTTCAGTCGAATTAATTGAAGGAGAGCTCATAAAACGAAAGAACTCTAATTGTTTGATGATAGCTTAATTGATTACAGTTTTTGAATAATTTTGACTAAGAATTTTTTTGGTCAGAAATGAAGGAATTAGTATCAAGAAACAATTTATAGGTATTAAAAATTCTTGACATTTTGTTTCAAACAATTTTCAAACATTAAATCGGTCCCAATTTCCAAATCATTAACAACATCTATTTGAATTTTTAATTCAAAATTTGATTTTTATAAGACAGAATAGAATATTGTAAACTTCTCAAATTTGATTTCTTTAATCTCCGCTTAAATTGGTGTTAATATTCTTTTTAACAAGGAAATTATATAAGATTCATAATATGATGCTTATGTTATTACAATAGGTTGGACATAGAATTTGAAAGAGTAGGGGTAATTTTAGCTAAAAGTGACACACCTGCAAAAAGTGACACACCCGTGAAGGGTGTGATTACCGATCGGTAATTTCGACAGTTTAGAATTTAAAATTTTTTATGGAACTGTTGCGAGTTTCATAAAGAATTTAAGGAATATAAGCAAAGATTTGAATCAAAATCTTAGACCTAAGCCGCTCGATTCGCTCGCGGCTTCCGCGAATTACAGATCAGCAAAGATTTGAATCAAAATCTTCGAACTAAGCCAATCGCTTCGCTCGCGGCTTTCTTTATTATTTTAAATTTGCATATTTCCATCAAAAGTTCATAAGGTAAAAAATTTCGTTTATATTATTGCAAAATAAAATCTTCATTATTAAGATAAGTACCTTAATATGTACGTAAATTTTAATGAAATTTATACAACATTATAAAAATTTATGAATAAAAACTTGATATAAAATAACATTTTTATTTTTACTAAGAAAAAAAAGGTTTTTGATAATAAATTTATTTTATTTCGAAAAAGTAGCAATAATCGTAAAAGGGTATTGATAGGCTTGCTAAAGTAACTAATTTTAGCTGTCAAATACTTTTGTATTTTGAAGTAAATTAGTATAAATTTGTTTTTACTTTTAGTTCGAAAAAGTAACAATAATCGTAAAAGGGTATTGATAGGCTTGCTAAAGTAACTAATTTTAGCTGTCAAATACTTTTGTATTTTGAAGTAAATTAGTATAAATTTGTTTTTACTTTTAGTTCGAAAAAGTAGCAATAATCGTAAAAGGGTATTGATAGGCTTGCTAAAGTAACTAATTTTAGCTGTCAAATACTTTTGTATTTTGAAGTAAATTAGTATAAATTTGTTTTTACTTTTAGTTCGAAAAAGTAGCAATAATCGTAAAAGGGTATTGATAGGCTTGCTAAAGTAACTAATTTTAGCTGTCAAATACTTTTGTATTTTGAAGTAAATTAGTATAAATTTGTTTTTACTTTTAGTTCGAAAAAGTAACAATAATCGTAAAAGGGTATTGATAGGCTTGCTAAAGTAACTAATTTTAGCTGTCAAATACTTTTGTATTTTGAAGTAAATTAGTATAAATTTGATATTATTTTAACTCCCTTTGAAAACCTCAATTTTCCATACAGAGGGAACGGGAATAGCATCCAATATTCCCTGAGAATGGTTGCGCATTCTCAGTTCCCTCTATATTCCGAACGAAGCTCTCATCGGTCTTTTTTTTAATACTAAACGTTTTTTTTCCTGTCACTTTTAGCTAAAATTTGGGTTTGCCGAATTTGAAAAATCTAAAACAAATGAAGAAATATAGGGAATAAAAACGTTTGCAAACAATTTGTCATAAAATTTGAAGTTTCATTCAAGATTTTGATCTTGTTCAACAAATCTTACCCTGATAAAAATGATGTTGCATGCTAAGATCAGTCATAATGTAAACCTCTCAATTTTATTGTCGTGGGAAGTATCTCAATTCCTTCAAAAAAATTGAAAAACTATTTAATTTTAAAAATATAATACTTTTAATTAGTTAATTAATTGGAGATATTCTTAAAAAATCACTTTTGATAATACTTTTGAGAACTTTAATTAAAAAAATATATTCAAAAATATCCAGGATATCAAGAGGGAATTGTTCCTTATGAGGTATATTGTTATGATGTATACCTCATAAGGAACAATTCCCTCCTTAAAATCGTAGACATTTTTATACTTATTAATCAACCTTTCAAAATCATATTCCTCTGAAAAGTTATTTTATTAAAAATTTAGAATTTTAATAAATATAGAGTTTGAATTTCATACAATACCTATATATTTTCAATAATGGAATTTGAAAACCATTCTCAAAAGTTCTCAGAAAACCTTTTTTTCATTAATTTTAAGAAATCTGAGTATTAAATTAAGTGATAAATTCGTTTGACACTACTTTAATTTTTAAATTCAAAAAATTATATGTGCTTCTTAAAATGACTCAAAAAATTTTATTATAAAATAATATATAATATTAAAAATCCCACAACATTTTTTACTTTACATAATCGTACTTCCTCGACGATTAATTTCCACTCAATTTCTATCGTTGACCGAACTTAGCATGCAACAATGATACGTATATCTTTGAAAAATTAACAGTTAAATTGAACCAATGGATAGTTTGTGTGCTACTAAGGATGTCGTTTTGTCCCCAGGGGGAATATTGCATTCCCCACTTTTTCTTCCATAGTTTTACTTGCTTTATAAACGATGATGTTTCGAATTCTGAAATTTTGTGATGTTTCTGATACAAAATTTTTATATGAAATTTATGTTGATGGATAAACAAATATATATATATTTTGATAATTAAATTGAAAGGATCAGAAATAAATTTTTTATGAGTAAAAGTGACATGTTATTTTTTGAACTTTTTTCTGAGAATATTAATATACTGATTGCAAAAATCTAAAATTTCTGTGAAACAAAGCGGATTGAAACTTTTTGTAAATTTGTCAAAAAATACTCAATTGGATAACCTTCCCTAAGATGAATGTAAATTCGGACCTTTATGATAATCCAGTTCATGCAGTTCTTCAATTAACAAATACTTTGGAAGATGACTATACTAATTGCCCTCCAGCATTTCAAAAATACTTCAAAAATGTTAAACTTCCAAAATTTAACAAGAAAACACTTGCGAAATTCGATGTGAACACTGAATCAACAGACAAAATCGTTGAAATGCTGCTTAAATCAGGTTATTCTTTTCCATTTTTTCCGCAATTGATTCCTCTTCTTTCAAATTCGAACAGTGGAATAGAGTACAATAAATTTGTCTTGTGCTGGGTTCTTAATACTGCAATTTCTTATACGATTTACTTCCATAATACGTCCGATTTAACTTACTCTGATAGTGTTTTGAAATTATTACTTATGTATACGAATTCCGACTATACTAACTACATTATCTCATGCTTTATATATGTATTTACAACTATTTCGATATCGTTTAATGAAAATAACATAGAAATTTACATGATGATTTTACTTCAATTCTTTTCATTGCCATTTTCCCATGATATTCAATCTACAAATCTAATACCAACAGTACTTACAGTTTTACTACGTTCTTTTGAGAAAAATCCTTCATTAGCCACAAAATTTATTGATAAATGTAACGAACTGTTCGAAAACGACATTTTAATGCTTGACCGATACTCTCTAGCTAATCTACTATCACTTACATTACCTCTTATCCTAGAATTACAAGCCTGCGCCCTAAGATTTCTAAAAATCGGAATTAAATCGAAGCTTCCATGCGATTTTGCTACAATATTTTCACTACTTCCTAGATACATGTATAAAACATTCATCGAAACTCCAAACAAAATAAGCTGGGAGAAAAAAAATAATTTGGTCGTATTTGAGACCACAAATGTCTACGACGGCTTGATGGAAGTTGTACAAAATAATCCTAATACGGATACCCTCGAAATGACTGAAATATCTCTACCAGAAGAAATACAATTAACTTACATGTTTCCTACTGAATCGATCATGAAACTTGAGTCGATAATCGATATCTTGGACGGCAAAGAAACATATTCCCTGATTTTCTATGAAGAACTCCTCAAAATTTGCGAAAAATCCGAATTTGAATTTATCGGAAATGCTTTCGCCGGAGCTTTGTATTTTGCAGAGTCTATCTCAACATATACAAATGTAGGTTTAAATCTTGTGAAATCAACGATTTTTGACCCTCATATTACATATTTTGATCATTGTAAGGGATTTAAGTACTTAAACTCCTTGAGAATGCACGCAGTCAACTTAATATTATCAGAGAACTGGTATGAGCCCATGGAAACCTTAGTTCTCTCAAATTATCGTTATCCAAATTTAATTTCGGAACTTTTTTACAGAATAACATACAGTTTGCCATTTCTATCCAGAATGATCGTTACTTATCCGAAATTGGCCAAAGTTTTCCGTCAAATTTTCTCATATTACAGATCTCTCAGAATTTCATCTACAGAGAACATGGAATACATCAAAAGAGCCGAGATATCATGTTATTCGCTCATTGCAGCTCTTTTTAAGAACAAAGAAGCAGCAAAAGTTCTGATTTCTGATATGCTCTTTATGACATCATTTACTTTGCTTCTTTCTGATGATTACACGAGGAAATATTGTTTGGAACAGTTCGAATACCTGTTTTCTGTTCTTCCTTATGAAGATTTAATTTTATTATTTAATTATCTCATTCCTCTTATTGCCAATATCATTATTAACATTGACAATGACAAGAACGTATCAGTTCTCATGGAAATATTCCAATCTCTCCTCAAAATTTTCAGAAATCGGAATGAACTGAAAAATCTTTCCGAAATTTTGATTCCTCATTTCAGTAACTTGATGGAGAACCTCCAGTCATCCAAAGAAAGCCACAAATCCCTGTTTAAGCTCACTTTTTCCTTGTTAATTGAGATATCAATTGAAATTAAAAAACCGTTAATAGTTATCATTGCCAAGACCATTCCAAACATGTTCCAAAGCGATTGTCCAACCGATGTCTATGAAATGTTGGTCAAATTCATGAATGGAAATACAAATAACATGTTACCGAGTTTTATTCTTAAAAACAACAATTCCTTGTTATTGTATTTCAAAGTATGCTTTTGGTACAAACTAATTGACAAATGTCTTGATTTTGCTATGGGATTAATTCAATTTTCCCCTGAAAACGCAAAAATGGCCAACAAAGATGAAGTTGATTTATTTTTATTGTCACAACTGGAGAATTCATCAGAAGTAGAGAAAATCTTGGATTTATTCCGAGAAATAAGTTGTATTTATTCTTCTCCAATGGTTGTGAAATCATATTTTACTTTGTTGTCGCCAATCAACAACAAATTATCAAAGAATCATGTTTTGTTGATGAAAACATTATCAGAGATTTGTTTTAATACATATTGGCTGCAAAAGAAATCATCATTATTAGGAAATACTTTATCAAGTAATGATTTCAAAATTTCTGACAATTTTACAAAAGGATTTTCATTTTTATTTTGGTTTATTATGAGAGCGACAGATACAACTGTCGTACCAATATTTAATATAGAAATAGATGACTTCGTTTTCTCTATTTATATAAGAGAAACAACTTTATGTGCTTTCATTAATTCTAATAATTTTAATCAAGAAATTAGAGTTCCTTATAAATTTAGAAAAGGTGTTTGGTATTATTTAATAATGAATTACAAAATTAACGAAGAGAATACGGAGTTAACAATTAAAATACATCATAATGAATTGTCTATTCTTAAAATGTCTAAAACAACATTTGATCCTGAGAATATTGCGCATGCAAGAATTGGTTCTTTAGTTATGAATAACAAAAGTATAATTGAATTGGGTGTTTCTTTTTTGACTTCACTTTTGAATCAAGAACAAATGAAAGAATTAAGTCTTTGCACGCCAACAAGTAATATATCAGGGTTAGTTAAACCTTTGATATCTTTCGAACCTGGTTCTCAAACAGATTCTCATGATGACTCAAGTTTTGTTTATACAATTGTAAAATTGTGGAAATTTGACATTGTTCTTCCTTTGTTTTCTCTGTTCGATATCAGGTTTTCTGATGGTTCTCTTTGGCAGGACGCGGCATCAGAAACAGTATCAATACTTGCAAAAACATTAATGAGCGGTGATTACGCAGAAAGATACTTTTTTGAACAAAAGAAATTCTCTTTAATCGCTCATATTTTAGTCCAATATCCGCCAAAAACTTTGACATACAAAATTTACATTCAATTTTTCAATTTGTTCGAAATTCTGAACAATATAAACCTCAGAAAACATTTATTTGATTCAATTCTTGCAGAACCATATATCTGGATTACAGCAGATGCAGAAGATCATTTGAACATATTAAAGCATTGGTCAGGAACATTGTTTATCAAAGCTTTGAAGTATTTACAAGAATTCAGACCATTGAATGAGTTATTGAATGTTTTAACTTTCTTTTATTGGTACGAAGACACATCAGGGATTGCTTTTGGAGGAAAAGACAGTAAGAGACCGAGAGATGAAAAGTTGGATATAACAAAATGTAGAATTGAAATTAATAATTGTATAAAATACTTGGCATCTTTGAAATTCACGAAAGATGACTTATGTTTGATAATTAGAACATGTTATAATTGTAATCATGATGAAAAACAAGTCATTTCATTGTTGGATTTATGTGAAGATTTAATTCTTTCTTACGCTGATCAGAAACTCATACAAATTGATATGCAAATGCTTGCTCCTTTGCATGATATGCTCTCGAGATCTGAAGAAGCAATTGCTTACATGATAATCAAAGTTTTCATAGCAATAAGAAAGAAAAATTTGATGTCAAAAAGTGACATTTATTCATTATTTGACATATGCATTTATTCGATGAATACTCAGATATTAAGTCAATCTTTCTTTGTAGGGATATCCAGTTACATCAAACAAATACCAGAACTGTTTCCAATGGCTTGTTGGATTTCTTTCATCAAAAATGACCAAATCATATTTGATGATTTAATTAAAAACATCCAGAAACTCACGCCAAGTCAGGATTACGTTTGCGCTGATACATGGTTCATTTGGCCATTAATAGCTGCTTCAAAAATCAACAAAAGTGATTTGAAAATTTTGATTTCTTTCATGTTGAATTGTCAAAAAAGTGACATCAATTTATTACTTAATCAATTGAGTGTTATATGTGCAGCGTTACCTAATGAGTCTGATGATTACCAATACTCCTTCCTGGAGACTGCTTTAAGAATGCTAGAATCAAACGAAATCAAACAAAATCAAGAAAATTATTTAATTGTCATCAAACACGTTTTCTTGTTTTTGTATTTAAGAAAAGAGGATTCTGTGAATACTACATTGGTTTCTGAGTTCCATAAATCACCTTTCATTTCGAAATCAGAATCCGAAATTATTGAAAAAGGAAAATCTCCGAAAAGGTTCCCAAACGGGTTCGGAATCGTCAAAATATTCAAGATGTCTGCGTTCGACATCAAAAACTACGTTTGCGGATACAGATTTGACTCCCAAAACTCAAAATGGATGGATTCTGATATCGCTGACTCATTTATAAAGATCTTGTCAAAACAGGATACTTTGCAATACGACCAACTAGGTTTGTTGATGCTATCTTTAGTGATGAAATCTAATAATAAAACGAATAAAAGTGACTTGTCACTTTTTGCGAGAATTAATCGGTATACAAATCATCCTGCCGATGTCGCTGAGAACTTTTCGAGGTTGTATGAGCAATCAATTAAATACTTGGATGAAATGAAAGAGATAAACAACGCTGTTTTGGCTCATCATTCGAGTTTAACGAACATTGCAACAAATATGATAACAACAGTGTCTGAAGACATTGATGGAGAAGAGAGAATAATGACACAGTCATATAGTAAGAAGATGTTCGAACAACATGACTCAAATGAGCAGTGGAAAAGAATTATTTCTGCAATGACGGCAGAAAAAGGTCCGTGGTCATCAATTGTACCTGAAAATGTCATAAGATGGAAGAGAGAGAACACAGCATGCTTCGCTTTATGCCCTTATCGTATGAAAAACAACGATAATTTTGATGATCACAAAATTGCTTCTCAATTCAGAGATTCGATCATCACAGAGTTTAGATTTGAGAAGAAGAAGACGGAATATCCTCCGAAAAAGATCTTTTCCGGGTCACAATATGAATTAATCACGAAATGCAAGAGAATAAAGACAAAAGGAACCAAGAAATACCTTCTAGGTATTGCAGCAAACTCAATTGACATGGTTTCTTCTGATTCTTCCATTAGAATTATCCCGAATTCTCATGTGAAGTTTATTTTCTTCAGAACAAGGTACCACAAACCTGTTGCTATCGAGATATTCACGTTTTCTGGTAAATCTTTCTTCCTAGAATTCGTAGAATATAAATCTTCATTCCAAATTTTGGAAAAAATGTCAGAAAACCTCAAAAAGAGGGTCCAAACCACAGGATTCTTGGACTTTTTCTCAATTTCTGGCATCACAGAGAAATGGGTCAATAATAAGATGTCAAACTTCTCTTATTTGATGAATTTAAACGTTTATTCAGGCAGAACATTCAATGACATGTCGCAGTACCCTATTTTCCCTTTAGTTCTCGTTCCTTCGGAGACTTATGACTTAAATGGTCCGAAATCTTTCAGAGATTTGTCAAAACCGATTGGCGCTCAAGATGATGAGAAACTACAGAAGCTGATAGAGAAAATGAATGACAATGAAGAGCATTTCTTGTATACTTCTGGTCCAATTTCAAGTTTAGTCATTTGCCACTACTTAATAAGAATTGAACCGTTCACAACATCACATATTGAGCTCCAGAGTGGCAAATTCGATGTTCCTGATAGGATTTTCTTTAATTATAACGCATCAATGAAGAATATCTATGTTGATTTGAACGATAACAGAGAATTAATCCCAGAGTTCTTCTTCCAACCCGAATTCCTTAAGAACCAGAACAATTTCGACCTCGGAAGGACACAAACCGGAATTATCTCAGATGTGATTCTTCCAGAATGGGCCAGCTCCCCACTAGATTTCATCTACAAGCAGAGAAAAGCTTTGGAATCACAGTACGTTTCAGCACATTTGCATGAGTGGATTGATTTGATGTGGGGATACAAACAGAGAGGCGAAGAAGCAGAGAAAGCTAATAATCTTTACGATCCAAACTTGTACGAAGATGTTTGGGAGAAAAATAAAGAAAATTTGGCCACAAAAACGTTTTTGAAGCTTCTTGGACAAATTCCTCCACATCTTTTCAACAAACCACATCCCCGCAAGGTCATGAATCAGAAGCAATTAATAACTGTTCCTTACCATTACATAAACCAAGAACTGAAATCTGTCACTTTTTATTACGGGTGTGCAGACATGAATGGTCGGTTAATATTAATTGGTGATGATTCATATCTTCGTCTTTACAGTGAGTTAATCACTGATGATGAGTTCGAATTGATCCAATCCGATGCACATTTAATAACATCAAAATTCCTTTCCCAAAACATGTCAAAAGACATGTTATTTAGTTCCGGCAGCGATTTCATTGTAACTGCCAACAAACACAGTAATCAGTTGTTCGTAATTGGCGTTGACAAAGCAGTTACTTTTACAACAACTTCACCTCACAAAGAGATATCAAATATCTCAGCCGATGGAAATTATTTTGCAACGACAGGAACGGACAACATGCTCTATATCTATAGAAGTGGTTTCTCCAAGAAGATCTCCTTCTCAACACACGTTTACAGAGAAACAGTTACTTCTATGTGCGTCAGCGATTCCTACAAAGTTGTTGTTTGCGGAACAAGAGATGGCGGTTTAATCGTCACCAGTTTGACAGATGGCATCACTGTGAGAGTCATGGATGTACACGAGGAACCAGTGAAGATATGCGTAACTCAACAATGGGGATTCATCGTTTGCTTGATTCTGATGCAATCAAATTTCAAAATCGTTGTTTTCACAATTAACGGAGAATTTGTGAATGAAAAAACAGTTAGATGTGATTCACAGGTCACAAACATGTATACTTTCTCAACATACAAAGGATTCGACTACATATGTGTTGTGAATTCACTTGGAAAGTTGTTAGTTGCTGAAGTTTACACTTTAGATTTTAATATTTATTCACCAGGATTAACAAGTGGATTGTGCGCACTGACGTATTCCCAGAACACAGATTGTATTGTATTGATGGAGAAAACAGGAAAAATCATTTACCAACCAATTAATACAACTATGAATTGAAAATTTTTATATTATTTTGTTTATAATATGTTTTACTTTTATATATAGATTTTTGTTATTAGAAATAAATTATTATGCGGTAATATCTTTTTAGTATTTTATAGAATTTATTGAAATATCTTTATCGAAATAGAAACTTATGAAGCAATCTATATAAAGTTAATGTTTCTCAAGTAAATAAGTTTGAGTACACTTTCTAAAGGTTTCATATTTATTTTGTTTGATTTGGATCAATTTGAGATTAAAAGATTGTTTCATCATTCCAGCATAAATGAAATTATATGCTTTCATATGTTCATAGATTTATATGTATTATTCATTTTTATGTAATGGAAGAATTTAAAAGTTATGATCAATATATAATTGATCAAAAGCCTGAAGAGCAACATAAGCACAAGGCCTATATAGATGAAACTAATGACAGTAAAGGCGAAATTGAAGAAGAAACTCTTAATTTGATTGATTCAATTATCGAAGATATGGAAAATATTCAAAATACTAGCATAAAATTGATATTTTCTAACTTAAAAGCTATATTAGAAGAGAATGACCAATATAATATTGCTTCAATTCTTCAAGAAAAAGAAATTTTGAGTTTAATTATTAATATTATACATAGTTCACATCTGACCATCGAAGATAACAAGTATTTAATAGAATTTTTCAATGTTATTTTGAACAATTGCAAAGAAAGATCTTATGATTATTGGATTTCCCAAGATTATGTTGTATATTTGATGAATTGCGCTCATGAAGGACTTCTTAGCCAATATGTATATAATTATGGCTTGACTCCTTGTTTGGCAATGAATGAAACTGTATTTCATCTTTTAATACAAGAGCATTGGATTGATTTCATGTGTGAGAGTTACAGTTCACTCCTTAAAGAGATATCAACTGAAATTGACGAAGCTGAAGAAATTAATATATTTTTCGCAAGAGAATCAATCAAATCAACAATTACGATAGGGTATATTATGGTCGGAAAATATTATTCATTTATATCTGAAGAAGATCTTTCCAAACTAATTGATATTTTTATTCATTCTTTTGCATTTGATTTTTGTAGAAATCATTCTATTTATGCATTGTTCTTACTAGTTAAGATAATACCTAATCATGAAACTGGTTTTCTAAGTAGCGATGATATTCAGCAAATTTTATTAAATATTTCATTGGATAGTAACCAAGCAATAGCTGGATACTCACTTTATATCATTAGGAAAATGCTCTTAAATAATCAATTCTCTCTAATTTCTGAATTAATTCAAAATATTGATACAATTCTTGAAAACTTCTGTTGGGTGGAATTAACAAAACCAGCTAAATATATCCTCAAAATAATGCAAATTCTTGTTCAAGATCCAGAATTGCGAGATGTTTTTTTAACTCAGAATAGATTTCTTTTCTTTGATAGTATTATTAATGATATGGAATTCAATTTGAAGCAGATACTTCTTAACTGCATAATGACAGCGATGTCGTGTTCAACACAATCTTTCATTGAATCTTTGATTAATTCTCATAATTTGATTGAAGAAATCCTATCTTTGACTGAAGAAATCGATCCTGAATCGAAAAATGCATCAATTCTCATTGATTCATTATATTCAATCATTCTATTTTTGGTGAATTCAGGCTGGAGTTGTATAACTTTGGAAGAAGTTCAAAATTTGATATCATTAGATTTTATAATAGATTATTTAGAGATTGATTCACAAAATAAGACAAAAGCAAAGTATATTGTTCAAGTTTTAGAGTCAAATAATTAATTTCGAAAATAATTTTATTATCAAACAAAAAAAGTAAAAATAATAATTAAACTGTATGAGTCAATAAGTATTCAGATGACTTATCATGGAAAGCAGGAACAGGAAAGATCCAAAAGTACCATTTCGCTCTTGGACCGCAAACTTCTTCCCAATTATCAATACAATTTGGTTTCGCGTAGCTATTTTTGTTGTCTTGCATTTGTTCCAGCTGTGTGGAGTTCGTATGTATGTTGTAGATTCCGACACAACCGAAATTACAAGTCATCATGCAAAATAGGATGCATTGGAGCATGTAAATCAATGTAAATAATAAAGACGGGATGAATGGCTGTGGAAGCGAGAGATTTGAAACTAATGCAAAAACGCAATATCCTAAAAACTGGGAAGTGTAAATAGCGCCCCAAATGTTAAAGAGGACAAATAATTTGTAATTCTTCTTACCAATAAATTGTCCTGTCCAACCACAAAAATGGTCTGGTCGCAATACATAGCGTTGAACTGTTTTGAAGAAGCCAACTCTGCTCATTTTTGGCTTGCTTCTAACGTAGTTTTCTTGTTGCTCATTGGAAACGACGCCACTTAAGTAATCCGGAACTCCATCATCTCTTTTTGTAATTTGTAATGGATAGTAGAAAGGAAGAAAGCCCGGACCTTCGAAAATAGTTGCGAAGTAAGATAATAAGAAGCAAATGTTGGAAATTAGCATAATTGAGTCAAGAATTAAGTTTGTAAATGGAAGGAAGGTACGAAGTATCAAAAAATATACGAAAAGTGAGGATGTTATCAAGAGGATAACATAAATACTAGGACAATAAGATATTTTCCATTCATTACAATATAAATCTTTGTTCGAAGTGATTCGATTAAAACTGCAGCCCATAAAATCACACTCATGGGTCCATGACGTGATATCTGGTATTCCTGATGACGAAAACTCCGTAATCTGGGGATTTAAAAATTCTTCGTCTGACTCCCCAAACATCTGAAAATTTGTCAATTTGAATTTGCGAGTCATGAAGAGTAAAACTATTTCTCTGGTATATCTCTAGAATGAATAAACGCCAAATTAAAAATTTAAGAATATTCTCAAAATTGCGCTTTATCGATCTGTTTTCGACCTCCATTCACACAAAATTTGTGGTCACCAAATTTTCGTTTTCCAAGGATATAGTATTGCTTTCATTCAATGAAAATATACTTGCTATATGCATCGCACAATGTGTGTACATGTTGCTATAGATAGTTTCATCTTAAACCCTTTAGATAACAAGATACCCACATTCTCCTAAAATTGAATGCCCTCTCAATTTTGAGAGAAATATCACGAGCCATAAACTCTTAATAAAAAGGCGAAATGAAAGCTCGCCAAAGTATGGTATCTCTAGAGAATATGTTGGAGCCGAATTTCTATCCATTAATGAAACATTATCTGTTTCAATATCAACAAAATGAAGATTGTTAAAGGAGTATTACACACTCATATTGTTCTATATTCATTTCAAATGTCTGGCATAATGTCTGTATTAAAGTAACACATGAATCTAAACACAATAAGAACAAAAATAAAAAAATTGATTTTTTATGCTTTTGAATGATTTTACTATTAATTTGCTTACAAGTATGAAAATTTCAGCATTCTTTTGTGTGATTATGATACAGTTTCACTTTATGCAACAACATTGCCAGCCCTTAATACGGATGAAAACATAAATATGTAAAAAATATGTACATATTCCGAAATCACATAAATGTGATGCTATAAATGATATCACATTTTTGAGATATGATCAATTAAGTTGCAGGTTGAGAAATAACATGATGTGCATATAAAAATATTATATACGTCAATCCTATGCATTAATTTTATATAAAATCCATCATTTTCTGGGAAAAATGTATGAAAATTAAAGATGGAAACTGTATTAACTAGAACCTTTAGCATAGATAGGCTGGACTAGAAGAAACAAGTTCATTAAAATGCTCTTAGCTTAAATATCATGAATTCAGAAAAATCAATAGTTTTGAAAAAAGAAAATTTAGTGAAAATGATTGTTGTACATTTCTTAGATATACAAAGCTTATCTAATTCTATAAATAGATAAGATTTTACCTAAAATTTGAGGAACTGTGATAATCCCATGAAAAATAATTGAAAAATATAATGAGAAAATAAAATATCGTTTCGTAAATTACGTTCGGCGATGAATCTGATTTAGAAATATAATGGGCTTAAAATGTCACTTTTGGTAAATTAATCAAAAAAATTCAAAAGGTGATTAATTCTCTTTTCGTTGTTTAAAATTTTACTTAATAGTTACAATAAATAGAAATAAAAGGAAAATATCGAAAATATTGAATTTTGATTTCTAATGGTGTTGTTTTAATATCAGTAACGAAATCTTGTACTTCATACACGTCATAAAAAATCCTCCCAAAATACTCTATTTCAAACTCTGAAAAGTTGAATTTTCTTCAAAGTATGAAAAATGTAAATAACTATTTACGAATAACTAATATTTCTTGATTTTAGAAGAATGCCAATTCAAATTTGTCAAAAGAAACCGTCACGATATTTGGTCAATTTGAATCATACTCAAAAAATAACTAAATGAATTTGAGGGGAAAACGAGTATTACAAAGATTAACTGAATAACTAATAATTTATATAATAATAAAATATAACCCGAAGCATAGAACATTAAACTCCAAAGTATAAAATATTATCAATATTTCTTTCATCGAAAATTGAAATTAGTTCTTCCAGAGGAACCTGGGTAGGCTTCGCTGCCGGTAAATAGAAAAAATCCTTGGGCTTCTCTGACTTTTTTTCTTCCTTTGGCTGTGTTATTTTTGGATCGGTTGGCTGTTCACGAGTCATCCTTGCTTGAAGTATATGATACTTATTTTTAATTTGACTATCATGTCGACCTTGAAAATGCTTTGCAATTTGTGTCCATTTATGATCTAATTCATTCACTAAATTCAGTAAAAGCTGCTCTTCTTCTGGAGTCCAAGGTCCATTATTAACGTTAGGAGATAAATATCTTGTCCATCTATCTTTGCATTGGCGTTTATTTCGGCCGGGCATGTAAGAAGCAATTAATTTCCAGTCATTTTCGCCATATTTATTTATAAGATCTGTTAGTTTTTTATCTTCTTTGGCACTGAAGCGGCAGTTGACTTTATTCTTGGATACATATGAGTATGCCTCCATCAAATATAAATGTCTAAATTTGAATTGACTTTTAAATTTTTGTAAACATCATTTTGATGAATTCTTAACAATAATTTGTGAACAAATCCCAAAGTAATTTTTAACAGCAGTACTGTTGCATGCTAAGTTCGGTCAACGATAGGAATTGAGAGGAAATTAATCGTCGAGGAAGTACGATTATGTAAAGTAAAAAAATGTTGTGGGTTTTTTAATATTGTATATAATTTTATAATAAAATTTTTGTGAGACATTTTAAGAAGCACATATAATTTTTTGAATTTAAAAATTAAAGTAGTGTTGAATGAATTTATTGATTAATTTAATACGGATATTTCTCAAAATTAATCAAAAATAGGTTTTCAGAGAACTTTTGAGATATCTTTTCAAAATGTCTTTTTGAAAATATATAAGTATTATATCAAATTGAAAAAAGGTATTTATCAAAATTCTAAATTCTTAATAAAAAATAACTTTTCAGAGGATTGTGATTTTGAAAGCATGAGTAATAAGTAAAAAATATCTACGATTTTAATGAGGGAATTGTTCCTTATGAGGTATACATTATAACTATATACCTCATAAGGAACAATTCCCTCTGATAGCTGGGAAACTTTCTCTGAATAACTTATCATTTGGACAGAAAAGTGACACTTTACATGGCAAAAAATAGAGCCTTACTTTTGAGATACTTGAGATTGAAACTGAATCTTATGAGGCGGTGATCTTGAATCACTACCTCATAAGGTTCAGTTTCATATAAAATTTGTTGCAATTTGTTATTCTTTTGCAATTATTTCTTATAAGATTTTACATCTTTTAGCGGGGAATGTTTGTTATCATGTATATATTATAAATATCTACACGATAACGAACATTCCTCGCTAAATTGCTGAGAAACTTTGAGGAAATGTCGAACAATTTCCTCAAAGTTTCTCAGATTTATATAGATCACTAGAGTTCCCTAGGCACTGATTCTGGTTCAGTACCTAGGAGGCTCTAGTTCTCTAACGAACTGATAAAATGTTTTTAAATTTTTGGATATTGCTACCTGTGAAGCACTGACTTCAAGTCAGTACCTCACAGGTAGCAATTACATTGAAAGATGGGAGAAACTTTGTCCGAATGTTAAACTATTCGGACAAAGTTTCTCACATTTGTAGTGGAGATGGAAGGCTTTGAGGTATATTGTATTAATATATACCCCAAAGCCTTCCATCTCCACTTGAAAGTGTCCAAACTTTGGGTTAATACTTTGCAATTAACCCAAAGTTTGGACACTTTCTAGAAGGAATTGGAGGGTAAGAGATATACATTCATATGGTATATCTCTTACCCTCCAATTCCTTCTTAAAATGGGAGAAACTTTGTCCGAATGTTAAACTATTCGGACAAAGTTTCTCCCATTTTTTGAAGGAATTGGAGGCTATGAGATACTGATGCAATGTCAGTAACTCATGGCTTCCAATTCCTTCCTAAAACTCATAAAAGTGGACATTACATGCATATAAAATTTGACACGTAAAGTCCACTTTTTGTGAGCGGGGATTTGACTCCGTCAAATCCCCTTTTTCGTTTACGAGAAAGCCAAATTCTCTCAAAAGTTAAGTAGGACCAATTTTTTATAAAAAAAAATCCAATTTCATTATGAATGTTAATTAATTTATATAATTATTGAATAAAAAATTTTCTTTGAGATTATGAAAAGTTCTTTGAAAAGTTATTTTTTCTCATTTTTAAATATTGTATTAGCCTATTTATTTATAATCCAAATTAAATAACTTTAAATTCAATATTTAAAGAATAATTTTGAAGGAATTGAGTTACTTCCCCCGACGATAAAATTGAGAGGTTTACATTTTGACCGAACTTAGCATGCAACAGTATGTTTAAGTAGTATATAAATAATATAAAGTTATATATTTTATTAAATTTAATGAGTTTGTGATATGTTTAAGAAATAATTGTGAAGATATGTTAATCGTTAAATATAAAAACACCGAGGAGCTAAATTGGTATTTGATGAAATAAGTAATCCAAAAGATTTAGCGTTTTGTGTGTATGTTGTCATTCATTCTTTTGAACCATCCTAAAAAAAATCGAAATTTAAAAATGAATTCATAATAATATTTACAATAAATTATAATTCTTCTACATGGATATTCTTAAAATTCAAAGCGCTTCTAACTTCAAACATTTGCTGATTAGAATTTGCATGTCGAGCATTGACATTCTTCAGCTGCAATTTAGGCAAACAATCCTCTGTGATTGTTTTCTTCTGAAACTTGATTTTTCCTATAATCTGGTTTTTGTTCTTCATATGATCAATCATCTTCAGAAGTTCTTCGCTAGATGGTCTTTCATTTGGATTAACTGCAAGGCATTTGTCTATAATCATGCCTAAAATTCCAGATGCTCCGGTTAAAATTTGTAATCTTCCTTCTTGCATGTATCTGAAGAGCTGAGCTTCGCTCTTCACTGCCCAAGGATATTTTCCGCAAGCTAAAATGTTAAGGGTAACGCCTAATGCCCACATATCTGATTTCTTTCCATCATAAGATTCGCCTTTTACAATTTCAGGCGCTATATAAAGAGGTGTTCCGCAAAATGTTTGAAGTGATGAGCTATTCTCTTTTGAAAGTCCAAAATCTATCAGCTTTGGTCTCATATCTTCATCAAATAATATATTTTCCGGTTTTATGTCGCGATGACTAATTCCACGTTTATGGAGATAAGCCAATGCATCTAAAATCTGAACGGTAATGTTTAGCTGCTCTTCGTAGGCAAAGTGCACGCCTTTGTTAAACAAAGATTGAAGATCGCCATTTTGAGCGTATTCCATAACAATCATAATAATATCAGGTTCGTATATTATGTCGTAAACTTTAACTATATTTGGATGATTAAATCTTGAGCAAAGCCTGAGTTCATTCTCTAGATAATAGATAATATTTTGCTGGGTTACAAACTCTCGATCCAATATTTTTACAGCGACCTTTGTATTTGTTTTTGCATCTATGCCTAAAGCAACAACTGCAAAAGCTCCTTTTCCTATTGTACCTATGATTTTATATTTTCCGACTTGTGCCGGAACACGAATTCTTTTCTGATTTGATGCTTCACGCTTCTTAGATTCCATTATATCTGTTATAAAATTTCAATAGTCTTTGAATTTAAAAATAAAAAACAATGTTGGGATTATCCAATAAATATTGATTTAAATTCCGAGAATTAAGACCTTCTCAATTCAATTTTCAATCTACGAATTGAATTTATTGAGTAAGATTTTTAAAAAGAATTCATACAAATCGTGTTCGTCAAAATGCAATATACAACATATGAAAGATTAATGAAGTTATTAACAAATTCAATGTACTCTGAAATCCAAAAGATTTCCCCAGTTAACAAATAATATAAAGTACGTCTTTATTTGATATTGATTCTTTATAAAATTTTAGAATAAATAAACATCTCAAAAATCATTGCAGCATAAATTAATTGTGAAAAGTCATTGAAACTTTTTTCAATTGTTTGATTATTCTTAATATATTGACATGACGTTTTAAAATTAATTTTTAAGTTTTTTATGCGATTAATAAAGAGGTAGGGCAACGATAGAAAATTTTTGGAAAAAAAGTTCGGAGATCTTAAACGTATCATATTCCCTGCATGGTTTGGTATCTTCCGCCATGCGTTGTGCCAAACATATTGACACTTTCCAATAATTAATTTATGGTATGAGTCACAGAGTTAGATTATAAAAAGAAAGTAAATAATTGCAATTAGAAATCATATATGTCGGAAATCAAATGTTGATGAGCAGAAACCTTTTACTCATCATAAAAGAGATAAATCACTAAAGATTTGTATACATTAAAATTTGATATTTGGTGCTCGAAAACTGTCTGATGGGACTCCTCCAAAATGAACCAATCTATCGCTGAGGACCAAATTAGATGATGTGGATGGTGTATTCTCTAATTCTAACTTAGGAAGAATGGGAACAAAACGAATGACGACAACAACATGTCAAACATAGATTAAATATCTATGAATCAATAAAGTATACGTGCATTGAAGGTGATAACAATCACTTGAGGTTTATAACTCTTTGACTAAATTATGCAATAATTAAATATAATCATTTTTATATTTTTATACTGATAGTAATTAATTACTATCCTGCTTAATAAATGGTATGATCAAATTGTTTGAAAATTTAATTATGTATATGAAACTATGTCTTCTATATAAAAATCAAAATTTTCGGACGAACCTAGATTGAACCTTTATGAAATCTATCATTTTTTGTTAATTGAGTTAATATGAATCTTTTACATATGTATATATAGCATTGATAGCTTATATAATCATGGTTTATTCCATATTAACATATTTTTTCAGTTAAATTTGTTAATAATATCATGTAACAAATTAATTCAAGATTAGAATGTCTACAAAATGCTAACAAATAAGAACAAAATACGATTTCTCGACTTAAATTTTAATATGGAGTAGTTTTTCGTTTAAATCTAATTAAAAATGAATAAAAACTTATCTTGTACTATTTTCATTCAAAGATTTTAATAATGTAAATCATGCATTTTCATAATTCAGTACAGTTCTTTTTAGAATTAAAGTTGATGAGGATGATATTTGTGATTTAAAATAATTTGTTAATGTTCACCTTTTATTCATCACCTTGTGGTATGTCCTAAAGCAATAGCATTATCAATTCTGCTGAATTGATCAACTCAAAATTCCAAAAAAAATTTAAAATTTCAAAAATGAAATTAAACAATTTGAATTTTCACATGAAAAAATCAATTTCGAAAAAAAATTTGGAAAATCAAAGTATTTGATAATTAGTCAAATAATCAATTTACTGTTGCATGCTAAGTTCGGTCAACGATAGGAATTGAGAGGAAATTAATCGTCGAGGAAGTACGATTATGTAAAGTAAAAAAATGTTGTGGGTTTTTTAATATTGTATATAATTTTATAATAAAATTTTTGTGAGACATTTTAAGAAGCACATATAATTTTTTGAATTTAAAAATTAAAGTAGTGTTGAATGAATTTATTGATTAATTTAATACGGATATTTCTCAAAATTAATCAAAAATAGGTTTTCAGAGAACTTTTGAGATATCTTTTCAAAATGTCTTTTTGAAAATATATAAGTATTATATCAAATTGAAAAAAGGTATTTATCAAAATTCTAAATTCTTAATAAAAAATAACTTTTCAGAGGATTGTGATTTTGAAAGCATGAGTAATAAGTAAAAAATATCTACGATTTTAATGAGGGAATTGTTCCTTATGAGGTATACATTATAACTATATACCTCATAAGGAACAATTCCCTCTTGATAGCTGGGAAACTTTCTCTGAATAACTTATCATTTGGAGAAAGTTTCCCAGCTATCTATTAGAAACTAAAGGCTGTGAGGCACTAATATATAATCAGTGCCTCATAGCCTTTAGTTTCTTATTAAAAACGAGAAAACTTGTTCGAAATGATAAACAATTTCGAACAAGTTTTCTCGTTTTAAGGAGGGAATTGTTCCTTATGAGGTATACATTATAACTATATACCTCATAAGGAACAATTCCCTCTTGATAGCTGGGAAACTTTCTCTGAATAACTTATCATTTGAACAGAAAAGTGACACTTTACATGGCAAAAAATAGAGCCTTACTTTTGAGATACTTGAGATTGAAACTGAATCTTATGAGGCGGTGATCTTGAATCAGTACCTCATAAGGTTCAGTTTCATATAAAATTTGTTGCAATTTGTTATTCTTTTGCAATTATTTCTTATAAGATTTTACATCTTTTAGCGGGGAATGTTTGTTATCATGTATATATTATAAATATCTACACGATAACGAACATTCCCCGCTAAATTGCTGAGAAACGTTGAGGAAATGTCGAACAATTTCCTCAAAGTTTCTCAGATTTATATAGATCACTAGAGTCCCCTAGGCACTGATTCTGGTTCAGTACCTAAGAGGCTCTAGTTCTCTAACGAACTGATAAAATGTTTTTAAATTTTTGGATATTGCTACCTGTGAAGCACTGACTTCAAGTCAGTACCTCACAGGTAGCAATTACATTGAAAGATGGGAGAAACTTTGTCCGAATGTTAAACTATTCGGACAAAGTTTCTCCCATTTGTAGTGGAGATGGAAGGCTTTGAGGTATATTGTATTAATATATACCCCAAAGCCTTCCATCTCCACTTGAAAGTGTCCAAACTTTGGGTTAATACTTTGCAATTAACCCAAAGTTTGGACACTTTCTAGAAGGAATTGGAGGGTAAGAGATATACATTCATATGGTATATCTCTTACCCTCCAATTCCTTCTTAAAATGGGAGAAACTTTGTCCGAATGTTAAACTATTCGGACAAAGTTTCTCCCATTTTTTGAAGGAATTGGAGGCTATGAGATACTGATGCAATGTCAGTAACTCATGGCTTCCAATTCCTTCCTAAAACTCATAAAAGTGGACATTACATGCATATAAAATTTGACATGTAAAGTCCACTTTTTGTGAGCGGGGATTTGACTCCGTCAAATCCCCTTTTTCGTTTACGAGAAAGCCAAATTCTCTCAAAAAGTTAAGTAGGACCAATTTTTTATAAAAAAAAATCCAATTTCATTATGAATGTTAATTAATTTATATAATTATTGAATAAAAAATTTTCTTTGAGATTATGAAAAGTTCTT
This sequence comes from Trichomonas vaginalis G3, assembly GCF_026262505.1. NCBI lineage: Eukaryota > Parabasalia > Trichomonadida > Trichomonadidae > Trichomonas > Trichomonas vaginalis. Next base: position 15,320,219 of record NC_067205.1, read on the forward strand.
TGAAAAGTTATTTTTTCTCATTTTTAAATATTGTATTAGCCTATTTATTTATAATCCAAATTAAATAACTTTAAATTCAATATTTAAAGAATAATTTTGAAGGAATTGAGTTACTTCCCCCGACGATAAAATTGAGAGGTTTACATTTTGACCGAACTTAGCATGCAACATTACATCGTTTTTACTCATAAAAAACAACTAATTTTTGATTTTGATATCATATTTGATAAATACTCATTCCAGAGTTGACGTAATGTATTAATTATTGTTAGAGATATTGGTTTCGCAGCAAAATTCTTATTTCATGAAAGAAAAAAAAATGATTTTATTCCAACAAAAACAAGTAAACAGATGAATGGAAACGTACTATATTTTCATAAATGTAGTAATCAGCGTGTCAGCTTTTGTTTATCATGTTCGAGTCAAAATGTATTAACTTGTAATAAGAAATATTCGAAGATTATATGAAGTATTGAGCATTCTTTGTAGAAATATTTATAATTCATTACTAACATATATAATAAAGTTGTTTTTTTTTCCTTATTGCAATAATTTTGTCTGATTTTAATAACTTTTCATGTATACGAGTTGTGTGAATATGCATCATAATATGCGTAAATATACTTATTTGCGACGAATAATGTGGTTGCATAATGGAGGTGCTAAATTTTGATTTTTAATATGGGGCTTTGGTATGTATAATCATGTTCTTATCTCAACGTAGGAGTATTGGTGCAATATGATTAAAATTTACGAGGTTGATCTGAAATTGAATAATTCTGGAGTATAAATCACAATGCAGCTAATTCTATGTTAAAGATAGATACAGATTGTAGTAATCAATTAGGGAGTACAAATTCATTCTTTCATTTCTGTCGTATTGAGCAGAAAGGAAGAGATCATAACCCTAGGAAAAAAAGCCCAAATTTATCACTTTTCATAGTACGTTAAACCCAATTCGCTCGGCGAATGCCGAGCACACGTACTCATCATTCAACATAATATTCTCATTCTTTGGTTATTATAGTGCCAGACAACACAAGATTTCAAAGAATTACTTGAGTTTTCAATTAATCTTAATCCGATTTTAGTTTTATCGAGAACTCCATCATCAAAATCACATACTTCAGTGCGGTAACTACAATTATCCATATACAGAAGGAAGTTCTTTTCGAACAACTCATTTGGAGTCTGTTTTGGAAAGAACTTCTTTCTGTCCGACTTAATTTCATAGTTCCTGATCAACCAAAAGACAGAAACCACACACTATCTACTTAGGAAAGGAGTTCTTTCTAAATCTTCCTTAAATTGAGATTTTACGAGAGATAACCCTTCTATTGCACTTAAAAATGAACATTTTGATATCTTTAGTATCACACATGGTCATATATAGTATTTCATCTACATGAATACATTCATCTTTCGAAGTCTCTCATTAAATGGGAGGCTTCGAAAGATGAATCGTTTTATTCATACAACTTTAAATCTCGAACACATTTAGAGAGTGAGTATATCATTTTATTCTTGTTTTGAGTTTATTCTGATTCAAAATTGCAGTGAAAACAGAAGTTCACACATCATATCTGAATGTGAGCTCATCTATACTTATACGATCTCAATACCTCCACTCTAAGCATAAGAGGTGAAGTTATATAAAAATTATCAGATGCGTTGAAGTCTCAAAAGTATTGCCTGAATGCTTGTTTCATATTTGTCCAAGTAGTTTCAATGAATAAATGTATTGTTTTTTATAATTTCGATTTATTTTTAGAAAATATTCAATATAAACCTTTATTGTGTTATTTACATCTCATAAATTTATGGCATTCCAAACGGGAACCGCGGTTGGTTACCATGGATTTCCGTCACCGGTGACATTTTAAAGATTTTTTAAGGCTTATAAAAATATGCTTTGTAAATCATTTTTTGTAAATCGGCAAAAATTTGGTAATTTTCTTCAACTAATAAATCTGCGAATAGCATTTATAATACAAGAACAATCTTTTAAAATGCGTTTGATTCATTTTTGTATAATTTCATATAGGCACATATATTCTTCCGGGACTTTCCGTGATTTTACCGTAAAATCATTAGTTTACACCAATTTTTCCGTATTTTGAATAGTTTACTGCACTTTTTCCGTAAAATTGAGTTACGGGAATCCGCAAAATTTCCGGACCTCATTTTTCATAGAATATAATAATAATATTTGATAAAAAGATATATTATTTATATTTTTGATTTTTGAATTACGGAAAAAGTGAATTGATAACTTGATTTTTTTATATGGTTAATTTTTCAAATGATATTATGAAGATCTAAAATATTAAAAGTAAAAAATTGAATTACGGAAAAAGTGAGGTCAAAAGTGAAATAAATTTGCAGAACAATTTTCATTGAAATAAGCTTTATTTTTCATTATTAATAACAATGCAAAAAAATTTATCACGGGTTCAAAATTTAAAATTAAATATTTTAATAATTTACATCTTATTCTTTATTTTATATTTAACCCGTGAAAATATCATTTAAAAATTGAATATATTCAAAAAGCTTTATTTTTATTATGACTGCATGGGATCCTCATGTATATGATGAGTGGATTCCATTTAAGAAGACGAAATATCCACCAACTCCTGAAACATTGGAAACAAAGTGTGGAAAAAATGTTTCACTACGATCGGCTATTATGAGAATGAGCCTAATCAATCAGACAAAGGAAGGCTCTTTACATACTGTGCCGAATGTAGTGAAACATTAGTTCAAGGGCAGTTCGTGCGATGCATTAAAAAAAGCAGGAAAAATGATTTTAAAGATCATAAGTGCAAATTTTTACTCCCAATGCCCAACTACGTTCCTGCTGAGCACCAAGTTGAGAATACTCAGCAAGCAGTTGGCTCTGGTAATGATCCTTCGTTAGAAGAGATCATTGCCAGGCTTATTGCGAGCCTAGATATAAGCCTTTATGCCACAATGAAGCCAGCATTTAAAAGCTTCCTAGAGAGCTTCGCCAAATGGCTTAAAAATAAAGTCAATCGCGAACAGGGCATCAACTTTACAATCCCAGACATTGAGTTCACACGGCGCGGTGTCAGAGAGGCATTGATTACTTTAGGCAAAACAGACTCCTCTCGGGGCCTAAAGTTCTGCGAGGAATTCCGCATCTTCTCAATTTCCCTGGACTGCGGAACACACGGCAGCCGTCATGGTCTATTCTCTTGTGTGTGCAATCCAGGCAAAACAGATCGCCACCAATTCTTCGACACAACAATTTCGACTAATTGGACATACGAGGACTACCATACGTGGTTTGATTCTCTTAAGGTTAATAAAAACCACGTAGCTGGAGTAGTCGGAGATGGTTTGCCAGCCCAGGTTAAAGGACTCTGCCACTGGAGGCCAGAAGGAGCCCTTTTCCCTGGCTTACAAACCGTGTACATTCGTTGCCTTAACCACGTCTTGAACAATGCTATTGTCCACGCACGTAAGCAATGTCCATTGTTGAATGAACTGATGAATAGAGTTCACCAGATTATCATTATCTTTAAGAATCACGATATGAGAGCGAGATACAAGATCAGGGTTCCATCAATCCCGGAAACTCGCTGGCTCTACATATATGATACTCTGTTTTTCATCTTTGATAATCTGGAAACAATTAATACTGCTTTAAGAAGTGGAGATCTTCCACTATCCCTTTCCAGAGCTACACGTGAACAGTTACAATGGACACGTGATGGAATTCCTCCACTCTTTAAAGATGCTTTAATGATATTCAAGCCATTAAAGCAACTTCAATTATGGCTGGAATCCAACAAGTCCATGGGTGCTTATGCATTCCTGATGATACAACAGTGCCAAGGGATGTTGGATGAAATGGCAGGAAGATTAACGCCAGATGGTGAAGAGATTCTCCGATCAATCACTACAATATTCAAAAATGATATGAAAGAATATGGTAGAATTGATTTGCTTCGGTTTGCTTTCGGCTTTACACCGTTAGCAAGGAAGATCATCAGAGACAAGAAGGGTTTTGGAGGAAAGACAAGCTATCCACCTATAATGCAGTTGAAAGATGTGCAAGTCCCAACGATTCCTTCCCTGAGGATCATCAATCGCGAGATCACATTTGAGAAACTCGGCGAAATCCTTGAAGAAGAACGAACAGAACGTGTTGACGAGGTAGCCGAGCATGATGAAGAGATCCAGCAAGCAGAAGAGGAACAAATGCTTAACGACGATCATGCAGCCGAAACAAATGCCGATGGTTCGAGGAATTCCTTGGTCTGGGATGTTGTAGATGAAGAGATAAAAGATCTATACACATTCATGATAACAATCCTCAGACAAAGAGCAATTGCCGAATCAACAGTTGATCCAACGATCAATAAAGACGATAGAGCCAAGGAATTGAGTGATGCTTACGATTTCTTCATAGAGCAAGATGATTCCCATCTTATAAATGGTCATCATCTTGCTCAAAATGATGGCAAGTTTTGGTACATGAATGGCATAAAGCAACTAAAAGCAATAAGACCAATTGGAAAAAGGATGATGTCACTTTCGTGCAGTGAAGCAGATGTAGAACGTGTAATATCTGAATTGCGAAAGACAAGAAATTCAATGAACGAATCATGCAAAGAAGAATATGTAGCATGCCGCTTCTTCATCAAGTTGAATGATGATCAATTTGATATTTGATTTTGTTTTTTAATAAAATTTATTAAATAATTTGTTTTAAAAAGTATTATTTTTATTCGTAAAGATATTAGACAGAAGGTGGCCAGCCTAATGTCTATCAATCTTTAATATTAGTAGTAATTTCCCGCATTTCTGAATGATGATTGATTAGCTTTGTTGTTATTGATGTAAAACTGGATAAGTATTAAATAATTATATTAATCTTGGCCAGGGGACTGCTGATGGCCAGTCAGCAGCGGCCACTATGAATCATTATAATTATTTAATACCTAAATTGAGGTAAAAAGCAATAAGACTTGCCGAGCCTCATGCCCCTACCTCATATAAATAGAATCACACTTTAGTGAATCAACATCTATAAGAATGAAGTGTTTTGAAGCTGAAATAATATTGAATAGAAATTAATTTTTTCTGAAATTTTGAATGAAATTATGGGAAATAAAAAAAATTACTAAATATTGTATTCATACAAATATATTATTTTAAAGGAAAAATAGATGCTGATAGAAACGATGAAAATTTTTGAAAACTTTACAATTAATTTATGTTCGTTAACCACAGAGCTTGCAATCCAAAGCTCACGTTAGACAACAAGAGTCATGAAGTCTCATACTAAGGGATATCCAACATATATTTTAATAATCTAATGTTTGTGACAAATATTCAACATAAAATTAAGTTTTCGTTTCGTTACAAGGCATTCATACTTTGGAGATATCATATTTAATGTACAGAAAAGTTAATATTAAACAATACATGCTAAAGAATTAATAAATAAGATAATAAAATAAATTTATACGTAATTACTTTCATTTAATATGCTTTATGCTGTATAATATTGATTAAGAGGCATTAAAAGGTTCCATAGTCTGCTTTTATAGGCAAGATTTTTGATAAAAATTTTAAATTTTGAAAAATGATGAGAAAAGGAAAAAAAAAGGTAAATGAGAGCAAGAGGAGGGAAAAAAAGAAAAAGAAAAGAAAGGGAAGGGAAAAATAAAAGAAAGAAGGACATATAAAAATTTAGATGCGCATTCTTAATGCCGAGGCGGCTTGCCGCCGAGGCGCGATTTTTTTAGGCCTCTACGGTAACCCGGCAATGTTTTTTTAAATCTTGTACAGCCCTACATAAATTCTCTGTCTAAATCATATAAAAGCGCGTTTTACCCCTATGAATCAAGAAATTCATTCAATATTCATGGTATATTTATTAAATTTATACGATTTACTAATAATCAATATTATATCCTCATAAATAGCAATATATTTTGGTAATCTATGATAATCATATACAATATTTGAAATCAAATTTTCATTAGTTTAGGTTCCTTGTTAATAGTAAACCATTATATTTATTACTAATAATAAAATCTATGTGTCGTATTGAAATTCAAGAAAATTACTTATTCGGTCCAAAAAAACAAATTAGATAAAATTTTTCTTTTTTTATGTAATTTTTGTTTTTCATTTTTCTCAAGATCCTAAGTTATGTTCTAACTTTTGACATCATATCCTATCATGCTAGGCTATATATTATAGCATATCCAAAAGGCAAGGAAATCTATCAGAGAAGCCTTTTTGACCTATCGTTGCCCTACCTCTATTAATAAATTTGTGATCAAAATTTTGAATGATGGATTTAATTTATTGAAAATGTTTGACTGTATTATATATCATAATCATAATTTTGTCCAAAATAAGCCAAAATTGTTAAATGTAAACTACATAAAAAATTGGCGTCAAAAATTTTCTCACTGGGTTTTCGTCTATCAATCCCAGCTCATTATATACGCAACCAATCAAAAATCTGATATGGGAGTCCAAGACTAACTTTTTGTTGTCTACCTAATAAAAGAGGAAGCAGCATTAGTGAGAATAATCGCAAATATTCAATTTAAATTATCTTTTTATTCTTAATTTAAAGTGACAAAAAGAATAAAAAACCTATTCTAAGGCATGTTGTTATGTAAATGAGACTAGACATCATATTTTATCTTATGAAAAAAAATATTTAGAATTTTAGAACAAAATAAATAGAAAAAATAGCATAACTTATGGATGTGCGTATATTAAATTTAATAAATTAAGAGAAATTATTTTTGGCGCCAAAATTATTCGTTAACTCTCAAATTTTTCTGAGTCAATAAGCCGCCAAAAAGTGTCATTTTGTTTCGTTAGAGAAAGATGAATTGTCCATGTCATCCAATCGGGAACAAGGGGGATGGGGATTAGATGATAAAGAAGCAATTCATGCTCTCTATCTGAAGCAATCAGACTTACCAGCAACAATGTGAATCAGTCTTTCACTGAATGAGTAGGTGTTGGAAGAACTGTTCTCTAAAGCGATACAGTTGCGCTACATGTTCGTCAACTTGTCTAGAAATAAATATATCATTTGTTTTATACGTTTTTTCGTAATAAATCTATTTGTATTTGTTGTATTTGAGTATGAAGATAACAAAAACTACGGCATAAGACGCAGTACACTGGGCTTCGTTGCCATTTTATTTACCATGTTAAGAATAAACTTAACAGACATGCTTTGTTTTCGACGAACCCATCTAAAATAACGTACATCTAAATAAAACTAAAAAACTGTAAAATTTCTTTATTTGATAGTATACTTCAAATTATGCACTATACCTTCTAGAATTCTATAACACTCTTTGCATATAATTTTTTTTTAAAAAAAGTTATATCTCGACAAAAATATGATTTATCAATAGAGTATGTAAAATAAAACTCATTCGCAGTATTAAAAAATCGTAAATCTTTCCAAAAAAATTTTGAATTACAAATTTTAAAACTTAAAACAACATTTTTTGAAGCGAAAAAACGAAATCTAATTTTTTTGGAAAATTTAGAATAAATAGAGCTCTTTAACTTGTCGAATACAAATTGTTTTCAAGTTTTTTTCGACCGGAAATTGAACTTTTAGAGTTTATACAATAAGATTCACATGAAAAAATACGGGTTTAACAAAGAAATCACCAATATAAAGGTTTTTTAGTAGAACGAGATTGATAAAAACTATGGTATGATAAAAAGACGATAATTTTTTTGGCGGGATAATTGAAGAATATGAATGATTCGAATTACAGACATACTCTAGTCCGAAACTTACTATGGTTCGTGACTTATTTTTGACACAGAATAGCTGTAGACTAAGGCTTACTCTAGATCCAGACTTATTATACAATTAAATTTGCTTTTGGAATAAGACTTAATTTTAGTTACAAACTTATCTTAATATCAGACTTATATTTAGAATCAGATTTACTTTAGTCTAGAACTTACATTTAGAATCAGACTTCCATTTCAAGTCAGACTTACTTTCGTCCGAGACTTACATTTCAAGTCAGACTTACTTTCGTCCGAGACTTACATTTCAAGTCAGACTTACTTTCGTCCGAGACTTACATTTCAAGTCAGACTTACTTTCGTCCGAGACTTACATTTCAAGTCAGACTTACTTTCGTCCGAGACTTACATTTCAAGTCAGACTTACTTTCGTCCGAGACTTACATTTCAAGTCAGACTTACTTTCGTCCGAGACTTACATTTCAAGTCAGACTTACTTTCGTCCGAGACTTACATTTCAAGTCAGACTTACTTTCGTCCGAGACTTACATTTCAAGTCAGACTTACTTTCGTCCGAGACTTACATTTCAAGTCAGACTTACTTTCGTCCGAGACTTACATTTCAAGTCAGACTTACTTTCGTCCGAGACTTACATTTCAAGTCAGACTTACTTTCGTCCGAGACTTACATTTCAGTTAGTATACAAGTCATGGGTACGGCGGCACTGCGTTCCACCTTACCCAATACTTGTGAATTTGACACTTTACAAAGCCGCCAACCACTTCACTAACGAACTCACTAATGTAAAAAATAAACGTTCTCACTATCGTTCTCACTAACGACTTCACTAATGTTCTCATAAATTTTCCTCAATATCTTCATCATCAGTGTTAACCCTATTGTAGTCATACTTGAAGCCATAAACTTTCTCTAACTTCTTAACGTACAATTTACATAACTTACCTTCGTCATCGTATGGTTTAATGATATAACTATTTCTATCTTTATACACAGTCAATGAAAAGTCAACTGGTCTCGGATGTATTTGAAAGAACATGTTATGCTCAGGAAGGAAGAATAAATGTTTAAATGTATGTTTGTTATACTGTGGAATTCGAATGAGTTGCTTTTGTTCTGTCATTTACATCCAAATAAAAATTTTCAGTAAAATAAAAAATAAACTTAAAAATTAATGATATCACCACTCCCACACATATGAAAACATAGCACAAAAATAAATTTAGGTGAAGTGGTGAGATCTCACCTGTTTTTTCACCTCTTTTTTCACCCTGTTGAATTCATTGCTTTATAACTCTCTTCCTTTCTCCAACTCTTCTAACTTCTTCTTAAGTTCAGCAATGTTGTCCTCATGAAGTTTAATCTTTCTCAAAATTCCTTCTTTATCTAATGGTTGCTTTATCTTTCTAAACTGAACTCTACCATCCTTCATAGTATGAATGTAAAAACCTTCTGGAATAGTTCCTGATTTAATGTATTCTACCAAAAACTTTTGTTTCATTGCTTCAGTGACTTTATTTGTCATTTCAATCAAATAAAAATTTTAATATTAAATAAAAATAACGTTATTTTTTCAGTAAGGAAACGCAGGAGTTTTACGATTTATTTGAGGAGTAGGTTCTGGTTTAAATGTTGGAGTCGGTTTAGGAGTTGACTTTTGAACAGGAGTTTGTACTTCCATAGGTTCAGGAGTCATTGAAGGTGTTGTTTGTGAAGGCGTTGGTTTTGACGTTGGTTTTGGAGTTTGTTTAACTTCAGCTACTTCAGTATTATTTACAACATTTGCTTTATTTCTTTTCAACATCATAACTGCTCCTGCTGTAGCTAGCAAACCTAGTGGGAGACCATATCTTATATAAGGACTTGACCAAATGCTATTTTTGACAGGAGCTGGTGGAACACCTAACCTTGGTGAGACTGCTCTTTGCCATTGTGCAGCTCGTAAGAAATATTCAATAGGTGCTCCATAATCGTTTGGTAAAGTTTGTTTCATAGATGGTGAAGGTTCACGAGAGCTTGATGAAGAACTCATTTATAAGCTTTAAAAATAAACGTTCATCCTTTATTCCTCACCGTCGTCCGTAGCTAAGTTATAGTCATCTAATCTTATTATTGGGATGCCATTAGCACGCACCTGAATGGCAAAGCAACAATCCCTCATAAATCCAATAAGTGGCTTTGGTACATTTTCAGTTGCTAGTTCAATAGGTCCTTTAACAGACAATTTGTATGTTATTGGAGCAGTAGATGTTTGACCTTGCTGGAAGCAAAAGTCCACTTCTGTTGGAAAACCACATAAGAAATGTGTGTTGTCATAGCTATCCCATTTATGTTCCACACTACCATCATCCACCAATGACCTCATAACATCTTCATTAAATCCTATCATATCATTGTTTGTATTGCAAGCGTTCGCAACCATTTCATAAAATACAGGTCCATATGATTTTTCAGGTTCTGCAGGCATATTTCCATAAGCTCCCATGGAAAGCTGAAGATATTTAAACTTAGGGTTCTCAAAATTAACATAATAGTTGTCTTTCTTTCTAAATAGTGCCCAAATACTTTTAACATTAATAGGCGTATAAGCTGCTGTAAATGTTGCACTTGAACTATCTGTATTCTTTGAGAATGAACCGTCCATAGGAATCCAATCCATAACTTTAACAGGAAAACATAAAGCCTCGTTTGTATAATGTTCTACAAGTTCTGTATAAATGTTAGGGTCTAAAGAGAATGACTTTGGATGAATGAAACATTCATTAAAATCCATCTTTGTTCGAAATAGTTGCTGGGTTACAGTTGTAATAGTAACTGTTCCACTAGCTTCTACTGCCTTCGTTATCATAGTGAATGGTTCATTCCATGGAACAAATTTATTTGTCGGTGGATTTGAATCTGAAGCAAATGCAACTTTAAGAGTTGGATTGAAAGCAATGATATCATTTACAGATATAGATGTGCATTGTAAGGCGTCGCTACTGAACTTTACTTTAAGCTGAATGTTTCCTGCAAAAGCTGGAATAAATCGAATAGCTTCTAATGGAAGGAATCTTCTAACAGGAATTCTTAAACGAAGCTTAAAATCAAATGATTTTCCTGCTGTAATTGGACCACTAACAATTTGTCCTGTTCTGCATGTTCCCGAATGACTCCATACATCTTCATGTCGAGTCTTTGAGAAAACATCTACTTTCTTTATTTGTTCGGTAGTTTGTGAGTTTGAAGTTATATATGCTTCTTCTCTTGCGTTGTCTTGAGAATATACGATACGACCATTTGCAAGGATTTGATATCCAGCAACTGCATAGAAAGCGTCATCGAAACCAATCCAAAATCCTGGTGGGTTTGTTTTATTGGAACCTGAACCAATTTCTTTATCTACAATAAATTGACCTTCCATTTTATACGTAATGAATGTATTGTAAAGGTCCAACATATTTTCACCAGGAGGTGAGAGATTGAATGTTACCCATGTGTTATCTTTAGCAGTTCCAGGTTGTGATGGAATCTTTGCGTCAGAATATTTTCTATTAGTGTCACCAATTTGAACTGCATTGTCTATGATATCGAAATATGAGCGAATCTGATGAATATGCTCTGCTGGAGTAAATTCGTTTAGCTGTTCGTTCTGCATGTATTTACTTCAGATAAAAATATCTATTTACTTCATTATTCTCACTCTTCTTCTTGGCATTCGTGGTGGAAGTTGTTTCTTGACATTTTCAATGAACTGTACATTCTCTTTTGTCTCAACTTCTTTCACTGGCGGGTCAGGATTCTTTGACTCGGTTTGTTTTTCAATGAAATTCACGAACTTTGCAATAAGCTCTTGGTTCGTTATTGAAAGTACATCTGGCTTCTTTTCTTCTGGTTCTATTGGTGGCTCAGTTTGAACAGAAGGTTTTATATGGGCTTCGTGGACTTCACCCTTGCCATGCACCTTAATGTTGTCGCTTTCTGCATTCGCTAATGGAACCTTTCTTTTTCTTACGTATATTTTACCATCTTTACTCTGACTTACGTAATAGAAAGGATGTTGTATTCCTCTTGCGTCATTTAATATAATAGACTCTCGCTCTGATTTTGACAAGCTCATTTTACATCGGTTAAAGTTTTAATTTTGTTTTTTATCTGCAGTCAAATGACTCAGACAAGCCCTACGGACAAGACCCAAGGGGTCATAGATGTTGAAGCATTGAAGAAAGAAATTCGTGAGCAAATTTTATCCGAACTGAAGGAACAAAAACAAGAACAAAAGCCAGAGAGACCAAAGAGAAAACTTAGTGAAAAACAACTTGCTGCATTAGCTGCTGGAAGACAAAAGAACCCACGTTTGCTGGCGAAGAAAGCTAGAGAAGAAGCTGAAGCAAAAGCTAAAGAAGCTGAAGCAAAGAAAGAGTAAATGGTTTATTTTTATCCGAATTAAATGTATAGACAAATACCTTTATCTGTTGCGTTCAGTAGTGAAAACCCTGACGTCAAAATAAAGGGGAACAGAGTAACGTTTAAGTTTCCAACAGACTGGATTGTGAACATAAATGAAGAGAAGTACATTGGCATAACAAATATGTATATAACACGTGCTTTCAGAAAGGTTGACTTTATACTTCAAGTCGAGATAGAAAATGACGAACAGTCTTTAAGCGCCCAAAACATTCACATATACAAATACTTTAAAGACGATACAACATTGACAATGTATGATTCATTTAATGAGATGTTCGAAAAAAGTTTAACATTGAAGTACAAACTTTACAGCCTTTACGTGAGTTTCTTGCACAACTGAAAGAAGAAGGTAGTCAGAAACTTATAGACTTTTCATTATGATTTAATGAAAATGAAGATGGAACACATGACTGTCAATTTGTTGTATTCTCACCATTCAATGAAGTAGCTAAAAAGAAAAAAATCCATTACGTATAAGATTTCAAATCTCTGAACCAAGTGATGATTTCAAAATGTTTTCAATTATGATGCAATGCTTCCGAGGAAAAATGATTTTTCCGAAATTAGATTTCCAGGCATTTGGGATAGAAAGCAAGCTATATTTATCAAATAGTAAGGGTTGAAAATGAGTTCATTGGTCATACAAGAACTTCACCACTTCCTAACCCTAAATACTATAAATTAACTGGCTTCAATCGTGAGTTTTGGATAGACATGTTCTCCACTCATGACCATAAAGCACCTGTTTTGCTACCTCCAGACCATAAGGACTGTCTCTACATTGAAGCACAACTCTTAAACTCTACCATCGCAGTATTGTAAATGACCACATGGGCTTCGCCCTTGCCGCTAGCGGCTTATTTTTATCACGAATGACCTCATTGCTGACAAAAATAAATGACCTCAGAACTTCAACTTACGAATAAAGCTTGTTTTAGTCGTTATTGAGAAGTTAAACTTCTCTTCAAAGCAAGGTTGACATGACTTACATAAGTCAAATCCAATCTCTTGACCGTCATAAAGTGCTTTGTAAAGTTTCATTAAACTGAACTCAGAGTCTTTGTCATATGTTCCTTGCGGAACCATTAAACCTTTATCTTCATCATAGAAACACTGAACAGAGTCAGGAAACATTTCATTAGCGGTTAAAGCAATAACATCTTGCTTCACGCCTTTCATTCTGCAGTGAAATGCAACTTCATTTAAATCATTCGTGAGTAAGTCTATGTAAGTCTTCTTTCCACAAAATATTGACTTGTATGCTAAACTTTGTTTTCCAGGTGTTATTCTGCAAAGTCGATGAAATTGACCAAGGTTTTTACCAATGAGAACTCTTCCATAACGTTTCTCAAACTCTTCAGCTAAACGAGGGATATCTTCATTGTAGAGATGCATACTGTCCGTATCGCTATAAAAGATGTCCATTCCTAAGTCCTCAGCAGTACAGAATACTTCACACATTATTCTCTTCGACATAGACAGAATGTTAACACCAAGTGGACAGAAGTTAAAGTGTCTGCAAATGCTTTTCGTTAGCTTGAAAATAGTTTTATCTGAACCATCCAAACCTTCGAACTTCACTATATGGTTGTAGTTTCTGATGGCATATCTTATAGCATCTTTGTCATTTACTATGGTTATTTTTGACTCAATAGGAGATAGAATAGTTTTGCCATAAATACTGTTCAGAATGAGCTTTATATTTTCTTGCAAAGGATTTCCTTCTTTCTTATACTTTAACCTTAACTCAAACAACTTCTTTACTTCATCTCTTATTCTAATATCTCTGTTTCCATCGTAATAGTATCCTTGCAACACTTCACATTTGACACCTTGATATTTTATGAGGTCTTGTAATGTTATATGGTCAACATACATTAAACAGCAAGTGTTTGAACTTCTGGGAACGTTAAGTTCTGGATTTAGTTCAGGGTCACAAACTATTAAAGGAAAGTGTCTATGTATTCCAATCTCTGTTATCTTAATGAGAACAAAGAAGCCAGACATAAACTTTTCACCAATGGGTTCCTTTTGGTCGTCATCGAATAAATGTCTCATGAGATACTCTGTGCTTAACATTTCTTTCTTCATAACCTTTGGAATACCTTCTAAAGTATAAAGTCTTGCTATAGCTGATGGATATAATGAAACAGCGTCGAAGTCAGCAATGAGTTTCTTTTCGCTCTTTTGTTTAATGTTATCTGACAGCATACATCTTCCACCTTGAATACAGCGTGAAATAAATTCTCTTGGTTTATTTGAGAGGTCATATAAATTTCCATTCGGGAAGTACACTCTGTTCTCAAACAATTTGTTAGCAATAGAACAAATACTAACGTAGTCATAAACGTTTAAATCAAATTCTTTCAATATGTCATTGCGGAACTTAACAAAACCTTCTCTTAAAATTCTTACATCTTGTTTGCAATAAAATGTGCTATACTTTTCTAAGTCGAAGTGGTTCTCATCTATTCTGCAACCTTTGATGGAATCTATGTTTTTCATGAATGTATCTGCATCCCGGATAAACTTACATGCTTCAGAAATGACACCAGTTCTGTTGTCATTTGCTAACAAAACTGCTGTAGTAGTTGTATGGAAATACTTCTTTCGGTCCTGTTTGTAAGTTAAACATAGCAGGAAATAGTTTAAGCTTCTTATTTATAACACTGTAAGAGTCTTTTATAATAATTGCCCTTCCTTTATATAAGCCAGTTATTTGCATTGTTCGTGAACCTTTAATGATGGGAGTTCCTTTCACTTCTGTCATGTGTCTTAAGATGAAGTTTATATCATAACTGAGGTTATGGAAATATATTAAACTCTTGTCAGGAAGTCGTTCCAAAAATTCTGTTGCACAGTTCTGACCCCAAATGCTTTCACTCACTGAACCATCTTCACTGTCATAACAGATGTTAAAAGCTTTATGAAAGCCGTCTGTGCTACACTCAAAGTCAGCAAAGAAAACGTGCTCAGGAATGAACTTGCACTTATTTTTATTTACTTCTTTTGACTCGGCTTTCTTCTTCAGTTGTACACAATACTTTGGAGCATATGAAATCTTTAAATGGTGCAAGGTTCTGTTTATATAAGTCAGTCGTATATGTGAAAAGTTCTCCATAAGAAATAGGTTCGAAATATTTGCACTCCCACAATGTTTTCATAACATCCCATAACGGTGTTGTTCTATCATAACGAACTACATATTTATCTTCTCTCTTTGTATAAATCTTCATCTGTTTCTCAATGTTCATTCCACCACACTCCTTCAAGATTTCTATATAGTTGCGAATGAAATATGTTGTCATTGGTAATCTTTCGTTTAGCATGTAGTGGTCTTCAACAAGAAGTAAGTCAATAGTTCGAACAGTTTCACATTCTTTTGGTATGTATCTCTTTATTTCATTATGTCTTGAGTCATTGAAATAACCAATGGTAACATTAAATGCTATACCTGTTGCGTCAGAAATTTCTTGTACTTTACTTTGAGGAAAGTCTCTAACACGAATGACTTCTCTCATGTGGTCAATAGTCTCTCCATCTACTCCAGCCTGAATGCAAGCATAAACGAAACAATTCTTCTGTCATAAGTGTGCAGTTCTTTTGTTCAGTTCATTGAAATTTGGTAGCGTTCAAGATTTATAGGTAATGTGCAAAGATACTTCCAGAACTGACCGCTTCTCTTCTTATAAAACTTCTTTTCACCATTATCTTTCCAAAAGCTTTCTATAAGTGCTGGGTTTCCTGTTTGCTTAAGAGCTTCCAAAATGGCTTTCTGGTCATTTGTCAGTGTGCTTTCATCTCTATATGGTCTCTTTTTTGGTTTGCCTTTCTTTACATCTGACATCGTTAAGCCTTCATATTCTGTTAAATCATACATCTTTATTTCAGTAAGATTCTTTATGTTTGTCAAGAAGAAGTCATAGTGCATTTCAACAATACCTGCAGCATTTGCTTCTATCTCTGATATAAAGTTCTCCTTCAAGAGCTGATGTAGTAATGTTCCAATATTATTGAGGTTTAACGTAGAACATTCATACTTTCCACCAAGTTTATAACATACCATCCATCTCTGTTGTTGAGTTTATTTTAATTTTCTCTAAGAGTCTCATGAAAACCTTACCGAAATGTTTGTGTAAGTAGTCTCTGTTTGGTTCATCTAAAGCTTCGATGTTAAAGTCAATGAGTCTATTGCCTGACTTCACATTTCTCTTCCTATTCTCTTCATCTTTCTTTAACCATCTCTCACCTTCTTTTGGTTTGTCGTCAATGGAACGAATGACATCGTTAGCTTTGCGAACTTGTTCTATAGCGCTCTTAAACATCTCTCTTCTCTGTTGTTTCAGTGTGTCGTCTCTTCTTCTTGTTTCACCAACGTTTGCATTTGTTATGTCAAACATTTCTCTTCTTACTTCATGAGGTACTGAACGTCTATGATATAAGTCAATAGCAACGTCATTTAAAGGAAATGCTCTTGCATGGACTTCGTCCTCGCCGCGTTGCGGCTTTATGAACTCATGAATTCTATCATAACTTATTGCACCATTATAGTCTTTAATGAAGTCAGCGAGTGCTTTTTTGTTTGTTGCGTAATGTTTTGCTACTTCTATGTTAGCTTCTGTAAGAAGTTGTTTTATTTCCGAGTGTTCTAACTTAGACAACTTCCGATACATCTTTAGTAGGAAATAAAAAAATATTTTTTGAAAAAATTAGATTAGATTTTTTTAAGTTATTTTTCAAAATAATTTAATATTTTTATTTTAATGAAACACATGCAAGATTGCAAGTTCTTTTCATACAATGCTCTCGCTACTGCCATCAAGAATGAGTTCAATAATGCTTCAAATGTTAATGTTATCTTTAACAAGAAGTTTGTGAAAGAATCTAAGTTTGGTCAGTATGTCAGACCATTAGCTATCGTCATTGACCGCAAACGTTATACTTCACAAGAGTTAGCAGTAGTTTTGAAACAAAAGAGTTTCTTCGTGAATGTCAAAGATACTCATTATACTGTCATAAAGAACTCTAACATTGACTTCTTCAGTATTGCTTTAAATCTTTCCGAACAGAAAGAATATAAGAAGGGTGAAACATCTGTGAAATATTATCCTTCATCTCTGAAGACAATAACGAACAAAGATGTTATACAGAAATTCTTACCAAAGGTTGAAGAAGCTTCTATTGACATTGACGAAGGAAGTGAAATGGTTGAAGAAATAGACCCTGAAGCTATTTAAGCAAAAATATATTTTTGGTTAGTCTTCATATCGATATTTTACAACAATTCCCCAATGTATAAACTTTTCATACGCTTTTTCATAAGCTTTATATTCTTCAGAAATTTTGCATAATCTTTAGAAGCATTTAGATATTGTTTAAATGCTTTGTATGTCTTCAGAAATTTTGCATAATCTTTTACATGTTGTTCGTTCTCTTCTTCTGTCATGAGTTCCGAATATTCTAAATTCATGTTCTTTCATATGAGATAAAATTTTATAAAAAAATAAAATTAGCTTAGATTTTTTTTATTCTTCCTCTTTGAAGTTATCGAAATATTCTGTTATTTTTTCCTTCAGTAATGTTAAGTCTTCTTTGAATGTAAGTATTGTGCAACCTTTGATGTCATAGTGTGTTTGAGGAAGAGTATTTTTGACAATTTCCTTTATTTGCTCATTCGGTGTCATTGAAATCGGTAAGTTTTCACAATAGAACCAGTTTCTGTCAGATTTATATATTTTAGCTAAGTCGTAAAAGCTTTTGTTGTTTCTTCTGACTAAATGCAACATAACCACATCTTTATCTTCTTCTTTCTCCAACTCTTCAGTATATATCATATACTTATAGTTCTTTTCCTTTCCTTTTGGTACCGAACGTGGTATTATTTTCTGAATGCTTTTGTCTTTTGCTTCAATGACTTCATCTTTTGCATGAAGTTTCTTTTCCATCTCTTCACGTTCTGCTTTATATAGTTCATCTAACATCATGAAAATATAACAAGCATAACGAGGTGAAGCCCACATTGCTACAGCATTTACTAAAAGTCTATGAACATAATATCCTTTCAAACCAGGAGCCAAATTCTTGCGATTTTCGTACGGAATCTCTTCTCTTGGTTTTCCGAGGGAAGCAATCATATGAGGAAATTCTTCTAAAAGTTCTTTTGTCTGTTGGTTTTCAAACCAATGATATGCTTGCTTTGTAGAACGAAGAGCGTTCATTATACTTTGCATTTGGTACATATCGTCTTTGACCGAACGAATGAGACGTAACTGTTTGTTATACTGTATGTACTCGTATTCTTCATTTATAGCTTCATGGACTATAACTGTTGTTGTGTTCTCTTTTGTTGACATATCTGTCTTTACATACAAAATAAAAAAATAAATAAAAATAAAACTAACTTTATTTTCTGACTTTCACAAAAGACCAAAAATAAACGCTTTACATGTATTTTTCAGCAACTTCGTCAAATAATTTTATAGCTTTATCTATCTCATCTACTTCAAACGTTTCTTTACCTTTCGTGGGAGCACCATACATTTTCTCAAAAACTTCAAGCAGTTCTGTTTCAGCAGCTCTCATATCATTAACAAACACAACCTTGACTCTATTGACTGTACTGTCATATCTTTGAGTTATATTATATGTCCTTCCTATCTTATATCTTTTTGTGTTGAAGTCCTTCGGTTTCTGAACGATGTAAAGTAAGCCTTCACTGCAACGTTCCGTATCGAATGAACCATATGTTATGAAGTTATATCCAACAACTGGGTCTAACCATAACAAAACTATTGGTATAAGACTTTTGTCAATGAGATATGCTCTTGTTCCATGAAATGCTACTGATATCATAAGCTCAGGATTTCTTGTCAAAATTTTCTGAGTTGAAGCATTTCTAACCCAGTCGTTTGTTTTCTTTCCAGATGGAGATATAATGTCTGACAAAGAATATTTGTTGTATTTCTTTGAGTATCTTACGTTTAAATCACCTATTCTAACCACTTTGGTGTCATTGTCTATCTTTCTAACTGTTTCAAACTCAATGTTTGTCATTACTGTCTTTACATACAAAATAACTAATGAAATTCATTATTTTTGTGCTGAATTCAATAAAAATAATGTTGAGGTGAAGAGGTGAGATCTCACCTGTTTTTTCACCTCTTTTTTCACAAGCGTTTTACATGAATTGTACGATGTATATTTGAAATCCTAAACAATTTCGTAGCTTCTATTTCTTCTTTTAGTACATCGAATGTTTTAACAATGCCGAAGGTTTCTTTATATTTCTTCTTGACGTCAGACAGAAGGAAATCTTCTGCTGTTGGATAGTTTTTATTAAGAAATGTCAACATATCCATTTTATCTTCTGCTGGCTTTTCTGCTTCTTTCTTTAAGTCTGCATAGTCGTTTCGCATTCTTTCTATCTCTTTGACTGAGTAGTTATATTTTCTTATTGCTGCTTTACATTTTGAACATTGTGGCATCGTTTTTGCGTTATACATTGAAATAAAACCAGCTAGAACAACTAAGGCGTCAATGGTTTTCTTTAGCTCAAAAGCTGCTGGTTTTATCTGTTCATTCCATACCTTACCTCTTCTATCTTTATCTCTTATCTGCCATACACATTTTGCAACTAATGAAACAAAGTTATCGTATGTCTTAAATTCTTCGGATTTGTAAAGGTCAGAAATATTTTTATAAACCATGTCGCAATCTTTGTCCATAACTTTATGGTTGCAATGAAAACCAAGGAATTCATAATTTACTTTACGTATGAATTTCTTAATTTCTACTGAGTCAGTTGCTTTGACTTCAATTTCGTCGAATTCAGGAATAGTTAGTTTTTGCTGCTGAATTTCAGGTAGTTTAGGCAAATGGTCGATGAGGTCCTCCATTTCATAAAGATACTGTTCATTTGTTTCATCTTTCGCACTACAGTCTAAATTACGTGTTAAAAGTTCTTGCTTTATCTTCTGGATTTCTGTTTCAAAAGTATATGAAGAAGGAATAAAGCTTTTCATCTCTACTAACATTGACGTAGGATTCATGACTAGCGAGTTTGGTGCTGTAGTTGTGGACAGAGTCCCGCCGTTCGTGGCTTGAATTGTTGTTGTGCCGATTGTTGAAATCATATCTTTTATACAAAATAAAAAAATAAATAAAAATAAAACTAACTTTATTTTTCTATCTTAAGGAAATTCATGAAAATTCACGAGAAAGCTAAAGCAATCTGAGCCGCTAAGCGGCGAGGGTGAAAAAAGAGGTGAAAAAACGGGTGAGATCTCACCTCTTCACCTAAACATTATTTTTGGTGTAAATTTATGAAAACATTAATAATACATGACTGTTCTCATTCATGTCTGATTTAAATCTAATGAAAAAGTTTAGAAGAATTTTCTTATTCTTTCTGGCTTATTTTTGTCTTTCCAGTACTCCCGCTCTAATGGTCCCAGATGTGTTGACTTTGACTCTCTCAAGTTCTTAGATGGTATAACATCTTCAACGCCTCCTTCATATCTTACTTTATAAGTGTCATCGTTTATGTTATAGCCAGGTATTTCAATAACCACTCCTCGCTTTGCTTCGTCAATGGTTTCAGCAAGTTTGCCATTACTACTTTCGACTAATTTATGTCGAGGATAAAACGCAATAGAGTCGTCGGCAGCTTTTATAAGATATCCATTACCTTGCGTAGAGTCTACGATATAATAGTTTCTACTTAACCTTAAAACGTTTCTTTGTCAACGGTTTGTCGTCAAGAACTACACGAACTTTTGTACCAGGAATGAGGGTAAATTGTGTTGAATTTCTGATATTTTGTGTTTGACTTCGTTTTCTTTTGTATATATACTTTTCTTCTTGTTTTTGTGTCATTGAATTTGGTGTATGTCCTGTTGTAGAATGTGTTGAGGAATTAATATACTTCGAGAAAATGTTTCATTGTTTCTCTCGGTAAAGTCTCGCTCTTGATTTAAATCTCTGAGCGTTCTTATGAAGCGGTTTATGATGCCGAGTATGTTATGGTTATGGTCTTCAGTAGTGTAGTGAGTTATGTTATGCTTAATGAGAAAATCTGTGATTTCATTGCTGAGGTATGCACTGTCTTGGTCTGATGTTAAAGTACTTGGGCTATGTTCTGCTACAAACTTTTGTAAAACTCTTAACACTTCACGAGTTCCTTTATTTTTTCATTGGATATGCATATGCTTTGCGAGTGTTAACATTAATGAAGATGAGGAATGGTTTATGTCCTCCTTTTCTGCTTTGAATGAGAGTGTCAAATTGGTATGCGTCAGGAGCGTTGGAGTAAATTGGTAAAAAGTAGTCGTAAGGGTTTATTTTTGTTTGATGTACAACATTTTTGTCAAAGAACCTTTTCACTTCAGCTCTGTTAGTAAATCCCCAACTCTTTGCAGCTTCATTGAACTTCTTAAATGACCTCCATGGATGTTGTTCGAATACTTCTTTCAAGCTCATTTATGTAAAGTTAAAGATTTTATTCAAGGCTCAAGCGCGTTCATTGAACGCGGTACCATGCAAATACAGTCACAAATGGTGGCATATAATCTGCACCCGAGCCTGTTGGATTTGTTGTGAAAGTATGGACATGATTTCCTCCCGGTTCAGTTGGTCGAAAAATCTTTTTTGCTGCATTGTTATAAGATGGAGATAAAACGTCATGGCCAGCTTCATACTCTGAGTTGTATAATGGGTGGTCTCTTAATGAGTGGCTATGGTCGCCAGAAAAGTTTGTCGTTCCTGTATGAGTGTGCGGTGGAAGGTTTGCTTCTTTAATTTTCTTCGAACCTCCTGTTTGCTTTGAAGAGTTAGCACAGTATAAGAATTTATCTACAATCTGTTCCCACGTACCAAAACCTAAAACTGTTTCTGGATTTGTTGAGTTCATTGACGTATAAATAGAGCCTATAGGATATATGGTTTCAAGAACCTGAGTCTTCATTGTTTGAAGTTCATGTTTAACATTTATAAATCCATTGCCATCTACAATATTTATATTGTTTGTTATTAAACCATTAGGAAAAGTAGGAGGATAAATATTTTGTTCAACTAAAGGTGTACCGTCTCTTCCTGTTTTTGTTACTTCTTCAATGTATGCATTAATTTCTTTAATCTTGATTGTTTGAAATTCTTCATATGTATGGTTCTTGTCGGCTTTACTGTCTAACATTGATGGTAGTTTGTATGCTTCAAAGTTTCTGGCATATTGATCAATGTTCCTGCAATAGTTATCTAAATTGTTAAGAGTATCTTTTACGCTTGTACTCGGATTCTCTAAAGGTGCACTTGAACCCAAATCATAGTTCAATATTATGTCGTCTGCTCTAACAGTAGTGAAGGATTTATGTGTATGTTCTTTGTCAGCTTTCTTATCTAACATTGCTGGTAGTTCGTATGTTTCAAAGTTTCTGGCATGACCTTCAATGTTCATACATTTACTATTTAAGGAGTTTAGTGTATCTTTTACGCTTGTACTTGGATTCTCTAAAGGTGCACTTGAACCGAGGGTATAGTTCAATATTATGTCGTCTGCTCTAACAGTAGTGAAGGAGTTATGTGTATGTTCTTTATCTGCTTTTTTATCGAACATTGCTGGTAGTTCATGTGTTTCAAAGTTTCTGACATGACCTTCAATGTTCATACATTTACTATTTAAGGAGTTTAGTGTATCTTTTACGCTTGTACTTGGATTCTCTAAAGGTGCACTTGAACCAAGGGTATAGTTCAATATTATGTCGTCTGCTCTAACAGTAGTGAAGGATTCATGTGTATGGTTCTTGTCGGCTTTACTGTCTAATGTAGCTTGAAGTTCATTTATATCGGAGATATTGTGTTTATGAGATTTCAAAACTTTGTTCGTTGCGTCAAGTTCAACTTTGTCAGCTTTACTTTTAATAGCATCTTCAAAAGTTATTTTTGCCTTAACTCTCAATGTAAATCTTGGTTCAACTAATACACCGTTAACAAAGAAGTATGAAGCATAAATTTCATTGTTATAACCAAATGTTTCTTGTGCTTTACCTGTGTCATACTGTACAGTACAGTGTATGTCATAACCTTTAGCACGAATGAATTTATATCTTCTTTCATTAACATTTTTTGTCTTCGCTTCATCACTTCGTGTTAAATATCCATGGTAGTCCGTTATAATCTGTTCGTCTGAACTTATATAATGAACATGGTTTTTATCTGCTTTTTGTGAAAGAAGTTCAACAACTTTTGCTTCACTTATGTTACCAGTGTCACTTTCATTTATTTTTGTCAGCATTGCGTTCAAAACTTCATAAAGACTAACTACTTCTTTTGGTTCTTGAAACAATGAGTCAAAAGTCTTTCTTAACATTACATCTTCAACTGTTATGACTGAGTCAATACCTTTCTCTTTTATTGTCTTAGCTAACTGACCTAAAACAACGAACATATAGTCTAAAATATTATCTTCAGTGTTAAACACTATACAGTTTTCACGAATTGTTGTGTTTGTTGCTGTTAAAACTTCTTTAAACTCAGGATATATATTCAGTAGATTTTCAACAATTGTTTGAACCACTTGTCCTCCTTCATCTAAATCTCTTGCTGCCATTAAAGGATGTAAATTAATTGGTTCAATAATTCCGAGACGAGGGTTGTAAGCAAGTCCGTCGAACATATTTTTACGTTTGAGTGCCCAGTTAGTTAGTTTCTTTGTATTATATGTTACTTTACCCCATAAATTTTTGAGACCGTCAAAGAAACTTCCTGTATTTCCATGTAATTTAGCAAACTCAACATAAAACTTCATGCTATCTATGCCACCAAGAAAAGCCCAGAGTGCATCTATCTCACTTTGCATGGTTATAAGAGATGCAGTTGTTACACCTGATGAAAATAAAGTAAACAACCACCCTAACCAACTCTTACCTGCTCCACTTTGTTCTACTTTCACAAAATCACTGATATGACTTTTTAAGTATTCTTTCGTAAGTAATGTGTCTCCAGGTGTAACGTCTCTAACGATATTATCTCCGTCAAAAGTCAATGTTCTAACTTGTGTCCGTGCAGCCTTTATTTTAAGGCATGCATAGTCTGGTGTTTGAGGAGCAGAAGGCTCGATGTATGTAATTTTAAAGAAATCGTCATAATTTTTCTTAAAGGTTTCATATGTTGTTTTGAATGTATTGAACCTCATTATTATATCAAGAAGTTTTGTCAATGAGTCAGCAATTGCTTCATCTACTGTTGACGTTTTGAGTTTTATTTCTGCTGAGTCGTTTATGAATGGTACTTGACATTGAGTTGTATATGGGTCAAATCCTGTAGGACCCAAATGAAGCAAGTAGTCTAAAATATCACGAACAGACTTTGAGACAGTTGTGTCGTTCTTCATGACGATTTCACCATTTACAATGAATGGCATAGTACATGAAGTTATTTGTGGGTCAAAACCAGAAGGATTGAAATGAAGCATATAGTTCAGCGCCTCATACACTGACTTATACACTGTTTCATTATTTTTTGACACAATTTCACCATTTACAATGAATGGCATTGTCGAAGGAGTTGTTTTTGTATCGAACCCTGAAGGATTGAAGTTAAGAATGCTTTCAAGAGCTTCATATACAGACCTATAAACAGTTGTGTCGTTCTTCATGACAACTTCACCATTTACAATGAATGGCATAGTACATGGAGTTAAAATAGGGTCAAACTTTTCATAGTCCTTCCATGTTATATTTCTCAGTATTTCCATCAGAAATAACAATATATTTGTCAGTAAGTGTGAGAGAGTATTGACCAAAATATAAACGTTTAGCTCTGTCAGCTTCATACGCATATGCAGCTATACTCATATTTTAATGAGAATAAAATGTTGTTCTATTTGCAAAGTACAGACCCAAACGAATACGGGACAGTAAAGCTACAAACAAACTTAGGTCTTCAGAATGAAGCACTTGCTTTCAGAGTTGTTGACTTCAATACTATCGCAACTTTTGTCATAACTGACGAAACAGATTTCATGGAGTTTGAAATAGATGGAAAGAAGCACGAAATAAGATTTCACAATAATGTAGAATATAAGATGGAAACATTAGCTGGAGTGTTAAATGCTCTCATAAATACTACAATAAACAAGGATAACGAAGAAAACTTAATGAATGTTAAACTTATTGCAGGAGTTTTGAAGTTCAGTTATGCGAAGGAGTTTAAGATACAAGAATGAGTCATAGAGTACAATTCTTTGGGTGCATACCATATGACATTTCCTTTGAAAAGTGTTGACAAAACGATTGAGATGAAATCTGTTCCATACGTATGTTATGGTAATTGTTTATACATTGAGTCAAAAATAGCTAATGTCACAGGTATTTCAGGAGTTAATAGTAAAGGTTCAGTAGAATATAAATCTTCTGTTATGCAGTCAATTCAATGTTCATTCCAAACGTTCCTGTCATAGCAACTCATTTAGGTAAATGGGTTCGCATTAGTCCTCATAATTTGAAAGACATGCAATTCAGACTTGTTGACTTTCAAGGAGAGCCTGTAGAACTGAAGGCACCAGTGCGAATGACTGTTGAAGTTGACTTTTTAGAAAATATTAAATGCAACAGCTTACAAGAGAACTCAGAGCTAAAAATATAAAGTATGAATGTTATGTATTAGGTCATGAACTTTGGTTGTTGCTGTTTGATGAAACAAATGAGTTAGTTATGTCAGTCAAGAGAACAGAAAAATATTGTGTTAGTGAAAACTGCACCAAGTCAATAAGATTAGGTTTGCATTATGAAGATGAGTTCGATACTGTTGAAGAAGTTTTGGATAGATATTACAAATTGCTTTAATTTACTAAAACATATTTCAAGCAAAGTTTATATTCTGTTGAAAGTTTTGTATACTCGTTCGAATATTTATACTTAAACTCAACTCCTGTAGTTCCTGGTGTTTCAATGATGCGGATGTTACCTATTTTCATGAATGGTGGCGTTTGACCACAGCATTCGATTTCAGGGTCGAGATAGTCAATGACACATTGTTTCCCTGTTATTCGTGAGATAACATTTTCAAGGTCCTCCTTTGTTAGAATTATTTGGTTCTTGCTTATAAGATTTACCAAAAGCTTCTTATCGTCTTTGAGTAAAATTGTTTGGTATAACTGAAGAAGGTAATGGTCTACGTTATCTGAAGGATTTGTTTGAACATTTGTGTAAGGGTTGTCGTTGGCTTCTCTTGAAAGAATTTGGTCCAGTGGTGGATACTCTAACTTAACATCTGATGTAGCGTTAGCGTTTGAAGCTGAGTTTAAATTCACGGATTTCAGCTCTGGTTCTTTTTCTTTCAAACACTCTGAACTATAGTTCTTTATGACAATATTGTTTGTCGTTCGTGAGTCAACATTTGATGTTGGTTCAATTGGAACATTAACGGCACCAGCTAAGATGGATTTGCTTCTCATTTCATATAGAATAAAAACCTTTTATATGTATGAAATGAACAATATACTCGACAAGGGTTTGAATGTAAAGCTAACGAATGAAAATATTGTTGAATTCACTGAGACAGGAGCTGTGTATAAAGATGTAGAACTACTGAACAAAAGAGCTAAGGGAAGAAGCAGGAACATGAACAAAGGGTGGAAGCCTATAAAAATTTATGTCAATGATGGCTCAGGAGGTTCAAACATAAAGTATGCAGAAAGTTATAGAGTTTATGCTCTCAAAGGTGAAAAGCCTTCATTTAAGAACAGCTATTCTAACGCATATCCTCAAAAGCTAACGGATGGGGAAGTGGATGATATGAATGACAGCAAAAATATTAACAGAAATGGCGACAGAGATGCATGGAATTTGTTTACCATCAGTCAATTGAAGGTTAAACTTTAAAACAATGTTGGTCGTTCCCATGGAATATTTTTGACTTTAATGGTATTAGTCATGATATGAATCTCAAGGTATGAACGAGGAGAGATGAGAGACTTATATGCTTCCCAAATTTCTTCAAAAGGTAATGCTATACCTGACTGTTTCCAAATGAGTTCAATATCATAACGTGAGAAACCTTGAAAGATAACGAAGTCAGTTATGAGACGTTTTATGTTTAAAGCTAAAAACCTCCATGTTTGCATAAGTATTGCTACAGTTAAATGGTAATGTCTGACTTTAGTAATGATGTTAGCTAATGGTGAGTCTGGTTTTGACACTAAACCTTTTCCGGCGAAGTCGTCACAAACGAGCAGAGTGTTTGAAGGATATTTTTTGAAGGGGTATTTTGAAAGTTTTGATAGAATGTAGTTTGTCAGTCGTTTCATATCGTAAACTCCTGAGTATTGACGTAAGTGGTGTTTGTCAATAATTCTTTCCATCTCTTCTGAAGTCTTTTGCATTCCTGACTGTATAAATTCAACGATGGTATAATATTTCCTCTTACGTCGAATGTAACGTTGAAGAAATTCAATGAGTTCACTGTCTGGAACTTTAACAACAGAGGCTTGAACTTTTGACATAAATGTTTTCGCTGTTGAGTCCATAGAGTCTGAAGTTGCTGATATAATGATTTGGTCATAATATGAGTCATTTCCTAAACGTTCTGTTATGAGTATATGACGAATGAGGTTAAATGTCTTACCTGAACCCATCTTTCCACAATAGAAATAAACACCATTTGAACAGAACTCATAGTCCTTACTGAAAGGAAGAATGAGAGAAGAGTTAAGTTTGTCTGTAGTTTCATTCATGTCTTCATCTACGTCATGTATTAAATGCTTCATTTTATCTCCATTAAAAATGCAAGTCAGAAATATTCAGAACATAGCACCGAGTCTAACTGACAAGAGTATAAAGATATACTATGAACACGTTATGATGAAACCTACCAAAATTCAAGAAAGTCAGTATACTTATGAATATCCAAGACACTGGGTAGAGTATGTAGGAGGTGAGAAAGCTATTGAAATCAGACAGGTTCGAAGTATTCCAGCAGGAAGAACAATATTATTGAAGAACTTTAATGTTTTGAGATATAATGATGAAACAAAGAAGCAAGATAGTTTCCCTGTTGCTGTGTATGTGAACTTAGATACAGGAGATGACATGAAAGTTTTTAATACAAAGCTTCAAACGGTAGTGAGAGAACAACTGACTGCGGAAGGACATCCATTACCTTCAGAAGTTACCATAGCATATAATTTTGAAACAAACTCAATAGATTTTAAAGTCGTCTCTGCAAAGAAGTCAGGTTTTACATTTAATGAAGCAGATGTATATTCGAATGAAAACTTCAAAGCTATTGCATGGTTAGATAATGACGATTGCTTTAAGAAAATATTTAAATTCAGTGACTCAACGATGTCAATAGATGACCTTCGTGGAATGTTACCATCGACGTTTACAGTAGAAGGTTCAGCAGGATTGCTTACAAGATTGTCAATTGGTGGTATTTGGTCTCGTGAGAACATTGTTATAAAATCCAGTATAAGTGAATTTGCTGAAGAATCTATATTATGTCTTTCAAACTACATGTATTCGCCGCCGAAGCATTATAGTATAACAAACTTTGTCAGTAAGTTTAACATAAGACTTGTCGAACCTTCTTCAATGAAAGATGTTGTGCTACCCAAAGATGGAAAGGATGGACTCATTATTGAATGATTTTAATTGCATATTAAATGAGCTTGTTCTTGAAGGTCATTCATGATGAAATAACTGTTGTAGAAGATGTTAGCAATTGTTCAGACATTTTGAAGCGTATAGATGATATAAGAAAGAAGTTAGATAGACCGCAAAGCGGTGAGGGCGAAGCCCGTGAGAACGCTTATGTTTCATTGACTTTCTCCAGTAACGAGAACTTTTATGAGATAATATTGAAGAGAGATGATTTTAATATGGTGTAAATGGTAGCTTGGGCAGCTTTAGGCGCAATGGGAACAAAAGCATTAGCATTTGGAGCAAAAGCACTTGGAGCTTATGACGCAGTAAATAAAATGAGTGGAGGAAGGGTTTCGAAGACATTAGATGCAAATAAAGGGAAGATTGGAGGCTGGGTTGCAAAGAAGTTAAGATTAAATAAAATAGGGCTCATAAATAAAGCATCCAATTTGGTTGCGACTGAGTCAGAAAATGCTTTAGGAAAGGACGATGAGTTTGCAAAACACGCAAAAGACTTTAATGACCAGATGAAAGGTGAAACAATGCATTTAAATAGATTCGATGGAACTAAAGAAAATGTTTCTTCTCCACCAGTAGTTCTTCCGTATGGTCCCTATGGAATGTATGGAAACCCTTATGAACGACCATTTGACCCATTGACTGGTGGAAGTAACTGGTATCATTATGGACGAAGAAGAAAGACAGTCAAGTTGGAGACAGACGTGAAGAAAGCAACTAAAAAGAAACCAAGGAAGAGAGTTATAAAGCAATGAATTCAACAGGGTGAAAAAACAGGTGAAAAAAGAGGTGAGATCTCACCACTTCACCTAAATTTATTTTTGTGCTATGTTTTCATACGTGTGAGGGTGGTGATATCATTAATTTTTAAGTTTATTTTTTATTTTACTGAAATTTTTATTTGGATGTAAATGACAGAACAAAAGCAACTCATTCAATTCCACAGTATAACAAACATACATTTAAACATTTATTCTTCCTTCCTGAGCATAACATGTTCTTTCAAATACATCCGAGACCAGTTGACTTTTCATTGACTGTGTATAAAGATAGAAATAGTTATATCATTAAACCATACGATGACGAAGGTAAGTTATGTAAATTGTACGTTAAGAAGTTAGAGAAAGTTTATGGCTTCAAGTATGACTACAATAGGGTTAACACTGATGATGAAGATATTGAGGAAAATTTATGAGAACATTAGTGAAGTCGTTAGTGAGAACGATAGTGAGAACGTTTATTTTTTACATTAGTGAGTTCGTTAGTGAAGTGGTTGGCGGCTTTGTAAATATTTAAGGTTAAATTAGTTTTTGCGTTCATGTTGTAAAATATACGTTAACGGTTTTGTAAAGTGTCAAATTCACAAGTATTGGGTAAGGTGGAACGCAGTGCCGCCGTACCCATGACTTGTATACTAACTATTTCAAGTCAGACTTACTTTCGTCCGAGACTTACATTTCAAGTCAGACTTACATTTCAAGTCAGACTTACTTTCGTCCGAGACTTACATTTCAAGTCAGACTTACTTTCGTCCGAGACTTACATTTCAAGTCAGACTTACTTTCGTCCGAGACTTACATTTCAAGTCAGACTTACTTTCGTCCGAGACTTACATTTCAAGTCAGACTTACTTTCGTCCGAGACTTACATTTCAAGTCAGACTTACATTTCAAGTCAGACTTACATTTCAAGTCTGACTTACATTTCAAGTCAGACTTACTTTCGTCCGAGACTTACATTTCAAGTCAGACTTACTTTCGTCCGAGACTTACATTTCAAGTCAGACTTACTTTCGTCCGAAACTTACATTTCAAGTCAGACTTACTTTCGTCCGAGACTTACATTTCAAGTCAGACTTACTTTCGTCCGAGACTTACATTTCAAGTCAGACTTACTTTCGTCCGAGACTTACATTTCAAGTCAGACTTACATTTCAAGTCAGACTTACTTTCGTCCGAGACTTACATTTCAAGTCAGACTTACTTTCGTCCGAGACTTACATTTCAAGTCAGACTTACTTTCGTCCGAGACTTACATTTCAAGTCAGACTTACATTTCAAGTCAGACTTACTTTCGTCCGAGACTTACATTTCAAGTCAGACTTACTTTCGTCCGAGACTTACATTTCAAGTCAGACTTACTTTCGTCCGAGACTTACATTTCAAGTCAGACTTACTTTCGTCCGAGACTTACATTTCAAGTCAGACTTACTTTCGTCCGAGACTTACATTTCAAGTCAGACTTACATTTCAAGTCAGACTTACATTTCAAGTCAGACTTACATTTCAAGTCAGACTTACTTTCGTCCGAGACTTACATTTCAAGTCAGACTTACTTTCGTCCGAGACTTACATTTCAAGTCAGACTTACTTTCGTCCGAGACTTACATTTCAAGTCAGACTTACTTTCGTCCGAGACTTACATTTCAAGTCAGACTTACTTTCGTCCGAGACTTACATTTCAAGTCAGACTTACATTTCAAGTCAGACTTACTTTCGTCCGAGACTTACATTTCAAGTCAGACTTACTTTCGTCCGAGACTTACATTTCAAGTCAGACTTACTTTCGTCCGAGACTTACATTTCAAGTCAGACTTACTTTCGTCCGAGACTTACATTTCAAGTCAGACTTACTTTCGTCCGAGACTTACATTTCAAGTCAGACTTACTTTCGTCCGAGACTTACATTTCAAGTCAGACTTACTTTCGTCCGAGACTTACATTTCAAGTCAGACTTACATTTCAAGTCAGACTTACTTTCGTCCGAGACTTACATTTCAAGTCAGACTTACATTTCAAGTCAGACTTACTTTCGTCCGAGACTTACATTTCAAGTCAGACTTACTTTCGTCCGAGACTTACATTTCAAGTCAGACTTACTTTCGTCCGAGACTTACATTTCAAGTCAGACTTACTTTCGTCCGAGACTTACATTTCAAGTCAGACTTACTTTCGTCCGAGACTTACATTTCAAGTCAGACTTACTTTCGTCCGAGACTTACATTTCAAGTCAGACTTACTTTCGTCCGAGACTTACATTTCAAGTCAGACTTACTTTCGTCCGAGACTTACATTTCAAGTCAGACTTACTTTCGTCCGAGACTTACATTTCAAGTCAGACTTACTTTCGTCCGAGACTTACATTTCAAGTCAGACTTACTTTCGTCCGAGACTTACATTTCAAGTCAGACTTACTTTCGTCCGAGACTTACATTTCAAGTCAGACTTACTTTCGTCCGAGACTTACATTTCAAGTCAGACTTACTTTCGTCCGAGACTTACATTTCAAGTCAGACTTACTTTCGTCCGAGACTTACATTTCAAGTCAGACTTACTTTCGTCCGAGACTTACATTTCAAGTCAGACTTACATTTCGTCAGACTTACATTTCAAGTCTGACTTACATTTCAAGTCAGACTTACTTTCGTCCGAGACTTACATTTCAAGTCAGACTTACTTTCGTCCGAGACTTACATTTCAAGTCAGACTTACTTTCGTCCGAAACTTACATTTCAAGTCAGACTTACTTTCGTCCGAGACTTACATTTCAAGTCAGACTTACTTTCGTCCGAGACTTACATTTCAAGTCAGACTTACTTTCGTCCGAGACTTACATTTCAAGTCAGACTTACTTTCGTCCGAGACTTACATTTCAAGTCAGACTTACTTTCGTCCGAGACTTACATTTCAAGTCAGACTTACATTTCAAGTCAGACTTACTTTCGTCCGAGACTTACATTTCAAGTCAGACTTACTTTCGTCCGAGACTTACATTTCAAGTCAGACTTACTTTCGTCCGAAACTTACATTTCAAGTCAGACTTACTTTCGTCCGAGACTTACATTTCAAGTCAGACTTACTTTCGTCCGAGACTTACATTTCAAGTCAGACTTACTTTCGTCCGAGACTTACATTTCAAGTCAGACTTACATTTCAAGTCAGACTTACTTTCGTCCGAGACTTACATTTCAAGTCAGACTTACATTTCAAGTCAGACTTACATTTCAAGTCTGACTTACATTTCAAGTCAGACTTACTTTCGTCCGAGACTTACATTTCAAGTCAGACTTACTTTCGTCCGAGACTTACATTTCAAGTCAGACTTACTTTCGTCCGAGACTTACATTTCAAGTCAGACTTACTTTCGTCCGAGACTTACATTTCAAGTCAGACTTACTTTCGTCCGAGACTTACATTTCAAGTCAGACTTACATTTCAAGTCAGACTTACATTTCAAGTCAGACTTACATTTCAAGTCAGACTTACTTTCGTCCGAGACTTACATTTCAAGTCAGACTTACTTTCGTCCGAGACTTACATTTCAAGTCAGACTTACTTTCGTCCGAGACTTACATTTCAAGTCAGACTTACTTTCGTCCGAGACTTACATTTCAAGTCAGACTTACTTTCGTCCGAGACTTACATTTCAAGTCAGACTTACTTTCGTCCGAGACTTACATTTCAAGTCAGACTTACATTTCAAGTCAGACTTACTTTCGTCCTTACACAAGTCAATATCAACACATCAGACTTACATTTCAAGTCAGACTTACTTTCGTCCGAGACTTACATTTCAAGTCAGACTACTTTCGTCCGAACATTTCAAGTCAGACTTACTTTCGTCCGAGACTTACATTTCAAGTCAGACTTACTTTCGTCCGAGACTTACATTTCAAGTCAGACTTACTTTCGTCGAGACTTACATTTCAAGTCAGACTTACTTTCGTCCGAGACTTACATTTCAAGTCAGACTTACTTTCGTCCGAGACTACATTTCAAGTCAGACTTCCATTTCAAGTCAGACTTACTTTCGTCCGAGACTTACATTTCAAGTCAGACTTCCATTTCAAGTCAGACTTACTTTCGTCCGAGACTTACATTTCAAGTCAGACTTACTTTCGTCCGAGACTTACATTTCAAGTCAGACTTACTTTCGTCCGAGACTTACATTTCAAGTCAGACTTACTTTCGTCCGAGACTTACATTTCAAGTCAGACTTACTTTCGTCCGAGACTTACATTTCAAGTCAGACTTACTTTCGTCCGAGACTTACATTTCAAGTCAGACTTACTTTTCGTCCGAGACTTACATTTCAAGTCAGACTTACTTTCGTCCGAGACTTACATTTCAAGTCAGACTTACTTTCGTCCGAGACTTACATTTCAAGTCAGACTTACTTTCGTCCGAGACTTACATTTCAAGTCAGACTTACTTTCGTCGAGACTTACATTTCAAGTCAGACTTACTTTCGTCCGAGACTTACATTTCAAGTCAGACTTACTTTCGTCCGAGACTTACATTTCAAGTCAGACTTACTTTCGTCCGAGACTTACATTTCAAGTCAGACTTACTTTCGTCCGAGACTTACATTTCAAGTCAGACTTACTTTCGTCCGAGACTTACATTTCAAGTCAGACTTACTTTCGTCCGAGACTTACATTTCAAGTCAGACTTATCGTCCGAGACTTACATTTCAAGTCAGACTTACTTTCGTCCGAGACTTACATTCAAGTCAGACTTACTTTCGTCCGAGACTTACATTTCAAGTCAGACTTACTTTCGTCCGAGACTTACATTTCAAGTCAGACTTACATTTCAAGTCAGACTTACTTTCGTCCGAGACTTACATTTCAAGTCAGACTTACTTTCGTCCGAGACTTACATTTCAAGTCAGACTTACTTTCGTCCGAGACTTACATTTCAAGTCAGACTTACATTTCAAGTCAGACTTACTTTCGTCCGAGACTTACATTTCAAGTCAGACTTACTTTCGTCCGAGACTTACATTTCAAGTCAGACTTACTTTCGTCCGAGACTTACATTTCAAGTCAGACTTACATTTCAAGTCAGACTTACTTTCGTCCGAGACTTACATTTCAAGTCAGACTTACTTTCGTCCGAGACTTACATTTCAAGTCAGACTTACTTTCGTCCGAGACTTACATTTCAAGTCAGACTTACTTTCGTCCGAGACTTACATTTCAAGTCAGACTTACTTTCGTCCGAGACTTACATTTCAAGTCAGACTTACTTTCGTCCGAGACTTACATTTCAAGTCAGACTTACTTTCGTCCGAGACTTACATTTCAAGTCAGACTTACTTTCGTCCGAGACTTACATTTCAAGTCAGACTTACTTTCGTCCGAGACTTACATTTCAAGTCAGACTTACATTTCAAGTCAGACTTACTTTCGTCCGAGACTTACATTTCAAGTCAGACTTACTTTCGTCCGAGACTTACATTTCAAGTCAGACTTACTTTCGTCCGAGACTTACATTTCAAGTCAGACTTACATTTCAAGTCAGACTTACTTTCGTCCGAGACTTACATTTCAAGTCAGACTTACATTTCAAGTCAGACTTACTTTCGTCCGAGATTTACATTTCAAGTCCAAGGAAAAGAGACTATTGATGACTTACTTTCCATCGATGGTGCACAACAGCAGGGAGGGGATTCGTGGGTTTGGGGAAATTCGCTGAGGCACTAGTGTCCGGATTGTTCGTCAAATAGGTTTCCTTTCCTATAAAGAAATGACACTTTTTGGCGGCTTATTGACTCAGAAAAATTTGAGAGTTAACGAATAATTTTGGCGCCAAAAATAATTTCTCTTAATTTATTAAATTTAATATACGCACATCCATAAGTTATGCTATTTTTTCTATTTATTTTGTTCTAAAATTCTAAATATTTTTTTCATAAGATAAAATATGATGTCTAGTCTCATTTACATAACAACATGCCTTAGAATAGGTTTTTTATTCTTTTTGTCACTTTAAATTAAGAATAAAAAGATAATTTAAATTGAATATTTGCGATTATTCTCACTAATGCTGCTTCCTCTTTTATTAGGTAGACAACAAAAAGTTAGCCTTGGACTCCCATATCAGATTTTTGATTGGTTGCGTATATAATGAGCTGGGATTGATAGACGAAAACCCAGTGAGAAAATTTTTGACGCCTAAAAAATTATGATCTTTTCGCCATTTCAAAATAATAGAAAGATTATATGATTTGGGTTCTCTAAAATCTAACTGATAACAATTCAGTTTTCTTGCAATTTATTCACGAACAACATCATAACCCTTTTGAAAATTAAGAGAGGTTATCGATTTTGTAATTTAATTGTCGTCGTTATCGATTTTGTAATTTAATTGTTATCGTCTTTTTCTAAACGTGCATTTTTACATTAAAAGCAATGCAACTCCAAAATTAATTGGTATTTAGACTTTAATTAGGTGCAGACAAACGAAATGCAGTCCAAATATTTTGGTGATATATGAATTACATAAATTTAGGGAAATTGAAATTATATCTTTTTAAATTTTTAGGAAAACAGATTTATAGAATTGTTTAAGTCATCAAAATAATGCAGACTTAGGTCAAATTTTCCAAATTTAATCATTTGCAAGACTTTCAAGCGACTTCAAAATGTCGAAATATAAGTCCAAAAATAAAATTACGATTACAGTCTATCCTCAATTATTATCACGCTAATTATTGAGTGACCCATGCGTTCGTATGTATGTAATACCTTTTAAAAAGGAGATGAGAGAGATAAACTACATTTACAATTTAAATCTGATGTATTTACTTGTTACATTTACAAATGTAAATGTTTCTCGTAATGTTTACATTTTGTAAGTATAACGAATAAAAATGACGCACTTTTTTTACAAAGTCAAATTATGCGATACAACTTTACTTGTTACATTTACAAATGTAAATGTTTCTCGTAATGTTTACATTTTGTAAGTATAACGAATAAAAATGACGCACTTTTTTTACAAAGTCAAATTATTGTTCGATTTTTGCAGCTTGTAAACGATTAATTGTATAAAGCAATTGATATTAGCACGACATAACTGAATAATTCTAATATTGAAATCAAAAGCCCTTAAAATATCATGATATTTTAATTTCATAACAAATCTAGGAGACTATTTGATGAAAACATATCCGATGTGGGTTTTGTTGTATTATATAACTTGTTATTGACTTCTTAGCTTTCCAAATTTTTTTCGATAATGAGAAAACGAATGAAAAATCAACATTTGGTCCATTTAAAATTTGATTTGTTTACATTTTTTTTACTTTTTGAATTTCAATTTATATTTTCCTCAAGAAATACTTTAGATTTTAAGAAACTAAATCATATAATCTACTAAGAAAATATATTAAATCCTATAATACTCAAAGTTTTGTGATAAATCCGATCTTTTTTATTTTACTTTTATTATGTTTTTGCAAACTTAAGGTCCTCACTAGGTAAAACATAATACTCTTTGAAGTTAAGTATTTTCACAAAGAGAGGACCAACAATATCAAAATATTGAATAAAGATTTGTATTATTTTATTTATTTTTAAGAACATGTTTAAGAACCCTCATTATCTCCACGAATATTGCATATTTTTCTATTCTAAGACCACCAAAATTACGTTTTAATATAGAAAATAACATATTTATGTGATGCTAAAGTCGAAGTCCTTAAAAAATTAGTGTTAAACATCCATTTATTACAAAATTGAAGAAATATATGTAAAATATAACACATAATTTAGTTATTTGACTCAATTATTAGTTATGCAATATCAGTTGTGTTTATATCTGCGTTATATCACGAGATGCATTGAATTGTCATAATTAGATCACCGTAAATCTTATCAATTTTTGATACACTTCCGGTGAAAAATTTAGCCTTGACAATAGGATGAAATATATTGTAAAAAAATAAATTTTAGATTTTGAAGTTTATCATTTCGAATAATGAAATATAAACAATACAAATTTTCTGTCGTTTCGAGATTCATAAATGATCGGAATCTTCCAGCTCCGACTGAAATAGAACTTTCGGAAGCTAATTTTCAAGACGAATCTTCTTTATTAAGATTTATTTTGGATATCCCTAAGGATTTAAGCTTTTCCATTGACTCATATTCAATGAATCTTTTGATACATTTCATTATCGAGCAATCTACACAAAATGAAACAATATTAAAATTCACAATTCAAAATATCACTTCTTTCGAATATCTTTCAAATAGATTTGATACTACTGGAAAATTTATTCGAATATTTATCGCATTATATTAACAGATTTTTTTCATTTTTTCATTAAAATTAATTCATTTTAAAGCTTTAGATAACATACAATACCTTTATTTATCAACATTTTCCGATCAATATGATGAGATATTACGTTTCATAAGCAGCAGTGACAATTCTCTCTATATCATCGATACATTTATTGCTTTGATTAAAAACAATATTCTTGACGTTGAATTCTTCCAAAACGCAGTTTTACTCAAGAAAGAAATTTTTTCTAGTATTATTGAGTACGAAAATCAATATTCAACTTATGCAATTGCAAATTTCTTTACAAAATTATTAAAATATTACCCAGGATATGCAACTGCTCTTCCATGTTCGGATATACTAATATCAAATTATTTCAACTTTTTTAATGACGTGAATTCAATTATAAATAACGAAGATTTTGTTTATCTTCTCAAATTTATAGTTTTATTTTATAAAGCAGTCGATATAACATCTGAGATGGCTTTAGAATTCATAAAAACACTTGAAATTCTGCGAAGTCTTTCTCCTCACTATTCATTTACAGAGTATGTAGTTCAGGGGTATTATTGTGTACTTCCTCTTATACCCATGCAAATTTAATCTACCGATTTTTTAAATTCACATGAATTTTTAATTAATTATGCAATTGAGAATTCAAATCTTCACAAATATTTGAAATTATATTCCAGATGTTTCCGCAGATTTGATAGCGATGAAATATTCAAAAATGTTTTTCATATCTTAAACCTTGTAGAAGTTACAACAGAATATTTATCAGAAAATCAGGATCTTTCTGAGAAATAAATCTTTATTTGCAACGATATCCTAACGAGGGTTAATTTAATTTTTATTTTTTATTTCAAGTTTGAGTAAACTTTCAAGATAATCTATATAAGCCTTTTGATGTTCTTCATCTAGATTCTTGTTTAATATGTGATGAATTTGATTTTTTTTTTGAAAATTCAAGATAAAATTCTTTTTTATCTTGATCAACAACATGAACAATTCGAGTACAGCGTAACATTTCATCAATATTTTCTGTTTTCTTCGTTTCTAGATATTTTTCAAATATTTCTTGCGGAATCTCATTTTGATATACCCATTTATTTTTTTCCGGATGCTGATCTTTGTACTTAACGAAATATTGCTTGACTATTCGCTCAGAAACAACATATTCGATCTCTTTTCTCTTTCTCATTGAATATTTGTGACACTTTTGAATTCAATCAAATCAAAAATATTTGAAATTGCTAGAATTTTTTTTCTTTCTCATGAATATTTGAAATGACTCAAAAGGAAAACTCGTTCGATTCAATTCAATTTTGAATCAGAATTTTTTAAGGACCAATAAATCAAATTATGTTAAGAAAATCTTTTTTTAACTCAGAGTATCAAAAGTACGTTAAACCTTCAATTTTATCTCATGTCGGAAAGCGAACCGACAATAGTGGAAGAGAATCAAACTATATCAGTATCCATCCAAGCTATTGTTGATGAAGAAAAAGGAGATGGAGCTGATATGCTGATTTAATTCAAAATGAATTGAATTCCGTAAAAAATTGAAATATAGAATGGAAATACCTGAAAATTCCCCAATTCCAATTCTCAAGGAAAGATATAGCAAATTAAAATTTACAGATCCTACAGAAGCTGCTATATTTATTGCAAAAGATTCATATAATTCTTTTTATCCATTAAATTTTGAGCAAGGAAAAAAGTTTCGTTGTCCTAACTGCCAATTTTGCATGGAGCTTGTAAAGACTCATGAAAATGGTCAACTTTTCTTCATTCCAGTAATTAAACACGAGCATAGAGCAAAGCAATGCAAGCCGAGTAACAATATACCAAAAATTCTTAAGTTGCAAGCAGGAAAAAAAGTCTATGAATTAGCAAATTCTGATAATGTTCCTCAATGCAAAGAAATTTTTGCAAAAGAATTGAATATTCCCAATGCAACTTATACGATGTTCCATAATATAGTAAATAAACTTAAAGGAACCACAAAGGGGATAGAATTCAATCTTACAATTATTTCTCAACAATTTTTTCAATCATAAACAAAATCGAACAAGGATTCTGCGAAATGATTTTAGTTAAAGAAGTTAACAATGAAATTGAATTGCATACATTTAAGAAAGGTGATGAATTACCTGAAAATTCAAAAGACTTTCAAATTTATTCATTTATTGTAATTCCTCCAATAACTCATTTTTACATGCAAACACAAGCTTTTTGCGGAATAATTCAAATTGATGGAACGTTTTTATTTTGTATTAAAAAAGGAAACTTACTCATTATTGGTACACCTGCACCAAATAATAGACTTATCCCTATTGCATTTGCATGGTCTGTTAGTGAAAATACGATAACAATTAAGGATATGCTCACTAAATTGAAATCTTTTATTCCACCAAGCAGATTCAAGAATATTTATTCCGATCAAGGTCCGGCAATTATAGCTGCTGTTAGAGAATCAGGCTTTTCTTGCGATCATAAATTTTGCTTACGTCATTTTGCAACAAAAAGGGAATACATCAATGTCTATTCCGAAATTGTTGAAGTCGCTTACGCAGACCATCCTCAAAAACGAATTGACTTGATTAAAAAGTTAGAAACTCGTTTACAAGAGGAATATCCAAACCGCGAAAATAATCAGGATCTCTTTAAGTACTTAGATAGTATTAACCCATTTGAAGGATTCGCTGACTACACCGCTGGCATACTCACAACATCTCTTATTGAATCCCTTAATGCCGAAATTAAAGATAAATGGGATACATATGAACCCGCCGAACTAATTATCCGTCTCATTGAACATGAATTCAATCTTGTTAAAAATGTTTTAACAGGTGATTTTAAATCAGATAATATTATCAAAAATCTAAATGAAACTTTGAAACATTCAGATATGTTTAGCTCGGTATTATATGATCCAATTCAATAATTATATTATGCAACTTTTGGTCGCTATACATATTGCGTAAAAATTATGTCAGATTCACAATATTCATGCACATGTAAGCACATCGAATTATACGGATTACCTTGTATTCATGTAATCGCCGTATTGAATCACTTTTCGAACAAAAATCTTCTTAAAAATTTGAATGATGCAGTTCATGCTCGCTTCAAATGTTC
Organism: Trichomonas vaginalis G3; assembly: GCF_026262505.1. Lineage (NCBI taxonomy): Eukaryota > Parabasalia > Trichomonadida > Trichomonadidae > Trichomonas > Trichomonas vaginalis. Next base: position 15,361,339 of record NC_067205.1, read on the forward strand.
AGAGTTTATGACTCCTGTGGAAGATTTAATGAAATTTTATGTTGACCAAGCATCTTTAAAAATTCCCGGAATAAATTTCAACCTGGGAGAGATTGAAAAATTAAGGGGAAAAAGGACTAGGATTAAAGCATTTTACGAAAAGTGATGCTGTGTTGTTAGTTATTTATTTACTTTTTTTAATATTTTTTAAAAAAATAAAAGAAAATTCAAATAATTTTGTATCTCCCATGATATATCGACCCACGAGTACTAATGTGGCTATAATTAGAGATTGCAACTCTATTATGATCATAGTCCGGTGATATACAATAAGATTCAAATTTTGAAAGAATTAAATTAATAAAATCCCGGTGAAAAAAATAAAAACAGCTTCTAAAAGTATAGTTATCTTAAAATACGAACTTCAACACAAGTTTTTTGATCCAATAGAAAATTGAATTCTTTGAATAAATAAAATATTTTATGTATTAACATATTAAATTTCCTAATTATTTTTTCTTCTTGGGAAAATTTTTGAATTCGAATAGAAAATTCAATAAATTGAAATTGGGTTGAAAGAATTCTCCATATTAACTTGTCATATATTTCAGATCATATAAATTAAGTTAATTAAATTTTTTAAAAACCTTAATAGGATAAAAAAAAGAATTTACACTCTCTCACTTTGAAAACGTAGAAAATGCCAATCTATTGGTATACATTTTAGTTTTGTTAAGTTTACAAAACAATTACTCTAGATTTTAAAGATTTATCAAGAATTTAGAGAATATCCTTCTCAAAACAACTTCAATAGCGAAGGATTAGTATTGAATCGGATTTGTAACATAATTATAGTACATTACAATACAATTTCTCCGACTTTTAAATATTTTTGAAATATTTACAAAATATGCTCTTTCTATCATCGATACTTTAATACAGAGCAAATTTAGTAAATGTCATCACGTTATTTTTTCATAAATCGTTTTCGAACTTTTGAAATATTTATTTTAAACCAGTTTTCTACATTTAATATGTGAATTATATCAAAAGTAGATGGGCGATACTTGTAAATCTATTTAAACTATTAGTTTGCTATTATTGAAGAACTTTATAATTTTTTTTTTTATGTATGGAATTAAAGATAATTTTGCTGATTCCAACTGGTTTTTCTATATGAGTTAAATATGCCAAGTGAAATTGGACTTGCCAATATTGTAAATTGAAGTATGGACTATATATCGATTTTCATTGATTGATGAATAACTCGGAGTAATGTAATTGTTGATAATGAAAAATAGTTTTCAATTGCTGGTAAGGGCCAATGTATGTTCAATAGCTCCGAAAGCAAAAAATGCACGTTTAGAAAAAGACGATAACGATTAAATTACAAAATCGATAACGACGACGATTAAATTACAAAATCAATAATGACCCGAAAATTAACGTTCTAATATTGTGATTTCTTTCCTGAGTTGCTTCATTTCCCTGCGAATTATCGAATAAAATCAATTTTTCATAGCCACAACGGATAAATTGTTAAAATTATTAATCTTTTTTTTTAATCTAGCCATTTTTCCATTGCAATGCTTAAATTATAATTCTGTTTAGTATGTTAATCTGGTAATCATCATAGAAGTTAAAAGTGTTGCATTTAAAACTCCTCTAAAAAATAATCTTTTCACCATTGTTTTAAATACAAGAAAATATCTCGCGATCATATTTTCCTCACATAGTATTTATATATTTGTTGGATTTCCAATGACTATCATTTGAAATGTAAAAATTCTTTTCGATTAATTCTGAAAGATATTTTCACAACTTTGATCTAGATCATGGCATGCAATTTTATGAGAAAATATAAAGTGATCTCAAAAATTTAAGAAATAATCCAAAAATTGAAACCGTGAGGGGATTTTTAATTTTTAAACTATTTTAAATTAAATTTTAGTAATATTTAAGTTCACATATAATAGAGATAACATAGTAGTTTGGAATTTAGATGCTACAAGGCTGATAGTCAAAATGGTCAAGGTATAATTACTTAGGAATGAACTCTTCACATATAGATATGTTTCGACTTTCACTCCACAGAAGAGGTTGTTCTTTGTAATAATTATAGTAACAATTCCATAGTTTGTGAGCTGCATATGATTTATCCTTACATTTTTTGTTATAGGGTTTACAGTATTCAATTTTATAAAAATGAACAATTTTAGTTTTGTTACAAAATTTCGTTAGGTTATATTCATTGTATTCTTGAGGAAACGTTATTTTCGAATGCTCAAATAGTTTATTTAAGACAGTTTGATCATTGAACCACGTTGGTTTATTCTTGTTTAGCCATTTTAAATAATCTTCGGCTTGTTTCAAAAATTTTTCATTGACATATTTGCGACTATTGAATAAAGTAATACCTGCATTGAAATAGCTAGTGAATCCTTCACACCGACTACACGAATCATTAACTATAATTCCTGACATATTTTTAAGATCATAATCATATAATTCATCTATGTTTTGGACCACCAATGCATCTCCATCTAAATGTAAAAACCTCTCAAGTTCTGGATGTGCGTCCGGAAAAAGAAGTCGAATATATGTGTCATAACCAATCAGAAATATCTTAGGAGTTAAATATTGGGGTTTATATGTTTCGATATAGAATTTTGTATTCTTAATTGGACGAGCGGAAAAGTGTTTTCTATATTTTGATACAAGTTTCGAATTTATTGTTGCAATATAAAAAGAAATATGACGATTTTGATGAGTATTAATGATTGCATATATTGCTGGACCTAAATTTAAAAGATCACTTGACCATGCAAATAAAACATTCATTGTTTCAAAGAACTCACCATGAAATCCTTGGATTTCAACCGTTGAAGTGTAGCGAAAGATTAGAATTTCAGCGACCACTAAAGCAATGCAATAAAGTTGAAGGATAATATGGAACATTAATTCAAGTTTTATGAGTGCTCTCTGAAAGTAAACTACATAATTTATTCATTGGTTAGACATTCTAAATCTTTTTTAATATCGTCTATTATGAATGTTTTTCATACTTTAATGTTCACAATTTCTTAAATAAAATATTAAAATTCCCCAAATAATTATATTCACACATTTATTTAATAAAGGAAATATCAAGAAAAAGATCATCACAAATTGAATCATGAAAAAATAATTTATAACTATTCAATCAAAAGATAGTGAACCATTTATATATGTTTTTAAAATAAATATATAATATGAAGTTTTTGATATACTTATCAAAAATTGAATTGAAGCCGACAAAATTTGAGAGGTTATCGATTTTGTAATTTAATTGTTATCGTCTTTTTCTAAACGTGCATTTTTACATTAAAAGCAATGCAACTCCAAAATTAATTGGTATTTAGACTTTAATTAGGTGCAGACAAACGAAATGCAGTCCAAATATTTTGGTGATATATGAATTACATAAATTTAGGGAAATTGAAATTATATCTTTTTAAATTTTTAGGAAAACAGATTTATAGAATTGTTTAAGTCATCAAAATAATGCAGACTTAGGTCAAATTTTCCAAATTTAATCATTTGCAAGACTTTCAAGCGACTTCAAAATGTCGAAATATAAGTCCAAAAATAAAATTACGATTACAGTCTATCCTCAATTATTATCACGCTAATTATTGAGTGACCCATGCGTTCGTATGTATGTAATACCTTTTAAAAAGGAGATGAGAGAGATAAACTACATTTACAATTTAAATCTGATGTATTTACTTGTTACATTTACAAATGTAAATGTTTCTCGTAATGTTTACATTTTGTAAGTATAACGAATAAAAATGACGCACTTTTTTACAAAGTCAAATTATTGTTCGATTTTTGCAGCTTGTAAACGATTAATTGTATAAAGCAATTGATATTAGCACGACATAACTGAATAATTCTAATATTGAAATCAAAAGCCCTTAAAATATCATGATATTTTAATTTCATAACAAATCTAGGAGACTATTTGATGAAAACATATCCGAGTGGGTTTTGTTGTATTATATAACTTGTTATTGACTTCTTAGCTTTCCAAATTTTTTTCGATAATGAGAAAACGAATGAAAAATCAACATTTGGTCCATTTAAAATTTGATTTGTTTACATTTTTTTTTACTTTTTGAATTTCAATTTATATTTTCCTCAAGAAATACTTTAGATTTTAAGAAACTAAATCATATAATCTACTAAGAAAATATATTAAATCCTATAATACTCAAAGTTTTGTGATAAATCCGATCTTTTTTATTTTACTTTTATTATGTTTTTGCAAACTTAAGGTCCTCACTAGGTAAAACATAATACTCTTTGAAGTTAAGTATTTTCACTATGGCATTCCAAACGGGAACCGCGGTTGGTTACCATGGATTTCCGTCACCGGTCACATTTTAAAGATTTTTAAAGCCTTATAAAAATATGCTTTGTAAATCATTTTTTGTAAATCGGCAAAAATTTGGTAATTTTCTTCAACTAATAAATCTGCGAATAGCATTTATAATACAAGAACAATCTTTTAAAATGCGTTTGATTCATTTTTGTATAATTTCATATAGGCACATATATTTTCCGGGACTTTCCGTGATTTTAACCGTAAAATCATTAGTTTACAACCAATTTTTCCGTATTTTGAATAGTTTACTGCACTTTTTCCGTAAATTGAGTTACGGGAATCCGCAAAATTTCCGGACCTCATTTTTCATAGAAATAATAATAATATTTGATAAAAAGATATATTATTTATATTTTTGATTTTGAATTACGGAAAAAGTGAATTGTTAACTTGATTTTTTATATGGTTAATTTTTCAAATGATATTATGAAGATCTAAAATATTAAAAAGTAAAAAATTGAATTACGGAAAAAGTGAGGTCAAAAGTGAAATAAATTTGCAGAACAATTTCATTGAAATAAGACATTGAGTATCACACTTTAGTGAATCAACATCTATAAGAATGATGTTTTGAAGCTGAAATAATATTGAATAGAAATTAATTTTTTTGAAATTTTGAATGAAATTATGGGAAATAAAAAAATTACTAAATATTGTATTCATACAAATATATTATTTTAAAGGAAAAATAGATGCTGATAGAAACGATGAAAAATTTTGAAAACTTTACACATTAATTTATGTTCGTTAACCACAGAGCTTGCAATCCAAAGCTCACGTTAGACTACAAGAGTCATGAAGTCTCATACTAAGGGATATCCAACATATATTTTAATAATCTAATGTTTGTGACAAATATTCAACATAAAATTAAGTTTTCGTTTCGTTACAAGGCAATTCATACTTTGGAGATATCATATTTAATGTACAGAAAAGTTAATATTAAACAATACATGCTAAAGAATTAATAAATAAGATAATAAAATAAATTTATACGTAATTACTTTCATTTAATATGCTTTATGCTGTATAATATTGATTAAGAGGCATTAAAAGGTTCCATAGTCTGCTTTTATAGGCAAGATTTTTGATAAAAATTTAAAATTTTGAAAAATGATGAGAAAAGGAAAAAAAAGGTAAATGAGAGCAAGAGGAGGGAAAAAAAGAAAAAGAAAAGAAAGGGAAGGGAAAAATAAAAGAAAGAAGGACATATAAAAATTTAGATGCGCATTCTTAATGCCGAGGCGGCTTGCCGCCGAGGCGCGATTTTTTTAGGCCTCTACGGTAACCCGGCAATGTTTTTTTAAATCTTGTACAGCCCTAATTTTCACAAAGAGAGGACCAACAATATCAAAATATTGAATAAAGATTTGTATTATTTTATTTATTTTTAAGAACATGTTTAAGAACCCTCATTATCTCCACGAATATTGCATATTTTTCTATTCTAAGACCACCAAAATTACGTTTTTAATATAGAAAATAACATATTTATGTGATGCTAAAGTCGAAGTCCTTAAAAATTAGTGTTAAACATCCATTTATTACAAAATTGAAGAAATATATGTAAAATATAACACATAATTTAGTTATTTGACTCAATTATTAGTTATGCAATATCAGTTTGTTTTATATCTGCGTTATATCACGAGATGCATTGAATTGTCATAATTAGATCACCGTAAATCTTATCAATTTTTGATACACTTCCGGTGAAAAATTTAGCCTTGACAATAGGATGAAATATATTGTAAAAAAATAAATTTTAGATTTTGAAGTTTATCATTTCGAATAATGAAATATAAACATACAAATTTTTTGTCGTTTCGAGATTCATAAATGATCGGAATCTTCCAGCTCCGACTGAAATAGAACTTTCGGAAGCTAATTTTCAAGACGAATCTTTTTTATTAAGATTTATTTTGGATATCCCTAAGGATTTAAGCTTTTCCATTGACTCATATTCAATGAATCTTTTGATACATTTCATTATCGAGCAATCTACACAAAATGAAACAATATTAAAATTCACAATTCAAAATATCACTTCTTCGAATATCTTTCAAATAGATTTGATACTACTGGAAAATTTATTCGAATATTTATCGCATTATATTAACCAGATTTTTTTCATTTTTTCATTAAAATTAATTCATTTTAAAGCTTTAGATAACATACAATACCTTTATTTATCAACATTTTCCGATCAATATGATGAGATATTACGTTTCATAAGCAGCAGTGACAATTCTCTCTATATCATCGATACATTTATTGCTTTGATTAAAAACAATATTCTTGACGTTGAATTCTTCCAAAACGCAGTTTTACTCAAGAAAGAAATTTTTTCTAGTATTATTGAGTACGAAAATCAATATTCAACTTATGCAATTGCAAATTTCTTTACAAAATTATTAAAATATTACCCAGGATATGCAACTGCTCTTCCATGTTCGGATATACTAATATCAAATTATTTCAACTTTTTTAATGACGTGAATTCAATTATAAATAACGAAGATTTTGTTTATCTTCTCAAATTTATAGTTTTATTTTAAAAAAAAAAAAAAAAAAAAAAGGTAGTGGGGCTTCCAGGCACTTCGTGCCCTCTAGCCCTAAGAATTTTGCCCAAGACCCAAGAGGAGGACCGAACCCCAGCCGACCAGCCGGTGACAAAACCAAAACCGTTGTTATTTACATCATATTAATGGTGTCACTTTTTAAATGACACTTTTTGTGTTGCTTTTCACAAATTATATATGTTTTCATGTTTTGTCATTTTTCTGTCACTTTTCGGGTAAAAACATTTTTATTATTATATATAAATGAATTTTACAAAACCACCGTTACCGTTCTTTGGAAATAAGAGTAGATGTAAAGATATTATATTGAGAGAACTTAAGAAACTACCGAATGGTCTAACATTTGTAGATTTGTTCGGTGGAAGTTTCTATATATCCCATTTGTGCCATATAATATTCCCAGACTCAAAGATTATATGCAATGACTTCGACAACTATATGGACCGTCTCAAACATATTCCAGACACAAATAATATATTGAAAGAGTTAAAAGAAAAGATACCTATAGGTAAGATGGAACGTATACCATTAGATAAGAAAAATATTGTGAGAGAGGTTTTGAAAAAAGCAGAATATATAGACTGGAATAGTATATCTGCTAGACTATTATATAGTGGTGCTATAAGAGTTCATGACATTGAAACACTTATGTCAAAAGTTTTTATATCTTAACTATACAAATGTTTTCAAAGAGGACATAGAAAAATATATTGAGGGTATAGAGTTTGTGAGATGTCATTGGACAGATTTGTATGAAAATATAAAGACAAGGAAAATGTTTTCTTTATAGTGGACCCGCCGTTCTATAACACATGGGATTTTCAATACCAAGTAGACTGGACTTTGAGAGACTCTTTAGAAACTTTAGACGTTATACATAACCATCCATGCTTTTACTTTACATCCGATAAAAGTGGTTTGGAAACCGTTATGAGATGGTTAGAGGACATACATGACTATGAGTTTATATATGACAAGATAGAATATGAGAGAGGTCCTATAAACTGGAGAAAGTGTCACAATAAAGAAATTTTATTAGTAAGTAAATGTGGTTTGAAATAGGACTACTTGTTTTAGGTTTTTTCCATTGTGTCATTTATTTATTTGACGTGGCAGAAAAGTACAGAGAATATGAAGATGAACCAATGCCTGCAAATGTTCAGTATATGTACTCGTAAGAGATATTTTTATCTAATATTAAATGGACGCACAGAACTTAGCGAATGCACAGCAACCTGGACAACCAAACCCGGAAAATATTCCAAATGAAGTTAGAATACAAACTGCAATGGCAAACTATGGTCAAGTGCCAACAGATGTACAAATGCAAACTGCCATGTCAAATGACGCTGCGTTAGGTTTGCCACCATGGTATGCAAATATGAGATGGAAAGAGTTTTATACAAACCCTGAAGTGGGATATAAACAACTTTATGCAGATGACGCGAACACAGGAGTTGACCCAGAATATGTTTTCTACCAGAGGAGAAACAGAATGTATGAGCTCCAGTTAAAGAATGCTATGGAACTCAACAGGAAACGTAAGAGACTAGGCGGACATTAGATTTTTACATATAGTAAAATGGGTTTCTTCAGTAGTATTGGAAACTTCTTCAGAAGAGTTGGAAGAGGTATATGGAATGGAATAAAAACCGTAGGAAAAGGAATTTGGAACGGAGTCAAAAATATTGGTAAAAGAGTAGGTCAGTTTGTTGGTATTATACCTAAAGACCCTGAACCAGAAGAACAAGCTCCTGTTATACAACAGCCTGAACCTGCACCACAGTCAAGTTGGCAACCAAATCCAACACCTCAACCATATTAAAAAATTATATTTTTACCGTTCGATAGTAGTTGTATATGAAACTAAGTTCTAAGTAAAACGTATGGTATAATGGAATTATTCTTTTTCTTCCATCTGTAGTAAACCATACTTGAAAGTCTGAAATACTTCCACTTGGTGGTTCGTATAACTTTGTAGGTTTTTCGTAAAAGTCATTTGCCAAGCATAAGAAAGAGTTTTGGGCGCCAGAAAATGAAGCATGAACAATAATAGCATCTTGGTCGAAAACATCTTTAAATAAATATGGTTCATCTCTTGCATATCGACTGTAAATATTTGCTAAAGGAAGTTCGACTTTCTGATTTAACATTCTTTGCAAATAATACCATGACATTGCAGTGAATTCTGTATATATTTGTTCGTCTTTATTTGGATTGTTTTCGTAGATTTGAAATGACACTTGTGAATTTTGTTTGTCATATACAATTCTCACATAAAGTGTGCTCTCGGTATTTGCATATTCATCAGCATATTTTGCATAACATGAATTTATTTTATCTTCTATATTTTTTAACGCAGTCTGTAGAGAAGATGAAAGGTCAACTTGTATTAGCTCAATTTCTTCCCACATTTTTCGTTTCCCTTCAGATATATAATCTATATGAAACTTTACAATAAATGGAAAACTTTTATCTTCTACAGACACAAACTTCATTCTACGAAAGCCAATAGCTTTTGTGACAGATGGGTCTCTTAGCCATCTTAATGGGTAGTCAAAACGATAGCCTTCATGCTTTACGGTCTCTGTCTCAAACTTTTGACCGACATTAGTAAAAAGTTCATCTAATGGTTTAGTTGTAGCAACTCTAGAATTTTCTTTTTCTATTGAAAGCATATTTTATCTAGAATAAAAATGTCGAAAGATATTGCTTCCATGAGAGAAATACAACACAACCGACAACTCATTATGCAAGCTCTAAATAAGAACACAACAAACTTTTCAAACTATTCTAAGATATCTGAGTCATTGAAGGATGGAAACTTAAAACTGACATTAAACCCTTTAACAGATGAGTTTCTGTTTCAAGACAAGAAGAACAATACTGTCTGTATAAATCCAACAAAAGGAACTTTAAACGAGAAACCTATAAATGAACTTCTTTTGAAAGCAGATGTTGACAACAAAGCTGACAAAGAATATGTAGACGATGCAATAGCAAAAGAAGAAGAAAGAGCTAACAATGCTTATGCAACAAAAGAACATACTCATCCTGAACTAGCAGACAAAACATATGTTGACAATAAAATGTCAAGTGAAGTGACAAGAGCTGAAAACGAATATTCTAAAAAGACTCATATACATACTATTGCAAATATTACAAACTTACAAGAAACCTTAAACAGGAAAAGTGACGTTGGACATACACATACATCTTCTGAAATAACAGACTTAAACGTTAGCCTTGAAAAGAAAGCAGACAAGAACCATACACATAAGTCCTTCACAACTGTTGCTATAGAAAGTATTGAAGGAACGGTTGAAGAAACTGGTGGGGATGTATTATATTTTAAACCTCCTAACTTTCCACAAGGTTTAACATCGGATGACGACATAACGACGATGAGAAACATTAGATGTAAAGATGTTTATGTCATGAAGGATGAACATAATATTAAATTCACTGCTCAAGATTTATATGACAAGAAAGCAGACAAAACAGAGCTTCAAACATTAAAGACAGAAATACTTCAAACATTATATCCTATAGGCTCTATTTATACGTCAATGAACTCTACCAGACCAGAAGTAGTACTTGGTTTTGGAACTTGGACTCAAATAGTCGACAGGTTTTTGTATTGTGCAAACTCTTCAAAGGAAACAGGTGGAAGTAAAACGATTTCAGGTGAAAATTTACCTGCACACAGTCATTACGTAAGATTAACTACATCTGAAGGTGGTTGGCATAAGCATAGATATTGGGATTGGAGAGGAATGACAAAAGGTAAAGGATATGATGTTAAAGAGGACGTTAAGTTTGCTATAAATTGTTACTGGGATGACACGCAGGGAGAAGGAATCCATTCACATTTCGTTACAGGATATACACATACAACGGGACAAAGTAAAGAATACATGCCACCTTACATGACAGTTTACGCATGGTATAGAAATGCTTAGTCGTCATTTTCAACTTCTTTAGCATATTCGTCAGGAGTTGTCTTATATTTGTTAGGAACTGTCTTTGAAAGTATACCACCTTGAACTTTGACAAGTTTGAAACGAGGTCTGACAATAGTAGTTTTATCTTCTGCTTGCAGTGTGTACATTTTGCCATGTTTGCCTAAAACTTCATAATATTCTCTTGTATACTTTCTTCTATTTTTACGAACACGAATGTGAGTACCTGTCGGGTTCCCATTGTTGTCATAGTCAATAGTATTTTCATATGGGTCGCGTTTAGGTATTTCTATTTTTACTTTGTCACCCTTCCGAAGTTTGAAGCCCGGCATTCTTTCTTGTTTGTCTCTTTTGACTAAATTATTAAATATATAGTCTTTCTCTAAGTCAGGGTTGTTTTTCATTTCTTCGGGGGAGTGGTTTCCCAAACCTTTTTGTTTACGGTTATTGTAAATATTTAAAACTTGTCTCATCTTTGCCATGGAGAAGTGTCTATACTTGTCGTCATATGACATTTCATTTGCTTCACCACCTTGTGGTTGGTTTAAGTCTCTTAATATTTTTATACAACCGTCAATGACACCAAGAGCAGAATGGTTTTGGTCGACAATGAAATATTGGTTTACATTTTTTGAACGCAGATAGTTTTTAATATCATCTGATTTGAAAGAACTTTCACAGTCAGATGTCAGTTTTGTTGGATGGTATTTGTCAACGAATATTGTCAAAGCAGTTTTCACATCTAAAATATTTTTGGACCATAATGGTATGGCTTCACAGTATCTTGTGTTTTGACCAACAAATATTAGCCAGTATGGTGGTCCATCTTCTCTATACCTCGGAATGTTTTCCAAGATATCCATAAACCAAGCATTTGGTGTTGAACTAAAGATTTTTATCATGAGTGCTTTCTTTGTCGCTTTAGAAACATAGGGGTCCTTGTTTGGATTCGTCATTTTTTACCCTATAAGAAATGGGTTTATTTGGCGCATTAGCAGGAGTTGCATCCAGATTTTTGCCCGCAGTGGGAACAATAGCTAGAGGTGCATTTGGAATTGGAAGGAAGATTTTGAGTACATTAGGTATACTTAAAGAGAAAGCACAACCTATTATACAAACTGTACAGAAAGGTTGGGATGTAGCACGAGATGCAACAAATCTTATTCCAAATCCTGAAACAAGAGGAAAAGTTCAAGGATGGATGGACAATGTAGGAAGACAAGCAGGAAACTATTATAACAAAGCAAATGACTACTATAACCAAGCAGGACACTATATGGACCAAGGTGAAAGATTCTTTAACAGAGGATATAACCATGCACAACAATGGGTAAACAATAACCAACCGCAACCACCTCAAACGTGGGGAATGTAAAATTTTTTACTGAGATGAAATGAACAATACAGCATTGAGACAAATGGGTTCAAGATGGATTTGTCGACTTCCAGCAGTTACACCACGTGTTTGTCAAGTTCTTCCTATACCTCAGGAAGTTTTAGACCGACTTAAAAAACCTAAACAACCAGTTGAAAACAAACCAAACTAAAATTTTTTACTGAGATGAAATGACCGAAGAAGTTGAAACGGTAGATTTGACACCACAAACAAAAAGTTCAGAACCATTGTCAAAACCTGTCAAAGAACTTACAGATGAAGAGAAAAATTCAATAATAGAAAGTGCCAGGTCTGGAAATACAAACCCTAACTATAAAGTCACTTTTCATAGAAATGGAACGGCTAGTATCTCAAAAAAGAAACAGACTCTCACAAATAAAATATTGAAGTCTGAAGGAGCTTTCGAGACAACAGATGGAAAAGTTTACTTCACTGACCAACAGTTCATTATAGAACATCTCATTGACTTAGAGTCGAAATATTCTAAACTTTACAACAAACACAAAAAGTTGAAAGGAAAACAAAAACAAATGGCATATGATATTTATGAAGATGTTGACGACACAACTGTTCCTGCAGGTGGGGTAAAACCCGAGGAACCGAAAAGTGACGAAAAACCGATAGAAGAAGAAAAACCAAAAACTGAAGATAAACCAAAACCAAAGTTTAGTTTCCAAACTAAACCAAGTCAACCTTCATTAGCTGGTATGGGTTGGCGTCAAAGACTTATGGCAGCAGGTGGTTATGTAAAGTAAAGAAAAAAAATATTTTTTTATTTTTATAAAAATGCCCCCATATAGAATGGATAGAAAATCTGCTAGAATAAAAGCAGAGTTGCAAAGATATGGTTGGAGAGTTTCGAAGAAGTTTAAATATAGGAAGGGAAGACCCATAAAAGTCTATGACAAATTGTCTGGTCTTCGCTACGAAATGGATTTGGAAACAGCACGTGCCAATTATCCAAACAGACTAGAGAGGTTAGAAGAAGAACGTCTTATGGACATGCCTTTCGATGTTAGTGAACCTCAAGTTGAAGGACATGACGGCTTTGCCAGATTCTACTGGAAACATGACGAACAATTGCATCCTTTGAGAAGGAAAAAAGGAAAAGGTGAAGACGCACATGCTCCCATGGAAAGAACAAGATATGCATATGAAAAGTATCGTGAAGTTAGAAGTCAAATTACATCTGGTCGAACCTTTACAGTAAACTTTGACGAAGGAAAGAACAAAGAAGGCTTCATGGGAGTACTTGCTGCCATACAAGACGGAAATAAGAAAGGACACAATCTCAATTGACCATAACAGATTTGGATGGTCACATTTACTATGCACATGGCAATGAACAAACAGCCGCAAAACTTCTTGACGCTTTCAAGACTACAAAGAGAGAACAAATGGTTGACTCAGACTCAGACATTTTGAATGCAATTGAAGGAATTGCAAGTGTCAAGTTCGAATGGTACCAACCTAACCCTCAAGCAGTCAGACAACATGCTGGATACTTCCCCTTCATAAATAAGTCTGACATTGACTTGACAAGGTATGGAATTTACAATTCAATTGAAACAATTGTCAACGAACCTTGTATTCTTACATGTCTCAGGAACTCTGGTCTTGTTACAGATGAGAAGATGAAGTATCTTGAGTCATGTGTGAAGACAAGGTACATGCTCAGAGGTCAATTGGCAAAAATTGCACCGTTGGCAAATGTCAATATCCGAGTCAACATACCTACAGCTAAAGGTTCTTCACATGACGACTATTGTTTTGAGTTCAATTTACCATGGTTGAAGATTGTAATTGTCCACAACCACTTCATGTTGAACGAAAGTCTTACAAACCCATTGTTCGGAAAAGGCAAGTGCAACATTGTCAGAGCTGTAAACATTCTTTTCGAGAAAGGTTTGTTGGAACCAATTCCAGATGACAAGCTGACAGAAACTTTTGTACCAAAAGACGAAACAAACTTTTCACTGTTAGCAAGACCAAAAGTTGTTCCAGACAAAGTTCTAGTACAAAAGAAGTACACAATTCCACAAGGAGTTGGATTGTTCGGATACCAACCTGAACCAGAAGAACTTCCAATGAGGTTGCAAGAACTTCAAGATGCTATAAATAAACTTCCATTGAGACATCCAATTGACGTCAAATTGTATTGGAGAGCATCTGAGTTAGGTCAGAAGGTTTTATATGAAACAGGTTGCTTCGACGATGTTTATGAGATAACAGGAGAAGTTTCTCAGAAGATAAGAGACTCACTTGAATTTCCACAAACTGGACCAATTGGTTGCGACAAGTTCGACTCAAACGAAAAGATATACTATGTCGACCTTAACGCTGCATACATGAGGTTTGTCCAATATATTCCGACTGGAATTCCAAACGAAGATGGTGAGTTCCCGGGAAGGAACTATACAGTTGGAAAAGTCATACAACAACTGTATGATATTAGGAAAGCTTCAAACCCCAAACTTGCAATGACACTCAAATTGCTTATGAATTCGACATGGGGATATTCCATTAAAAAACCTCAAGAGATGAAGAGTAAACATTATGAGAAGGTCGACAACTTTGTTGAAAGGTTTTCTCCTTTTGTTTTGAAGTACGAATTCACTCAAGGTCAAAGTGGCTTAGTAACCACATTAAAACCTATTGTCGAACATTGGTCTTACCCTCAGTTCGCAAAGGCAGTCCTTGACAACTACAACAAATTCTTCTCCGAAGTCAAATCCAAAGTTGTGGTTTACTATGAGAACATTGACGCACTCATGACGAACGAAGAAGGCTATAACAAACTCATTGAAATGGGAATGGTCGGTGAAAAGATGGGCTGTTTTAAGCTAGACAAGGTATTTTCCGAAGTTCATGTAATATCGAAAAGGAAATATTGGGGCATACTTGAAGACGGCACAGAAATAAAACATTGCATGAAATAAAAACGTTTTTATTCGAATTTGAATTAAAATGTGGGAATTCTTGGGAACGGGAAAGGCTTATTTACTTGAGGAACAGGTAAAGGTGGTGGAGGTGGAGGTGGTGGCAACCAGTCCATTTTATATTCCTTCCTAGGTAATTTCCGTTTAATTTCATGGTCGCCCTCGGAGTCTTTGAATCGGACAGGTCGAGTTACACCATTCTTGGTCTCAAACTCATATATAACCTGTTTGTCTGTATTTTCGTCGACTATGGCACGAGACACGAACATTGACCAAACGGACAAAAAGTGTCATTTCGGATGGTCACGCAGCCAATCGCATTCGAGCACTTCGAAGAAGCCTTACGTTCCAAGGGAGAGGGTGTCTGGTGCAAGGGAGAGGTCATGAGACTCTACGAGCAGTACATCCTCAATGCCTGGGAGGACAAATCGTCCTTGGATTGGCAATTCTACCAACTTCTCTGGGACGACCTCCTACGCAACTGGGATGACGAAAGAGTCCAATTCAAAGGTCGGGAACTAATTTTGCAAATTGACCTTAATTTCACATACTTATCCAAATAAACGCCTAAATTTACTTGGGGTTTCCCCCTAAAATAAAATTTTTTTACTCTTAGAACCACTCGAGGTTCTCCTTACGGTTGTTGAGCTTGTCACCGTCAATGTGTCTGACCTTCGTCTTCTTGCCTGGATTTGGAACCCATTGAATTGCGACAAGCTTGCCCATGGAGATTGAACCGCGATTCCGAAGGTTAAGGTTCAAGTGTCCCAAGTTGTTGAGGACTGGGGTAAGAACCTTGCCTGTCTCCTTGTTGCGGATTTGGTATGGGTAGGGTTGGGAAATTTCGTAAGTGTCATCGGCAACAAGGGTTGCCCAAACTTCCTCTTCTTCGTGTTTCTCTTCTTCCTCTTCTTCCATTTTTAAACCGCCTTATAAAAACTATGCTTGTAAATCATTTTTTGTAATCGCAAAAATTTGGTAATTTTCTTCAACTAATAATCTGCGAATAGCATTTATAATACACAGAACAATCTTTTAAAATGCGTTTGATTCATTTTGTATAATTTCATATGGCCCATATATTCTTCCGGGACTTTCCGTGATTTTACCGTAAAATCATTAGTTTACACCAATTTTTCCGTATTTTGAATAGTTTACTGCACTTTTCCGTAAATTGAGTTACGGGAATCCGCAAAATTTCCGGACCTCATTTTTCATAGAATATAATAATAATATTTGATAAAAAAGATTATTATTTATATTTTTGATTTTTGAATTACGGAAAAAGTGAATTGTTAACTTGATTTTTTTATATGGTTAATTTTTCAAAATGATATTATGAAGATCTAAAATATTAAACGTAAAAAATTGAATTACGGAAAAAGTGAGGTCAAAAGTGAAATAAATTTGCAGAACAATTTTCATTGAAATAAAGACATTGAGTATCACACTTTAGTGAATCAACAATCTATAAGAATGAAGTGTTTTGAAGCTGAAATAATATGAATAGAAATTAATTTTTCTGAAATTTTGAATGAATTTATGGAAATAAAAAAATTACTAAATATTGTATTCATAACAAATATATTATTTTAAAGGAAAAATAGATGCTGATAGAACGATGAAAAATTTGAAAACTTTACAATTATTTATGTTCGTTAACCACAGAGCTTGCAATCCAAAGCTCACGTTAGACTACAAGAGTCATGAAGTCTCATACTAAGGATATCCAACATATATTTTAATAATCTAATGTTTGTGACAAATATTCAACATAAAATTAAGTTTTCGTTTCGTTACAAGGCATTCATACTTTGGAGATATCATATTTAATGTACAGAAAAGTTAATATTAAACAATACATGCTAAAGAATTAATAAATAAGATAATAAAATAAATTTATACGTAATTACTTTCATTTAATATGCTTTATGCTGTATAATATTGATTAAGAGGCATTAAAAGGTTCCATAGTCTGCTTTTATAGGCAAGATTTTTGATAAAAATTTAAAATTTTGAAAAATGATGAAGAAAAGGAAAAAAAAGGTAAATGAGAGCAAGAGGAGGGAAAAAAGAAAAAGAAAAAAAGGAAGGGAAAATAATAAGAAAGAAGGCATATAAAAATTTTAGATGCGCATTCTTAATGCCGAGCGGCTTGCCGCCGAGGCGCGATTTTTTTAGGCCTCTACGGTAACCCGGCAATGTTTTTTTTAAATCTTGTACAGCCCTAATTTTCACAAAGAGAGGACCAACAATATCAAAATATTGAATAAAGATTTGTATTATTTTATTTATTTTTAAGAACATGTTTAAGAACCCTCATTATCTCCACGAATATTGCATATTTTTCTATTCTAAGACCACCAAAATTTACGTTTTAATATAGAAAATAACATATTTATGTGATGCTAAAGTCGAAGTCCTTAAAAAATTAGTGTTAAACATCCATTTATTACAAAATTGAAGAAATATATGTAAAATATAACACATAATTTAGTTATTTGACTCAATTATTAGTTATGCAATATCAGTTGTGTTTATATCTGCGTTATATCACGAGATGCATTGAATTGTCATAATTAGATCACCGTAAATCTTATCAATTTTTGATACACTTCCGGTGAAAAATTTAGCCTTGACAATAGGATGAAATATATTGTAAAAAAATAAATTTTAGATTTTGAAGTTTATCATTTCGAATAATGAAATATAAACAATACAAATTTTTTGTCGTTTCGAGATTCATAAATGATCGGAATCTTCCAGCTCCGACTGAAATAGAACTTTCGGAAGCTAATTTTCAAGACGAAATCTTTTTTATTAGATTTATTTTGGATATCCCTAAGGATTTAAGCTTTTCCATTGACTCATATTCAATGAATCTTTTGATACATTTCATTATCGAGCAATCTACACAAAATGAAACAATAATTAAAATTCACAATTCAAAATATCACTTCTTCGAATTATCTTTCAAATAGATTTGATACTACTGAAAATTTATTCGAATATTTATCGCATTATATTAACCAGATTTTTTTCATTTTTTCATTAAAATTAATTCATTTTAAAGCTTTAGATAACATACAATACCTTTATTTATCAACATTTTTCCGATCAATATGATGAGATATTACGTTTCATAAGCAGCAGTGACAATTCTCTCTATATCATCGATACATTTTATTGCTTTGATTAAAACAATATTCTTGACGTTGAATTCTTCCAAAACGCAGTTTTACTCAAGAAAGAAATTTTTTCTAGTATTATTGTACGAAAAATCAATATTCAACTTATCATATTGCAAATTTCTTTACAAATTATATTAAAATATTACCAGGATATGCAACTGCCTCTTCCATGTTCGGATATACTAATATCAATTATTTCAACTTTTTTAATGACGTGAATTCAATTATAAATAACGAAATTTTGTTTATCTTCTCAAATTTATAGTTTATTTTTTAAAAAAAAAAAAAAAAAAAAAAAAGGTAGTGGGGCTTCCAGGCACTTCGTGCCCCTAGCCCTAAGAATTTTGCCCAAGACCCAAGAGGAGGACCGAACCCAGCCGACCAGCCGGTGACAAAACCAAAACCGTTGTTATTTACATCATATTAATGGTGTCACTTTTTAAATGACACTTTTTGTGTTGCTTTTCACAAATTATATATGTTTTCATGTTTTTGTCATTTTTCTGTCACTTTTCGGGTAAAAACATTTTTTATTATTATATATAAATGAATTTTACAAAACCACCCGTTACCGTTCTTTGGAAATAAGAGTAGATGTAAAGATATTATATTGAGAGAACTTAAGAAACTACCGAATGGTCTAACATTTGTAGATTTGTTCGGTGGAAGTTTTATATATCCCATTTGTGCCATATAATATTCCCAGACTCAAAGATTATATGCAATGACTTCGACAACTATATGGACCGTCTCAAACATATTCCAGACACATAATATATTTGAAAGAGTTAAAAGAAAAGATACCTATAGGTAAGATGGAACGTATACCATTTAGATAAGAAAAATATTGTGAGAGAGGTTTTGAAAAAAGCAGAAATATATGACTGGAATAGTATATCTGCTAGACTATTATAATAGTGGTGCTATAAAGAGTTCATGACATTGAAACACTTATGTCAAAAGTTTATATCTTAACTATACAAATGTTTTCAAAGAGGACATAGAAAAATATATTGAGGGTATAGAGTTTGTGAGATGTCATTGGACAGATTTGTATGAAAAATATAAAGACAAGGAAAATGTTTTCTTTATAGTGGACCCGCCGTTCTATAACACATGGGATTTTCAATACCAAGTAGACTGGACTTTGAGAGACTCTTTAGAAACTTTAGACGTTATACATAACCATCCATGCTTTTACTTTACATCCGATAAAAAGTGGTTTGGAAACCGTTATGAGATGGTTAGAGGACATACATGACTATGGTTTATATAATGACAAGATAGAATATGAGAGAGGTCCTATAAACTGGAGAAAGTGTCACAATAAAGAAATTTTATTAGTAAGTAAATGTGGTTTGAAATAGGACTACTTGTTTTAGGTTTTTTCCCATTGTGTCATTTATTTATTTGACGGGCAGAAAAGTACAGAGAATATGAAGATGAACCAATGCTGCAAATGTTCAGTATATGTACTCGTAAGAGATATTTTTATCTAATATTAAATGGACGCACAGAACTTAGCGAATGCACAGCAACCTGGACAACCAAACCCGGAAAAATATTCCAAATGAAGTTAGAATACAAACTGCAATGGCAAACTATGGTCAAGTGCCAACAGATGTACAAATGCAAACTGCCATGTCAAATGACGCTGCGTTAGGTTTGCCACCATGGTATGCAAATATGAGATGGAAAGAGTTTTATACAAACCCTGAAGTGGGATATAAACAACTTTATGCAGATGACGCGAACACAGGAGTTGACCCAGAATTGTTTTCTACCAGAGGAGAACAGAATGTATGAGCTCCAGTTAAAGAATGCTATGGAACTCAACAGGAAACGTAAGAGACTAGGCGGACATTAGATTTTTACATATAGTAAAATGGGTTTCTTCAGTAGTATTGGAAACTTCTTCGAAGAGTTGGAAGAGGTATATGGAATGGAATAAAAACCGTAGGAAAAGGAATTTGGAACGGAGTCAAAAATATTGGTAAAAGAGTAGGTCAGTTTGTTGGTATTATACCTAAAGACCCTGAACCAGAAGAACAAGCTCCTGTTATACACAGCCTGAACCTGCACCACAGTCAAGTTGGCAACCAAATCCAACACCTCAACCATATTAAAAAATTATATTTTTTACGTTCGATAGTAGTTGTATATGAAACTAAGTTCTAAGTAAAACGTATGGTATAATGGAATTATTCTTTTTCTTCCATCTGTAGTAAACCATACTTGAAAGTCTGAAATACTTCCACTGTGTGGTTCGTATAACTTTGTAGGTTTTCGTAAAAGTCATTTGCCAGCATAAGAAAGAGTTTTGGGCGCCAGAAAATGAAGCAATGAACAATATAGCATCTTGGTCGAAAACATCTTTAAATAAATATGGTTCATCTCTTGCATATCGACTGTAAATATTTTGCTAAAGGAAGTTCGACTTTCTGATTTAACATTCTTTGCAAATAATACCATGACATTGCAGTGAATTCTGTATATATTTGTTCGTCTTTATTTGGATTGTTTTCGTAGATTTGAAATGACACTTGTGAATTTTGTTTGTCATATACAATGCTCACATAAAGTGTGCTCTCGGTATTTGCATATTCATCAGCATATTTTGCATACATATGAATTTATTTTATCTCTCTATATTTTTTTAACGCAGTCTGTAGAGAAGATGAAAGGTCAACTTGTATTAGCTCAATTTCTTCCCCACATTTTTCGTTTCCCTTCAGATATATAATCTATATGAAACTTTACAATAAATGGAAAACTTTTATCTTCTACAGACACAAACTTCATTCTACGAAAGCCAATAGCTTTTGTGACAGATGGGTCTCTTAGCCATCTTAATGGGTAGTCAAAACGATAGCCTTCATGCTTTACGGTCTCTGTCTCAAACTTTTGACCGACATTAGTAAAAAGTTCATCTAATGGTTTAGTTGTAGCAACTCTAGAATTTTCTTTTTCTATTGAAAGCATATTTTATCTAGAATAAAAATGTCGAAAGATATTGCTTCCATGAGAGAAATACAACACAACCGACAACTCATTATGCAAGCTCTAAATAAGAACACAACAAACTTTTCAAACTATTCTAAGATATCTGAGTCATTGAAGGATGGAAACTTAAAACTGACATTAAACCCTTTAACAGATGAGTTTCTGTTTCAAGACAAGAAGAACAATACTGTCTGTATAAATCCAACAAAAGGAACTTTAAACGAGAAACCTATAAATGAACTTCTTTTGAAAGCAGATGTTGACAACAAAGCTGACAAAGAATATGTAGACGATGCAATAGCAAAAGAAGAAGAAAGAGCTAACAATGCTTATGCAACAAAAGAACATACTCATCCTGAACTAGCAGACAAAACATATGTTGACAATAAAATGTCAAGTGAAGTGACAAGAGCTGAAAACGAATATTCTAAAAAGACTCATATACATACTATTGCAAATATTACAAACTTACAAGAAACCTTAAACAGGAAAAGTGACGTTGGACATACACATACATCTTCTGAAATAACAGACTTAAACGTTAGCCTTGAAAAGAAAGCAGACAAGAACCATACACATAAGTCCTTCACAACTGTTGCTATAGAAAGTATTGAAGGAACGGTTGAAGAAACTGGTGGGGATGTTATTATATTTTAAACCTCCTAACTTTCCACAAGGTTTAACATCGATGACGACATAACGACGATGAGAAACATTAGATGTAAAGATGTTTATGTCATGAAGGATGAACATAATATTAAATTCACTGCTCAAGATTTATATGACAGAAAGCAGACAAAAACAGAGCTTCAAACATTAAAAGCAGAAATACTTCAAACATTATATCCTATAGGCTCTATTTATACGTCAATGAACTCTACCAGACCAGAAGTAGTACTTGGTTTTGGAACTTGGACTCAAATAGTCGACAGGTTTTTGTATTGTGCAAACTCTTCAAAGGAAACAGGTGGAAGTAAAACGATTTCAGGTGAAAATTTACCTGCACACAGTCATTACGTAAGATTAACTACATCTGAGGTGGTTGGCATAAGCAATAGATATTGGGATTGGAGAGAAATGACAAAAGGTAAAGGATATGATGTTAAAGAGGACGTTAAGTTTGCTATAAATTGTTACTGGGATGACACGCAGGGAGAGGAATCCATTCACATTTCGTTACAGGATATACACATACACAGGGACAAAGTAAAGAATACATGCCACCTTACATGACAGTTTACGCATGGTATAGAAATGCTTAGTCGTCATTTTCAACTTCTTTAGCATATTCGTCAGGAGTTGTCTTATATTTGTTAGGAACTGTCTTTGAAAGTATACCACCTTGAACTTTGACAAGTTTGAAACGAGGTCTGACAATAGTAGTTTTATCTTCTGCTTGCAGTGTGTACATTTTGCCATGTTTGCCTAAAACTTCATAATATTCTCTTGTATACTTTCTTCTATTTTTACGAACACGAATGTGAGTACCTGTCGGGTTCCCATTGTTGTCATAGTCAATAGTATTTTCATATGGGTCGCGTTTAGGTATTTCTATTTTTACTTTGTCACCCTTCCGAAGTTTGAAGCCCGGCATTCTTTCTTGTTTGTCTCTTTTTGACTAAATTATTAAATATATAGTCTTTCTCTAAGTCAGGGTTGTTTTTTCATTTCTTCGGGGGAGTGGTTTCCCAAACCTTTTTTGTTTACGGTTATTTGTAAATATTTAAAACTTGTCTCATCTTTGCCATGGAGAAGTGTCTATACTTGTCGTCATATGACATTTCATTTGCTTCACCACCTTGTGGTTGGTTTAAGTCTCTTAATATTTTTTATACAAACCGTCAATGACACCAAGAGCAGAATGGTTTTGGTCGACAATGAAATTATTGGTTTACATTTTTTGAACGCAGATAGTTTTTAATATCATCTGATTTGAAAGAACTTTCACAGTCAGATGTCAGTTTTGTTGGATGGTATTTGTCAACGAATATTGTCAAAGCAGTTTTCACATCTAAAATATTTTTGGACCATAATGGTATGGCTTCACAGTATCTTGTGTTTTGACCAACAAATATTAGCCAGTATGGTGGTCCATCTTCTCTATACCTCGGAATGTTTTCCAAGATATCCATAAACCAAGCATTTGGTGTTGAACTAAAGAGTTTTATCATGAGTGCTTTCTTTGTCGCTTTAGAAACATAGGGGTCCTTGTTTGGATTCGTCATTTTTTACCTATAAGAAATGGGTTTATTTGGCGCATTAGCAGGAGTTGCATCCGATTTTTGCCCGCAGTGGGAACAATAGCTAGAGGTGCATTTGGAATTGGAAGGAAGATTTTGAGTACATTAGGTATACTTAAAGAGAAAGCACAACCTATTATACAAACTGTACAGAAAGGTTGGGATGTAGCACGAGATGCAACAAATCTTATTCCATCCTGAAACAAGAGGAAAAGTTCAAGGATGGATGGACAATGTAGGAAGACAAGCAGGAAACTATTATAACAAAGCAAATGACTACTATAACCAAGCAGGACACTATATGGACCAAGGTGAAAGATCTTTAACAGAGGATATAACATGCACAACAATGGGTAAACAATAACCAACCGCAACCACCTCAAACGTGGGGAATGTAAAATTTTTTTACTGAGATGAAATGAACAATACAGCATTGAGACACAATGGGTTCAAGATGGATTTGTCGACTTCCAGCAGTTACACACCGTGTTTGTCAAGTTCTTCCTATACCTCAGGAAGTTTTAGACCGACTTAAAAAACCTAAACAACCAGTTGAAAACAAAACCAAACTAAAATTTTTTACTGAGATGAAATGACCGAAGAAGTTGAAACGGTAGATTTGACACCACAAACAAAAAGTTCAGAACCATTTGTCAAAACCTGTCAAAGAACTTACAGATGAAGAGAAAAAATTCAATAATAGAAAGTGCCAGGTCTGGAAATACAAACCCTAACTATAAAGTCACTTTTCATAGAAATGGAACGGCTAGTATCTCAAAAAAGAAACAGACTCTCACAAATAAAATATTTGAAGTCTGAAGGAGCTTCGAGACAACAGATGGAAAAGTTTACTTCACTGACCAACAGTTCATTATAGAACATCTCATTGACTTAGAGTCGAAATATTCTAAACTTTACAAAACAAACCAAAAGTTGAAAGGAAAAACAAAAAAAATGGCATATGATATTTATGAAGATGTTGACGACACAACTGTTCTGCAGGTGGGGTAAAACCGAGGAACCGAAAAGTGACGAAAACCGATAGAAAGAAGAAAAACCAAAAACTGAAGATAAACCAAAACCAAAGTTTAGTTTCCAAACTAAAACCAAGTAACCTTCATTAGCTGGTATGGGTTGGCGTCAAAGACTTATGGCAGCAGGTGGTTATGTAAAGTAAAGAAAAAAATATTTTTTTATTTTTATAAAAATGCCCCATATAGAATGGATAGAAAATCTGCTAGAATAAAAGCAGAGTTGCAAAGATATGGTTGGAGAGTTTTCGAAGAAGTTTAAATATAGGAAGGGAAGACCCATAAAGTCTATGACAAATTGTCTGTCTCTTCGCTACGAAATGGATTTGGAAACAGCACGTGCCAATTAATCCAACAGACTAGAGAGGTTAGAAGAAGAACGTCTTATGGACATGCCTTTCGATGTTAGTGAACCCTAAGTTGAAGGACATGACGGCTTTGCCAGATTCTACTGGAAACATGACGAACAATTGCATCCTTTGAGAAAGGAAAAAAGGAAAAGGTGAAGACGCACACTGCTCCACATGGAAAGAAACAAGATATGCATATGAAAAGTATCGTGAAGTTAGAAGTCAAATTACATCTGGTCGAACCTTTACAGTAAACTTTGACGAAGGAAAGAACAAAGAAGGCTTCATGGGAGTACTTGCTGCCATACAAGACGGAAATAAGAAAGGACACAATCTCAAATTGACCATAACAGATTTGGATGGTCCACATTTACTATGCACATGGCAATGAACAAACAGCCGCAAAACTTCTTGACGCTTTTTAGCCATTTTAAATAATCTTCGGCTTGTTTCAAAAATTTTTCATTGACATATTTGCGACTATTGAATAAAGTAATACCTGCATTGAAATAGCTAGTGAATCCTTCACACCGACTACACGAATCATTAACTATAATTCCTGACATATTTTTAAGATCATAATCATATAATTCATCTATGTTTTGGACCACCAATGCATCTCCATCTAAATGTAAAAACCTCTCAAGTTCTGGATGTGCGTCCGGAAAAAGAAGTCGAATATATGTGTCATAACCAATCAGAAATATCTTAGGAGTTAAATATTGGGGTTTATATGTTTCGATATAGAATTTTGTATTCTTAATTGGACGAGCGGAAAAGTGTTTTCTATATTTTGATACAAGTTTCGAATTTATTGTTGCAATATAAAAAGAAATATGACGATTTTGATGAGTATTAATGATTGCATATATTGCTGGACCTAAATTTAAAAGATCACTTGACCATGCAAATAAAACATTCATTGTTTCAAAGAACTCACCATGAAATCCTTGGATTTCAACCGTTGAAGTGTAGCGAAAGATTAGAATTTCAGCGACCACTAAAGCAATGCAATAAAGTTGAAGGATAATATGGAACATTAATTCAAGTTTTATGAGTGCTCTCTGAAAGTAAACTACATAATTTATTCATTGGTTAGACATTCTAAATCTTTTTTAATATCGTCTATTATGAATGTTTTTCATACTTTAATGTTCACAATTTCTTAAATAAAATATTAAAATTCCCCAAATAATTATATTCACACATTTATTTAATAAAGGAAATATCAAGAAAAAGATCATCACAAATTGAATCATGAAAAAATAATTTATAACTATTCAATCAAAAGATAGTGAACCATTTATATATGTTTTTAAAATAAATATATAATATGAAGTTTTTGATATACTTATCAAAAATTGAATTGAAGCCGACAAAATTTGAGAGGTTATCGATTTTGTAATTTAATCGTTATCGTCTTTTTCTAAACGTGCATTTTTACATTAAAAGCAATGCAACTCCAAAATTAATTGGTATTTAGACTTAATTAGGTGCAGACAAACGAAATGCAGTCCAAATATTTTGGTGATATATGAATTACATAAATTTAGGGAAATTGAAATTATATTCTTTTTAAATTTTTAGGAAAACAGATTTATAGAATTGTTTAAGTCATCAAAATAATGCAGACTTAGGTCAAATTTTCCAAATTTAATCATTTGCAAGACTTTCAAGCGACTTCAAAATGTCGAAATATAAGTCCAAAAATAAAATTACGATTACAGTCTATCCTCAATTATTATCACGCTAATTATTGAGTGACCCATGCGTTCGTATGTATGTAATACCTTTTAAAAAGGAGATGAGAGAGATAAACTACATTTACAATTTAAATCTGATGTATTTACTTGTTACATTTACAAATGTAAATGTTTCTCGTAATGTTTACATTTTGTAAGTATAACGAATAAAAATGACGCACTTTTTTTACAAAGTCAAATTATTGTTCGATTTTTGCAGCTTGTAAACGATTAATTGTATAAAGCAATTGATATTAGCACGACATAACTGAATAATTCTAATATTGAAATCAAAAGCCCTTAAAATATCATGATATTTTAATTTCATAACAAATCTAGGAGACTATTTGATGAAAACATATCCGAGTGGGTTTTGTTGTATTATATAACTTGTTATTGACTTCTTAGCTTTCCAAATTTTTTTCGATAATGAGAAAACGAATGAAAAATCAACATTTGGTCCATTTAAAATTTGATTTGTTTACATTTTTTTTACTTTTTGAATTTCAATTTATATTTTCCTCAAGAAATACTTTAGATTTTAAGAAACTAAATCATATAATCTACTAAGAAAATATATTAAATCCTATAATACTCAAAGTTTTGTGATAAATCCGATCTTTTTTATTTTACTTTTATTATGTTTTTGCAAACTTAAGGTCCTCACTAGGTAAAACATAATACTCTTTGAAGTTAAGTATTTTCACAAAGAGAGGACCAACAATATCAAAATATTGAATAAAGATTTGTATTATTTTATTTATTTTTAAGAACATGTTTAAGAACCCTCATTATCTCCACGAATATTGCATATTTTTCTATTCTAAGACCACCAAAATTACGTTTTAATATAGAAAATAACATATTTATGTGATGCTAAAGTCGAAGTCCTTAAAAAATTAGTGTTAAACATCCATTTCTTACAAAATTGAAGAAATATATGTAAAATATAACACATAATTTAGTTATTTGACTCAATTATTAGTTATGCAATATCAGTTGTGTTTATATCTGCGTTATATCACGAGATGCATTGAATTGTCATAATTAGATCACCGTAAATCTTATCAATTTTTGATACACTTCCGGTGAAAAATTTAGCCTTGACAATAGGATGAAATATATTGTAAAAAAATAAATTTTAGATTTTGAAGTTTATCATTTCGAATAATGAAATATAAACAATACAAATTTTCTGTCGTTTCGAGATTCATAAATGATCGGAATCTTCCAGCTCCGACTGAAATAGAACTTTCGGAAGCTAATTTTCAAGACGAATCTTCTTTATTAAGATTTATTTTGGATATCCCTAAGGATTTAAGCTTTTCCATTGACTCATATTCAATGAATCTTTTGATACATTTCATTATCGAGCAATCTACACAAAATGAAACAATATTAAAATTCACAATTCAAAATATCACTTCTTCGAATATCTTTCAAATAGATTTGATACTACTGGAAAATTTATTCGAATATTTATCGCATTATATTAACAAGATTTTTTTCATTTTTTCATTAAAATTAATTCATTTTAAAGCTTTAGATAACATACAATACCTTTATTTATCAACATTTTCCGATCAATATGATGAGATATTACGTTTCATAAGCAGCAGTGACAATTCTCTCTATATCATCGATACATTTATTGCTTTGATTAAAAACAATATTCTTGACGTTGAATTCTTCCAAAACGCAGTTTTACTCAAGAAAGAAATTTTTTCTAGTATTATTGAGTACGAAAATCAATATTCAACTTATGCAATTGCAAATTTCTTTACAAAATTATTAAAATATTACCCAGGATATGCAACTGCTCTTCCATGTTCGGATATACTAATATCAAATTATTTCAACTTTTTTAATGACGTGAATTCAATTATAAATAACGAAGATTTTGTTTATCTTCTCAAATTTATAGTTTTATTTTATAAAGCAGTCGATATAACATCTGAGATGGCTTTAGAATTCATAAAAACACTTGAAATTCTGCGAAGTCTTTCTCCTCACTATTCATTTACAGAGTATGTAGTTCAGGGGTATTATTGTGTACTTCCTCTTATACCCATGCAAATTTAATCTACCGATTTTTTAAATTCACATGAATTTTTAATTAATTATGCAATTGAGAATTCAAATCTTCACAAATATTTGAAATTATATTCCAGATGTTTCCGCAGATTTGATAGCGATGAAATATTCAAAAATGTTTTTCATATCTTAAACCTTGTAGAAGTTACAACAGAATATTTATCAGAAAATCAGGATCTTTCTGAGAAATAAATCTTTATTTGCAACGATATCCTAACGAGGGTTAATTTAATTTTTATTTTTTATTTCAAGTTTGAGTAAACTTTCAAGATAATCTATATAAGCCTTTTGATGTTCTTCATCTAGATTCTTGTTTAATATGTGATGAATTTGATTTTTTTTTTGAAAATTCAAGATAAAATTCTTTTTTATCTTGATCAACAACATGAACAATTCGAGTACAGCGTAACATTTCATCAATATTTTCTGTTTTCTTCGTTTCTAGATATTTTTCAAATATTTCTTGCGGAATCTCATTTTGATATACCCATTTATTTTTTTCCGGATGCTGATCTTTGTACTTAACGAAATATTGCTTGACTATTCGCTCAGAAACAACATATTCGATCTCTTTTCTCTTTCTCATTGAATATTTGTGACACTTTTGAATTCAATCAAATCAAAAATATTTGAAATTGCTAGAATTTTTTTTCTTTCTCATGAATATTTGAAATGACTCAAAAGGAAAACTCGTTCGATTCAATTCAATTTTGAATCAGAATTTTTTAAGGACCAATAAATCAAATTATGTTAAGAAAATCTTTTTTTAACTCAGAGTATCAAAAGTACGTTAAACCTTCAATTTTATCTCATGTCGGAAAGCGAACCGACAATAGTGGAAGAGAATCAAACTATATCAGTATCCATCCAAGCTATTGTTGATGAAGAAAAAGGAGATGGAGCTGATATGCTTGATTTAATTCAAAATGAATTGAATTCTCGTAAAAAATTGAAATATAGAATGGAAATACCTGAAAATTCCCCAATTCCAATTCTCAAGGAAAGATATAGCAAATTAAAATTTACAGATCCTACAGAAGCTGCTATATTTATTGCAAAAGATTCATATAATTCTTTTTATCCATTAAATTTTGAGCAAGGAAAAAAGTTTCGTTGTCCTAACTGCCAATTTTGCATGGAGCTTGTAAAGACTCATGAAAATGGTCAACTTTTCTTCATTCCAGTAATTAAACACGAGCATAGAGCAAAGCAATGCAAGCCGAGTAACAATATACCAAAAATTCTTAAGTTGCAAGCAGGAAAAAAAGTCTATGAATTAGCAAATTCTGATAATGTTCCTCAATGCAAAGAAATTTTTGCAAAAGAATTGAATATTCCCAATGCAACTTATACGATGTTCCATAATATAGTAAATAAACTTAAAGGAACCACAAAGGGGGATAGAATTCAATCTTACAATTATTTCTCAACAATTTTTTCAATCATAAACAAAATCGAACAAGGATTCTGCGAAATGATTTTAGTTAAAGAAGTTAACAATGAAATTGAATTGCATACATTTAAGAAAGGTGATGAATTACCTGAAAATTCAAAAGACTTTCAAATTTATTCATTTATTGTAATTCCTCCAATAACTCATTTTTACATGCAAACACAAGCTTTTTGCGGAATAATTCAAATTGATGGAACATTTTTATTTTGTATTAAAAAAGGAAACTTACTCATTATTGGTACACCTGCACCAAATAATAGACTTATCCCTATTGCATTTGCATGGTCTGTTAGTGAAAATACGATAACAATTAAGGATATGCTCACTAAATTGAAATCTTTTATTCCACCAAGCAGATTCAAGAATATTTATTCCGATCAAGGTCCGGCAATTATAGCTGCTGTTAGAGAATCAGGCTTTTCTTGCGATCATAAATTTTGCTTACGTCATTTTGCAACAAAAAGGGAATACATCAATGTCTATTCCGAAATTGTTGAAGTCGCTTACGCAGACCATCCTCAAAAACGAATTGACTTGATTAAAAAGTTAGAAACTCGTTTACAAGAGGAATATCCAAACCGCGAAAATAATCAGGATCTCTTTAAGTACTTAGATAGTATTAACCCATTTGAAGGATTCGCTGACTACACCGCTGGCATACTCACAACATCTCTTATTGAATCCCTTAATGCCGAAATTAAAGATAAATGGGATACATATGAACCCGCCGAACTAATTATCCGTCTCATTGAACATGAATTCAATCTTGTTAAAAATGTTTTTTTAACAGGTGATTTTAAATCAGATAATATTATCAAAAATCTAAATGAAACTTTGAAACATTCAGATATGTTTAGCTCGGTATTATATGATCCAATTCAATAATTATATTATGCAACTTTTGGTCGCTATACATATTGCGTAAAAATTATGTCAGATTCACAATATTCATGCACATGTAAGCACATCGAATTATACGGATTACCTTGTATTCATGTAATCGCCGTATTGAATCACTTTTCGAACAAAAATCTTCTTAAAAATTTGAATGATGCAGTTCATGCTCGCTTCAAATGTTCAGAGTTTATGACTCCTGTGGAAGATTTAATGAAATTTTATGTTGACCAAGCATCTTTAAAAATTCCCGGAATAAATTTCAACCTGGGAGAGATTGAAAAATTAAGGGGAAAAAGGACTAGGATTAAAGCATTTTACGAAAAGTGATGCTGTGTTGTTAGTTATTTATTTACTTTTTTTAATATTTTTTAAAAAAATAAAAGAAAATTCAAATAATTTTGTATCTCCCATGATATATCGACCCACGAGTACTAATGTGGCTATAATTAGAGATTGCAACTCTATTATGATCATAGTCCGGTGATATACAATAAGATTCAAATTTTGAAAGAATTAAATTAATAAAATCCCGGTGAAAAAAATAAAAACAGCTTCTAAAAGTATAGTTATCTTAAAATACGAACTTCAACACAAGTTTTTTGATCCAATAGAAAATTGAATTCTTTGAATAAATAAAATATTTTATGTATTAACATATTAAATTTCCTAATTATTTTTTCTTCTTGGGAAAATTTTTGAATTCGAATAGAAAATTCAATAAATTGAAATTGGGTTGAAAGAATTCTCCATATTAACTTGTCATATATTTCAGATCATATAAATTAAGTTAATTAAATTTTTTAAAAACCTTAATAGGATAAAAAAAAGAATTTACACTCTCTCACTTTGAAAACGTAGAAAATGCCAATCTATTGGTATACATTTTAGTTTTGTTAAGTTTACAAAACAATTACTCTAGATTTTAAAGATTTATCAAGAATTTAGAGAATATCCTTCTCAAAACAACTTCAATAGCGAAGGATTAGTATTGAATCGGATTTGTAACATAATTATAGTACATTACAATACAATTTCTCCGACTTTTAAATATTTTTGAAATATTTACAAAATATGCTCTTTCTATCATCGATACTTTAATACAGAGCAAATTTAGTAAATGTCATCACGTTATTTTTTCATAAATCGTTTTCGAACTTTTGAAATATTTATTTTAAACCAGTTTTCTACATTTAATATGTGAATTATATCAAAAGTAGATGGGCGATACTTGTAAATCTATTTAAACTATTAGTTTGCTATTATTGAAGAACTTTATAATTTTTTTTTCTTATGTATGGAATTAAAGATAATTTTGCTGATTCCAACTGGTTTTTCTATATGAGTTAAATATGCCAAGTGAAATTGGACTTGCCAATATTGTAAATTGAAGTATGGACTATATATCGATTTTCATTGATTGATGAATAACTCGGAGTAATGTAATTGTTGATAATGAAAAATAGTTTTCAATTGCTGGTAAGGGCCAATGTATGTTCAATAGCTCCGAAAGCAAAAAATGCACGTTTAGAAAAAGACGATAACGATTAAATTACAAAATCGATAACGACGACGATTAAATTACAAAATCAATAATGACCCGAAAATTAACGTTCTAATATTGTGATTTCTTTCCTGAGTTGCTTCATTTCCCTGCGAATTATCGAATAAAATCAATTTTTCATAGCCACAACGGATAAATTGTTAAAATTATTAATCTTTTTTTTTAATCTAGCCATTTTTCCATTGCAATGCTTAAATTATAATTCTGTTTAGTATGTTAATCTGGTAATCATCATAGAAGTTAAAAGTGTTGCATTTAAAACTCCTCTAAAAAATAATCTTTTCACCATTGTTTTAAATACAAGAAAATATCTCGCGATCATATTTTCCTCACATAGTATTTATATATTTGTTGGATTTCCAATGACTATCATTTGAAATGTAAAAATTCTTTTCGATTAATTCTGAAAGATATTTTCACAACTTTGATCTAGATCATGGCATGCAATTTTATGAGAAAATATAAAGTGATCTCAAAAATTTAAGAAATAATCCAAAAATTGAAACCGTGAGGGGATTTTTAATTTTTAAACTATTTTAAATTAAATTTTAGTAATATTTAAGTTCACATATAATAGAGATAACATAGTAGTTTGGAATTTAGATGCTACAAGGCTGATAGTCAAAATGGTCAAGGTATAATTACTTAGGAATGAACTCTTCACATATAGATATGTTTCGACTTTCACTCCACAGAAGAGGTTGTTCTTTGTAATAATTATAGTAACAATTCCATAGTTTGTGAGCTGCATATGATTTATCCTTACATTTTTTGTTATAGGGTTTACAGTATTCAATTTTATAAAAATGAACAATTTTAGTTTTGTTACAAAATTTCGTTAGGTTATATTCATTGTATTCTTGAGGAAACGTTATTTTCGAATGCTCAAATAGTTTATTTAAGACAGTTTGATCATTGAACCACGTTGGTTTATTCTTGTTTAGCCATTTTAAATAATCTTCGGCTTGTTTCAAAAATTTTTCATTGACATATTTGCGACTATTGAATAAAGTAATACCTGCATTGAAATAGCTAGTGAATCCTTCACACCGACTACACGAATCATTAACTATAATTCCTGACATATTTTTAAGATCATAATCATATAATTCATCTATGTTTTGGACCACCAATGCATCTCCATCTAAATGTAAAAACCTCTCAAGTTCTGGATGTGCGTCCGGAAAAAGAAGTCGAATATATGTGTCATAACCAATCAGAAATATCTTAGGAGTTAAATATTGGGG
Source organism: Trichomonas vaginalis G3 (assembly GCF_026262505.1). Taxonomy (NCBI): domain Eukaryota; phylum Parabasalia; order Trichomonadida; family Trichomonadidae; genus Trichomonas; species Trichomonas vaginalis. Next base: position 15,395,435 of record NC_067205.1, read on the forward strand.
TTTATATGTTTCGATATAGAATTTTGTATTCTTAATTGGACGAGCGGAAAAGTGTTTTCTATATTTTGATACAAGTTTCGAATTTATTGTTGCAATATAAAAAGAAATATGACGATTTTGATGAGTATTAATGATTGCATATATTGCTGGACCTAAATTTAAAAGATCACTTGACCATGCAAATAAAACATTCATTGTTTCAAAGAACTCACCATGAAATCCTTGGATTTCAACCGTTGAAGTGTAGCGAAAGATTAGAATTTCAGCGACCACTAAAGCAATGCAATAAAGTTGAAGGATAATATGGAACATTAATTCAAGTTTTATGAGTGCTCTCTGAAAGTAAACTACATAATTTATTCATTGGTTAGACATTCTAAATCTTTTTTAATATCGTCTATTATGAATGTTTTTCATACTTTAATGTTCACAATTTCTTAAATAAAATATTAAAATTCCCCAAATAATTATATTCACACATTTATTTAATAAAGGAAATATCAAGAAAAAGATCATCACAAATTGAATCATGAAAAAATAATTTATAACTATTCAATCAAAAGATAGTGAACCATTTATATATGTTTTTAAAATAAATATATAATATGAAGTTTTTGATATACTTATCAAAAATTGAATTGAAGCCGACAAAATTTGAGAGGTTATCGATTTTGTAATTTAATCGTTATCGTCTTTTTCTAAACGTGCATTTTTACATTAAAAGCAATGCAACTCCAAAATTAATTGGTATTTAGACCTTAATTAGGTGCAGACAAACGAAATGCAGTCCAAATATTTTGGTGATATATGAATTACATAAATTTAGGGAAATTGAAATTATATCTTTTTAAATTTTTAGGAAAACAGATTTATAGAATTGTTTAAGTCATCAAAATAATGCAGACTTAGGTCAAATTTTCCAAATTTAATCATTTGCAAGACTTTCAAGCGACTTCAAAATGTCGAAATATAAGTCCAAAAATAAAATTACGATTACAGTCTATCCTCAATTATTATCACGCTAATTATTGAGTGACCCATGCGTTCGTATGTATGTAATACCTTTTAAAAAGGAGATGAGAGAGATAAACTACATTTACAATTTAAATCTGATGTATTTACTTGTTACATTTACAAATGTAAATGTTTCTCGTAATGTTTACATTTTGTAAGTATAACGAATAAAAATGACGCACTTTTTTTACAAAGTCAAATTATTGTTCGATTTTTGCAGCTTGTAAACGATTAATTGTATAAAGCAATTGATATTAGCACGACATAACTGAATAATTCTAATATTGAAATCAAAAGCCCTTAAAATATCATGATATTTTAATTTCATAACAAATCTAGGAGACTATTTGATGAAAACATATCCGAGTGGGTTTTGTTGTATTATATAACTTGTTATTGACTTCTTAGCTTTCCAAATTTTTTTCGATAATGAGAAAACGAATGAAAAATCAACATTTGGTCCATTTAAAATTTGATTTGTTTACATTTTTTTTTACTTTTTGAATTTCAATTTATATTTTCCTCAAGAAATACTTTAGATTTTAAGAAACTAAATCATATAATCTACTAAGAAAATATATTAAATCCTATAATACTCAAAGTTTTGTGATAAATCCGATCTTTTTTATTTTACTTTTATTATGTTTTTGCAAACTTAAGGTCCTCACTAGGTAAAACATAATACTCTTTGAAGTTAAGTATTTTCACAAAGAGAGGACCAACAATATCAAAATATTGAATAAAGATTTGTATTATTTTATTTATTTTTAAGAACATGTTTAAGAACCCTCATTATCTCCACGAATATTGCATATTTTTCTATTCTAAGACCACCAAAATTACGTTTTAATATAGAAAATAACATATTTATGTGATGCTAAAGTCGAAGTCCTTAAAAAATTAGTGTTAAACATCCATTTCTTACAAAATTGAAGAAATATATGTAAAATATAACACATAATTTAGTTATTTGACTCAATTATTAGTTATGCAATATCAGTTGTGTTTATATCTGCGTTATATCACGAGATGCATTGAATTGTCATAATTAGATCACCGTAAATCTTATCAATTTTTGATACACTTCCGGTGAAAAATTTAGCCTTGACAATAGGATGAAATATATTGTAAAAAAATAAATTTTAGATTTTGAAGTTTATCATTTCGAATAATGAAATATAAACAATACAAATTTTCTGTCGTTTCGAGATTCATAAATGATCGGAATCTTCCAGCTCCGACTGAAATAGAACTTTCGGAAGCTAATTTTCAAGACGAATCTTCTTTATTAAGATTTATTTTGGATATCCCTAAGGATTTAAGCTTTTCCATTGACTCATATTCAATGAATCTTTTGATACATTTCATTATCGAGCAATCTACACAAAATGAAACAATATTAAAATTCACAATTCAAAATATCACTTCTTCGAATATCTTTCAAATAGATTTGATACTACTGGAAAATTTATTCGAATATTTATCGCATTATATTAACAAGATTTTTTTCATTTTTTCATTAAAATTAATTCATTTTAAAGCTTTAGATAACATACAATACCTTTATTTATCAACATTTTCCGATCAATATGATGAGATATTACGTTTCATAAGCAGCAGTGACAATTCTCTCTATATCATCGATACATTTATTGCTTTGATTAAAAACAATATTCTTGACGTTGAATTCTTCCAAAACGCAGTTTTACTCAAGAAAGAAATTTTTTCTAGTATTATTGAGTACGAAAATCAATATTCAACTTATGCAATTGCAAATTTCTTTACAAAATTATTAAAATATTACCCAGGATATGCAACTGCTCTTCCATGTTCGGATATACTAATATCAAATTATTTCAACTTTTTTAATGACGTGAATTCAATTATAAATAACGAAGATTTTGTTTATCTTCTCAAATTTATAGTTTTATTTTATAAAGCAGTCGATATAACATCTGAGATGGCTTTAGAATTCATAAAAACACTTGAAATTCTGCGAAGTCTTTCTCCTCACTATTCATTTACAGAGTATGTAGTTCAGGGGTATTATTGTGTACTTCCTCTTATACCCATGCAAATTTAATCTACCGATTTTTTAAATTCACATGAATTTTTAATTAATTATGCAATTGAGAATTCAAATCTTCACAAATATTTGAAATTATATTCCAGATGTTTCCGCAGATTTGATAGCGATGAAATATTCAAAAATGTTTTTCATATCTTAAACCTTGTAGAAGTTACAACAGAATATTTATCAGAAAATCAGGATCTTTCTGAGAAATAAATCTTTATTTGCAACGATATCCTAACGAGGGTTAATTTAATTTTTATTTTTTATTTCAAGTTTGAGTAAACTTTCAAGATAATCTATATAAGCCTTTTGATGTTCTTCATCTAGATTCTTGTTTAATATGTGATGAATTTGATTTTTTTTTTGAAAATTCAAGATAAAATTCTTTTTTATCTTGATCAACAACATGAACAATTCGAGTACAGCGTAACATTTCATCAATATTTTCTGTTTTCTTCGTTTCTAGATATTTTTCAAATATTTCTTGCGGAATCTCATTTTGATATACCCATTTATTTTTTTCCGGATGCTGATCTTTGTACTTAACGAAATATTGCTTGACTATTCGCTCAGAAACAACATATTCGATCTCTTTTCTCTTTCTCATTGAATATTTGTGACACTTTTGAATTCAATCAAATCAAAAATATTTGAAATTGCTAGAATTTTTTTTCTTTCTCATGAATATTTGAAATGACTCAAAAGGAAAACTCGTTCGATTCAATTCAATTTTGAATCAGAATTTTTTAAGGACCAATAAATCAAATTATGTTAAGAAAATCTTTTTTTAACTCAGATTATCAAAAGTACGTTAAACCTTCAATTTTATCTCATGTCGGAAAGCGAACCGACAATAGTGGAAGAGAATCAAACTATATCAGTATCCATCCAAGCTATTGTTGATGAAGAAAAAGGAGATGGAGCTGATATGCTTGATTTAATTCAAAATGAATTGAATTCTCGTAAAAAATTGAAATATAGAATGGAAATACCTGAAAATTCCCCAATTCCAATTCTCAAGGAAAGATATAGCAAATTAAAATTTACAGATCCTACAGAAGCTGCTATATTTATTGCAAAAGATTCATATAATTCTTTTTATCCATTAAATTTTGAGCAAGGAAAAAAGTTTCGTTGTCCTAACTGCCAATTTTGCATGGAGCTTGTAAAGACTCATGAAAATGGTCAACTTTTCTTCATTCCAGTAATTAAACACGAGCATAGAGCAAAGCAATGCAAGCCGAGTAACAATATACCAAAAATTCTTAAGTTGCAAGCAGGAAAAAAAGTCTATGAATTAGCAAATTCTGATAATGTTCCTCAATGCAAAGAAATTTTTGCAAAAGAATTGAATATTCCCAATGCAACTTATACGATGTTCCATAATATAGTAAATAAACTTAAAGGAACCACAAAGGGGATAGAATTCAATCTTACAATTATTTCTCAACAATTTTTTCAATCATAAACAAAATCGAACAAGGATTCTGCGAAATGATTTTAGTTAAAGAAGTTAACAATGAAATTGAATTGCATACATTTAAGAAAGGTGATGAATTACCTGAAAATTCAAAAGACTTTCAAATTTATTCATTTATTGTAATTCCTCCAATAACTCATTTTTACATGCAAACACAAGCTTTTTGCGGAATAATTCAAATTGATGGAACATTTTTATTTTGTATTAAAAAAGGAAACTTACTCATTATTGGTACACCTGCACCAAATAATAGACTTATCCCTATTGCATTTGCATGGTCTGTTAGTGAAAATACGATAACAATTAAGGATATGCTCACTAAATTGAAATCTTTTATTCCACCAAGCAGATTCAAGAATATTTATTCCGATCAAGGTCCGGCAATTATAGCTGCTGTTAGAGAATCAGGCTTTTCTTGCGATCATAAATTTTGCTTACGTCATTTTGCAACAAAAAGGGAATACATCAATGTCTATTCCGAAATTGTTGAAGTCGCTTACGCAGACCATCCTCAAAAACGAATTGACTTGATTAAAAAGTTAGAAACTCGTTTACAAGAGGAATATCCAAACCGCGAAAATAATCAGGATCTCTTTAAGTACTTAGATAGTATTAACCCATTTGAAGGATTCGCTGACTACACCGCTGGCATACTCACAACATCTCTTATTGAATCCCTTAATGCCGAAATTAAAGATAAATGGGATACATATGAACCCGCCGAACTAATTATCCGTCTCATTGAACATGAATTCAATCTTGTTAAAAATGTTTTAACAGGTGATTTTAAATCAGATAATATTATCAAAAATCTAAATGAAACTTTGAAACATTCAGATATGTTTAGCTCGGTATTATATGATCCAATTCAATAATTATATTATGCAACTTTTGGTCGCTATACATATTGCGTAAAAATTATGTCAGATTCACAATATTCATGCACATGTAAGCACATCGAATTATACGGATTACCTTGTATTCATGTAATCGCCGTATTGAATCACTTTTCGAACAAAAATCTTCTTAAAAATTTGAATGATGCAGTTCATGCTCGCTTCAAATGTTCAGAGTTTATGACTCCTGTGGAAGATTTAATGAAATTTTATGTTGACCAAGCATCTTTAAAAATTCCCGGAATAAATTTCAACCTGGGAGAGATTGAAAAATTAAGGGGAAAAAGGACTAGGATTAAAGCATTTTACGAAAAGTGATGCTGTGTTGTTAGTTATTTATTTACTTTTTTTAATATTTTTTAAAAAAATAAAAGAAAATTCAAATAATTTTGTATCTCCCATGATATATCGACCCACGAGTACTAATGTGGCTATAATTAGAGATTGCAACTCTATTATGATCATAGTCCGGTGATATACAATAAGATTCAAATTTTGAAAGAATTAAATTAATAAAATCCCGGTGAAAAAAATAAAAACAGCTTCTAAAAGTATAGTTATCTTAAAATACGAACTTCAACACAAGTTTTTTGATCCAATAGAAAATTGAATTCTTTGAATAAATAAAATATTTTATGTATTAACATATTAAATTTCCTAATTATTTTTTCTTCTTGGGAAAATTTTTGAATTCGAATAGAAAATTCAATAAATTGAAATTGGGTTGAAAGAATTCTCCATATTAACTTGTCATATATTTCAGATCATATAAATTAAGTTAATTAAATTTTTTAAAAACCTTAATAGGATAAAAAAAAGAATTTACACTCTCTCACTTTGAAAACGTAGAAAATGCCAATCTATTGGTATACATTTTAGTTTTGTTAAGTTTACAAAACAATTACTCTAGATTTTAAAGATTTATCAAGAATTTAGAGAATATCCTTCTCAAAACAACTTCAATAGCGAAGGATTAGTATTGAATCGGATTTGTAACATAATTATAGTACATTACAATACAATTTCTCCGACTTTTAAATATTTTTGAAATATTTACAAAATATGCTCTTTCTATCATCGATACTTTAATACAGAGCAAATTTAGTAAATGTCATCACGTTATTTTTTCATAAATCGTTTTCGAACTTTTGAAATATTTATTTTAAACCAGTTTTCTACATTTAATATGTGAATTATATCAAAAGTAGATGGGCGATACTTGTAAATCTATTTAAACTATTAGTTTGCTATTATTGAAGAACTTTATAATTTTTTTTTTCTTATGTATGGAATTAAAGATAATTTTGCTGATTCCAACTGGTTTTTCTATATGAGTTAAATATGCCAAGTGAAATTGGACTTGCCAATATTGTAAATTGAAGTATGGACTATATATCGATTTTCATTGATTGATGAATAACTCGGAGTAATGTAATTGTTGATAATGAAAAATAGTTTTCAATTGCTGGTAAGGGCCAATGTATGTTCAATAGCTCCGAAAGCAAAAAATGCACGTTTAGAAAAAGACGATAACGATTAAATTACAAAATCGATAACGACGACGATTAAATTACAAAATCAATAATGACCCGAAAATTAACGTTCTAATATTGTGATTTCTTTCCTGAGTTGCTTCATTTCCCTGCGAATTATCGAATAAAATCAATTTTTCATAGCCACAACGGATAAATTGTTAAAATTATTAATCTTTTTTTTTAATCTAGCCATTTTTCCATTGCAATGCTTAAATTATAATTCTGTTTAGTATGTTAATCTGGTAATCATCATAGAAGTTAAAAGTGTTGCATTTAAAACTCCTCTAAAAAATAATCTTTTCACCATTGTTTTAAATACAAGAAAATATCTCGCGATCATATTTTCCTCACATAGTATTTATATATTTGTTGGATTTCCAATGACTATCATTTGAAATGTAAAAATTCTTTTCGATTAATTCTGAAAGATATTTTCACAACTTTGATCTAGATCATGGCATGCAATTTTATGAGAAAATATAAAGTGATCTCAAAAATTTAAGAAATAATCCAAAAATTGAAACCGTGAGGGGATTTTTAATTTTTAAACTATTTTAAATTAAATTTTAGTAATATTTAAGTTCACATATAATAGAGATAACATAGTAGTTTGGAATTTAGATGCTACAAGGCTGATAGTCAAAATGGTCAAGGTATAATTACTTAGGAATGAACTCTTCACATATAGATATGTTTCGACTTTCACTCCACAGAAGAGGTTGTTCTTTGTAATAATTATAGTAACAATTCCATAGTTTGTGAGCTGCATATGATTTATCCTTACATTTTTTGTTATAGGGTTTACAGTATTCAATTTTATAAAAATGAACAATTTTAGTTTTGTTACAAAATTTCGTTAGGTTATATTCATTGTATTCTTGAGGAAACGTTATTTTCGAATGCTCAAATAGTTTATTTAAGACAGTTTGATCATTGAACACGTTGGTTTATTCTTGTTTAGCCATTTTAAATAATCTTCGGCTTGTTTCAAAAATTTTTCATTGACATATTTGCGACTATTGAATAAAGTAATACCTGCATTGAAATAGCTAGTGAATCCTTCACACCGACTACACGAATCATTAACTATAATTCCTGACATATTTTTAAGATCATAATCATATAATTCATCTATGTTTTGGACCACCAATGCATCTCCATCTAAATGTAAAAACCTCTCAAGTTCTGGATGTGCGTCCGGAAAAAGAAGTCGAATATATGTGTCATAACCAATCAGAAATATCTTAGGAGTTAAATATTGGGGTTTATATGTTTCGATATAGAATTTTGTATTCTTAATTGGACGAGCGGAAAAGTGTTTTCTATATTTTGATACAAGTTTCGAATTTATTGTTGCAATATAAAAAGAAATATGACGATTTTGATGAGTATTAATGATTGCATATATTGCTGGACCTAAATTTAAAAGATCACTTGACCATGCAAATAAAACATTCATTGTTTCAAAGAACTCACCATGAAATCCTTGGATTTCAACCGTTGAAGTGTAGCGAAAGATTAGAATTTCAGCGACCACTAAAGCAATGCAATAAAGTTGAAGGATAATATGGAACATTAATTCAAGTTTTATGAGTGCTCTCTGAAAGTAAACTACATAATTTATTCATTGGTTAGACATTCTAAATCTTTTTTAATATCGTCTATTATGAATGTTTTTCATACTTTAATGTTCACAATTTCTTAAATAAAATATTAAAATTCCCCAAATAATTATATTCACACATTTATTTAATAAAGGAAATATCAAGAAAAAGATCATCACAAATTGAATCATGAAAAAATAATTTATAACTATTCAATCAAAAGATAGTGAACCATTTATATATGTTTTTAAAATAAATATATAATATGAAGTTTTTGATATACTTATCAAAAATTGAATTGAAGCCGACAAAATTTGAGAGGTTATCGATTTTGTAATTTAATCGTTATCGTCTTTTTCTAAACGTGCATTTTTACATTAAAAGCAATGCAACTCCAAAATTAATTGGTATTTAGACTTTAATTAGGTGCAGACAAACGAAATGCAGTCCAAATATTTTGGTGATATATGAATTACATAAATTTAGGGAAATTGAAATTATATCTTTTTAAATTTTTAGGAAAACAGATTTATAGAATTGTTTAAGTCATCAAAATAATGCAGACTTAGGTCAAATTTTCCAAATTTAATCATTTGCAAGACTTTCAAGCGACTTCAAAATGTCGAAATATAAGTCCAAAAATAAAATTACGATTACAGTCTATCCTCAATTATTATCACGCTAATTATTGAGTGACCCATGCGTTCGTATGTATGTAATACCTTTTAAAAAGGAGATGAGAGAGATAAACTACATTTACAATTTAAATCTGATGTATTTACTTGTTACATTTACAAATGTAAATGTTTCTCGTAATGTTTACATTTTGTAAGTATAACGAATAAAAATGACGCACTTTTTTTACAAAGTCAAATTATTGTTCGATTTTTGCAGCTTGTAAACGATTAATTGTATAAAGCAATTGATATTAGCACGACATAACTGAATAATTCTAATATTGAAATCAAAAGCCCTTAAAATATCATGATATTTTAATTTCATAACAAATCTAGGAGACTATTTGATGAAAACATATCCGATGTGGTTTTTGTTGTATTATATAACTTGTTATTGACTTCTTAGCTTTCCAAATTTTTTTCGATAATGAGAAAACGAATGAAAAATCAACATTTGGTCCATTTAAAATTTGATTTGTTTACATTTTTTTTACTTTTTGAATTTCAATTTATATTTTCCTCAAGAAATACTTTAGATTTTAAGAAACTAAATCATATAATCTACTAAGAAAATATATTAAATCCTATAATACTCAAAGTTTTGTGATAAATCCGATCTTTTTTATTTTACTTTTATTATGTTTTTGCAAACTTAAGGTCCTCACTAGGTAAAACATAATACTCTTTGAAGTTAAGTATTTTCACAAAGAGAGGACCAACAATATCAAAATATTGAATAAAGATTTGTATTATTTTATTTATTTTTAAGAACATGTTTAAGAACCCTCATTATCTCCACGAATATTGCATATTTTTCTATTCTAAGACCACCAAAATTACGTTTTAATATAGAAAATAACATATTTATGTGATGCTAAAGTCGAAGTCCTTAAAAAATTAGTGTTAAACATCCATTTCTTACAAAATTGAAGAAATATATGTAAAATATAACACATAATTTAGTTATTTGACTCAATTATTAGTTATGCAATATCAGTTGTGTTTATATCTGCGTTATATCACGAGATGCATTGAATTGTCATAATTAGATCACCGTAAATCTTATCAATTTTTGATACACTTCCGGTGAAAAATTTAGCCTTGACAATAGGATGAAATATATTGTAAAAAAATAAATTTTAGATTTTGAAGTTTATCATTTCGAATAATGAAATATAAACAATACAAATTTTCTGTCGTTTCGAGATTCATAAATGATCGGAATCTTCCAGCTCCGACTGAAATAGAACTTTCGGAAGCTAATTTTCAAGACGAATCTTCTTTATTAAGATTTATTTTGGATATCCCTAAGGATTTAAGCTTTTCCATTGACTCATATTCAATGAATCTTTTGATACATTTCATTATCGAGCAATCTACACAAAATGAAACAATATTAAAATTCACAATTCAAAATATCACTTCTTCGAATATCTTTCAAATAGATTTGATACTACTGGAAAATTTATTCGAATATTTATCGCATTATATTAACAAGATTTTTTTCATTTTTTCATTAAAATTAATTCATTTTAAAGCTTTAGATAACATACAATACCTTTATTTATCAACATTTTCCGATCAATATGATGAGATATTACGTTTCATAAGCAGCAGTGACAATTCTCTCTATATCATCGATACATTTATTGCTTTGATTAAAAACAATATTCTTGACGTTGAATTCTTCCAAAACGCAGTTTTACTCAAGAAAGAAATTTTTTCTAGTATTATTGAGTACGAAAATCAATATTCAACTTATGCAATTGCAAATTTCTTTACAAAATTATTAAAATATTACCCAGGATATGCAACTGCTCTTCCATGTTCGGATATACTAATATCAAATTATTTCAACTTTTTTAATGACGTGAATTCAATTATAAATAACGAAGATTTTGTTTATCTTCTCAAATTTATAGTTTTATTTTATAAAGCAGTCGATATAACATCTGAGATGGCTTTAGAATTCATAAAAACACTTGAAATTCTGCGAAGTCTTTCTCCTCACTATTCATTTACAGAGTATGTAGTTCAGGGGTATTATTGTGTACTTCCTCTTATACCCATGCAAATTTAATCTACCGATTTTTTAAATTCACATGAATTTTTAATTAATTATGCAATTGAGAATTCAAATCTTCACAAATATTTGAAATTATATTCCAGATGTTTCCGCAGATTTGATAGCGATGAAATATTCAAAAATGTTTTTCATATCTTAAACCTTGTAGAAGTTACAACAGAATATTTATCAGAAAATCAGGATCTTTCTGAGAAATAAATCTTTATTTGCAACGATATCCTAACGAGGGTTAATTTAATTTTTATTTTTTATTTCAAGTTTGAGTAAACTTTCAAGATAATCTATATAAGCCTTTTGATGTTCTTCATCTAGATTCTTGTTTAATATGTGATGAATTTGATTTTTTTTTTGAAAATTCAAGATAAAATTCTTTTTTATCTTGATCAACAACATGAACAATTCGAGTACAGCGTAACATTTCATCAATATTTTCTGTTTTCTTCGTTTCTAGATATTTTTCAAATATTTCTTGCGGAATCTCATTTTGATATACCCATTTATTTTTTTCCGGATGCTGATCTTTGTACTTAACGAAATATTGCTTGACTATTCGCTCAGAAACAACATATTCGATCTCTTTTCTCTTTCTCATTGAATATTTGTGACACTTTTGAATTCAATCAAATCAAAAATATTTGAAATTGCTAGAATTTTTTTTCTTTCTCATGAATATTTGAAATGACTCAAAAGGAAAACTCGTTCGATTCAATTCAATTTTGAATCAGAATTTTTTAAGGACCAATAAATCAAATTATGTTAAGAAAATCTTTTTTTAACTCAGAGTATCAAAAGTACGTTAAACCTTCAATTTTATCTCATGTCGGAAAGCGAACCGACAATAGTGGAAGAGAATCAAACTATATCAGTATCCATCCAAGCTATTGTTGATGAAGAAAAAGGAGATGGAGCTGATATGCTTGATTTAATTCAAAATGAATTGAATTCTCGTAAAAAATTGAAATATAGAATGGAAATACCTGAAAATTCCCCAATTCCAATTCTCAAGGAAAGATATAGCAAATTAAAATTTACAGATCCTACAGAAGCTGCTATATTTATTGCAAAAGATTCATATAATTCTTTTTATCCATTAAATTTTGAGCAAGGAAAAAAGTTTCGTTGTCCTAACTGCCAATTTTGCATGGAGCTTGTAAAGACTCATGAAAATGGTCAACTTTTCTTCATTCCAGTAATTAAACACGAGCATAGAGCAAAGCAATGCAAGCCGAGTAACAATATACCAAAAATTCTTAAGTTGCAAGCAGGAAAAAAAGTCTATGAATTAGCAAATTCTGATAATGTTCCTCAATGCAAAGAAATTTTTGCAAAAGAATTGAATATTCCCAATGCAACTTATACGATGTTCCATAATATAGTAAATAAACTTAAAGGAACCACAAAGGGGGATAGAATTCAATCTTACAATTATTTCTCAACAATTTTTTCAATCATAAACAAAATCGAACAAGGATTCTGCGAAATGATTTTAGTTAAAGAAGTTAACAATGAAATTGAATTGCATACATTTAAGAAAGGTGATGAATTACCTGAAAATTCAAAAGACTTTCAAATTTATTCATTTATTGTAATTCCTCCAATAACTCATTTTTACATGCAAACACAAGCTTTTTGCGGAATAATTCAAATTGATGGAACGTTTTTATTTTGTATTAAAAAAGGAAACTTACTCATTATTGGTACACCTGCACCAAATAATAGACTTATCCCTATTGCATTTGCATGGTCTGTTAGTGAAAATACGATAACAATTAAGGATATGCTCACTAAATTGAAATCTTTTATTCCACCAAGCAGATTCAAGAATATTTATTCCGATCAAGGTCCGGCAATTATAGCTGCTGTTAGAGAATCAGGCTTTTCTTGCGATCATAAATTTTGCTTACGTCATTTTGCAACAAAAAGGGAATACATCAATGTCTATTCCGAAATTGTTGAAGTCGCTTACGCAGACCATCCTCAAAAACGAATTGACTTGATTAAAAAGTTAGAAACTCGTTTACAAGAGGAATATCCAAACCGCGAAAATAATCAGGATCTCTTTAAGTACTTAGATAGTATTAACCCATTTGAAGGATTCGCTGACTACACCGCTGGCATACTCACAACATCTCTTATTGAATCCCTTAATGCCGAAATTAAAGATAAATGGGATACATATGAACCCGCCGAACTAATTATCCGTCTCATTGAACATGAATTCAATCTTGTTAAAAATGTTTTAACAGGTGATTTTAAATCAGATAATATTATCAAAAATCTAAATGAAACTTTGAAACATTCAGATATGTTTAGCTCGGTATTATATGATCCAATTCAATAATTATATTATGCAACTTTTGGTCGCTATACATATTGCGTAAAAATTATGTCAGATTCACAATATTCATGCACATGTAAGCACATCGAATTATACGGATTACCTTGTATTCATGTAATCGCCGTATTGAATCACTTTTCGAACAAAAATCTTCTTAAAAATTTGAATGATGCAGTTCATGCTCGCTTCAAATGTTCAGAGTTTATGACTCCTGTGGAAGATTTAATGAAATTTTATGTTGACCAAGCATCTTTAAAAATTCCCGGAATAAATTTCAACCTGGGAGAGATTGAAAAATTAAGGGGAAAAAGGACTAGGATTAAAGCATTTTACGAAAAGTGATGCTGTGTTGTTAGTTATTTATTTACTTTTTTTAATATTTTTAAAAAAATAAAAGAAAATTCAAATAATTTTGTATCTCCCATGATATATCGACCCACGAGTACTAATGTGGCTATAATTAGAGATTGCAACTCTATTATGATCATAGTCCGGTGATATACAATAAGATTCAAATTTTGAAAGAATTAAATTAATAAAATCCCGGTGAAAAAAATAAAAACAGCTTCTAAAAGTATAGTTATCTTAAAATACGAACTTCAACACAAGTTTTTTGATCCAATAGAAAATTGAATTCTTTGAATAAATAAAATATTTTATGTATTAACATATTAAATTTCCTAATTATTTTTTCTTCTTGGGAAAATTTTTGAATTCGAATAGAAAATTCAATAAATTGAAATTGGGTTGAAAGAATTCTCCATATTAACTTGTCATATATTTCAGATCATATAAATTAAGTTAATTAAATTTTTTAAAAACCTTAATAGGATAAAAAAAAGAATTTACACTCTCTCACTTTGAAAACGTAGAAAATGCCAATCTATTGGTATACATTTTAGTTTTGTTAAGTTTACAAAACAATTACTCTAGATTTTAAAGATTTATCAAGAATTTAGAGAATATCCTTCTCAAAACAACTTCAATAGCGAAGGATTAGTATTGAATCGGATTTGTAACATAATTATAGTACATTACAATACAATTTCTCCGACTTTTAAATATTTTTGAAATATTTACAAAATATGCTCTTTCTATCATCGATACTTTAATACAGAGCAAATTTAGTAAATGTCATCACGTTATTTTTTCATAAATCGTTTTCGAACTTTTGAAATATTTATTTTAAACCAGTTTTCTACATTTAATATGTGAATTATATCAAAAGTAGATGGGCGATACTTGTAAATCTATTTAAACTATTAGTTTGCTATTATTGAAGAACTTTATAATTTTTTTTTCTTATGTATGGAATTAAAGATAATTTTGCTGATTCCAACTGGTTTTTCTATATGAGTTAAATATGCCAAGTGAAATTGGACTTGCCAATATTGTAAATTGAAGTATGGACTATATATCGATTTTCATTGATTGATGAATAACTCGGAGTAATGTAATTGTTGATAATGAAAAATAGTTTTCAATTGCTGGTAAGGGCCAATGTATGTTCAATAGCTCCGAAAGCAAAAAATGCACGTTTAGAAAAAGACGATAACGATTAAATTACAAAATCGATAACGACGACGATTAAATTACAAAATCAATAATGACCCGAAAATTAACGTTCTAATATTGTGATTTCTTTCCTGAGTTGCTTCATTTCCCTGGCGAATTTATAATCAATTTTTCATAGCCACAACGGGATAAATTGTTAAAATTATTAATCTTTTTTTTTAATCTAGCCATTTTTCCATTGCAATGCTTAAATTATAATTCTGTTTAGTATGTTAATCTGGTAATCATCATAGAAGTTAAAAGTGTTGCATTTAAAACTCCTCTAAAAAATAATCTTTTCACCATTGTTTTAAATACAAGAAAATATCTCGCGATCATATTTTCCTCACATAGTATTTATATATTTGTTGGATTTCCAATGACTATCATTTGAAATGTAAAAATTCTTTTCGATTAATTCTGAAAGATATTTTCACAACTTTGATCTAGATCATGGCATGCAATTTTATGAGAAAATATAAAGTGATCTCAAAAATTTAAGAAATAATCCAAAAATTGAAACCGTGAGGGGATTTTTAATTTTTAAACTATTTTAAATTAAATTTTAGTAATATTTAAGTTCACATATAATAGAGATAACATAGTAGTTTGGAATTTAGATGCTACAAGGCTGATAGTCAAAATGGTCAAGGTATAATTACTTAGGAATGAACTCTTCACATATAGATATGTTTCGACTTTCACTCCACAGAAGAGGTTGTTCTTTGTAATAATTATAGTAACAATTCCATAGTTTGTGAGCTGCATATGATTTATCCTTACATTTTTTGTTATAGGGTTTACAGTATTCAATTTTATAAAAATGAACAATTTTAGTTTTGTTACAAAATTTCGTTAGGTTATATTCATTGTATTCTTGAGGAAACGTTATTTTCGAATGCTCAAATAGTTTATTTAAGACAGTTTGATCATTGAACCACGTTGGTTTATTCTTGTTTAGCCATTTTAAATAATCTTCGGCTTGTTTCAAAAATTTTTCATTGACATATTTGCGACTATTGAATAAAGTAATACCTGCATTGAAATAGCTAGTGAATCCTTCACACCGACTACACGAATCATTAACTATAATTCCTGACATATTTTTAAGATCATAATCATATAATTCATCTATGTTTTGGACCACCAATGCATCTCCATCTAAATGTAAAAACCTCTCAAGTTCTGGATGTGCGTCCGGAAAAAGAAGTCGAATATATGTGTCATAACCAATCAGAAATATCTTAGGAGTTAAATATTGGGGTTTATATGTTTCGATATAGAATTTTGTATTCTTAATTGGACGAGCGGAAAAGTGTTTTCTATATTTTGATACAAGTTTCGAATTTATTGTTGCAATATAAAAAGAAATATGACGATTTTGATGAGTATTAATGATTGCATATATTGCTGGACCTAAATTTAAAAGATCACTTGACCATGCAAATAAAACATTCATTGTTTCAAAGAACTCACCATGAAATCCTTGGATTTCAACCGTTGAAGTGTAGCGAAAGATTAGAATTTCAGCGACCACTAAAGCAATGCAATAAAGTTGAAGGATAATATGGAACATTAATTCAAGTTTTATGAGTGCTCTCTGAAAGTAAACTACATAATTTATTCATTGGTTAGACATTCTAAATCTTTTTTAATATCGTCTATTATGAATGTTTTTCATACTTTAATGTTCACAATTTCTTAAATAAAATATTAAAATTCCCCAAATAATTATATTCACACATTTATTTAATAAAGGAAATATCAAGAAAAAGATCATCACAAATTGAATCATGAAAAAATAATTTATAACTATTCAATCAAAAGATAGTGAACCATTTATATATGTTTTTAAAATAAATATATAATATGAAGTTTTTGATATACTTATCAAAAATTGAATTGAAGCCGACAAAATTTGAGAGGTTATCGATTTTGTAATTTAATCGTTATCGTCTTTTTCTAAACGTGCATTTTTACATTAAAAGCAATGCAACTCCAAAATTAATTGGTATTTAGACTTAATTAGGTGCAGACAAACGAAATGCAGTCCAAATATTTTGGTGATATATGAATTACATAAATTTAGGGAAATTGAAATTATATCTTTTTAAATTTTTAGGAAAACAGATTTATAGAATTGTTTAAGTCATCAAAATAATGCAGACTTAGGTCAAATTTTCCAAATTTAATCATTTGCAAGACTTTCAAGCGACTTCAAAATGTCGAAATATAAGTCCAAAAATAAAATTACGATTACAGTCTATCCTCAATTATTATCACGCTAATTATTGAGTGACCCATGCGTTCGTATGTATGTAATACCTTTTAAAAAGGAGATGAGAGAGATAAACTACATTTACAATTTAAATCTGATGTATTTACTTGTTACATTTACAAATGTAAATGTTTCTCGTAATGTTTACATTTTGTAAGTATAACGAATAAAAATGACGCACTTTTTTTACAAAGTCAAATTATTGTTCGATTTTTGCAGCTTGTAAACGATTAATTGTATAAAGCAATTGATATTAGCACGACATAACTGAATAATTCTAATATTGAAATCAAAAGCCCTTAAAATATCATGATATTTTAATTTCATAACAAATCTAGGAGACTATTTGATGAAAACATATCCGATGTGGGTTTTGTTGTATTATATAACTTGTTATTGACTTCTTAGCTTTCCAAATTTTTTTCGATAATGAGAAAACGAATGAAAAATCAACATTTGGTCCATTTAAAATTTGATTTGTTTACATTTTTTTTACTTTTTGAATTTCAATTTATATTTTCCTCAAGAAATACTTTAGATTTTAAGAAACTAAATCATATAATCTACTAAGAAAATATATTAAATCCTATAATACTCAAAGTTTTGTGATAAATCCGATCTTTTTTATTTTACTTTTATTATGTTTTTGCAAACTTAAGGTCCTCACTAGGTAAAACATAATACTCTTTGAAGTTAAGTATTTTCACAAAGAGAGGACCAACAATATCAAAATATTGAATAAAGATTTGTATTATTTTATTTATTTTTAAGAACATGTTTAAGAACCCTCATTATCTCCACGAATATTGCATATTTTTCTATTCTAAGACCACCAAAATTACGTTTTAATATAGAAAATAACATATTTATGTGATGCTAAAGTCGAAGTCCTTAAAAAATTAGTGTTAAACATCCATTTATTACAAAATTGAAGAAATATATGTAAAATATAACACATAATTTAGTTATTTGACTCAATTATTAGTTATGCAATATCAGTTGTGTTTATATCTGCGTTATATCACGAGATGCATTGAATTGTCATAATTAGATCACCGTAAATCTTATCAATTTTTGATACACTTCCGGTGAAAAATTTAGCCTTGACAATAGGATGAAATATATTGTAAAAAAATAAATTTTAGATTTTGAAGTTTATCATTTCGAATAATGAAATATAAACAATACAAATTTTCTGTCGTTTCGAGATTCATAAATGATCGGAATCTTCCAGCTCCGACTGAAATAGAACTTTCGGAAGCTAATTTTCAAGACGAATCTTCTTTATTAAGATTTATTTTGGATATCCCTAAGGATTTAAGCTTTTCCATTGACTCATATTCAATGAATCTTTTGATACATTTCATTATCGAGCAATCTACACAAAATGAAACAATATTAAAATTCACAATTCAAAATATCACTTCTTCGAATATCTTTCAAATAGATTTGATACTACTGGAAAATTTATTCGAATATTTATCGCATTATATTAACAAGATTTTTTTCATTTTTTCATTAAAATTAATTCATTTTAAAGCTTTAGATAACATACAATACCTTTATTTATCAACATTTTCCGATCAATATGATGAGATATTACGTTTCATAAGCAGCAGTGACAATTCTCTCTATATCATCGATACATTTATTGCTTTGATTAAAAACAATATTCTTGACGTTGAATTCTTCCAAAACGCAGTTTTACTCAAGAAAGAAATTTTTTCTAGTATTATTGAGTACGAAAATCAATATTCAACTTATGCAATTGCAAATTTCTTTACAAAATTATTAAAATATTACCCAGGATATGCAACTGCTCTTCCATGTTCGGATATACTAATATCAAATTATTTCAAACTTTTTTAATGACGTGAATTCAATTATAAATAACGAAGATTTTGTTTATCTTCTCAAATTTATAGTTTTATTTTATAAAGCAGTCGATATAACATCTGAGATGGCTTTAGAATTCATAAAAACACTTGAAATTCTGCGAAGTCTTTCTCCTCACTATTCATTTACAGAGTATGTAGTTCAGGGGTATTATTGTGTACTTCCTCTTATACCCATGCAAATTTAATCTACCGATTTTTTAAATTCACATGAATTTTTAATTAATTATGCAATTGAGAATTCAAATCTTCACAAATATTTGAAATTATATTCCAGATGTTTCCGCAGATTTGATAGCGATGAAATATTCAAAAATGTTTTTCATATCTTAAACCTTGTAGAAGTTACAACAGAATATTTATCAGAAAATCAGGATCTTTCTGAGAAATAAATCTTTATTTGCAACGATATCCTAACGAGGGTTAATTTAATTTTTATTTTTTATTTCAAGTTTGAGTAAACTTTCAAGATAATCTATATAAGCCT
This sequence comes from Trichomonas vaginalis G3, assembly GCF_026262505.1. Lineage (NCBI taxonomy): Eukaryota > Parabasalia > Trichomonadida > Trichomonadidae > Trichomonas > Trichomonas vaginalis. The sequence goes on from NC_067205.1 coordinate 15,415,353, forward strand.
TTTGATGTTCTTCATCTAGATTCTTGTTTAATATGTGATGAATTTGATTTTTTTTTTGAAAATTCAAGATAAAATTCTTTTTTATCTTGATCAACAACATGAACAATTCGAGTACAGCGTAACATTTCATCAATATTTTCTGTTTTCTTCGTTTCTAGATATTTTTCAAATATTTCTTGCGGAATCTCATTTTGATATACCCATTTATTTTTTTCCGGATGCTGATCTTTGTACTTAACGAAATATTGCTTGACTATTCGCTCAGAAACAACATATTCGATCTCTTTTCTCTTTCTCATTGAATATTTGTGACACTTTTGAATTCAATCAAATCAAAAATATTTGAAATTGCTAGAATTTTTTTTCTTTCTCATGAATATTTGAAATGACTCAAAAGGAAAACTCGTTCGATTCAATTCAATTTTGAATCAGAATTTTTTAAGGACCAATAAATCAAATTATGTTAAGAAAATCTTTTTTTAACTCAGAGTATCAAAAGTACGTTAAACCTTCAATTTTATCTCATGTCGGAAAGCGAACCGACAATAGTGGAAGAGAATCAAACTATATCAGTATCCATCCAAGCTATTGTTGATGAAGAAAAAGGAGATGGAGCTGATATGCTTGATTTAATTCAAAATGAATTGAATTCTCGTAAAAAATTGAAATATAGAATGGAAATACCTGAAAATTCCCCAATTCCAATTCTCAAGGAAAGATATAGCAAATTAAAATTTACAGATCCTACAGAAGCTGCTATATTTATTGCAAAAGATTCATATAATTCTTTTTATCCATTAAATTTTGAGCAAGGAAAAAAGTTTCGTTGTCCTAACTGCCAATTTTGCATGGAGCTTGTAAAGACTCATGAAAATGGTCAACTTTTCTTCATTCCAGTAATTAAACACGAGCATAGAGCAAAGCAATGCAAGCCGAGTAACAATATACCAAAAATTCTTAAGTTGCAAGCAGGAAAAAAAGTCTATGAATTAGCAAATTCTGATAATGTTCCTCAATGCAAAGAAATTTTTGCAAAAGAATTGAATATTCCCAATGCAACTTATACGATGTTCCATAATATAGTAAATAAACTTAAAGGAACCACAAAGGGGGATAGAATTCAATCTTACAATTATTTCTCAACAATTTTTTCAATCATAAACAAAATCGAACAAGGATTCTGCGAAATGATTTTAGTTAAAGAAGTTAACAATGAAATTGAATTGCATACATTTAAGAAAGGTGATGAATTACCTGAAAATTCAAAAGACTTTCAAATTTATTCATTTATTGTAATTCCTCCAATAACTCATTTTTACATGCAAACACAAGCTTTTTGCGGAATAATTCAAATTGATGGAACGTTTTTATTTTGTATTAAAAAAGGAAACTTACTCATTATTGGTACACCTGCACCAAATAATAGACTTATCCCTATTGCATTTGCATGGTCTGTTAGTGAAAATACGATAACAATTAAGGATATGCTCACTAAATTGAAATCTTTTATTCCACCAAGCAGATTCAAGAATATTTATTCCGATCAAGGTCCGGCAATTATAGCTGCTGTTAGAGAATCAGGCTTTTCTTGCGATCATAAATTTTGCTTACGTCATTTTGCAACAAAAAGGGAATACATCAATGTCTATTCCGAAATTGTTGAAGTCGCTTACGCAGACCATCCTCAAAAACGAATTGACTTGATTAAAAAGTTAGAAACTCGTTTACAAGAGGAATATCCAAACCGCGAAAATAATCAGGATCTCTTTAAGTACTTAGATAGTATTAACCCTGTTGTGCATGAAAATTCGGTTCACTTCACTTCTGACAAAAGTGACATATTTACATGGCAAAAATAGTTTACATGGCAAAAATATATAGGGTATTTTTTTTAAAAGTAGTTATCTTTATATATAAAAATAAAACTTTTGATATATTTGAGTAAATGATTTATTAATTTATTTATTTATTTTTTTTAAATCAAATCATATAAATATATATATATATAATAGTGAAATAGAACAAGAGATAATTATTGATGATTAAATTGTAGACGAGGATAAAAGTTTAGATAAATTAATAAAATTAGTGTGGAATCAGACAAATTTCCCGCTGTTTGCGAAGGAATTGTTGGCTATGATGTACTGATCATGAATCAGTACATCATAGCCAACAATTCCTTATACAAAGTTCAAAAACTTGGGTGCAATCAGTTCTGATTGCACCCAAGTTTTTGAACTTTCTCGAGGGAATGAAAGGGTAAGAGGTATACATTATGAATATATACCTCTTACCCTTCCATTCCCTCTCTGACAGCGGGAAACTTTGTCTGAATGTTAAACTATTCAGACAAAGTTTCCCGCTGTTTGCGAAGGAATCAATTTATACAAATAAACTTATAAAACACAAAATTATTATTTTATAATATAATTCTTAGATAATACATCCGATATGTAAAGTGTCAAAAATGAAGTGAACCGAATTTTCATGCATTACAAGATAGTATTAACCCATTTGAAGGATTCGCTGACTACACCGCTGGCATACTCACAACATCTCTTATTGAATCCCTTAATGCCGAAATTAAAGATAAATGGGATACATATGAACCCGCCGAACTAATTATCCGTCTCATTGAACATGAATTCAATCTTGTTAAAAATGTTTTAACAGGTGATTTTAAATCAGATAATATTATCAAAAATCTAAATGAAACTTTGAAACATTCAGATATGTTTAGCTCGGTATTATATGATCCAATTCAATAATTATATTATGCAACTTTTGGTCGCTATACATATTGCGTAAAAATTATGTCAGATTCACAATATTCATGCACATGTAAGCACATCGAATTATACGGATTACCTTGTATTCATGTAATCGCCGTATTGAATCACTTTTCGAACAAAAATCTTCTTAAAAATTTGAATGATGCAGTTCATGCTCGCTTCAAATGTTCAGAGTTTATGACTCCTGTGGAAGATTTAATGAAATTTTATGTTGACCAAGCATCTTTAAAAATTCCCGGAATAAATTTCAACCTGGGAGAGATTGAAAAATTAAGGGGAAAAAGGACTAGGATTAAAGCATTTTACGAAAAGTGATGCTGTGTTGTAGTTAGTATACATATCAAGGGTACGACGGCACTGCGTTCCACCTTACCCTTGATATGTGAATTTGACACTTTACAAAACCATTAACGTATATTTTACAACACAAACGACAACACTAACTTAACCTTAAATATTTACAAAGCCGCCAACCACTTCACCTCACTAACGTTTTCACAAACGACTTCACTACTGTAAAAATAAACGTTCTCACTTACAAAAGTATTGCAACTCCTCCCATTGCTGTGCTTCATATAACAGCTCATAATCTTCTGACTCACTTTCTTCTTCATATAGGTCAAAGTCACTGTCAAAATAAATGTTAGTAAGTTTTGACAAAGCTAATGAAACACGCTTACCGTTTGTATCATATGCTTGTATAAACTTTCCATTATGCTTGTAGTCATAAACGCTCAAACTAACTTTACCCTTTCTCCCTCGTATCTGATAGAATGTATTTTCACGAGGAACGAAGAACAAATTCTTGAACTCATGACCGTTGTAGTTTGTTATCTCAATAGTTTTCGTCATTTATATAAAAATAAAATAAAAAATAAACTTAAAAATTAATGATATCACCACCCTCACACGTATGAAAACATAGCCCAAAAATATATTTAGGTGAAGTGGTGAGATCTCACCTCTTTTTTCACCCTGTTGAATTCATTGCTTTATAACTCTCTTCCTTGGTTTCTTTTTAGTTGCTTTCTTCACGTCTGTCTCCAACTTGACTGTCTTTCTTCTTCGGCCGTAATGATACCAATTACTTCCACCAGTCAATGGGTCAAATGGTCTTTCGTAAGGGTTTCCATACATTCCATAGGGACCATACGGAAGAACTACTGGTGGAGAAGAAACATTTTCTTTAGTTCCATCGACTCTATTTAAATGCATTGTTTCACCTTTCATCTGGTCATTAAAGTCTTTTGCGTGTTTTGCAAACTCATCGTCCTTTCCTAAAGCATTTTCTGACTCAGTCGCAACCAAATTGGATGCTTTATTTATGAGCCCTATTTTATTTAATCTTAACTTCTTTGCAACCCAGCCTCCAATCTTCCCTTTATTTGCGTCTAATGTCTTCGAAACCCTTCCTCCACTCATTTTATTTACTGCGTCATAAGCTCCAAGTGCTTTTGCTCCAAATGCTAATGCTTTTGTTCCCATTGCGCCTAAAGCTGCCCAAGCTACCATTTACACCATATTAAAATCATCTCTCTTCAATATTATCTCATAAAATTTCTCGTTACTGGAGAAAGTCAATGAAACATAAGCGTTCTCACGGGCTTCGCCCTCACCGCTTTGCGGTCTATCTAACTTCTTTCTTATATCATCTATACGCTTCAAAATGTCTGAACAATTGCTAACATCTTCTACAACGGTTATTTCATCATGAATGACCTTCAAGAACAAGCTCATTTAATATGCTATTAAAATCATCTCAATAATGAGTCCATCCTTTCCGTCTTTGGGTAGCACAACATCTTTCATTGAAGAAGGTTCGACAAGTCTTATGTTAAACTTACTGACAAAGTTTGTTATACTATAATGCTTCGGCGGCGAATACATGTAGTTTGAAAGACATAATATAGGTTCTTCAGCAAATTCACTTATACTGGATTTTATAACAATGTTCTCACGAGACCAAATACCACCAATTGACAATCTTGTAAGCAATCCTGCTGAACCTTCTACTGTAACGTCGATGGTAACATTCCACGAAGGTCATCTATTGACATCGTTGAGTCACTGAATTTAAATATTTTCTTAAAGCAATCGTCATTATCTAACCATGCAATAGCTTTGAAGTTTTCATTCGAATATACATCTGCTTCATTAAATGTAAAACCTGACTTCTTTGCAGAGATGACTTTAAAATCTATTGAGTTTGTTTCAAAATTATATGCTATGGTAACTTCTGAAGGTAATGGATGTCCCTTCCGCAGTCAGTTGTTCTCTCACTACCGTTTGAAGCTTTGTGTTAAAAACTTTCATGTCATCTCCTGTGTCTAGGTTCACATACACAGCAACAGGAAAACTATCTTGCTTCTTTGTTTCATCATTATATCTCAAAACATTAAAGTTCTTCAATAATATTGTTCTTCCTGCTGGAATACTTCGAACCTGTCTGATTTCAATAGCTTTCTCACCTCCTACATACTCTACCCAGTGTCTTGGATATTCATAAGTATACTGACTTTCTTGAATTTTGGTAGGTTTCATCATAACGTGTTCATAGTATATCTTTATACTCTTGTCAGTTAGACTCGGTGCTATGTTCTGAATATTTCTGACTTGCATTTTTAATGGAGATAAAATGAAGCATTTAATACATGACGTAGATGAAGACATGAATGAAACTACAGACAAACTTAACTCTTCTCTCATTCTTCCTTTCAGTAAGGACTATGAGTTCTGTTCAAATGGTGTTTATTTCTATTGTGGAAAGATGGGTTCAGGTAAGACATTTAACCTCATTCGTCATATACTCATAACAGAACGTTTAGGAAATGACTCATATTATGACCAAATCATTATATCAGCAACTTCAGACTCTATGGACTCAACAGCGAAAACATTTATGTCAAAAGTTCAAGCCTCTGTCGTTAAAGTTCCAGACAGTGAACTCATTGAATTTCTTCAACGTTACATTCGACGTAAGAGGAAATATTATGCCATCGTTGAATTTATACAGTCAGGAATGCAAAAGACTTCTGAGAGATGGAAAGAATTATTGACAAACACCACTTACGTCAATACTCAGGAGTTTACGATATGAAACGACTTACAAACTACATTCTGTCAAAACTTTCAAAATACCCCTTCAAAAAATATCCTTCAAACACTCTGCTCGTTTGCGAGACGACTTCGCCGGAAAAGGTTTAGTGTCAAAGCCTGACTCACCATTAGCTAACATCATTACTAAAGTCAGACATTACCACTTAACTGTAGCAATACTTATGCAAACATGGAGGTTTTTAGCTTTAAACATAAAACGTCTCATAACTGACTTCGTTATCTTTCAAGGTTTCTCACGTTATGATATTGAACTCATTTGGAAACAGTCAGGTATAACATTACCTTTTGAAGAAATTTGGGAAGCATATAAGTCTCTCATCTCTCCTCGTTCATACCTTGAGATTCATATCATGACTAATACCATTAAAGTCAAAAATATTCCATGGGAACGACCAACATTGTTTTAAAGTTTAACCTTCAATTGACTGATGGTAAACAAATTCCATGCATCTCTGTCGCCATTTCTGTTAATATTTTTGCTGTCATTCATATCATCCACTTCCCCATCCGTTAGCTTTTGAGGATATGCGTTAGAATAGCTGTTCTTAAATGAAGGCTTTTCACCTTTGAGAGCATAAACTCTATAACTTTCTGCATACTTTATGTTTGAACCTCCTGAGCCATCATTGACATAAATTTTTATAGGCTTCCACCCTTTGTTCATGTTCCTGCTTCTTCCCTTAGCTCTTTTGTTCAGTAGTTCTACATCTTTATACACAGCACCTGTCTCAGTGAATTCAACAATATTTTCATTCGTTAGCTTTACATTCAAACCCTTGTCGAGTATATTGTTCATTTCATACATATAAAAGGTTTTTATTCTATATGAAATGAGAAGCAAATCCATCTTAGCTGGTGCCGTTAATGTTCCAATTGAACCAACATCAAATGTTGACTCACGAACGACAAACAATATTGTCATAAAGAACTATAGTTCAGAGTGTTTAAAAGAACCAGAGCTGAAATCCGTGAATTTAAACTCAGCTTCAAACGCTAACGCTACATCAGATGTTAAGTTAGAGTATCCACCACTGGACCAAGTTCTTTCAAGAGAAGCCAACGACAATCCTTACACAAATGTTCAAACAAATCCTTCAGATAACGTAGACCATTACCTTCTTCAGTTATATCAAACTATCTTACTCAAAGACGATAAGAAGCTTTTGACAAATCTTATAAGCAAGAACCAAATAATTCTAACAAAGGAGGACCTTGAAAATGTTATATCACGAATAACAGGGAAACAATGTGTCATTGACTATCTCGACCCTGAAATCGAATGCTGTGGTCAAACTCCACTATTCATGAAAATAGGTAACATCCGCATCATTGAAACACCAGGAACTACAGGAGTTGAGTTTAAGTATAAATATTCGAACGAGTATACAAAACTATCTACTGACTATAAGCTTTGTTTGAAATATGTTTTAGTAAATTAAAGCAGTCAGTCAGTCAGTCAATGACTGACTTAGGTTAGTCAAAAAATTTCAAGTTAGCAATTTGTAATATCTATCCAAAACTTCTTCAACAGTATCGAACTCATCTTCATAATGCAAACCTAATCTTATTGACTTGGTGCAGTTTTCACTAACACAATATTTTTCTGTTCTCTTGACTGACATAACTAACTCATTTGTTTCATCAAACAGCAACAACCAAAGTTCATGACCTAATACATAACATTCATACTTTATATTTTTAGCTCTGAGTTCTCTTGTAAGCTGTTGCATTTAATATTTTCTAAAAAGTCAACTTCAACAGTCATTCGCACTGGTGCCTTCAGTTCTACAGGCTCTCCTTGAAAGTCAACAAGTCTGAATTGCATGTCTTTCAAATTATGAGGACTAATGCGAACCCATTTACCTAAATGAGTTGCTATGACAGGAACGTTTGGAATGAACATTGAATTTACTTCATAACAGAAGGATTTATATTCTACTGAACCTTTACTATTAACTCCTGAAATGCCTGTGACATTAGCTATTTTAGACTCAATGTATAAACAATTACCATAACATACGTATGGAACAGATTTCATCTCAATCGTTTTGTCAACACTTTTCAAAGGAAATGTCATATGGTATGCTCCCAGAAGCAATTGAACTCTATGACTCATTCGTGTTATCTTAAACTCCTTCACATAACTGAACTTCAATGTTCCCTCAGAAGAGAGTTCGACATCTATGTTGTCAATAGTTTCTTCATTTATGAGAGTATCTATGACTCCAGCAATTTTATCTATTCTGTACTCGGCTCTGTTAGGAAATGTTATAACACTTCTTTTGTCATCTATTTCAATCTCTATGAAATCTGTTTCATCTGTTATGACAAAAGTTGCGATAGTATTGAAGTCAACAACTCTGAAAGCAAGCGCTTCATTCTGAAGACCTAAGTTTGTTTGTAGCTTTACTGTCCCGTATTCGTTTGGGTCTGTACTTTGCAAATAGAACAACATTTTATTCTCATTAAAATATGACTATTGCTGCATATGCGTATGAAACAAATGAAGCAAGAAGAGCACATGAACTAGTAAACGAAAACTCAACTTTAACCATTGAAGGCAATGATTTAGTCATTGACGATGGAAAAACTAAAAAAGTCATTGATTTCGATACTTTTAACACTTATGACCCATTCATTACAATAAGCAAGGTTCCCATCATAAATGATGGAACGGTGCAATATATAAATTCTACAGTAGATGCCTCATTAGTGAAAGTATTAAATGTTCTCATTGAATTGTTAAAGAGCTTTCGATTTGACGACAACATTAAATGCCTAAAGAATTTAGTCATGAATGAGAAACAAATTCTCGGCGTTGCTGGTAGCAGTAATGATGTACACCTTATGACATTAGAATATTATAACGAACATAAAGATGAACTGAAAGGAGAGAAGGGTGACACCGGACCTCAAGGACCACAAGGAATACAAGGAATACAAGGAATACAAGGACCTCAAGGCGAAAACGGTTTGATGGTGAAGATGGAAAGGATGGAAAAACTGCTAAATCATGGATATGGAACCTTATAAATACTGGTTTAACAGCTGCTTCATATGGAGTTCTTCAATACCAAATCGGAAAGATATGGGCAGTACTTGGTGAAGAAGTTTTAGATGACGTTAAAAATGCTTTGAACTTCATTTCAAATGGTTCGGATACTATTAAAACTTTATCTGGTTGGATGCAAGAAACAAGGAGTCAAATAGATACTGTAAGACGTATAGCAAACAATGCACGTACGGGATTGGATACTTTACGAGAAGCACAAAATACACTAAAGGAAGCAAATGATATTCTTGGCTCAGTATCAGACATGCATGAAGATTGGCTTAAAGGTATTGACAAATCTTTAAAAAATCACAGTCAGTCTATTGCTGACTACAAGAAAAGTATAGATTTTTTACATAGTGCTATGGACGTACATGATGGAAGCATAAGGAACTTACTTAATGCTAACAATAACTTACCAGGAACTATTAAAGCATTTATAAAGTCCTTTGTAAAACCTGGTGCTCTAAACATTTAGGTCTTTGAGAGCAAGAGCATTGAAGTCAAGAGATGCAGAAACTCCAAACAGAACCTACAGAAGGAACTGAAACAACAGAAACTCCAGAAGAACCACCAAAACCAACAGCTAATGAAATATTGTTCGAATATTTTCCAAGGTACTCTGTTCTTCATTGCATACATTCAAGAAATACTTAAGAAAGCAGACTTGACTTTAGGAGATGATGAAAGTTCTGTATATCTTTCGTTCCAGTTTCAAATAGCAGAACTTTTGAGACAGATATGCTTAATGTATGACAACATCTCTGATTTCACAAGATATGATGACGACCATGACCCCGAACACGGTGAAGAAGAAGTTTTACAAACATCCATTAAGACAGGAAAGGTTCTAACACAAAGTCTCATTATTGACACTAAAGATGGCGAAGTGGACGTTCTTCAAGAGCTGAAGAAAAATACTTCTTCGGGAGGTGGTGGTAGGCATGAACTTGAAATAAATGAGATAGAAGAGAAATTAGCCGAAAAAGCAGATAAAAACATGTTCATTATATAAGTTCAGACGAACAGATTATAACGGACTACCATGGATATTTAACACAGGATGAACAAATAAGCACTGAAATGTTAATGAAAGAAGATATAAATTCATTCGTGCTAAAGGTTATGACATACACTGTACTGTACAGTATGACACAGGTAAAGCACCAGAAACATTTGGTTATAACAATGAAATTTATGCTTCATACTTCTTTGTTAACGGTGTATTAGTTGAACCAAGATTTACATTGAGAGTTAAGGCAAAAATAACTTTTTGAAGATGCTATTAAAAGTAAAGCAGAGAAAGAAGAACTTGACGCAACGAACAAAGTTTTGAAATCTCATAAACACAATATCTCCGATATAAATGAACTTCAGGCTACGTTAGATAAAAAAGCAGATAAAGAACATACACATAAATCCTTCACTACTGTTAGAGCAGACGACATAATATTGAACTATACCCTTGGTTCAAGTGCACCTTTAGAGAATCCAAGTACAAGCGTAAAAGATACACTAAACAATTTAGATAACAGTTGCAGGAATATCGAAGATCATGTCAGAAACTTTGAAACACATGAACTACCAGCAATGTTAGATAAAAAAGCAGATAAAGAACATACACATAACTCCTTCTCAACTGTTGCTATAGAAAGTATTGAAGGAACGGTTGGCAGAACTGGTGGGGATGCATTATATTATAAACCTCCTAACTTTCCACAAGGTTTAACATCGAATGAAAACATAACAACGAAGAAAGAAATTAGCTGTAAAAATGTTTATGTCATGGATGATGAAAATAATGTTAAATTCACTGCTCAAGATTTATATGATAAGAAAGCCGACAAGAACCATACACATAAGTCCTTCACTACTGTTAGAGCAGACGACATAATATTGAACTATGATTTGGGTTCAAGTGCACCTTTAGAGAATCCAAGTACAAGCGTAAAAGATACACTAAACAATTTAGATAACAGTTGCAGGAATATCGAAGATCATGCCAGAAACTTTGAAGCATATGAACTACCAACAATGTTAGATAAGAAAGCAGACAAAACAGAGCTTCAAACATTAAAGACTGAAATACTTCAAACATTATATCCTATAAGCTCTATTTATACGTCAATGAACTCAACAAATCCAGCAAGTGTTTTAGGTTTTGGTACATGGCAGCAGATTGTAGACAGGTTTTTGTATTGTGCAAACTCTTCAAAGGAAACAGGTGGTTCAAAGAAAATTACTGAAGCAAACTTACCTGCGCACACTCATACAGGAACTACAAACACAACAGGTAGTCATTCACATTCAATAACAAAAAGAGGTTATACAAATCTTGCAGCAGGTTCGGATAGACAGGGAATGCATAGATATGATATTTCAAGTGACCCAGTAGATTCAAGCGCAGGTATTTTCTGTGGAACCGCAGGAAATCATGTCCATACTTTCACAACAAATCCAACAGGCTCGGGTGAAGATTATATGCCACCATTTATGACTGTATTCGCATGGTACCGCGTTCAATGAACGCGCTTGAGCCTAGAATAAAATCTTTAACTTTACATAAATGAGCTTGAAAGAAGTATTCGAACAACATCCATGGAGGTCATTTAAGAAATTCAATGAAGCTGCAAAGAGTTGGGGATTTACTAACAGAGCTGAAGTGAAAAGGTTCTTTGACAAAAATGTTGTACATCAAACAAAAATAAACCCTTACGACTACTTTTTACCAATTTACTCCAACACTCCTGACGCATACCAATTTGACACCCTCGTTCAGAGTAAGAAAGGAGGACATAAACCATTCCTCATCTTCATTAATGTTAACACTCGTAAAGCATATGCATATCCAATGAAAAATAAAGGAACTCGTGAAGTGTTAAGAGTTTTACAAAAGTTTGTAGCAGAACATAGCCCAAGTACTTTAACATCAGACCAAGACAGTGCATATCTCAGCAATGAAATCACAGATTTTCTCATTAAGCATAACATAACTCACTACACTACTGAAGACCATAACCATAACATACTCGGCATCATAAACCGCTTCATAAGAACGCTCAGAGATTTAAATCAAGAGCGAGACTTTACCGAAGAAACAATGAAACATTTTCTCGAAGTATATAATTCCTCAACACATTCTACAACAGGACATACACCAAATTCAATGACACAACAACAAGAAGAAAAGTATATACAAAAGAAACGAAGCCAAACACAAAATATCAGAAATTCAACACAATTTACCCTCATTCCTGGTACAAAAGTTCGTGTAGTTCTTGACGACAAACCGTTGACAAAGAAACGTTTAAGGTTAAGTAGAAACTATTATATCGTAGACTCTACGCAAGGTAATGGATATCTTATAAAAGCTGCTGACGACTCTATTGCGTTTTATCCTCGACATAAATTAGTCGAAAGTAGTAATGGCAAACTTGCTGAAACCATTGACGAAGCAAAGCGAGGAGTGGTTATTGAAATACTTGGCTATAACATAAACGATGACACTTATAAAGTAAGATATGAAGGAGGTGTTGAAGATGTTATACCATCTAAGAACTTGAGAGAGTCAAAGCCAACACATCTGGGACCATTAGAGCGAGAGTACTGGAAAGACAAAAATAAGCCAGAAAGAATAAGAAAATTCTTCTAAACTTTTTCATTAGATGTAAATCAGACATGAATGAGAACAGTCATGATATCATTAATGGTACCATTTATTTTTGTCATAAATTTACACCAAAAATAATGTTGAGGTGAAGAGGTGAGATCTCACCCGTTTTTTCACCTCTTTTTTCACCCTCATGAATTTTCATGAATTTCCTTAAGATAGAAAAAATAAAGTTAGTTTTATTTTTATTTATTTTTTTATTTTGTATGTAAAGATATGATTTCAACAATCGGCACAACAACAATTCAAGCCACAATTACAGCACCAAACTCGCTAGTCATGAATCCTACGTCAATGTTGGTAGAGATGAAAAACTTCATTCCTTCTTCATATACTTTCGAAACAAAAATCCAGAAGATAAAGCAAGAACTGTTAACAAGTAATTTAGACTGTACCGCACAGGATGAAGAAAATGAAGAATATCTTTATGACATGCAGGACCTCATCGACCATTTACCTAAACTACCTGAAATTCAGCAACAAAAACTAACCATTCCCGAATTTGACGAAATTGAAGTCAAAGCAACTGACTCGGTAGAAATAAAGAAGTTCATACGAAAGGTAAACTATGAGTTTCTAGGATATCATTGCAACCATAAAGTTATGGACAAAGATTGCGACATGGTTTATAAAAATATTTCTGACCTTTACAAATCCGAAGAATTTAAGACATACGACAACTTTGTTTCATTAATTGCAGAATGTGTATGGCAGATAAGAGATAAAGATAGAAGAGGTAAAGTATGGAATGAACAGATAAAACCAGCAGCTTTTGAGTTAAAGAAAACCATTGACGCCTTAGTTGTTCTAGCTGGTTTTATTTCAATGTATAACGCAAAAATGAATCCGCAATGTTCTAAATGTAAAGCAGCAATGAGGAAATATAACTACTCAGTCAAAGAGATAGAAAGAATGCGAAACGACTATGCAGACTTAAAGAAAGAAGCAGAAAAGCCAGCAGAAGATAAAATGGATATGTTGACATTTCTTAATAAAAACTATCCAACAGCAGAAGATTTCCTTCTGTCTGACGTCAAGAAGAAATATAAAGAGACTTTCGGCATGATTAAAACATTCGATGTACTAAAAGAAGAAATAGAAGCTACGAAATTGTTTAGGATTTCAAATATACATCGTACAATTCATGTAAAACGCTTGTGAAAAAACAGGTGAGAAAACGGGTGAGATCTCACCTCTTCACCTAAACATTATTTTTGCTGAAAAATGACCAAATTTCATGAATTTTCATAAAAGATAAAAATAAAACTAACTTTATTTTTATTTATTTTTTTATCTTGTATGTAAAGACATTAATGTCAAACATTGAGTTTGAAACAGTTAGAAAGATAGACAATGACACCAAAGTGGTTAGAATAGGTGATTTAAACGTAAGATACTCAAAGAAATACAACAAATATTCTTTGTCAGACATTATATCTCCATCTGGAAAGAAAACAAAGGACTGGGTTAGAATTGCTTCTACTCAGAAAATTTTGACAAGAAATCCTGAGCTCATGATATCAGTAGCATTTCATGGAACAAGAGCATATCTTATAGACAAAAGTCTTATACCAATAGTTTTGTTATGGTTAGACCCAGTTGTTGGATATAACTTCATAACATATGGTTCATTCGATACGGAACGTTGCAGTGAAGGCTTACTTTACATCGTTCAGAAACCGAAGGACTTCAACACAAAAAGATATAAGATAGGAAGGACATATAATATAACTCAAAGATATGACAGTACAGTCAATAGAGTCAAGGTTGTGTTCGTTAATGATATGAGAGCTGCTGAAACAGAACTACTCGAAAAGTTTGAGAAAATGTATGGTGCTCCCACGAAAGGTAAAGAAACGTTTGAAGTAGATGAGATAGATAAAGCTATAAAATTATTTGACGAAGTTGCTGAAAAATACATGTAAAGCGTTTATTTTTTGGTCTTTTGTGAAAGTCAGAAAATAAAGTTAGTTTTATTTTTATTTATTTTTTTATTTTGTATGTAAAGACAGTAATGTCAACATCAGAGAACACAACAACAGTTATAGTCCATGAAGCCAGTAATGAAGAATACGAGTACATACAGTATAACAAACAGTTAAGTCTCATTCGTTCGGTCAAAGATGACATGTACCAAATGCAAAGTATAATGAATGCTCTTTGTTCTACAAAGCAAGCATATCATTGGTTTGAAAACCAACAGACAAAAGAACTTTTAGAAGAATTTCCTCATATGATTGCTTCCCTCGGAAAACCGGGGGAAGAGATTCCGTATGAAAATCGCAAGAATTTGGCTCCTGGTTTGAAAGGTTATTATGTTCATAGACTTTTAGTAAACGCTGTAGCAATATGGGCTTCACCTCGTTATGCTTGTTATATTTTCATGATGTTAGATGAACTATATAAAGCAGAACGTGGAGAGATGGAAAAGAAACTTCAAGCAAAAGATGAAGTCATTGAATCCAAAGACAAAAGCATACAGAAAAGAATACCGCGTTCAGTACCAAAAGGAAAGGAAAAGAGTTATAAGTATATGATATATACTGAAGAGTTGGAGAAAGAAGAAGACAGAGATATGGTTATGTTGCATTTAGTCAGAAGAAACAACAAAAGCTTTTATGACCTTGCTAAGATTTACAAATCTGACAGAAACTGGTTCTATCGTGAAAACTTACCGATTTCAATGACACCGAATGAGCAAATAAAGGAAATTGTCAAAAATACTCTTCCTCAAACACACTATGACATCAAAGGTTGCACAATACTTACATTCAAAGAAGACTTAACATTACTGAAGGAAAAAATAACAGAATATTTCGATAACTTCAAAGAGGAAGAATGAAGTCACGACAACATTAACGATGAAGTCACGACAACATTAACGATGAAGTCACGACAACATTAACGAAAAGAGAATGAGGTGAAAAAAGAGGTGAAAAAACGGGCGAGATCTCACCTCTTCACCTAAAATATATTTTTGTGCTATATTTACACTCATTTACGAAGAAGTCATGAATCCTACGTCAATTATGTTCGACACTGTAAGCATTAACGATAACATTAACGATAACATTCATTTCCAGGCTAGTTCTCTAAATGTCATGTTGTCATCATTTTTAAAAGAAGTTAATTAACCTGGTGACATGGTGACGTGGTGACATGGTGACACCCTCAGTTCTTCAAAAATATATTTTTGGTTAAATAGCTTCAGGGTCTATTTCTTCAACCATTTCACTTCCTTCGTCAATGTCAATAGAAGCTTCTTCAACCTTTGGTAGGAGCTTCTGTATAACATCTTTGTTCGTTATTGTCTTCAGAGATGAAGGATAATATTTCACATTTGTTTCACCTTTCTTATATTCTTTCTGCTGCGATAAATCTAAAACAATACTGAAGAAGTCAATGTTAGAGTTCTTTATAACAGTATAATGAGTATCTTTGACATTCACGAAGAAACTCTTTTGTTTCAAAACTACTGCTAACTCTTGTGAAGTATAACGTTTGCGGTCAATGACGATAGCTAATGGTCTGACATACTGACCAAACTTAGATTCTTTCACAAACTTCTTGTTAAAGATAACATTAACATTTGAAGCATTATTGAACTCATTCTTGATGGCAGTAGCGAGAGCATTGTATGAAAAGAACTTGCAATCTTGCATGTGTTTCATTAAAATAAAAATATTAAATTATTTTGAAAAATAACTTAAAAAAATCTAATCTAATTTTTTCAAAAAATATTTTTTTATTTCCTACTAAAGATGTATCGGAAGTTGTCTAAGTTAGAACACTCGGAAATAAAACAACTTCTTACAGAAGCTAATATAGATGTTGCAAAGCATTACGCAACAAACAAAAAGGCACTCGCTGACATCCTCAATGACTATAATGGTGCAATAAGTTATGATAGAATTCATGAGTTCATAAAGCCGCAACGCGGCGAGGACGAAGTCCATGCAATAGCATTTCCTTTAAATGACGTTGCTATTGACTTATATCATAGACGTTCAGTACCTCATGAAGTAAGAAGAGAAATGTTTGACATAACAAATGCAAACGTTGGTGAAACAAGAAGAAGAGACGACACACTGAAACAACAGAGAAGAGAGATGTTTAAAAGTGCTATAGAACAAGTTCGTAAAGCTAACGATGTCATTCGTTCCATTGACGACAAACCAAAAGAAGGTGAGAGATGGTTAAAGAAAGATGAAGAGAATAGGAAGAGAAATGTGAAGTCAGGCAATAGACTCATTGACTTTAACATCGAAGCTTTAGATGAACCAAACAGAGACTACTTACACAAACATTTCGGTAAGGTTTTCATGAGACTCTTAGAGAAAATTAAAATAAACTCACAACAGAGATGGATGGTATGTTATAAACTTGGTGGAAAGTATGAATGTTCTACGTTAAACCTCAATAATATTGGAACATTACTACATCAGCTCTTGAAGGAGAACTTTATATCAGAGATAGAAGCAAATGCTGCAGGTATTGTTGAAATGCACTATGACTTCTTCTTGACAAACATAAAGAATCTTACTGAAATAAAGATGTATGATTTAACAGAATATGAAGGCTTAACGATGTCAGATGTAAAGAAAGGCAAACCAAAAAAGAGACCATATAGAGATGAAAGCACACTGACAAATGACCAGAAAGCCATTTTGGAAGCTCTTAAGCAAACAGGAAACCCAGCACTTATAGAAAGCTTTTGGAAAGATAATGGTGAAAAGAAGTTTTATAAGAAGAGAAGCGGTCAGTTCTGGAAGTATCTTTGCACATTACCTATAAATCTTGAACGCTACCAAATCTTCAATGAATTGAACAAAAGAACTGCAACACTTATGACAGAAGATAACTGCTTCGTTTATGCTTGCATTCAGGCTGGAGTAAATGAAGAAACTATTGACCACATGAGAGAAGTCATTCGTGTTAGAGACTTTCCTCAAAGTAAAGTACAAGAAATTTCTGACGCAACAGGTATAGCATTTAATGTTACCATTGGTTATTTCAATGACTCAAGACATAATGAAATAAAGAGATACATACCAAAAAATGTGAAACTGTTAGAACTATTGACTTACTTCTTGTTGAAGACCACTACATGCTAAATGAAAGATTACCAATGACAACATATTTCGTCAGAAATTACAAAGAAATTCTCAAAGCTTGTGGTGGAATGAACATTGAGAAACAAATGAAGATTATACAAAGAGAGAAGATAAATATGTAGTTCGTTATGATAGAACAACACCGTTATGGGATGTTATGAAAACATTGTGGGAGTGCAAATATTTCGAACCTATTTCTTATGGAGAACTTTTCACATATACTACTGACTTATATAAACAGAACCTTGCACCATTTAAAGATTTGACATATGCTCCAAAGTATTGTGTACAACTGAAGAAGAAAGCCGAGTCAAAAGAAGTAAATAAAAATAAGTGCAAGTTCATTCCTGAGCACGTTTTCTTTGCTGACTTTGAGTGCAGTACCGATGGCTTTCATAAAGCTTTTAACATATGTTACGACAGTGAAGATGGTTCAGTGAGTGAAAGCATTTGGGGTCAGAACTGTGCAACAGAATTTTTGGAGCGACTTCCTGACAAGAGTTTAATATATTTCCATAACCTCAGTTATGATATAAACTTCATCTTAAGACACATGACAGAAGTGAAAGGAACTCCCATCATTAAAGGTTCACGAACAATGCAAATAACTGGCTTATATAAAGGAAGGGCAATTATTATAAAAGACTCTTACAGTGTTATAAATAAGAAGCTTAAACTATTTCCTGCTATGTTTAACTTACAAACAGGACCGAAAGAAGTATTTCCATATAACTACTACAGCAGTGTTTTGTTAGCAAATGACAACAGAACTGGTGTCATTTCTGAAGCATGTAAGTTTATCCGGGATGCAGATACATTCATGAAAAACATAGATTCCATCAAAGGTTGCAGAATAGATGAGAACCACTTCGACTTAGAAAAGTATAGCACATTTTATTGCAAACAAGATGTAAGAATTTTAAGAGAAGGTTTTGTTAAGTTCCGCAATGACATATTGAAAGAATTTGATTTAAACGTTTATGACTACGTTAGTATTTGTTCTATTGCTAACAAATTATTTGAGAACAGAGTGTACTTCCCGAATGGAAATTTATATGACCTCTCAAATAAACCAAGAGAATTTATTTCGAGATGCATTCAAGGTGGAAGATGTATGTTGTCAGATAACATTAAACAAAAGAGTAAAGAGAAACTCATTGCTGATTTCGACGCTGTTTCATTATATCCATCAGCTATAGCAAGACTTTATACTTTAGAAGGTATTCCAAAGGTTATGAAGAAAGAAATGTTAAGCACAGAGTATCTCATGAGACATTTATTCGATGACGACCAAAAGGAACCCATTGGTGAAAAGTTTATGTCTGGCTTCTTTGTTCTCATTAAGATAACAGAGATTGGAATACATAGACACTTTCCTTTAATAGTTTGTGACCCTGAACTAAATCCAGAACTTAACGTTCCCAGAAGTTCAAACACTTGCTGTTTAATGTATGTTGACCATATAACATTACAAGACCTCATAAAATATCAAGGTGTCAAATGTGAAGTGTTGCAAGGATACTATTACGATGGAAACAGAGATATTAGAATAAGAGATGAAGTAAAGAAGTTGTTTGAGTTAAGGTTAAAGTATAAGAAAGAAGGAAATCCTTTGCAAGAAAATATAAAGCTCATTCTGAACAGTATTTATGGCAAAACTATTCTATCTCCTATTGAGTCAAAAATAACCATAGTAAATGACAAAGATGCTATAAGATATGCCATCAGAAACTACAACCATATAGTGAAGTTCGAAGGTTTGGATGGTTCAGATAAAACTATTTTCAAGCTAACGAAAAGCATTTGCAGACACTTTAACTTCTGTCCACTTGGTGTTAACATTCTGTCTATGTCGAAGAGAATAATGTGTGAAGTATTCTGTACTGCTGAGGACTTAGGAATGGACATCTTTTATAGCGATACGGACAGTATGCATCTCTACAATGAAGATATCCCTCGTTTAGCTGAAGAGTTTGAGAAACGTTATGGAAGAGTTCTCATTGGTAAAAACCTTGGTCAATTTCATAGCGACTTTGCAGAAATCACACCTGGAAAACAAAGTTTAGCATACAAGTCAATATTTTGTGGAAAGAAGACTTACATAGACTTACTCACGAACGATTTAAATGAAGTTGCATTTCACTGCAGAATGAAAGGCGTGAAGCAAGATGTTATTGCTTTAACCGCTAATGAAATGTTTCCTGACTCTGTTCAGTGTTTCTATGATGAAGATAAAGGTTTAATGGTTCCGCAAGGAACATATGACAAAGACTCTGAGTTCAGTTTAATGAAACTTTACAAAGCACTTTATGACGGTCAAGAGATTGGATTTGACTTATGTAAGTCATGTCAACCTTGCTTTGAAGAGAAGTTTAACTTTTCTATTCAGACTAAGACTTCATTCATAAGAAAGCTTAAGTTCTGAGGTCATGAATGAGAAAAATAATGAGGTCATTTATTTTTGTCAGCAATGAGGTCATTCGTGATAAAAATAAAACTAGCGGCAAGGGCGAAGCCCATGTGGTCATTTACAATACTGCGATGGTAGAGTTTAAGAGTTGTGCTTCAATGTAGAGACAGTCCTTATGGTCTGGAGGTAAGAACACTGGGCAGTTATGGTCATGAGTGGAGAACATGTCTATCCAAAACTCACGATTGAAGCCAGTTAATTTATAGTATTTAGGGTTAGGAAGTGGTGAAGTTCTTGTATGACCAATGAACTCATTTTCAACTCCCTTACTTAAGTTTGAATATAATATAGCTTGCTTTCTATCCCAAATGCCTGGAAATCTAATTTTGGAAAAATCATTTTTCCTCGGAAGCATTGCATCATAATTGAAAACATTCTTGAAATCATCACTTGGTTCAGAGATTTGAAATCTTATACGTAATGGATTTTTTTTTTTTTAGCTACTTCATTGAATGGTGAGAATACAATGAATTGACAGTCATGTGTTCCATCTTCATTTGTTACAAACTCGTAATGAAAAGCTATTAATCTTTCTACAATTCCTTCTTCTTTCAGTTCTGCAAGAAAATCACGTAAAGGCTGTAAAGTTTGTACTTCAATGTTAAACTTCTTTTGAAAATTTTCGTAAAATGTAATTATACAGTCTTCTAACGTCGTACTGTCATTGAAGTATTTGTATATGTGAATGTTTTGGGCGCTTAAAGACTGTTCGTCATTTTCTATCTCGACTTGAAGTATAAAGTCAACCTTTCTGAAAGCACGTGTTATATACATAGATGTTATGCCAATGTACTTCTCTTCATTTATGTTCACAATCCAGTCTGTTGGAAACTTAAACGTTACTCTGTTCCCCTTTATTTTGACGTCAGGGTTTTCACTACTGAACGCAACAGATAAAGGTATTTGTCTATACATTTAATTCGGATAAAAATAAACCATTTACTCTTTCTTTGCTTCAGCTTCTTTAGCTTTTGCTTCAGCTTCTTCTCTAGCTTTTTTCGCCAGTAGTCTTGGGTTCTTTTGTCTTCCAGCAGCTAATGCAGCAAGTTGTTTTTCACTAAGTTTTCTCTTTGGTCTCTCTGGCTTTTGTTCTTGTTTTTGTTCCTTCAGTTCGGATAAAATTTGCTCACGAATTTCTTTCTTCAATGCTTCAACATCTATGACCCCCTGGGTCTTGTCCGTAGGACTTGTCTGAGTCATTTGACTGCAGATAAAAAACAAAATTAAAACTTTAACCGATGTAAAATGAGCTTGTCAAAATCAGAGCGAGAGTCTATTATATTAAATGACGCAAGAGGAATACAACATCCTTTCTATTACGTAAGTCAGAGTAAAGATGGTAAAATATACGTAAGAAAAAGAAAGGTTCCATTAGCGAATGCAGAAAGCGACAACATTAAGGTGTATGGCAAGGGTGAAGTCCACGAATCCCATATAAAACCTTCTGTTCAAACTGAAAAGTCAATAGAACCTGAAGAAAAGAAGCCAGATGTACTTTCAATAACGAACCAAGAGCTTATTGCAAAGTTCGTGAATTTCATTGAAAAACAAACCGAGTCAAAGAACCCTGACCCACCAGTGAAAGAAGTTGAGACAAAAGAGAATGTACAGTTCATTGAAAATGTCAAGAAACAACTTCCACCACGAATGCCAAGAAGAAGAGTGAGAATAATGAAGTAAATAGATATTTTTATCTGAAGTAAATACATGCAGAACGAACAGCTAAACGAATTTACTCCAGCAGAGCATATTCATCAGATTCGCTCATATTTCGATATCATAGACAATGCAGTTCAAATTGGTGACACTAATAGAAAATATTCTGACGCAAAGATTCCATCACAACCTGGAACTGCTAAAGATAACACATGGGTAACATTCAATCTCTCACCTCCTGGTGAAAATATGTTGGACCTTTACAATACATTCATTACGTATAAAATGGAAGGTCAATTTATTGTAGATAAAGAAATTGGTTCAGGTTCCAATAAAACAAACCCACCAGGATTTTGGATTGGTTTCGATGACGCTTTCTATGCAGTTGCTGGATATCAAATCCTTGCAAATGGTCGTATCGTATATTCTCAAGACAACGCAAGAGAAGAAGCATATATAACTTCAAACTCACAAACTACCGAACAAATAAAGAAAGTAGATGTTTTCTCAAAGACTCGACATGAAGATGTATGGAGTCATTCGGGAACATGCAGAACAGGACAAATTGTTAGTGGTCCAATTACAGCAGGAAAATCATTTGATTTTAAGCTTCGTTTAAGAATTCCTGTTAGAAGATTCCTTCCATTAGAAGCTATTCGATTTATTCCAGCTTTTGCAGGAAACATTCAGCTTAAAGTAAAGTTCAGTAGCGACGCCTTACAATGCACATCTATATCTGTAAATGATATCATTGCTTTAAATCCAACTCTTAAAGTTGCATTTGCTTCAGATTCAAATCCACCGACAAATAAATTTGTTCCATGGAATGAACCATTCACTATGATAACGAAGGCAGTAGAAGCTAGTGGAACAGTTACTATTACAACTGTAACCCAGCAACTATTTCGAACAAAGATGGATTTTAATGAATGTTTCATTCATCCAAAGTCATTCTCTTTAGACCCTAACATTTATACAGAACTTGTAGAACATTATACAAACGAGGCTTTATGTTTTCCTGTTAAAGTTATGGATTGGATTCCTATGGACGGTTCATTCTCAAAGAATACAGATAGTTCAAGTGCAACATTTACAGCAGCTTATACGCCTATTAATGTTAAAAGTATTTGGGCACTATTTAGAAAGAAAGACAACTATTATGTTAATTTTGAGAACCCTAAGTTTAAATATCTTCAGCTTTCCATGGGAGCTTATGGAAATATGCCTGCAGAACCTGAAAAATCATATGGTCCTGTATTTTATGAAATGGTTGCGAACGCTTGCAATACAAACAATGATATGATAGGATTTAATGAAGATGTTATGAGGTCATTGGTGGATGATGGTAGTGTGGAACATAAATGGGATAGTTATGACAACACACATTTCTTATGTGGTTTTCCAACAGAAGTGGACTTTTGCTTCCAGCAAGGTCAAACATCTACTGCTCCAATAACATACAAATTGTCTGTTAAAGGACCTATTGAACTAGCAACTGAAAATGTACCAAAGCCACTTATTGGATTTATGAGGGATTGTTGCTTTGCCATTCAGGTGCGTGCTAATGGCATCCCCATAATAAGATTAGATGACTATAACTTAGCTACGGACGACAGTGAGGAATAAAGGATGAACGTTTATTTTTAAAGCTTATAAATGAGTTCTTCATCAAGCTCTCGTGAACCTTCACCATCTATGAAACAAACTTTACCAAACGATTATGGAGCACCTATTGAATATTTCTTACGAGCTGCACAATGGCAAAGAGCAGTCTCACCAAGGTTAGGTGTTCCACCAGCTCCTGTCAAAAATAGCATTTGGTCAAGTCCTTATATAAGATATGGTCTCCCACTAGGTTTGCTAGCTACAGCAGGAGCAGTTATGATGTTGAAAAGAAACAAAGCAAATGTTGTAAATAATACTGAAGTAGCTGAAGTTAAACAAACTCCAACACCTTCGCCAAAACCAACGTCAAAACCAACACCTTCACAAGCAAAACCTTCAATGACTCCTGAACCTATGAAAGTACAAACTCCTGTTCAAAAGTCAACTCCTAAACCGACTCCAACATTTAAACCAGAACCTACTCCTCAAATAAATCGTAAAACTCCTGCGTTTCCTTACTGAAAAAATAACGTTATTTTTATTTAATATTAAAATTTTTATTTGATTGAAATGACGACTAAAGTCACTGAAGCAATGAAACAAAAGTTTTTGGTAGAATACATTAAATCAGGAGCGGTTCCAGAAGGTTTTTACGTTCATACTATGAAGGATGGTAGAGTTCAGTTTAGAAAGATAAAGCAACCATTAGATAAAGAAGGAATTTTGAGAAAGATTAAACTTCATGAGGACAACATTGCTGAACTTAAGAAGAAGCTAGAAGAGTTATAAAGTAATGAGAACGTTTATGTTATGAGAAATTTTTAACGTTAGTTTTATTTTTACTGAAAATTTTTATTTGGATGTAATGACGAAAACTATTGAGATAACAAACTACAACGGTCATGAGTTCAAGAATTTGTTCTTCGTTCCTCGTGAAAATACATTCTATCAGATACGAGGGAGAAAGGGTAAAGTTAGTTTGAGCGTTTATGAAGGAATGAAGAATGGAAAGTTTATACAAGCATACGATACAAACGGTAAACGTGTTTCATTAGCTTTGTCAAAACTTACTAACATTTATTTTGACAGTGACTTTGACCTATATGAAGAAGAAAGTGAGTCAGAAGATTATGAGCTGTTATATGAAGCACAGCAATGGGAGGAGTTGCAATACTTTTGTAAGTGAGAACGTTTATTTTTACAGTAGTGAAGTCGTTTGTGAAAACGTTAGTGAGGTGAAGTGGTTGGCGGCTTTGTAAATATTTAAGGTTAAGTTAGTGTTGTCGTTTGTGTTGTAAAATATACGTTAATGGTTTTGTAAAGTGTCAAATTCACATATCAAGGGTAAGGTGGAACGCAGTGCCGTCGTACCCTTGATATGTATACTAACTGTTGTTAGTTATTTATTTACTTTTTTTAATATTTTTTAAAAAAATAAAAGAAAATTCAAATAATTTTGTATCTCCCATGATATATCGACCCACGAGTACTAATGTGGCTATAATTAGAGATTGCAACTCTATTATGATCATAGTCCGGTGATATACAATAAGATTCAAATTTTGAAAGAATTAAATTAATAAAATCCCGGTGAAAAAAATAAAAACAGCTTCTAAAAGTATAGTTATCTTAAAATACGAACTTCAACACAAGTTTTTTGATCCAATAGAAAATTGAATTCTTTGAATAAATAAAATATTTTATGTATTAACATATTAAATTTCCTAATTATTTTTTCTTCTTGGGAAAATTTTTGAATTCGAATAGAAAATTCAATAAATTGAAATTGGGTTGAAAGAATTCTCCATATTAACTTGTCATATATTTCAGATCATATAAATTAAGTTAATTAAATTTTTTAAAAACCTTAATAGGATAAAAAAAAGAATTTACACTCTCTCACTTTGAAAACGTAGAAAATGCCAATCTATTGGTATACATTTTAGTTTTGTTAAGTTTACAAAACAATTACTCTAGATTTTAAAGATTTATCAAGAATTTAGAGAATATCCTTCTCAAAACAACTTCAATAGCGAAGGATTAGTATTGAATCGGATTTGTAACATAATTATAGTACATTACAATACAATTTCTCCGACTTTTAAATTTTTTGAAATATTTACAAAATATGCTCTTTCTATCATCGATACTTTAATACAGAGCAAATTTAGTAAATGTCATCACGTTATTTTTTCATAAATCGTTTTCGAACTTTTGAAATATTTATTTTAAACCAGTTTTCTACATTTAATATGTGAATTATATCAAAAGTAGATGGGCGATACTTGTAAATCTATTTAAACTATTAGTTTGCTATTATTGAAGAACTTTATAATTTTTTTTTTCTTATGTATGGAATTAAAGATAATTTTGCTGATTCCAACTGGTTTTTCTATATGAGTTAAATATGCCAAGTGAAATTGGACTTGCCAATATTGTAAATTGAAGTATGGACTATATATCGATTTTCATTGATTGATGAATAACTCGGAGTAATGTAATTGTTGATAATGAAAAATAGTTTTCAATTGCTGGTAAGGGCCAATGTATGTTCAATAGCTCCGAAAGCAAAAAATGCACGTTTAGAAAAAGACGATAATGATTAAATTACAAAATCGATAACGACGACGATTAAATTACAAAATCAATAATGACCCATAAAATTTTGTTAAGGGTGCACCCGTATGTACGTTTATTTGAGAGGAGGAGGATTGCCCTCTCAATTTTGAGGGATTCGTTAGTTTATTTTCTCAATGAATATGCAATAAAATTTGATTTTTACCTTATCAATATACTTCATATAATATACACATGTTCATGTAAAAACTTTTTTTCCAAAATCCTCAGTAGGGTTGTTAAAAATATCAAAAATTAGCGTTTTGAAGACACCATGGTGTCTTATAATTTTCCCTTCCTTATTGGCGTGTAGAAATAAATGCGCCAATAGATTGAAGAAGAAGAATTGTTTTTCTCTTAATGAACTTTAATCCTTTTGATATAAGAATATTAAAAACATTAATATAATTTCGATTTCGGAAATTAAATTTCCAAATTTTTTGTCGATTTCGGAAATAACAGGATCCCGCATCCAACACGCGACAACAAAACACAAAACACACTTTTTGGTTCTTTCATCGTTTTAATCGTAATTTATGTAATACATGATTTGGATAAATTTTACAAAAATAGAACCTATATTATATTCTTTTCAAAGATTCTTGCAAATCATCAAAAATAATTGTATTTTAAAAAACGATCAAATTATCCTTTCATTATTTTAAACTTAATTAGTTTTTATGATTGACTAAAGCAATCATATTTATTCATCATTAAATAAACAAAAAAATAATATTTGAGAGTTATTTCAAAAAAAAACACATTGAATTTATTAATTTGTCTCAATTTGAGTATTATAAATTTTTATAATTTCAATATTTTGAAATACACTTTTTAATATTTCAATATTTATGATATTTCAATATTTATGATATTTCAATGTATTAAGTGGTCTCAAATTGAGCTTCTCAAATATAAGTTGGCCTATTCAAATAATAAAATTAAATAATATTTAAAATAATAAATAAAAGTGATTGAGGTCATCGCAAAACGGCTGTTTCAGTCATTTATTCTTAAAAATAAAAAGGGTAAAAACTAAATAAAATGGGTAAAATTCAATAGTGTCTGTGCTATCGTTCAATTTCAAGGTGTCTTTTGAAACCGCAAGACACATTGAATTTTTGAATAGTGTATTATGGTTTGACAGACACCAATGAAAAAAATAAAATGATATTTATTTTAAATATATAAGATCCTTATATAAAATATAAATATTTTATCGTTTTATTTTCTTGTTTTAGAAATGTTTTTTATTGAAAAATCAATAAAACTAACTCCAAAATAAAATTTTTGATTTAAAGACACTATGATGACACCAGGCAAATCTTCCAAGACACCTATCGTCGGGAATCTAACAACCCTATTCCTCAGGAATTAAGGGATTTTTGAATTTTAAGAATTTTTTTCGAATTTTTTTCGAAAAAAAATATTTTCAGAACAGCCTTAACGGCTAAGATTTAGGAACAATGTTAAGTATCAAAAAGAAAGGAGGTCTGATATAGACAACATATATCGTTGAAGGTTGAAAAAATCTCTAATATTTGAGCCCAAAATTTCAAATTTTAATTTTTTGAAAAAAGAGGCCACCCGTATATACGTTTATTTGAGAGGAGGAGGATTATATTTTTGAAAGGGTGAAACATTATGAATATGTTAATTATATAATAATATGTATTAATTACAACCATATTAATGTTTTGGCTTTGTTTGCTTACAAAAACATGTAAAAAACATTACAAAAAGATTAATATTGTAAACTTTTCAATTTTGATAGTCTAGTTGGCATATATAAAAAATAAGGTTCTAAATTCTGAAGTTTACATGATCCTCTCGTGTGCACCCTTAAGGTCGTATGAATAAATAACTGATCTGGAGATGCGTTTCCCTTATTTGATTCTTGTTTACTATGTCATTCCCGCCATGGAATTGATTTATTTAAGCAAAAGACTCGATCGAAACTCAATCCTTTCATCTTGCATTCATATTTTCATAAATATTTGGTTATTGTCGATATGTCGAATACTTAACCTTAAGAATCTTCATAGAAATAAGAACTTTAGTATTCCTTTTGCAATATTATTAAACATTCTTCCTTTTATTAAGCAATATATATCAATAAATATAACGAACATCAAGTTCAACAAGCAACCAAAGAGAATAATGATACTAAATAATGTAGAATCAATGATAACGATTCTTTTATTAGCAATTGGCATATCCGCATGCAAAGATGTTTATGAATCTACTGGCCCTCTATTCCATGATGAATGGGTTGCATTACTTCAATCAACCGCCACTTACAAAGATAATACAAAGATTGTAATGCTCTTTGTCGTGAAGTACTTAATAGAAAATTTAATTCTTGCAATTACAGCTTTAGTACTCTTTCATTTTATGACGCGATATACTATTTCGATTTACAAATACAGTTTTAAACCAACATATAGATTCTTATCATTTGTGTACTTGATTTCCTTCATTTTCATGGCTAAACCACTCTACAAGCCGCCAGTAGTCACAAGCAGCAAGTTTTTATATGAAAATTCCGTGCTTCCGAGTTTAGATGAAATTGAGTTTCCAAGAGAAGAAAAAGAACTTGATATTTATCAGCTTAGAAGCATACGAGACAATGTATTTTTCTAAGGAACATGGAGGAATATATGAAACATCTAAATCACCAAATTTGGAAAGTTTTGCGTTCTCTAATAACTCGATTTTCTTTTCTAATCTTAATGGGGATAAAGTCGGTGGTGTTAATGTTATTCCAAGAACTAAATTTACAACGGCTGCTCAGTTTGCTATGGCATGCGGTTATGCCTTCTTGACAGAACCTCCACGCTCTGGCCTTACAAATAATGAGCCATATTTTCCTAAATTTAAATGTCTTTGGGATATTCTTAAAGAAGTTGGATACAACACCACAGTAACTTATGGTACAACACCAAATGACTGGGGAATTGGGGATCTATATTATAGTCATGGTATCAATAAGTTATGGAGCAAATATGATGTGCTTCCTAACTCAAATGATATTTATGCATTGGATCGAGATATAACTCCTTTCTTTATGAAAGCTTTAACAGAAATGAGTCAGTCAAAGGATCCATTCTTTGCCTCTTTTCTTACATTGGATACTCATGAACCAGGTTTTAAATGTCAAGATTGTATCTATGAAGAGAATTCTATGATTACAGTAGTGAAATGTTCTGATAAAAGAATCTCTAATTTATTGAAATGGATGGAGCAACAGAGTTGGTATAATAATACTGTGATTGCACTATTTGGTGATCACATTGTGAGAGGAAATGGGTATCCAGAGCTTGCTGAAAGGCATAATTTTTCAAGGCGCCCATTCAATATGATTATTAACTCTGGCATGAGAAGTAACTATACTAGAAATAGAGAATTCACAAGTATGGATATTTATCCAACACTCTTAACAGCAATTGGGACAAAAGTCAAGAAAAATCAACTTGGCATGGGTATTGATTTGTTCAGTGGTCTGCCAACATTAGTTGAAAAATATGGTATTAAAAAATTCATAAAAGAATGTGAAGGAACAAAAATATTTTATAATCATATAATTCATGGGATAGAAGATGATGGTATTAGAGTTAAAGGATTTCTGAAAGAAATCATCCCAAAATAAAACCACTATTTTTAATAACAAATGTTTGCTGAATATTAATAAAAATATCAGAATTACCCAGATTTTCCTTACTTTTACCACTCCCCATGTAATTTCTGGGGAAAAAGATAATTCATTTTTTTTTATGGATGAATAGATTGTTTTCCTAGAAAGGACCTCATATCTCTGGCTAAAAAGAGTGTCAGATCCTAAATAGATTATTGATCTAGTGTACAAATCCAATAAAAAGCCTATTTTTTTGGCTTTTTTGGTGCTCATTTTTTCGAAGATCTACATGAATATGGGGAAACCATCGGATTTTTTTGGTTAACCCACATCTTCATGTAGTCTGGACTATCTTTCCTCGAAGGACCTCTTTACGGGTGTAAAAACTCATAAAGTTCTCAAAAGATTCATTCTCGATCTCCATGCTGAAAGAATTTACAATAAAAAAGAGATCTACGCATCAAACTACAGCCATAAATGAACTGAACCCCTAAAGCTCAGCTCTTAGTTTATCAAAAACGTCGAAATCCTTCTCATTGCAATCAAATTTTCTCAATAACTCATAAGAAAAATCGAATTTTGATTAAGCCGATGTTATAGGTATCACAAATACTACAAACTTGAGCAATATCGAAATTGCCAGCAAAAGTTTGAAATTGCATTGCTCATATTTGTTTTGTAAACTAAAAATCTGCTTATATTATTCATTAATTTTTTATATATTATTCATATACTTTAATAAAAACAATACTATTTCACCTTAAAAATGAATTTCATAAGTCAATATTATTTTTTTGAAAATGTATCAATTTTCGATTAAAACAACATGAGAATAAAATTTACGCAAAATTATTTTAAAAAATGGTTTTAAAAATTTCCAATTGATGAAGAATAAGATTGCAAGAAGTTTTGAAGTTTAATTTTAAGAAAAAAAATTCGGATATTATTCATGGATCTAAGTAATCTGATATTTGAGTATCGGCACTATGCATAAAACATATATTTATAGTTTTTTTGGATTTTTATGATTTTAAATATATTCAAATTTGGCAATCCAATAGATTTTTAAAAAATAGGTAAATAAAAATAGATTACATATGCAGCAGATTTAGAACATGAAACAAATCTTATAGTGACCCAAAAAAAAATTCATGATCCAAAAAAGAAAAAAATTGGCTAAATGGGAATCAAACCTTGGCATAATGAATCATTATGTCGGATGTTTCCACTACACCAGCAGTTCGAAAAATACCCTTGGTGGTTCTATTTAATAGCTACTCCCAACGATAGGCGGTGTCCCCAGCTTTAGAGAGGTGGTAAAAGTAAGGCAAATCTGGGTATTTGATGTTTAAATCGTAATAAAAGAGAATTTGTGTAATCTCTTTACAATTAATCGATATTAAACCTATATCAATATTTTTATAATTGTTCATTATAAAATCTTGTCTTGATGAAATTCTCCATGATCCTTTTATCAATGCAAATCCTCATTGTTATTTCATGTTCAAGAATATTATTCCGACTCGAATTTTTGTTTATAAATTATATAATATACAAACAATCTTCAGAACCAAATTATTAAACTACACAGACTATGTATTTCCCAACGGGAACCGTCGGATTCCGTCATTGTGGATGATTACGGTAGAGAAAAAAATGTAATTTTTAATAACGAATTTTGAATTTTGCAATTTTTTTGGAAATTTTTGAGGGATATTAAATGAGCATTTATATTTCTTTTCTGGAGAAGCAGCTATTTTTGTTGTGTTAAGGAGAATTTGATTTTTTTGCGAACAATCGGCGCTTCACGCCAATAGTCTATCATCGATCCGTGACCAGAGAGAGGGTCAAAGTTGCAATTTGTCACTTTTCCACAAGAATATAATGGGGAAAAAGTTATCATATAGTTGATCTCATTCACTGAGGTGAGAGATGCATGTAGTGTAATGGGATAAACAGTTGGATTGCTGCTCTAAGTCCTAGGTTCGAGACACATTGGCTTCATTTTTCTCTTTTTTATTGACGTAAACTATTCAATTTTTGTGTTCTCCATTCAAATTTCAGAATTTTTTTTGCAGATTTCACGCTACATTCGAAGTTACCTTTTGTAACAACCACCACTGCCTACGAAAGACGAAAGTGTGTCACGATTTCACCCGGAAATCCGACGGTTGTTTAAGAGTATGCACTTTTGTCACCTACTCTCCGTGACCATCCGTAAATTCTGAGAAGTCTCCCGTGACGGCGTCACTTTTTTACTGCAAATTTGAGAGAAATCTCCCGTAACGGGAGAAAAAATACGTTTTTCTCGTATAATCTCCCGTAACGGGAGATTTTTTACGTTTTTTCTCTCAAATATTTCATCCGTGAATTTTTTTTTGCTCTCTTATATTATCATACCCTATGGATAGATCTAAGCATTAAAACTTTTTTTAGTTGAGTGAGAAGAAATGATAATATGTTAATATAGAACATTAGAATATGATAAAGATACACTCATATCGCGATATTTTGAAAAAAAAATTGGATAAAAAATAAATATTACTATTTATTCAACGAAACAAAAATTAATAGCTTTCCTTGTAAGAAGCACGCTTCAGAGACATTATCTAATACTGGATAGAAGAACTTTGGAAGTACTGCATTGAATGTAGGACTTCGAAAGTTTTATCTATAATGACGTATTTAAAAGCTTCTGGTAACTATAATTGTAAATTTGGGCGAGATGCTCAAAGTACTTCTGTAGCCACTCATTGATTGAGAAGCAATAGAAGAATTTTAAGTGTGGGTAGTATACTCGCATTCTTTGATCCATAATGGACAAATAATTGTATGTTCTATACATAGTAAGGTAAAGTTATTCTAATGTAAATTAATAAATATGTAACATTGGAACAATCTTACCCTACTATGCTAAAGATTCGGTTGATTGCTTACTTCGAATGATACTTCATGCTAATATTGAAATTGATAAAGCTTTATGTGAATACTAATATTAATGATAAGTTAAATTTGAATAAACTGTGCGACAGGTAAAGTAGCAAGCGAAATTATTTATTGTGAAAGAATAGTTTTGAAATACACATGCTCGGCTTACGCCGAGCGAATTAAAGTAACGTACGATTTTTAACGTACAAAAAAAAACGCGGCGGACAGCAATGATATATTCACGGCAAACGGTAGGCTTTTTATAAAAGTTGGGAAATGCATATACACAGATGAATCACATTAAAATATTCAATATTATTTATTCAAATATTTTTGGAAAATTCTGAATGAAAGGTTGCAATTCAAATCAATTCAAATTTTTTGGGTGTTTTTTTCATGAATTCAAAACAAACAATTTCATCCTTTATTTTTAACTAAATTTCTAGAAAACATCTCTTACCATTTTATAACTTCATTCCAGGAATTATTTCTAATGAGAATAAAACAAACCTTGTTTGAAAATTTTTTATTGTCGAGTTATCTAATATTTTATCTCTCTGTATTTATAAATGCTCAACACTATTCTTTAAATAAATTATGCAGAAGAAACAGCACCATGTGTATTAAGAATGTCAGCTATATTTGTTTACTAATAAAATTTGCTACAATATCAAGATCTGTTCAGATTTATCTTTTTCATTGAGATTTGCACAATATGATATGCGCAGTTCGAGTGTTTCCTTTCAAATAAAACATGTTGCATGATGAAGAACAGTTCCTCTAAATTCATTTTTTCATCGTTATTTATTCATAATTTTTGTGGTGTAGTTGGTGAGAAATTCCATCTGCTTTTCTTCCTTCTAGACAAACGATAGCTTCCTATGCATTCACGAAAACATTCTTATCTAATTAATTTGTTATTTTTTTCTTCTTTGCAATGGTGCTCAATCGTGTTATATGTGATTATCATATTCCAAATGATACAATTGTCACTGTTTTCTTTGGTTAATTAGTTAACTATCAAACCGAATGAATCGATAACTTTGCTGAAAAATCATTTTCACTATAACTACTTCTTTTGATTGCTTTCGTATCTGTTTACCTCTGGCCAATGACAATTCGCACTGCTGGAAATCAATTTTGTTTATTGCAAGACATAGCCATGAAATAAGTAATGCATTTATCATTGGTTGTTAATCAAATTTTTTGTATGAATATATCTCAGAATGCATGGTCTTATTTAATACTTTGATGGTGTTATGCACGGGGATACTTCTCAATCTCTTTGTAATTAAAGTTGCTGTCTTAAATAGAAATATTTATCAAAAAAATATCGAGTAAATGTTCTGAAAATATTATTTTACTCAATATTCTGATTATATTTAATAATAAAATATAATGTATTTGACATTTTGGTTAAATTCAAATCATAATAATTGAATTTACAAAACTAAGATAGACAATGAAAGCTGCTAAAACGACTCACGCACTTAGAATGTTATTTTAACTTGCCTTTAAGGCTCTGAAATGACAAAAGATAAAAAAACTGACATTTTTTTCAATGTTAAAAGGCAAGTAAAATGGCTTCAATATGGAATTTCGATTACAGGATAATAGCATTGGACGACCGAAAGTAGATAATGGAACTATTGTAGATTTTTTAAGATATACGTTATATTACCCTTGCAATAATAGCCTCACATGCACGCCATATGTTACGACACTCAAGCCAGGGTACTACAAATTCGAGCTCTACGGCAGCCGGAGGATTTGCTCGTGCAAATAAAGGCGGAAATGGAGGCTACAGTGTTGGATATTACGTAAATAACATCTCTACAGAAGCATATTTCTTTCTTGGCGGAAAAGGTGAAGATAGACCAAAATTCCATAAATCAAATAATAACACGCCAGGAGGGTTTAATGGTGGAGGTTTTGGAGGTTATGACACTCATTATGGAACCTACTCCGGTGGTGGTGGCGGTGGAAGTACAGACATTAGAATCGGCTCTGATAAAATTGAGAGCAGAATAATCGTCGCTGCCGGTGGAGGAGGTGCTTGTGGGTATGATAATGAAAACGAAGGAGGAAATGCTGGTGGACTCCATGGAAGTGATGGAAAATCCTTACGGCCTGAAGGGAGAGTTGGTGGAGGTGACACTGATCAATCAGGCGGAATAGCTTATTCATATCGAGGTGCAACAAGTGGCAGCCTATTTTATGGTGGTAATGCCTCTACAATGCTAGATGCATATGGTGGAGGAGGCGGATACTTTGGTGGTGGCGGTGGTTCTTCAACAGTCGACCATTATCAAGGTTTCTGTGGGTCAGGTGGCGGTGGTAGTGGGTATACAGGAGGTGTTTAGAGTTCGGATAGATTCAAAGTCACTGCTGAAACAAGTGAAGGCTCCAACGAAGGTAATGGATACATGAATATATATTATTTCGGGAATTCTGAATCTAATTATGCTATTAGATGCAAAACAATTGTTTGCAGATGTAGATTTAGACATATATATTTCTGTTTATGGTTTAAATAATCATTGTCGAAAAATAAGCTATAAAAGTTCAAAGAATAATGATTTAATCATTATTATATGACTGTTCTCGATGTCTTCGCTCTGTTATAATCAAAGGCTGCCTGTTCCGGTCCAAATTAATTCTTGAAGATTTGTTGATTTTCAATCAATTAGTACTGAAATAGCCTCATATTGTATTCGTTGTGTCGTTACTTGGATTAGTTTGGTTCCGTATTAAAATTTCTTTTGATTTTTCATATTTTGTTCCGAATAGAATAAACTAGTATATGTAGAGATGTTTCTTCTTTTTTGAGCTAGTAATTATAATTGTAAAAAGAATTTTGTTAAATATTTAAGAAAAAAAATTTCATTTGGCTGAAAATAACTGCAAAATTGGGCTTATTTAAAGATTTATGCCTGATAGTCTTTATAAGTGAATCAATTTGTCTGAATCAAAGTTTCAAATAAGATGGCTGACATTTGTAGAAAGCGCTTGGAAGATGATATTAACTAAGTATTTGAAAGTTTCAATCTCCTGTGAGAGCCACAATAGTAAGTTTGAAGTAGTTTACTGCTCACTCGTTGAGATGACTACAAAAACTGTATAAAAAGTGTCAAAATTAATGTATGGACAAATGCCGGTGATATTATCATGGATATTGGCCATCCCCTTGCAGCGATGCTAGATAGTATATGAAAGAGATGTTTAATTTCTATTATTTTTTTTAACTCGCTGTGTATTATTACAATGATAAAGATTAATTTTCCATATGTAATAAACAACTATTATTGGGTATTTTATCAAAATAGCAGCAGCATTCTTTTGGCTTGGTCATAAATCAAATATACGAAAAAGTAACTGATTGGAAAAAATTTTGAGCGGATAAAGATTTGATCGAAGTAATAAATATTCAAAATAAGATTCTGAGTATATATTTCAATTTCTGTCATGCAACTCCAAATTTTTGTTAAAATTGAATACATCCAGAATTTAGACGATTATTTTTTTTAATGTTGAATTTTAGCTCTTTTTTATCTACTTTCCGCTTGGACAAATTCGCCAAAAGGCTATTTGAAGATCAAGTGGAACCAGAACCAAAAGGATGGTACCTTATCAGTCCTTTAATCCCATTAAAATCCGAAAAATTTGACAATTATAGGCAAACCTATCCAGACATTTTTAGATTTGAACATCGAATTACTCACGAATCATACATATCTTATCTTACAAACGAGCAATATGCAGAATTTTCGACAAATATCGATTTTAACATTGAAAGGCATCGAAGATATGAATTTCTACGCCTCAGGTATTCTCCTATATCTTATTACAGATTCCGTGCAACAGATGACTGGGACTACAACATCAGTTGTAAAAAATTAAGGTATGAGCACTTTTTATGTTATGAAGAAAACACTACAATATTGGACCAGATTTCTGAGGTTCCAGAAGTTTTAGAGTACCAAGTTATTCCATCTTTTTCATATAATCAAAAATTTTCAGATTTAGATTCTGGCTCCATCGATGAAGAGGTTTTACAAGGTAATCAGCTATTCAGGACTTCAAATTCTTTAAATCAATATGGAATTACTGGTAGAAACCAAAAAATTACGTATCATGGTTTTGGAATTGACTTAAATCATTCGTTTTTCTATGATAAAACTGGTGATATGACTGATGCTTTTGATATTCGCTACAATGAAAATATAGATTACCATAGAAAAATTTCAAGATACGATTTACAAACTGAAACCGTTGATTCAACAACTGATGGAACGTACTTTGCAAGCATCATTGCAGGTAAACCATATAATTATGATGATTCTACTGTCAAGGTTACTCTGGAGTTTCATTTGATTCGAAATTACATGTTATTGAGAAAAACTTGACATTTGTCAACCAAACATTTGTAAATGAATCAAATCCGAACGAAACTTACACCAGAGAAATGGTTGCAAACGAAACATTTGTATATGATAATGATAAGTTGATGGATCTCATGAAACAAGCTGATTCCCATATCATTACCACTCCATTAGTGTATAATTCCTTGTTCCACACGAATACAGACGAAATAAATTTATTGGCATGGAAAAACAAGGAAATTTTGTTTGTTTTACCAGCAGAGACGTCAATGGTGAGATGAGTAGTCCATCTGATGCCTTGAATGCGTTAACTGTCGGTTCAATCAAAAATAATTTGGAAGAAGCTTCTGATTTCACAACTCCCGGTCCATCTTATTTCGGAGCGAAGAAACCAGAGGTTGTAGCACCTGGAGAACTCATCCTTGGCGCTAAGAAAGGCGTTCCTTTCGATGATGAAAATTCAAATCCTCTAAATTACCAAAATGGAACGTACGCAGCGGCAATGCAAGTAGCTGGCCTTGCAGCACAAGTCAGGCAGTACTTCGTTGATGGCTATTACCAACTTTATCTGCAAATCCGGAAAATTCAATAAATCCAACTTCATCGTTAATTAAATCCGTAATAATTAATGGAGCCAGGAACCTAACAGAAGCACCCCTGCACAACCCTTATGTCGGTTTCGGAATTCCAAATATCAAAAATTCTCTTGGATTTGGAGATTTCGGAGTCAGATTCCTCGACAGAGAGGAGATATCGCCACGTGATCATATCATGTACAAACTGACCACAGATAGAAGGTCTGATTTCTCAATAACTATGAATTATTTAGATATCCCGTTGTCAACCTTCCAATTTGGCATTTTGTTTGCAGATCTTAACTTAGCTGTCGAAGCAAATGGAATGGTGTATTTAGGAAACAATTTGAATCGTAAATTATCCGAAGAAAAACAAATACAGAAAGAATCATCATAAAAGATATGGATCCGCAAGAAATCATTATTCATATCTATTCCAATGATTATTACTTAGAAGATGATGAAAAAGTCACTTTTTCTTTGTCAATTTTTGGCGGTTTTGACACTCAAAATTCCCTATTAAATCCAATCAAAATTGAAAGGGAAAGAAACAATATACAATGTCCAGGCAACTGCAGTGGACTTGGCCAATGTGTTGACAATGGAATATGTGAATGCGAAGAAGGAAGAAGGAATTTATTGTCAAAACAAAATGAGATTACTTTATTATTTTAATGCTATTTGGGCAACAAGAATTTACGATGTTTACGATGAAGATGTTGAATATCTTTATTTCCAACTTCCTCAACATCATACATTTGATATTGTTTTGTCTACTAATTGGCATACAAATGCTGTTTATAATATGATTGTTTCTGTAACAGATGATAGTTACGGAATATCAGGAAAAGGAAGGAAATTCATGTTCAGATGTGATCCACAACATTATAATGGATGGTATGGAACTGATGAAATAATTACTAAAAATAATAGAACAATTATTTTGGGTTGTTATAATTTAAACAGAGGAGAAAGTCATGGAAAACTGTATATTGATTTACATTATCATGCAACACCAAATCCAACACCAATCGCTACTCCTACTCCTCCTGCTACTCCTACTTTAGCTCCTACACAAACCCCTTTCGTAACTCCTATAGAAACTGCTTATGAAACTCCTTACAAAACTGCTTTCCAAACAGCTTATCAAACACCTTATTACACTGAAAGTTTTACTCCTTTTGTTACTCCTTATGAAACTGTTTCTGTCACTCCTTATTTAACAGCTGATTTAACTCCTTTCCAAACTGTTTCTAAAACACCTTTTGAAACTGTTTTTCAAACTGCTGCAGAAACAAATCATTTCACTGTTTTCGAAACACCATTCAAAACTCCTTTCTCTACAAACTATTTTACTAATTCTCAAACACCTTTTACAACATTTTACCAAACTGTTCATAAAACTGTTTCTAAAACACCTTTTGAAACTTTTGTTGGAACACCTTTTATTACTCCTGATGTTTCTAAAGCTGTTACACCTTTCATTACACCATTTACAACATCAGAAGAAACTCCATTTTTAACAGCTTCAGAAACACCATATGAAACAGTTTTTCAGTCACCATTTGTTACATTTGTTTCTACACCATCATTTACCTTGAAAGAAACAGCATTTGAAACAGCATATTCAACACCATCATCAACTGTTTCTAATACACCATATTCAACACTCCAAAGTACTCCATCAGTTTCACGAACACCAGCACGAACAATCTTTGTTCCAATTGATTCAACATCATCCGATGGTAATGACGACAACAGTCAAAAAGAACATTCAAATAAGAAGAATAATGTTTCATCACTTGTCGGCATTATTGTTGGCTGTCTTGTTGGTTTAAGTCTTCTCATTGTTTTGTCCGTTGTTTTGTACCGTCACTTTAAATCAGAAAGTTCTTCATCAACAGACATCGAAAACAAAACAGAAGAAACTAAAATCATCAACTCAGATGAAGAAACATATCTTCAAACTACTATTGAAACCATCCCTCAATCATTCATTTTCACTACAGAGCTTGATGACGATGATGATGCTTCAACTGACGATCCATTTAATTTCTACATTTAACTTTTATTTTCATTTTTATTTTTTGTTTGTTATTCATGTTTTATTTTAAAAGTATTTTATGTTAATATTTCTTTAACTTCTTTTAGGTGATTTCGAATATAAATATAGTAGAGATATGTAAGTTTCCATTTGCATACTTCATAAGAGCTTCGAACTCGTCATCTACAAAGATTCATAGGAAATTCCTATAGAAAATATGCTTATATGGACTCACATTTATAATCAATACAATTACACTGAAAATATATCTATCTCTTTGAAAAAAAAAATCATATGAAGTTTTCATTTTCCATAATTAAAAAATATTAAATTTGATTTATTCCCACGATATATAATGTATTTTCAATTTTTAGACTCCTTTAAATTGAATATAATTCAATTTTTGAGACGGCTAATTGAAAATACGGGACGATCTTTAAATTGAACGGTCAATTTAAAGGAAGTATTCAATTTTTTGGTCAATTTAAAGCAATGAATGAGAAAAACTTTGAGCTTAGGGCAAATGAAGGTTTTTACAACGTAGATAGATAGACAAACGTATATGTCATCATTTCAATGAGTATGGTAGATTTCTATAAAAAGTGAGTGCAATATCACATTGCATTTCGAAACATGAGAGAAATAAGCATATATATACGTTATTACATATATATTTATATGCTCTTCTATATTATTACAATGTTAAAATAAGAAAAACTCTAAGTGTCTCATTTGAAATATAATCTATTTTATTTTTATATAACAATTATCAATGAGAATGTAAATTATATTTGATTAGACGATAAATGATGAATAGACTTAATTACTTATGATTAGACATGTGTTGATAGAAATATTTGTTAACATTTATGAAGATAATGTGTTTTGATTGAGATTACATTTGTTCTGAGTGGAAGATTGCTATTATATTGGATTTATATGTGTAAATCAGGAAAACTCGCACTTTTTCCAAAGAATGTGAAATATTGGATTTCAATTCAAGAAAGGAGTTTACAAATGCAGGGTATTGTTCCTTTACCCTGCATTTGTAAACTCCTTTCTTGAATATTTCGCACTTTTTCTATAGAATGTCACATCAAGATTTTAATTCGAGAAAGGAGTTTACAAATGCAGGGTATTGTTCCTTTACCCTGCATTTGTAAACTCCTTTCTTGAATATTTCGCACTTTTTCTATAGAATGTCACATCAAGATTTTAATTCGAGAAAGGAGTTTACAAATGCAGGGTAAAGGAACAATACCCTGCAGTTGTAAACTCCTTTCTTGAATATCTTCATTTATTTAAATAATAAATATCACATTCTGTATAAAACTCCTCAAATATCCTCAATTTCCCATTACAATCATAAATAACCATTTTATATATTTCTTAAATTTCTTTAATCCTTAATTTTCTTATCAATTTTGTTATTTTTTCAATAATTTTTAAAATTTTCTATTATTTTTGGAAATTTTTATTTAATTTTGTGATAAATTTATTCAATTCTTATTATATAATAATATTATTCAAATTTATTGTTGTAATTTTTCAATGATTATGATAATTTTTAATTCAATTTTTAATCGAATGTTTTGATGGGACGAGCTTACTGAGCATAGGCTCATCCCATCAAAACATTCCATTCAAAACTCTGGCCTTCATCGAGGCCAGAGCTCACAATTCATCTCCTCAGAGCCAAGTTCCTCGACGGTCGTCCTCATTAGGCACGATCCGAGAGGAACTTGGCTCTTCATTAAAATCACAAGCTCTGGCCATTGCTAAGGCCAGAGCTTCGCAAACCATCCTCGGGGCCGGTTTCCTCAAAGACCGCCCTGATTTGGGGCGGCCGGAGAGGAATCCAGCTCCGAGAGAGTACCCATACGAAGCTCTGGCCTTAGCAGTGGCCAGAGCTTTCAAAAACAATCCTCAGGGCCGAGTTTTGCGATGATCGTCGATCATGTCGACAGTCTCGCAAGAACTCGGCCCTGAAAGACATACATATACAGGCTCTGACCCTAGCAAAGGCCAGGGCTTCGCTTTAAATCCCCAGGGCCGGCTTTCTCAAATGCCGCCCTTATCCCGGGCGGCAGGAGCGAAAACCGGACCTGGGAATCCTAAAATACCAAGCTCTGGCCCTAGCAAAAGCCAGAGCCTGCAAAATTCATCCTCAGGGCCGAGTTTTGCGATGATCATCCACATGATAGACATTCTCGCAGAAACTCGGCCCTGAAAGACGTAATATCACAGTCTCTGGCCTCAGTAGAGGCCAGAGCCTCGCTTACATTACTCAGGGCCGGCTTTCTCAAATGCCGTCCTGATCTAGGGCGGCAGGAGAGAAATCCGGCCCTGGGAAGCATGAAATACGAAGATCTGGCCTTATAAGAGGCCAGAATCTGCAAACACTCCCTTCTCTACAGATTATGATCCAATGTAACACAGAAAGCCTAGAAGGAAGCCCTTTCTCAAGGTTAAGACTTCCTTCCTGGCTTTCTGATACTGGATGGAGTGGGGTTTGGCTTCCATTGCAACTCCTTCCAAGAAGATCAAATGATTACACAAAAGTCATGGCAATTGCATTCTAACATTATAAATACAATTGCCATGGCCTACAATTGCGAGTGCCTGCTGCTTCAGCAGAGATTTGCAGCAGACACTCGCAATGTTAACCAAAATTCGTCTGAAAGTTAGAAAATGGGCTTTTTCTCAAGGTCAAAGTCCATTTCCTAACCTTCTTATATTAAAATGAGCATTTTGACAGATTATTATTTTTTATCCCGGCATCATCAGCTTGTCCTTATTAGCTTATCATTTTCAGCTTATACTTATAAATTCGAAAACAGTGATTATTGAATTCACGAAATAGAACATCACATTAAGAAATATTATTTACTAACTTTTTCAATAATTAAAAAATATCAATGATACTTAAGTGTCATCACATACAACACATTCTTATGATCATCATAATATATATTATAGAATATTGCATAATAATCCAAATTCAATTTCAATATTAAAGTGTACTATCCATTATCTCTTAACATCATAACATACTCAACGAGTACTGATCATATGCTATTGATCAAGCCTTTAAAATAAACTACATATATGATTGCTTTAAATTGACCAAAAAATTGAATACTTGCTTTAAATTGACCGTTCAATTTAAAGTTCGTCCCTTGAAAATACACTAAATTTTAGGCATGTAACAGAAAAAAGTTTTAGATTTTAAACGTGAATAATATTTAAAAGAAAAATTGTGAAGAAATATATGTGACAATATGAAACCATAAATTTTATTTAAGGGTGCACCCGTATGTACGTTTATTTGAGAGGAGGAGGATTACCCTCTCAATTTTGAGGGATTCGTTAGTTTATTTTCTCGATGAATATGCAATAAAATTTGATTTTTACCTTATCAATATACTTCATATAATATACACATGTTCATGTAAAAACTTTTTTCCAAAATCCTCAGGAATTAAGGGATTTTTGAATTTTAAGAATTTTTTTCGAATTTTTTCGAAAAAAAAATATTTTCAGAACAGCCTTAACGGCTAAGATTTAGGAACAATGTTAAGTATTAAAAAGAAAGGAGGTCTGATATAGACAACATATATCGTTGAAGGTTGAAAAAATCTCTAATATTTGGGCCCAAAATTTCAAATTTTAATTTTTTGAAAAAAGAGGCCACCCGTATGTACGTTTATTTGAGAGGAGGAGTATTATATTTTTGAAAGGGTGAAACATTATGAATATGTTAATTATATAATAATATGTATTATTATAAAAAAGAAAAAATAAAGCACGTTAAAATTTTTCTTTCTTGATTTTTTACAAAATCTACTTAGAATTATGCAAAATATGACTAAATAATTATAAATTTCAAGTTAAATTTTAATTTTGATAAATAATTTAAATTTCAAAATATCAAGTTCAGTTCGACTATGTATGTAGTAATTCCTCAATAAAGTGCCAAAACCCTATTAAAATATATGAACATTTTCAACATTTTAATGTTTTTATTTAAAAATTTGTTGGAATATGAGCTTCAAACAATTATTATGTAAATAAAAATAATTAAATATATGTATTTATTCGTATTACAACCGTAGTAAGTCGATTCTTCCTTTCTTCTACTGAGTTTTGAATTTGATTTCGAATTGTAAAGAGATTCAAAGGGAAAATACTAGCGGATAAAAACTACCTCCATGAAAGGGTCA
Organism: Trichomonas vaginalis G3; assembly: GCF_026262505.1. NCBI lineage: Eukaryota > Parabasalia > Trichomonadida > Trichomonadidae > Trichomonas > Trichomonas vaginalis. Next base: position 15,459,231 of record NC_067205.1, read on the forward strand.
TAATGGAGTCAAGTTGTATTTTTTGATATTTTTTGCTTTTCGAGCCTAAATAAGGTAGCCAAGATAATGCCTAAAAATAAGGTTCTAAATTCTGAAGTTTATATGAAATATGGTTTTGAACCAGTTTCTTCATATGTGGGTAATGGAGTGCTTGGAGGAACAAGGCCACCACCAACCTTATGGGGTTGTATTTTATCTGTATCAGTATCAGGGGCAGAAACTATATCTTCATTTAAGAATTGAAGTTTTGATTCTGGTTCAATATCCTTGGGATAATCAATTTCATTTAGTTCCTTCGTTTCTTTACTATCATTGGTATTTGTTGTATCTAAAGGTACTTGTATCTTGCTTGTATCTATAGATTTGAATTCACTTAAAATCTGATCTGTTAATGGTGGTGGAGGGACGTTCCTGTCAATGAATGAGGATTGATGGTTTTTCTCTACTCTAGGTTCTCTTCTATATCGAATTGGTTTTGGTGAAAGAATTTGTTTAAGTTCTTCTACTTCTGATCTAAGGTTTCGAATCTCGTTGAGTAATGATGAAAGTTCATCCTCAACTGTTACTTGCTGACGAAGTGCAAAAATAAAACTAGCAAAAAGTAGAGACATTGAAAATTTTTGTCAAAACCCCCAATATTCACAAAAATTGAAATCATGAAATTCATATAATCATTATAGCAAACATTTGATTTTTCACAAGATGTATTATATTGTGGCAAAATTCAAATAACGATAAAATTTTATCAACGTTCTCCAAAATTAATGAAGAGTCAAATATTCTTATGGTGATTAATAAAACTATACATGGGCAAATGGCGGGTTATTTGCCCGCCACACTCAATTTGAACGATAGATGGCGGGATATAGGTGGCGGGAGGGGAAAAATTGCCCTAACAAAAAGTATAAAATTTTCTGTATTTTTTTGTTTTTCTGAATTTTTTTGAATAGTTTACTATCATTTCATCATGATATTAAACGAGAAACTATACTTTATTATAAAAGTTGATTCTATTTCTAAAGGAATTTGTGTTTTTAAATTTTTTTCTAAAAAATCACTCTTATTTTTTTCTCCGCCACCCGCCACTGGCGGGCTCTCAATTAGTGTAATATAAACTATTCAAAATTTCAGAATTTGAATAGGATGGCGACGCCACCTTCAAAGAAGAATCTTTTAATGCAATAAAAATATTCTTTTGGGCTTCTACTTCGATATACCATTGGAGGATAGACTCCGCCAAATGGCGGTCGTTGACCACTTTGAACGAACTTTCGATTTTTCTATCAAATTCACATTTCCATCAAAAGATTAGCTACAAGTCTTGATTTATCGTATTTATGTAGAATCTAGCCAAACCTACCATTAATATATGAGTGCTAATTATTTATCAATATCGAATTGTATTATCTTAGAAAATTCTCTATAGTAACTATAAACATAACTAAATTGGGGGTATCTGACTTACAAAAACTAGATAGATATCAAAAATAAATAAAAATTTTATTTTTCATCAATTAGAAAAGATTTATAAGCCGTATGAGTACTCGAAAGTAACTTGAGGAGATTCCATTTGTATTTGGGTTCGATTACATCATATTTCTTTCTATGTTCGGGTAGAAAATAAGCTGATTATTTTTTTGTTTGGATTATTGCAAGCACAATGTAGGGATCATGCTGTGCTCCTTTAGTATTTGGTATCTTATTGTTTTCACAAAGTAAAGAACTGTTCATGATTGAAATTGAATTTGAAATTCTTTTTCGTTGCATATTTCACAACTCATTTTGAACAAAAGTTCATCTAGCTTCCATGTGATAGGAAAATGCATTATATTTGTCATCTATTAGTGGGATTTCTTATACTCAACTAGACAACAAAAAGTGTCATCCCCGCCACTACAAATTTAGGTTGTCACTTTTCCCGCCATTTGCCCATGTATAAATAAAATTTTTTCGCTATTTCTTTTAAATATATTCAAGATATTAGAACATTTACTTGCTATTAAGCTGATAACGTGAATCTAGAAGTTACTGTGGTGTTTTAGCGGTGTTCCTTTTTATTGATGGATTCAAGTTTCTATTGCAAACAAATGATGAATTGGAATGAAGATTGATCGCTCTGATTATTCATCATGATAAAGAAAAAGGTTAAATTGATAATGTACTAGGAAGATAAGGTTGATTTTGAAGTCTTTCGATAAATTCTGAATGTAAAAAAATATAATGTCAGATTGACAAAAATAAAATATCATTGTTACTGTTCAATATAATCATTTTTATCGAAAAATCAAGGTGAAAAAAATATTCCCTTCATAATATTTATTTTACAAATGGCATTCAAAGTTGTTATTTTGGGCGATTCAGGGGTTGGAAAAACTAGCTTAATCGAGATGAGAATGCAGAACTCATTCGATAGTGAAAAAATGCCCACTATAAAACCTGATGTTTCCACCTGTGTTGAAAATGTTGATGGAAAACAAATAGAATTGAATATTTGGGATACTGCAGGGCAAGAACAATATTTTTCACTTGCAACAATGTTTGTCCGCGATGCAAATGTAGCTATTTTAGTCGGGGACATTACGAATGAAATTTCGATCGATAATATAGGCAAATGGGAGCACCTTCTGAAAGAAACACAACCAAATGCAGAAGTTATTGTAGCTATTAATAAATCAGATTTAGCTAGAAATAATCAAAAATTGGTAGGTCAAGTTAGAGATAAACTTATACATAATTATACGGATATTATGTTTGTTTCGGCAATTACAGGCAATAACGTTCCACAGCTATTCAAAACAGTGGCTCAGAAATGTCATAATATTAACTTTGAAAGTGAAAATGCTCTAAAAATTACTCCAAAGCAGACTGAAAAAAAGGAATGTTGCTAAGGTGCTTTAATTTGTTAAAATATTTTATAGAACTGTCATATTTCGAATAAATTGTTTTTATATTCTTTCATACATACGGCCAAATGCAATTATTTTCCGCCATTTGTTACAACATAAATTTCCAATGATTACGAAAGTAGCTTGTAAAAGAAATGTGGATTCTATTCAAAATTAATTTAAAATGAATGATGTTACCATAATAGTAAGTCATCATTTAAATGTAGCACTGAAAATTGAGGATGTAGTCTATATCTTAAGATCATGAAACTTTTTGAGATTTTTTTCAAAAAAAAACGTTAGTAAGAATTGAGGAATAAAAATAAGAAATTTTTAACAAAGGAATAAAAGACATTTCATAGTTTACAGCTCAAATTATATATATAAAGATAACTAATTTTCTGTAATATAAACATTAGGGCGTTCGAAAGTCTTAATATCAGCTTCAAGTTGAGCAGCTTCTCTTTCCATTTCTTCCTTCTTACGACGGAAAGAGAGGTTATCTTGTCCGAAAGACAAAGATGCATAGCGTTTCTTATTTTCAGCAAGATTTGCGTAAAGTCCGTTGAGGATTTCTATGCGCTCCTCTTCTGACAAAAGGCGGCAACGTGTTTCTGTATCCTCTGGAACCATTGATTCACGAACGTTATCCCAGTATTCTGCTTCATCTGCTGCTTCTTTCTTAACGCGTTCCATGTAGGCAGGAACCTCACCATAATCTGGCTTATCAGTGTACCATGTCTCTGGTTTAGCTGGATGAAGTTTCTTTGTCTTTGGTGCTTGCTTCCAGTTTTCAAGAATATAATTGCGTTTAGTTGGGGATTTCATTTTGATGGTTTCTGTTGCTTTAGGAACTGGTGGTTTATTTAGACCATCATTTCCTTTTGGAACAACGCGTTCACGTGGTGGTAATTTCTTTGTACGCTCACCCTTCTTCAAGTACTGGCTCGGTGGCTGTTTTAATTTCTCAGGAGGAAGACCCATTGTTGCGTGACCGTATTTCTTGGCAGTAAGAAATGCTGTTTGATCTTGGAATTTACTTTTATGAAGAGGCTCCTTGACAATTTCTGGTGGTGGTTTGGGAATCAAGTTATAGATGCATTCTTCTTCCTCAAGCATTTTTCTGAAATGACTTTGCAACGTATTTTTTCTGAGGAAAAAAATTTCTCGATAAATTCTAGTATAATATTGTTTGTTGATATGTGCACATGAAATAACTCGATTTTCAAAATGTTGATCCCAAATTTAGCTCCAAAATTTTTCATATTTATTATTTTATCATATATTTGAAATAACATGGTCCTTTCCTTTTAATTCATGATGATTTTGTTCGTTTTGTCTTTCCAAAAAAATCTTGAAAATTAAAAAATGAATTGATTTTTATAATAATTTCTCTTGATTTCAGAGAAAATGAATTTTTTTGTGAGATTTCATATCTATAAAATTTATTTAATATTTGACGGGCGTTCAATTATTTATTAAAATCGTGTCATATTTCAAAATTTGATTTATTCAATATTGAATTTTAAAGTAACTAAACCGTTTAGTACTATAATGCTTTATATATAATGAATAGACTGTAAAAATTCAAAAGGATGATAGTTTATTCATAATAAATCAATTAATTGAGGGTATATCCACCCGCACCATCGAGTTCTAATATATGGGAATGGAATTTCTTAAGATTTAGATTATGGGCAATAGTAATTAATGTAATACCAAGCTCAGTTGCTTTTTCGAAAATCTTTTCTTCCAAAACTTGAGGAATTGCACTAGTTGCTTCATCCAAAAGAGCAAACTTTGGCTTACTGAAGAATAGGCGTGCGATTGCAACTCTTTGACGTTCACCTGGGGATAATCCTTGTTGCCAATTTTCTGGAGGTCTATTAACAAGATAATGAATCTCCAGGAATCTTAGAATGCTGTCAATCTCTGTATAATCGGAAATAGCTGATGCATTTGGAAATGTGACACAATCATATAAAGAAAATAGAGGAAGATACGGTCTTTGAGTAAATATCAGTATATCAGATGGCGTTGGCCTTGGGGATCTAATCTCTCCTTTCTCAATTGGCCACAATCTTGAAATTACTCTAAATAATGAGGATTTTCCTGCTCCTGATGGCCCAGTGATGAAAACAGAGTCATTCTTATTGATTGAAAATGTCATATTCCTAACTAATATTTCTCCTGTTGGTCGTGAAAACGTTACATCATTGAATTCAATCGATTCTGATGGAGGCTTATCAAAAAGCTCTTTTTTATAGTCAGATAATGTATTCCAAAGCTCGTAAATTCTATAGTTATAGCCACAGAGCTTAGAAATCTCAAGCATAACATTCAATATTGCACAGAGACCAGAGATAAGCATAATAGTAAGGAACCCACTATAAGAAGCAAATGCTGATATCTCAGCAGGTGTCATTTCTATAGTATTCATTGTAAAATAAATTAATAAGCAGACATACTCCATAATTCCTCCAAAATACGCGAAAAGATTAGTCACCAAGTTGAGAGGAAGAGATTTGTTTGCACGGCTTCGTTGAACATTGAGAACATCTGAAAATCTTTCTGTAATAAGTTTATATTCTTGATTTTGAGCCCTTGAAAGCGCAACAACTTCTGCATTATCTTTTAGTGTTACATGTACATCTCTAAACGATGCATCAGCATGTGAAAATTCGAATGTTATTTTCATTACTGGTTTCATGACAAAATAAGATATAATCATTGACAAAATTGAGAAAACAAAACAAAGTAAAACAGATAAATAGCCTATTTGTCCCCAAACAAGCACTAAATAGTAAAAAATTGTAACTGGAGTTTGAATTAATTGTCTTAATACGAGAGAAAAGCTTGAACTCCAGTTCTGAATGTCAATGGTAATTCTTCCATCTGGATTATCAATGAAAGAGTCGTAAACTAATAAATCATTAAAAGTATTGCCGTGAAGATAATCTTTTTGTATTTTTTGAACTAGCTGATCTCTTAGAACTATGGCCAATCTATCTGCAAACCATAGTTTGATAGCAATTGCAATGGAGATAAGAATAATGAATACACTGTATAAAATTAAGCTTGTTTTGAATGATTTACGATCCATGGAAGCAACGTATCCATACATTTTTGATGGAAATTCTCCAATATATTTTCCAAAAAATACTTCGAAGATTGCTGCAACTGCAAGCAGTGTTATATATATGTATGAAGCTACTGACATTGATCTCTTAAGAATTTGCCACAAATCAATTACGTTAAGTTTTCGCTCATGCTCAACACGTTCATACATATTAAATTTTGCTTCTTAATTGAGCTAGAATACATCTATATCTAATAATATACAATATCTTACTCATTCTCTCAAAGAATGTTGTAATTAATAAAATTTTGAGGTTTTTCATTATTTGTGATCGTCCTAACTTCAATGAGCTCATATTATCCAACAAAATAATAGCGCATTTTATATGCTTCAGATTGAAATATCTGTAAAAAATATATCTTTTAATTAGACTGAAATATCCTTGACAATGGAGGGCAATTAATCATTTCAGGTAAAAGGAGCAATACAGTCAATAAAATACTTATAGTAATTATAAAAACATAATATAATATATATTTAAACAAAACAAAGAGATAAGACAAGTTACAAAATAATTTTCTGCAAAGGAACAGCAGATTTCTTCTTCGGCCCCTTGGTATTTAAGCTAATTAATTCTTCATCTTCAACTTTAGTTTTCTGAGCGCCAACAATGAGAACAACTACAACGATACCTAGTGCAGATGCTGCCTTTCTCATAATCTTGACGTATTGGAAGCTAAATTGTGCATATTTACGAGGAGCTATTGTAAATGTTAAGAAATTTGTACATTGAACTACAACTGGTTCTACAACATAACTTTCTTTTGATAAATATGGAGTGAAATCAACATTAAAAGATTTCCATCGACCGGCAATTACTTTTGTATTTGTATTGTTGTATTGTATGTAACAGTTAGATATAGTGGAATAGTAATTGACGTTTCCGTATATGGCTGGATAATCGCATTTATAAATATAAATTTCATCAAAAGTACAAGCCATCGCAGAATGGATTACTCCTTGCCAAGATACTGTTTTCGTTATATTGACTATGTTAAAATATCTACATGTTGAGTTTTCATTATGACTTTTAACTCTGATTCCTGATCCGCCTTTGGAATTAATAAATGTACAAAATTTCATATGTGACTCCCTTTTATTCTCTGCAAAACCACAAACTGTTGAATCTTTAACATACAGTCTACTGATGTTTAGAGAAGTGAATTTCATAGGTGAAAAAACAATCCATGTAGACTTTTTGCATTGGTCAGATCGGTTAAAACATCCAATGCTAATCATTTCGAGCGTAGAATTGGCGGAAGATGAACAAGAAACGTGAAAAGTCGCAGCAATTTTTGAAAAACAGTCAATAAAGCATAATTTTGAAAAATTCATTGCGTAATATATAGTGTAGATAGCTCCACCATGTTGCTGGGATTCACAATTGAAGAAATATGATTTCTGAATTGAAATTTTGGATTTCGATATATTTGTTGCAACGGCATTTAGTACCCCACCATCGTCTTCTGAGAAACATGATATAAAAATACATGAGTTGAATGAAATTAAACGGGATTGATCGATTATTGGTTGATTTTGTACATAAATACTATGTAAAAATTGATTTGAATCTAATTTTATGGCAGATTTAAGCGTATTTACTACTCTGATTTTCGTTATTTCTAAGAATTTCGGGTCTGTTGATGAATATAATAAATGATACGAAATTTTATGAAAATATGAAGAAGATATCTTCATACTGGCTGCATTGTATCTGTGTGGTAACGAAAATAGCGGGTTTCCTAGAGTATTCGAGATGCGAATACTCAGGATGGAAACGTTCATAAAATATAAACAAAATCATAACATAAACTCAAACCTTATATCATAAAAACCTTATATTTGATCAATCAGCCCAAAATAATATAGTTTTCTCTGACTTCATATCCATTTTATCAGAAATAGCCAATTAAATCTTAAAATAAACAGAATATACCAAAAAGACATGTTTTAGGATATGATAGTAAAATATTTCATAAAATTATAAAAATACTTTATACAAATCTAAAACTTGAATGTATCAACAAGACAAGTATCAGATATGAACAAATTCTTTGCAAAATCAATAACGTAAGATGGGAATTGTGAAACAAATTTGTTGTATAACTTTGAATGTCTATACCAATGGAAAATGACATCAACACTAAATGGTCCTTTTGTCTGCATCTTAATTAGCGCATCTGGTCCAATGGGAGCTAATCTGACAAGTGTTGAATTATCAGATAATCTTTCAATTCTGTCAAAACCATCGATTGATTCAACACATTTCTGTTTCGGATCATCGCACTTAACAATTATAAATAATTTATCAGCTTTTTGGTAGTTAAATGGAATATTAATTTCAAGAATATCATTTTCATCTTTGGTGACATCAACAACCGGCCAATCAGCAATAAATTCAGGCAAAGTATCATTATCTTTCTGAATAAATACAGCAGGAGCATTCGAAATACCTCGTTTGTATTTCTGTGATGATTGGATTCCTTTGACCTTAGAAAGCAAATGAGGGATGGCGTTGGGACCAGAGTTAGGGTAGAATGAAACAGTACTTGTTCGATTCTTATAATAAAAATGAGCGAAATTTCCTCCAATTGTGAAATTGTCATTACAAGGAGCTTGCTTTGAGGTGACAAACATAACAAATGCAGTCGGAATTAAAAATGTGACAAGAGATAATTTGAAATATTTGTTTGTAACTGATAAATGACGTAATGAGAAGAAGCACTTCAAGCCATACAATGAACCTGTTGCAACAATTGCAACTTCTCCAATAATTCCATAGAATAATGAAACATATCTGATTAATGTTCTAAATAACAAAGAATAGACAAAGTTAAATGGCTGAATCAATATAATTTCAGCTATTAATCTGATAGAAACATGAGTGTTGCGTAATAAAATTGCAATTATTGTTGATAAAATGAAACCTGAAACAGTTATTGAAGAATCTAATGAAGCAAAGACAAATGCAAGTAATAAATCAAACAAACCTCTGAATAACAAAGCTGATTCTTGGGTAATATCTAAAAATCCGGATAAATTTCCGATAAAAACGAAAACAGTCAAAGGAATAGCAAGAGATGATAAGAAAGGATAATCAGCATATCCAAGTGGATTCTTCTTATTGAAATCATGAATCATTGCAGCAATTACTAACAAAACAATTGCAAAGACGGCCAAAAGCTTTAGAAATCCCATTAAATTTGTCTTATTAATCATTCTGACCATTTGAATAACTAAAACCAAACATAAAGAATATAATATCCTTGTTGAAGTCTTTTGACTAATTGTAAACACAAATGGTGATATACCAAGTATTATTTGATCAGTTTCTTCATCATCAACCTTGAATTTACGAATGAAATCCAAAATAATTCTTCCTTCGTATTGAACATCTCTTGGATCCTTAAGTAAGTCGTATTTCGTATGGTAAAATGATGGATTTCCAATGTAGACTAATTCTCCACCGCTTAATCCTTTCTTTTCGAAAACTCGTAAATCAGAAGAAGATTTGATCATTCCTGTTCCCATTATATCATTAAAGAAGGTGGCACCGATAACTCCTGTAGTTCTAGACCATGTTCTCAAAATAGATGACGAGTTTTTCGCCTTTGTTGTTAAAGCGAATGGTCTTCCTGAACCAATCGCTTCCAGGTTCAAATTATAGCCGGAAATGGTATGATTAGCAACATAGGACTTTGAGCCTTCAAGACCATATTCTTCTCCACCAACAAAAATGAAATGAAGATTGTAATCAAGGGGTTCTTTTAGTTGTGAGACGGTTGAAACAAGTTGGAGCATTACAGCTATGTTAATAGCATCATCGTAGACTGTTGGACCTGTGGGATGCCCATCAATATGGGCAGATATAAAAAGTGTACGCTTTTCATCAGTACAAAATGTAAAATTAGCTTCGATTGTTTTGATGTATTTACGTATAGCATTGAAATCTCTTGTGTGATAATGGAAATTATGAGGTTCGAACAATCCATATTCAAATTGGTGCTTTGCTGACTGTTTGTACTCTTGTAATCTATCTAAAATATAATCAATTGATGCATTATATTGAGCACTGCCAATATATCGACTGGATTTTGTTAAAAACATCAGATGCTTTAAAGAAGATTCGCCATCGAATTCATTTGCTGGACTTAGATGTAATAAATAGTCGCTACTATAGAGGAAATCAAAAATAGGCAATGTACTAGCCAGTAAAACAAATCCAATAATGTAAATTGAGTATCGCAACATTTAAAATAAAACTAGACAGAGCGAAGAATTTGAATATACATCAATTCAATAACTTTCACGAATGCAAAATATAAAATTTTAATCTTCCTTCTAAAATAATTTTTTGATTTGTCAGATCCACATTAACCTGTTAATCTATAATCAAATCATTTGAGATATATTAAATTCTTTTACTCAAAAGATAGGGAATCAAAAGCAACATGGATCATTTAAATGAAATAATAAAGTTCGAAAAAGCTTTAGATAAGATAAAAAACAATATTTAGTTTAGTTGCGTTCGCCACGGATACGTTGGGCAAGCTGAACATCACGCTCCATGATTGTAACTCTGTTAGCATGGATAGCGCAAAGGTTTGTGTCTTCGAAGAGGCCGACGAGGTAAGCTTCAGAAGCTTCCTGAAGGGCTGCAATAGCAGAGGACTGGAAACGAAGATCACCACGGAAGCCAGAAGCGATTTCTCTGACGAGACGCTGGAATGGAAGCTTACGGATAAGGAGATCAGTGGACTTCTGGTACTTACGGATTTCACGAAGAGCGACTGTACCTGGGCGGAAACGATGTTGCTTCTTAGCACCCTGGGAATCGATTGTTGGTGTTGACTTGCGAGCGGCCTTGGCACCGAGGGATTTACGTGGTGTCTTGCCACCAGTTGACTTTCTAGCTGTCTGCTTTGTACGAGCCATACTAAGAAATAATGAAAAACAGTTGCCCGCCAAAATTGAGAGAAATGCGAAGTTCCTTTTTTGTTCTACCATTTTAAAACCAAAAAATATCAATGCATAAAGATTATTTAGTATTCAATTAATAATAGATTATCCTGCCAAGGTCTAAATAATTGGCGGGTTTATTGAGAAGGCATTGATAAATCATTATTTATAATGTCCGGCAGAGGCAAAGGTGGTAAAGGTCTCGGTAAGGGTGGTGCTAAGCGCCATCGTAAGGTTATGCGTGAGAACATTCAGGGTATCACAAAGCCAGCTATCCGTCGTCTTGCTCGTCGTGGTGGCGTCAAGCGTATTTCAGGTGATATCTACGAAGAAGTTCGTGGCGTCCTTCGTCACTTCCTTGAAAATGTCATCCGTGATTCCGTTACATACACAGAACACGCTCGTCGTAAAACAGTTACAGCCATGGATGTAGTTTACGCTCTTAAGCGCCAGGGTAAGACACTTTATGGTTTCTAAAAAAATAAATTTGTTCTGTTTTATCAAACAACTTTTTCTTTAATCGGGCGAAAAGATTTTTAAATTATGATTAGATTTTTATTAAATTTCTTGATGTTTATCAAACAAAAATATTTCATTCTTCTCAAGAAGACTCAAATCATTAACCCAGAATTTGCTTTTCATGATTTTTAATTGTGTTCTTAATTAATTCCATGTAACAAGTAAGATGGTTATCTCAGAAAGGCAATAATTACTATCTAGAAGCTTCGCACCTCTCAACTGCAATAATTTCACAATAAAAATGTTTAAATTTCGATATAATATTCCTATAACTTAAATTATTTGTTCCTGAATTATATTTAATGCAATTCTCGAGAATAATTTTTGAGACTGTCAGTAGTAGGATATGACGGGTTTAGTGACTTTTTTTGTTACATCTATATATAGACGATGCATTAAAATATATTTATTTATAAATCATTAAAAAAAATTAACATTAATTTTAAAAATTTATTTTTTTTATCTTTTATAAAAGAAGCTATATATATAGATGATGTCAGATATTCCGCGATTAATTAAACATTGTTTAAATCCTGAATGGGTTTAAATATCATCCATGTAAAATTTGAGAACTTGGTAACGAAAAACTTCAGAAAAAATTAAACGAAAGACTATCAAAAGATAAAGTTGAAAGAGTAAATAAACTCGCTAAAGGTAATGGTAATGATGAAGAAGAATTTGATGAGTTCAACATTGAACTTTAAGAAACTAATGATTATTTGAATTTATGAAATCAATTATTTGATTCATTCTTTCTTCAATCTCTTCTATTCTTTTTGTTAAATCATCAATTTTCATTAATGAGGTGATTCTTGATTGAGGAATAGATTTCAAACTAACCACTCCTTTTATTTTTGAAATTTTGAATCCATCAACTTTAAACATTTTATTCAATTTACATGTTGTCAATTCTTCAAATAATTTTTTATTATTAGCATAATAGTCATTAAATTCTTCAACAGATGAAAAAATTTTTATTTCAGTAATTGGTTTAACAACGTTTATTTTTGTTGAACATTTTCACTTCATTTATTTCTTCCTCCTCTGTTTCATTTATTTTTAAAATCGGTTTCATTTATCATTAAATAAAAATTAGAATATAAGTGATGAAATATATTTTTTAATTAATATTAAATCAGAAATGGCGGCAGGATTCTTTAAAAAATTATGGGATGGAATTAAGAAAGCTGCGGTTGGGTTCATAAAAAGATTATTAAACCCGTTGCAAACTTTTTGGCACCAGTAGCGAAAACGGCAGGAACTATCATAGGTGGAGTATTAGGTACTAAAGCAGGTAATCCGGCGATGGGAGCACAAGCAGGTAACGCAATTGGTGGAATAGCTGAAGGAATACTTAATAAAATAGGGGTAGATAGTGGAAAAATAAATTTAAAATTATTTTTATCTTAGTATCGGTTGTAGTCTTTGATAAACTTTTTCTCCTTTATTTAAAACTTCTCTTATTGGGGCAGCTTTTGGTGTTATTGATTCAGCAACGTCACTAATTGCTTCTTTATTCTTAAATATCCAATTTGCCCTTCTTCAATGTTTCCCAAACTTTACTCGCTCCTCTTTTTACTTTATCCCACAGTTTCTTAAATATACCTGCAGCCATAGTTGATTATTTCATTAAAATTAAAAATTCATTTTCATCTTTTAATTTTGATTTTTTTATTTATTAATAAATGACGACTAACTATTTAGTGCCAAACACTAAACCGATTAATGGAAATGTGTTTCATTCATTCGAAAAGATAAATGAAATATTCGCAAAGAATGACGGTAGAAGATATTATAGAGAACTTGAAAGTTCATGCTATGACTCTGATGCTCCATATTTTGATGATAAACAAACTCATTTAAGAATTACAAATCCAGCTCATGATGTGAACCAATTAGGTGACACATATATTAAACGCAAAGTTAAAGCAACTCTAGTTTCAAATAAAGCTTTCACATGTGATGCCGCTTTTAAATGCATGCGTTTATTCGTTGGTTACAAATCATCAAATCAAAGCTTTAAACAATTAGAAGTAGAAACCGAAAGAGGTGATGCCGGTTATCTTCAGATGGATTGCGCCCGTGAATCTTTCGCATTTGCAACATATAAACCAAAATCAGAAAGGAAAGTTAAAAAGTTTGTTCATTCGTTATATAATAATGTTCAAAAATATGATAACTCAGTATGTGGTAAATATATTGACCCTTCAGAAGTTTTCAAGAAAGCAAATGAAGAAGTTGATGTCACTTTTGATATGATTATTCCGGTAAATGATTTGTTAGCATTTCAGGCGTTCGATGATTATCCTAAATCATTTGGTGATATCATTCTTAAATATTATGTTTTCAGGGATACTTTAGTATTTTGTCAGGTTGACCCGTTAAGAGTTGCTGATTTACAAAATTACGTTTATGAAAAGATAACTGATGAAAATTATGAAAAGATTATGAATCATGTTTATAAATATGATCGCAAATTCCAACAAATCGGACTTCCTGCCAAATTAATTACAAGCTTAGCCGCTACATCTGCTGACGCAACAGTTGATGACGTTATTATTTCATGCACAAAGATGGAAGTTTTAGAGGATAAATGCATTACACCAGGATACGGTTTAATTGAAGAATCAGTTAAAGCAATACCACGTTTATTCAGTAAGGAAGATCCATTCATGATTCCAGCTCAACATATTGACGTTCGTTCACTAAATGGAGGTTGCATCACTCCTGAAGGTATTAGCTCAGATTTCTCATACGCTCTTCATAATGTTACAGATGTTGTGTTAACATTTCCGAAGAATGCAATGCAAAGAACAGTTTTAGAAAATCCAATGCTTCGAGGTCTTCAGGTCACTATAGATTCCAGAAACTTCCCCGATCAAGCGATGACCACAGTGGGTGACATATTCTTTACACGTATGCTTCAAGCTTCTGATTTAGATGGAGTGAATGAATGCACGGAAGAATACGAGGACTCATTAACTAGACCACTGAATGATGATGATGGCGCCATTAGCTAGAACATGGAAAGACCAAACTTCATTCTTATGCACTATTCCAGTTCAACGTGATGGAGCGGGTATATTCTTTGATGGATTAGAAACTTTCAACTCACAAGTTACAGTACAAGTGAAAGCTTATCCAATCATTCAGGGTGAAAATGACACTTACTGTTCAAAGGTGACAAATCCTCCTCAGGTTTGGTTTACTAGGACTACATATTGGACATGGACACCGGATGAAGGTTTGAAATATCATCCAACAGGTACACCACCACAGTATAGAAGTTCATATGATGAAATATTGATGAATAGAAATGTTTAAAATTATAAATTTATTTTTGATTAAATGGATTTAAATTCATACACTCCTTATGAAGAATTAGCAGGAGTATATAATACATACATAGATGATATGATTAATGAAGCATTGAGTGATAATAGAAATGCTCTATCTAAGGAAAAATTAATGAAAATTCCATATTCTGAATGTTACTTAAATTCAATCACTGCAGCAATTGGTAAACAGAATAAAGGTAAAACATTAACGATATTAAAACAAATTATCATTATTGCTAACACTTCCCCCATTCACATGTGTTAATTTATATCAACCGTTCAGGTTCACCTTCAGATGATACATTTGAATCTTTAAAGCATTTAATCAAAATTCCAATTATTTATTTATCACAAGAAGAAGCAGAAGATTATTTAAAAAACTTTTTAATGTATAAAGAATTATATAATACAATCAAGAAGCAAGGATTAGAGGATAAAATTATTGATAAACAACGGGATGAATTATTTGAAACACTTTCTATTTCAAATTTTGATAGAGAATTTTTGCATTCACTCATTTTTCTAGATGATGCAGTGAAATCAAAACTAATAACAAATGAGAAATCATATTTTAATCAGTTATTAACTCAATGTCGACACATTCAGTGTTCATTCTTTATGGCTGTTCAATATTTCAAAGCATTAAGCACAAACATTAAATCAAATCTATCAACACTTTTCATTTTCAGTGGGTTTAGTCGTCAACAGTTGAAACGTTATGCTTTATCAAGTGAATTTACCAATGAGCATTAATGAACTTTACACACAATATCAGCAATTAGGTGAACATGGAAAAATAATAGTTGATTTAAATAAAGGAAGTGTTAAATTTGATTAACTTTTTATAATTAATTTTTATTTTTTATTTATAATTAAACATGACAGAAATGGCAAATCTTCTACGGGTTCCATTAAAACAAGGAACAAACAAAAGGGGTGCATATAATAGAACTATGAAAGTTCCTGATGGAATGAAAGAATTAGTTCATATTGTTGCTGGTCTTCAAAAAGATGTTAAACAAATGAGAAACGTTTTAACATTACCAGAAGCTCAAGCATATGCCAAACGTCAAGGTCCAAATTGGGAAGCACACAAAGCAGACATTACGGGTCCAAATGGAAAACCTGATGGTATAAATGAAGTTTTCGTTACTGATGGTCAAGGTAATATTAAAGTCATAAATGGTTATAAATTAACTATATCTGATTATCCTAAACGTAAAGCATATAATGAACGTTATCCTATGCAATTTGATGAAAATGGAAAAGCTGTTAAACAATACATTGGAGAAGGTGAAAATGGTCCAATTAATTCATACCGTATAATCCATATTCTTATTTCAATGAAGAATTAAATGCTATTGAAGAGGGACCGGATGGATTACCACGATATTCTAACCAGTTTGATGGTCAATATGCAAATATTAGACCGAAATTTCAGCTAAGAAATTCTTTAAAGTTGCTTTATTCGATCCAGTTTTTGCAAATGTTAAAGATGAACTTAAACAGCACTTCCAACCAATTATAGTAGCAAGAATTGCATCAGGCGCTTTATCTCAAGCATTCAAAGATTTAATTAAGAAACCATTATATCAGCAACGAGGTTTAACTTATGATTTAGTTAAGGAATCAGATAAAAGAAAATTTGAGAAATCAGATGATTATAAGAATGCAATTAATGAATATATTAGGTCTATTAATTACGATGAAACAGCTAAAAATCAACTTCATGAACAAATACAGGGAATAATAGATTCAAAAGTTCCAGCAAAATAAAAGTTTAAATATATTTTTTTATTCGAATATAAATGAGAAGACGTTTCACTAGTCAAAAGAACACTAACGCAAAAGCAGAAATTACGGTTGGTTATAACGTAAATGATGATAAATCACGAATTATTCAAAATGTTAAAGGTAATGTTAGCCCCGAATTAACAAGGTCAGCAACTCAACCAAATTTATTAACTCGTGACTTACCGAAAAAGGAGGAGGAGCAAAATACAGAAGATGGAGACCCAATCATTTTATCTGAACCCGGTAAAGAACCCGTTGAAATTCCCACTTATCCAACATACCCCCCGCCTCTTTCATCAAACATCGAGAACCCATATAAAATAGACATTAATTCTGAATTAATGAAAATTTACCGTGATATAATAATTAATAATTATGATTCAATAATAAATTTAATTGACCAATCCGGTTTAATTATTTTACCTTATGAATCATTAATTCACATTATCGCCATTCTTTGTGATGTTCAAGATTCAGACGTTAAGATTCAATTTTTCATAGATGATGAGGTTTCATGCTGCGGAACAGTTGCAAAAATAAATCCTATAAAGGATATTAGCACAATTAAGATATCAAAGAATGGAACAACAACTGAACTTCATTTAACATATAATGATATTTATAATAAAATAGTTGATGAATATAAAATATCACTTGAAAAATTCTTTGTTAAGGCTATTTAATATTCAAGCATTAACATTATCGAATAATAATCCTTTGAATCATAATCAATAATAATTGACCTTTCACCAGTTTCTATCGTTTGTTTTATTTCTTTTTGTTCCCCACTATCCGGATCGGTCATTGTAATTGTTTTTGTTATAGTATCAGCTTTATCTTTAACTTCAATCTTTTTTCCATCGGGATATTTAAACCAAAATTCCAAAAAATTCGATATTGTCAATCTGTTCATATTTAATCTATCAATTACATTTTTAATACCATCTGAAAATCTTATGAAATGGTCATTATATGGGTTTGATTGAACTAAATTTGAATGAAGTGAAATATAACCTGTTGATGAATATGACACTGACTCATATTTTCTGAAAACACTAAAATTTATAACATGAATGAATTTCTTATTCGTTGAATTTATGAATTCTTGAGGTAATCTTATTCTAGTTTTATTTATCACTGGAAAATAACGCTTTACCATATTTTTAATCGTAATAAAAATGTCAATTATCAATATTATTTCGAATAATAGCTGTGAATTAAATTTAACAGTTAGCGGAATTTATAATGTTACTCTCGTTTCTGTGAGTGGTAAATTTAATCCCATTCTTTTAGACCCTTCAGATTATATATCATTTATTAAAGATGACCATGAAAAAACGTATGATATGTATATAAATAATGTGATAGCGAAATGGGATATTAACATGATTTTAAGTTATTTAAATGAATCATTTATCGTATGGTATGAAGAAAATTTTAAATCAAAACCTGATAAACTTTTTGAACTTGATGAAATAAATAACCTTATTAAATTCCCACCGAAAATTAAATTTTGTACTCCTCATCTTCGTTCATTGTTGGGGATATTAAATTTTGAAAAAGATGTTGGGGATGTTTTGTATTCTGACACTGGTTCCAATTTCATTTTAATAAAATGTGATAAAGTTAATACCCCAATGAGATTTTCACATCAAACATTAGACCCTAACTCTTACCCATCAATACAAAACATTTTATCCATCAACTTAAACACATTTTCTTTATCATATCCGTTTCAATTATCCGGGAATTCATTTATTCTTCATTCAAAAGATTTATCAAATATTAAATTTAGAATAACTGACCTATTTGATTGTGATTTAGAATTTATGAATGAAATATTATGGCAATTTCAAATAGAGAAAATAGCTGATGAGATAACGGATTAAATATTTATTTTTAAATCATAATAAATGATTAAACAACAGCAACCACAACAACTTATTACATACGCCATATATGCATATAATTCAAAGACGGCAGAACAAACGCAAAGGTTGAAATATGGAGATTTGGAGATAGTATTGAAAAATGGCCATTTCGAATTCGTTTGCAAAGGTGGTGCAATGATATCAAATATAAAAGAAATTTTATTTATGAATTCAAAAATTAAAGGAATAACGGATGATATAACATCAATTCCACCAGAAGAACAGAGATATTACGCATTAAATGCATTTCCTAAAGTTTTGAAGATTGGAAGATTTAATTTAAATGAGGAATTCATAGAAGATTTCCTAAACGACATAATGAAGAAGGTGGATAAGGAATATGTGGATAGTGAGTTAATGAAGAAAGCAGATAAGGAATATGTGGATAGTGAATTAAATAAGAAGGCAAATTTGGTTTATGTTGATGAAAAAGATAATGAAATTAAAGAAAAAGTTGAATGGTATCATGAATGGACATTTGAGACTTTTAAAGTTAAAGCTGATACAGGATGGGTTTTAGGATGTTTAGACCTTAAAGCAGATAAAACTTATGTTAACGATGAGTTAGAGAAGAAGGCGGATAAGGAATGGACATTGGAGACTTTTAAAGTTAAAGCTGAT
The DNA here is from genome assembly GCF_026262505.1 of Trichomonas vaginalis G3. NCBI lineage: Eukaryota > Parabasalia > Trichomonadida > Trichomonadidae > Trichomonas > Trichomonas vaginalis. Next base: position 15,478,417 of record NC_067205.1, read on the forward strand.
ACAGAATGGGTTTCAGGATGTTTAGACCTTAAAGCAGATAAAACTTATGTTGATGAAAATTATGCAAAGAAGTCGGAAGTAAATGATGTGATTACAAGCATGAAAAATGAAATACTTCAAACATTATATCCTGTTGGTTCTATTTATACGTCAATGAATTCAACAAATTCAGCAACAGTTTTAGGTTTTGGTACGTGGAAGCAGATTGTAGATAAATTCTTATACTGTGCTAGATATTCAAAGCAAACAGGAGGTTCGAAGAAAATTAAAGAAGCAAACCTTCCACCGCACACTCATACAGGAACGACAAACTTTTCTGGCGACCATAGCCACTCATTAAGAGACCACCCATTATACAACTCAGACTATGAAGCTGGCAATGATGTTTTATCTCCAGCTTATAACAATTCAGCAAAAAAGACTTTTCGACAAACTGAACCGGGAGGAAATCATGTCCATACTTTCACAACAAATCCAACAGGCTTGGGTAAAGATTACATGCCACCATTTGTGACTATATTCGCATGGTACCGCGTTCAATGAACGCTCAATGTTTGTGAAACAAACTTTAGAACGGACTGAAAGTCCTGAGCTCCAAAAGAGCGAACGGCATAATTTAACATTTTATTTTTATCATAAATGACAAAATTAATTAAGCCAACTATTTCTAAATTAATGATACCAATGAAATCATTTCATGGAGTACTTATCCCAGGTTCTTCACAATTAGCCGGGGCAAGTGTTGTGACTCAAGGTGGAACATTAGCGAATCCATTCAAATTATTAACTAAAGATGAACTTAATAAAATGATGATAAAATAACTGATAACAAAATTTTATTTCACTGCTACCATGTTACCATGTGCTACCAGGTTAATTAACTTCTCTTAAAAATGATGACAACATGACATTTTGACAACAGTTCAGGAGGAAGGCATTTATGAATTATTTTTGAAGAACTGAAGGTGCTACCATGTTACCATGTGCTACCAGGTTAATTAACTTCTCTTAAAAATGATGACAACATGACATTTTGACAACAGTTCAGGAGGAAGGCAAAAATAAATTCAAATCATACTTTATAAAGCTTCATTTACAGGTATTTCATCATCAGTAAATGAATCCTCATTATCGTTTGGTTCAACCTGTTTATATAATCCTTTCATTTCTTCTTTCAAAACATAACACCATGTTTGTTTATCGTCTATTCTTCTATGTTTCCTATCACATTTATCCTTAATACTCATTTGGAAATTCTTGTCTTTCATGTCTGATGATTTGCAGAATAGAGCATTTTTACACGTCATACCTGCACACAATTCATCATAATGTGTATTTATCCATACATCTAAAGGATTTGTTGATAATTCAATTAAATCTTGTTTGGCTTCAGTCATCGGTATGATTCGTACATTAAATGATGAAAGGTCGTAATTGATAAAATACGTCAGTAAATTATCATAAAATTCCTTTGTGCATGAATCCATTAAATTCTTGAAGTAATCAAATTGACCCTTAAATTTACCATTAACCCTTAAAACTACGTATCTTCTGTCTCCAACTTCAATTTTGACAGGGTAAACGTTGTTAGTTACGAAAATGAAGTTTGCAACGTTCTGAGCAGTTCTTCTGGGTTGATTCTTTTCATTAATTCTAATCTCATTATCCGTAATAATTGATTTCAAAGCGTTGAAGTTTGCGAGTCTGTCTTCACCAACATTCTTGAGTTCATTAAGTACAAGAAACATTTTATTTTCAACTACTGAGTTGAAATTACCCGTTAGCTCACCTATTTCAGTAATGTTTTTGCATGAATAACCAGCGAGAAGTTCAGAAATAATGTCTGTGAATCTGTTTTTACCTGTTCCCTGAAGTCCTTTCAAAGTAATTGCTGTTTCATTCTTGATTCCAGGATGTTGAATCATTGATGCAATCCAACCGAGAAGGTATTTATACACTTCATCATTATTATCACAAATGGCTTCTTTAATGAAATTCATAAACATCTCAATTTTTGAGTAATCAGGCTTTTCGAGAATGTTGTATTTATAACCTTGAAACGTTGAGAAAACATCTGGGGAATCAGATTTAAAGCAAACACCCTTAACGGTTAATGAGGATAATTGATTTAATAGTACGTCCCATGCTGTTATGGTTTTACCTTCTTCTTTAAATAATTTAATCATTTTGAGTGACTCTTTCATGTTTGATTGAAGAACGAATGATATTTGATTCATTTTGTCGTGGATATTATAGTCCTTTTGAATGAAATATTTATTTCCACAATCTACAAAACGGATTACACGTGATAAATCCTCAATTACTTCAGAACTGTTTTTATACTGATGATTTTCAGCCTTGCGTCTAATATCTGTTATCAAAAACGAGTCATCAAGTTTTATATCAAATGTTATTTTTGGCTTACGTAATAAAGGCAAAACGTATTCATCATAATATTCCTTTTGATATAGTTTTAGAATCTTCACCAAAACAAATGGAGAAGTCATTAAATGTGCATATCTACTACGTGCTTTTTCAAAATTACTTTTTGCATTTTCAGTTAAATTGCAGAAGTTATAAACGTTATCGTATGCTTCATTAATCAAATGATTAGGTAACGAATTAATTGCTTGAAACAGTGTGAATAATGTAACTTCTTTTTCTAAATTCATGTTTCCACCGTCATTATGTACTTCAAAATCACTGATGCCATCAACTATGCTCTGGGCAAGTTTATCGTCAATGTTTACATCTTTGTTTTCATTCATTATACTCTTTATTTCTTCATTCTTCTGTTCAACTCTTACCTTAATATTCAAATCATTTAATATATCATTCACTGTTCTGGTTAATGTTGAATCGTAACTTCCACGAATGAATGAGTATGTATTGATTGGTTCTGTTGCATTCTTGCGAACTCTTGAATCAGCCATAACCACTAATGAACGCTTTGAATCATCAATAGAAGTCATTATATCAATATCATAATCATTGCAGGAATAACATTTAATCATTCTGTTCGAAACTGCATAGAAGAAATTAGTGTTGCAATAAATGTGAAGACCTCCTGAAGCGGTTTTAACTATAACGTCTTTATCCGAAAGTTTTGATAGAATGTCTTTTCTAACCGTTTCTTTAAGTTCATCATTGTATGATTTATTGATATCGACATCTATAATCGTTAAATTTGATATTTTATTTACTAATAAAGCCATACCAGTTTTCCTTCCTCTTCCTCCATCATGTTTGAGGTAGTTGTGTAAATCAATCTTGTTTTCACCAATTCTTTCGTTGAGGGTTTTAGTTTCTACCACAACTAATTCCTCAACTAATGAATCAATAACTTTTTCATCAGAAACGATAAAGTTGCTGCTGTTGTTTGTTGCTGTCATTTATATAGGAATAAAAAAATAAAAAATAATTTTAAAACTAACTTTATTTTTGGGCTGCATCAAATTTCCTGTGTTGTTGTCAAAATGTCATGTTGTCATCATTTTTAAGAGAAGTTAATTGACATGGTAGCACCTTCAGTTCTTCAAAAATAATTAATTATTGAATAACCTAAAATCATTAATGAAAACATAAACGATAACATTTATTTCCTGTGTTGTTGTCAAAATGTCATGTTGTCATCATTTTTAAGAGAAGATAATTGACATGGTAGCACATGGTAACATGGTAGCACTGAAAAAATTAAATTTGGATTGAGTTTAAAAATTCATCTTTATTAAATTCATCTCTTCCAATCAATTTATTTATTCTATTAAATTCGTTTATTTTTGCTTCACTCAGTTTAAGGATTGAACGGTAAGTTTCTAATTTTTCGATTATTTCTTTCCTCTCTTTATCGTTTTCAGCCCCACCGCATTGCGGCTTCTTTTTGTAATAGCATATTTTTGATTTAATTCTGTTTAGTTTCTTTTTATATTCATCGTCAGGACTCTTGGCTGCTTTGTTGTCACTCATTTCTTACGAAATAAAAAAATTAAATATTATTTAAATATAATGGAGTAATAAAATAAATCGGAATTTCTATTAATTTATTGTCAACTTCAACTAATGCATTGCCGTTAATATATCTAACAAATTCAGCTATTGTGTCAAATCTTCGTCTTCTTTTTGTCATTGATTTATCAGTTTTTCCATAATCGAGATGAATCAAAACTTTATCCCCTTGTTTAAAATTCATGAGCCCGAATTAATTTGTTCACGTTTAACATCATTCAACCTTTCCATTTGCTTTCTAATATATTCCCATTCTTTTGAAATATCATTTTTCATTTCCACTGGTTTCATGTTTATAGTTCTATGCCATGTATTATTGTAATAATATACTAACTGCTGTATGATGGAGTCATGATTTCCATCCCAGTATATCCGGCCGTTAACCCCTAACGCATCTCTAAGAGTTCTCATTACTGCATCAACTATTTTATTATGAAACGTATATGGAGAGGATGAAAAGAAAAAATTAATTTGTGGGAAATAATGAGCCATAGCTGCCTGAAATCCTTTATCACCATCACCCCTGATATTATCTACTCTTTCATGATCTAGTAAGTATTGTATAGCTCTTCTTGTTTCCTGTTCTGTTTTCCCTTTCACCGGAATGCAATATAAATATCTAGTGTTAATGTTAATGGTCAATAAATAAGTAACGTTTCCTTTTGAATATTCCAGATGATCGATTTCGTATGAATATGGATATGGAGCAAATGAAGGGCGACTAAATTTTTCCTTTAACGGTTGAATTTTCGGGTCAATTGGTTTATTTAATATCTTGAAATCCTTTTTAAAATCTTTTTGTTCTTTAATGTTTGAAATGGATATAATAAAGTGAATGATGAAGGATTAACTGAAGGAGGAGGTACTGTCGTTGGAGGTTTTGGTATTGCAAGTGGTTTAATTTTATCTGCTTTGATTTTGGATGATGAAGTTTTGGATTTCATTCCTTCATTAATTCTGGATGTATTCTATTCATTTGTTTTAAATATGTTGTATATAAAGGTTTGATATACTTTCCCGCTTCGAGTTTATGTTGAAGGATGAATTCCAAAAGTTGATCTTCATTTAAAAGTCGGGCTGAATATGGTTTAACTAATGAATCATAAATTAAAGCTTGTGCTTCATTTATGGTCTGAAGGACCTGGGCGTTTTGCACCTTTAGCTGTTGAACATTTGCTACTTTCTCTTTTGGTGTTGTTTTCGGCTTTTTCTTCTTTTGTTTTTGTTCCTTTGGCTTTTGCGGCTCAGGATTATATAATTTATATAATTCATCAATATCTTCTTCTGTTAATACTTTATTTTTGAAATCTTTCAACTGTTTAAGTTGTGATTTAGTTTTTCCCTTTGTATATTCATTATTTTTAATTTTGTCTTTAATTTTAGAAATTATTTTATCATGATATTTCAAAATTTCATTTTTATAATACGAATAATAATAATCCATATCATCACCTGTTATATTTTATTATGTTTTTGGAGATATGATTTTAATTCATAATAATTAAGAAAATTTTGATTAAGTACTAAATCATCAATTAAATTTTCTAAATCTGCGTTATCCATTTATATAAAAATAAAATAAATGTTTTAAGGGTGGCCACCTCTTTGAATCATAGTATCAAAACCATTATTTACATATTGAATCGCATCATTAACGGTTCCTCCTTCTAAAACGGTATCAAATGGTGGAGTCCAGATTTCCTGATGATGATCATAAAATCCAGCAAAATTAACCGTATTATTAGGTAAAATATGAATCTCAGCGGTATATCTTCTATCTAAATTTGGATGCCTTATATGTATACCATTACTGCCCGGATAAAATCTCAAACCTTGATTTTGTTGACGCATCAAATTATTGAAATTTCTTTCTTCAGGGGTGAATGTTCTTCTCCGTTGACGTTGTGGTGGTGGTGGTGGTCGTTGTTGCGGCTGTTGATGCTGTGGTGGGATTTGAAAAATTCGTTGTGGTTGATTATTTGGAATCTGAAAGTTAAAACCATTTGGTATAAATCGATTTGGTTCCTTTTGTCTCTTCTGTGGCATTTTATTAAAAATAAAATTTTAAATTGTATTAAATAAATGGCATACAACATCCATTTTCACAACATACAGCCTTAGTGTGTGCTCCTGTTAATGCAGTCTTACCGATTGTTAAGCGAGTCATTGACCCGTTTTTAAGTTGTAAATTAATATTCTGACCATCAAATATCACTTTATCATTTATTATATCCAAATAATTTTTAGGTGTTAATTGTTTATTTTGTCGTAAACTAACACCTTTCATTTTTTGTGCAATCTTTTTAAAATCACTTCCATCAATTGAACCGTTGAATGATGTATAACACTTAGGGCATAAAGCAACCATGTTATCACCTTGTTTCTCAATTGCTAAACCCAATAACTTCTTTCTCATGTGCTTTTTCTTCAGCTTTATTCTTTAATTTAGGTTTAAATTTCTCATCAAAACAGAAGAAATCAAATGGTGCGAATTTGAAAATGTTTTTATCATAAAATTGTTTATCGGTAACAATTGCTTGAAATGCTTGAGTGTTAGGAAGATTTGGATCGCCAGCGATTGCCCAATAAGATGAATCAGTATCACCTTCAATGAAATGAAAACGATTAACATTCAAGCATTTATACATAAAATCATAAATGAAAACCAAATACCAGTATTTAGCATTATCTAAAGTGAAGAATGCCTCTTGTAAACATGTATCACATCTATAAAATCTATCTTTAAGCATCACTTGATATGTATCTCACCTATTTCTCTTATGTTTTTAAACTTATTTGACATACATGCAACGCGTGCCTTCTGTGCATTCATTATTTTAGTCTTTGCGTAATTTTGTGTATTCATTGCATCGTAACCATATGATCCATTAAGTGAAATCTTGCAAAATAAACTTTTTCCTTTATTTCCTTCTAATTCAGCCTTTTGTCTTTCGTTCATAAATTCGTTCGCAAATTCATTAAAACAAGTGTTTTTAGTAAATGTTAAAATTGATTGAATATCATCGATGATAAAATGAAATCTGTCTATTAGATACCAAAGATAATAAGAAGAAAATGGTTGATATTGGTTGTGTGTTGATGCTAACTGAGTTAATTTCCTCTGTTTCTGGTCAACTGGTAGATTGTTTGATTTCATGTAATTATACATAAAACTGCCAATTGTTTTTTCATCTGTGATAATATCTAAGTTTCTTATTATCGGTAAAAAGTTTATGTAATCATTAATGTATTTTTCATCAATGTGACCCTTTACTTCAGCCACGAATAAAGTATTTTTCTTCTAATTATTCCCAGTGCTTTTGCTTTCTTTGTTGCTGTATCACAAATGATAACACCATTCAATCTTCCCGGCATATACATTTTATGGTCAGTATATTGAATGAAATCATGAGGATTAGATGAAAATGATGAAGGATATAATGAATTAAAATCAACACCAACGAAATGAGTCATAATGTTGGTGGTGTCCTCATTTGATACAGTTTTAGTTTCTGGATTATATGAAAGTTTATTAATGTGCGTGATTCCTTTAAGATTTACTCTATGTTGAACATTTGATAGACCACCAGTAATTCCATTACGGAGAATGTGATAAGCTTCAACTGAATCTAAAGTCATTGGTAAATTATTTTTTAATGCATAATTTCTTAAATTGATTCTTAAACGTTGAACATCTTCATCTTTATTTGATTTTACGACATTGCAATAACAACACATTAACTGACAATTTTCTTTGGTATGTGGTTTTTCATTATCGATTCTATCCAATGTTGGTTTATTTGCATATGTAAACGCTTTACCACACATTTTGCATTTAGATGAAAGGATTAAATCGTGATAGTATTGAAAATCATCCATTGAAACATTATTTTTAGTATCTCTTTCTGCTTTTTCATCTTGTTTCTTATATGATTCAATTTTATATTTCCAATACTTTTTCGTTAATTCAAAACTTGATTCTATCTCTTCCTCAGGATATTTTTCATTAGGATTAAAGTCTTTATATGCTAAAGCGTAACGAATCATTGAAGCATTCGATGATAAAGAAAGATTATGAAGCATGTCAATTTTATAAACAAATGTTTCTTCAATAATTTTATCGATTGGGTCAATCATAATTTCAACATCTTTATTGCAATAATGAATAAAATATTCTAATCTATTCTTAAAATTTTTAGCATCATTGAGATATATTTGATAATCACTATCTGATATAGTTTCTTGAGTTAATGCTGAATAAAATGAATCTTGAGTGAATGGTTCCACTTTATATAATTCTTCTTCGTAATTTCCCACGTGATGAATTGATAAGGGAAAAAGGATTTAACACGTGATTTATTGTTTCCGAAATCTTGAGTGAATTGGTCTAATGTCCCACCCGCTATATAATTTCTGATGTCAATAAATCTCAATTCATATGGAACGTTTGTTTTCTTTACAATGATTTGCTTAAATTGTGAAGATGAACCCAGCATTGATTTTATTTTCCATTTTGCAGTGTTTAAATCACGAAGAATTAAATTTAAATCAAACTTTCCCGAATTAAAACCTATGATATTCACTTTATTGAATTCCTCATCTAGAAGTTCTTTAAATGCTTCCTTCTGTTTTTCATTTAATGTTTGCGACTTCAATAATTCATTGTATTGACTCATATTTGATTCAACAACTAATGAACAGGTTGAAAATAAAAACTCAATCCAATCAGAAATAAAAGAATCACTCGAAGTTAAGCAAAAATTCCTCGTATATGTTTTTATCATTTAATTTAACCGTTGATGATACCATGAATGGTTTTTAAGTAAGCATTCAAAGTTGCACACTCAGAAAGTTGTAATTCTTCTTTAGTCTCTAATGTTTCAAAGTCAAAAGTAATATAATATCTTGTCGGTTTATAAATATTTCTGCAAATTGTGAGCTAATAACCACTGATATATCTTCTGTTTCGTAATATGTGGTGCATATGGTTGCTGTGTCTTTTGCAACTGAACGTCTTGAATTAATCTTCCATTATTTTCTTTACATTTCTCACAATGCTTTAAAAATCTTCTTTGGTTTTTCCTTTCTGGATCATCGCGGATAGAATAAACTTCTTCTTTACAATATGGACAAACTTTATAGCCGGTGAGTGCTTCAACGTCTGTTATTCTGTCAGCGTGAAGTTTTCCACATGGACTCTGTGTTAATAAAATATTTACTGTTTCAAATTCTGGATCTATCATTATTGATTCCACTAATGGAAAGTCTACCTTATTTATGTCCACGTCTTCTGGTTGAGGATCACAATAATAGAAATCAATATTAACATTTAACATTCTCGCTAATCTCTCACTTTCTGATGAAATGTCAAACCCTTCATATGCATCTATTGCTTCATTTAAATAGCTTCTACGAGTTTTAGGATTAGCACCATCAGGAATGTTATAGAAGCGTTTAAATAACCTTCTACCTTCTGCTCTAATTTGATTATCATTCATTTTAGCTGTTCCGTTTTTGTTCATTTATGTAAGAATAAAAAATTAAAAAATAAATAAAAATAAAGTTTATTTTTTAAAACCCATAAAATAAATTAAGAACACATAAATTTTTATCATCTGCGACGTGACGAATACATTTTAATTTACTCAAGAATGCGTACCCTGATACATTAAATCTAATTCCTGTCTTATTTAATTTCACAACTTTGAAAAGGAATGTATGAATAGCTATAAAATGATGAGAAGATGTTTTATGGGTTGCTTCCATTTTTTCTGAAATAAATGAATAAATATAATGCTTATACGTTTTCATATCTTTTATATTCTTAATAACGAATGGTATAGACCTTTCCACTTCGTCTTCCTTCGGTGCTGTTCTTTCATATGAAACATTATTGGTATCTTCAATAATGAAACCACAATCACACAAAATTTTATAGGTTCCAATGGTTTCTTTTGATATTTTATCTAATAAATCAAAAACTTTATCAACACCTGTGCATTTATTTAAATAATAATTTGTGTAAATATCATGATCTTCTTTCTTAATCGTATTAGTTGCATATGTCACGTTTTTAAGAGCTTTTTTGAATTTTTCGGAATCTAAAGGTGGTGAAAGTAGGATACAGGGGTATTCTTCATTATCAATAAATTGTAACTTATGTTTACGAATAAATTTAGTACCTTCTTCTGAAAGTGTTTCGTCTATTTCACCATCTAATAAATTTTGTGTTGATTCTGAGACATAATTTTTATATCTTTCTTCATGAGATTTCTGAACTTCTGATTCTGAAGCTGGGATATTCATTAAACCCTCTACTTCATTTTCATTATATTTTTCAACTTCTCTTAATTCCTTAATTCTTTCATCTATTTCATCTCTTATTTTTTTCAGTCTTTCAATTTCATTGTATTCATCATCTTTAATCCGTTCTTCATAATATTCGGGGAAAACATTAGGTTCTTTAGGTTTTTCTTCTTCAGATGTGGGATATAAGAAATTTATAACATCATCTTTATTCATTTTTCCATCATAATCTAAATCATTTAATAACTCCGCGAATTTTTTACAATTTCTTAAATAATATTTATCAACTTCATAACCTACCTCCTCTAATATATCCTTTATTTCCTCGTTTGTGAATCCTAATTTTTTAACGTTGTTAGTTTTGACGCTCATTTCATACAAAATAAAAAAATAAAATAATAAACATAACTAAGTTTTAATTTTTCGTAAGACATGAATTTTTAAAGTTTATTTTTTATTCATGAAAATAATTATTTCTAATTTCTTTTACTCTCTCGTATATACTAGATTTAAAGAATTCAGAACATTTCCCATAATCTCCTAAATGTTTTCTTATCTTATTGGTTTTCCATTCATTATATGAAACTGTATAAACTTTATCTTTATCTTTGCATCTTTCATCACTTCCAATATATTTATATCTCAGTTTTGATTTAGCATTTTCATATTCATTAGCGTTTAATAATTCACAGTCTTCCTTTTTAAATTGATGTTTAAGATATTCAGGATTAACAATTCTATAATATTGCTTCCCTTTAAATCTTTGAATATAAACAGGAACACCATCCTCTAAAATTCGATAATCTATTTTATCTGGTTTTACTTGTTGGGTCATTTATAAAAGATAAAAAAATAAATTATTTTAAAATTAATGTTAATTTTTTTAATGATTTATAAATAAATATATTTTAATGCATCGTCTATATATAGATGTAACAAAAAAAGTCACTAAACCCGTCATATCCTACTACTACTGTCTTATGAAAAAATCCATGTCTTATAAGACGTCTTATGAAAAATTTCTGCCTTGTAGTTATACATTAATATTTTATTGTTTAAATAAGTGGAATTATTTTGTCTACTAAATCAAAAGTTCTTTCAAAATTGAAAAAAGTATTCAAATTTTTTAGGTCATTTTTTTTATTCATGGACGAAATTGTATTTCCAAAAGATTTTGTACAGACCCAAAAGGCTGTTCAACGATTAAAAAGCATTAGAGAAAAAACACTTGCTGGAATTCCTGTTCTCCTTAATGGTCCAACAGGAACAGGAAAAACTTATTCTGCTAAAATTGCATTGGGCGATGCAATAATTTTCAATTGCAGCCAAGAAACTACAGTAGATCAGCTCATTGGTAAAGTCATATTACAAAGTTCAAGTACAGAAATAACAAAATTTGAAGAAGGCCCATATACAATTGCTTATAAAGAAGGACGTTCCATTATTCTAGATGAACTCAATTTAGCATCAGAAGAAATTTTACAATTCCTAGAAGCATCACTTGATCAGGATTTTTTGGTTATTGAAACAAACAATGGAAATCCTCATAAAATAAGAAGAAATAAGAATTTCAAACTTGTTGCAACACAAAATCCAGCTGAAGATGATTATATTAAAAACAGAAATAGATTATCAGCGAAATTCTTATCAAAATTCAGTATAATCAATTTTGATCCTTTTGATTCTGACGAATTACGTATTATTGCTCAATCAAAATTGATTGATAATGAAACAACTCAAAGATTACTTGAATTTCATGATTCATGCAAAATTAAGGAATCAAATTCATACAGAATGTTCACTGTCAGAGACATTAAATCTACAATACACAATGTTTCAAATCAAATATCATTGCCACTATCTATTTATTTAACATACATTGCAGGTTTCCCATCATCAGAAAGATCAAAATTAGAAGATTTACTCAAAATATCACTAGGAATTGATTCAATTCCACAGCTTCCAAGAGTAGATTTTGATTCAACAAACTATTTCAAGAATCGTGCTTTAACAAATGCATTGTCAATATCAAACTTTTTATGCATTCAAAAAGCCAAACCATTATTAATTGTAGGTGAAGTTAATTCAGGAAAAACAACACTGGCAAAATTAATATCACAGGATTTTCATCCAAAGAGATCTCCACCACGAACTGTTATTTGCACTCCAGAAACAACAATTTCCGATTTAATTGGAAAATATACAATTGAATCTCAAAAAGACAAAGGGATAGAACCTACAATTCCGTTACGATGGATTGATGGTCCAGTTGTAAATTCGATTTTAAATGGAGATGTACTTTTACTCGATAATATTTCAAACATTCAAAGCCAGGTTATCGAAAGACTGAACACTCTTATTGATACTTCATATGCCCAAGGAAGTGAATTTATGATCAACGAAAGACCTGAAAAGCAAACAATTAATATTCATCCAGATTTCAGAATTATTGCAACAGCAAGCTATGAAACAATCAAACAAATGTCACCAGCATTAATTAATAGATTTAGCATCGTCTTTCTTGATGATCAATTCAAATTAGATAACGAAGATTCACAAATATTCTTTGAATATATTAGCAAGAGAATTCCCGATATTGCCTCAGAATTAATAAATCTTGATTTCAAAAGCAATGATAAATTTGTCAAAATCATTGAATGCGCTAATTCTTTTGTTAAATTACATCAGAGATTTCCAGATTTGCCAGGGCATGATATCATCCAATTTTTAATTAATGTTTTAATTGGTGATGAATATGCTTCAATTTCGGAGAGATTTATTGACACAGTAATTTCAAATATTAAAAATGACTCACCAACATTTCATTTCAATGAATCACCAAAGTTGAGAAAATTTATTGCAACTATAGTTAGTTTATTCTATATTGGCAAACATGTGGTTGTTCAATCTCAGACTGGATACGGAAAAACATCTGCGGCAGAGGCACTCGGATATATTCTGGATAAGAAAGTCATCAAAGTATCATTCAATTCAGAAACACAAATAGGCGAATTGTTTGGCAACGCCGTTGTTACTGGTGGTGGATTCCAAGTCAAGAAAGGACCAATTGCAGAAGCTATATCTAATGGTTGCATATTCGTAGCAGATGAATTGAATTTGGCAGAATTAAACGTTCTCAAATCGCTGAGATTAGCAGTAGATTGCAATGGCGGTGATGAACTTGAACTACCAAACAACGAAGGAACAAAAAAAGTTCATCAAAATTATTTCTTCATTGGCTGCCAAAATGACATTTCGATGTTCGGAAGAAAGCGCCTTCCTGGTGAACTAACATCAAAGATTGTAATGATTGAATATCCGTTGCTTGATGAACAAGATTTACAAGGAGTATTAAAATCAATTATTTCTGAAATGTCAGAAAATATCATTGATATCAATTTGATGAACTATCTCCAAAATCTTAGCACCTTGATGATGAACATCCGTAAATCAGAGCTGTTAAAGTCAAAACCATGGTCATTCAGAGAAGTTCGAAGATTTCTTAGGAGAAATATCTCATTTAGAGAGAATAAAACATTAACACCTCACCATCATGCTGCATTTCAATTATTAAGTGTACATGATGATGAAAAACTACTAGAAATCATTAGAGTTGTTTCTATTGCCTTCAATTTATCTCCAGAACAAGAACAACAACTTATAACAGATATGAAAAGTAATGTTCAAGTTGAATTCATTGAAAACAGTCCAAATTGCATTTTGAGAAAAGGAACTGTAGAAATAACTGCTCCAAAACCAGATGTTGATATCAATATTGAACTCAATCAAGTCTGGGAGACATATTTCAATATGAAAATCATTGATTCTCAAGAACCAATTCTTCTTGTTGGCCCATCTGGATATAAAGAATTTATTGCAAAGCACACATCAAATAATCAAAAATGTGTAACTCTCAATAAGGATTCAACAACATCTTCTCTTATTGGAAACATCATTTTAACAGATAGAAAATCAGTAATTGCTTCATTAATGGATATTTTATCTAGAATTGGAAACAATATTACAATATTTGATAGAGCAAATACTATTAAGAAGAAAATCTTTGCACAGAAATTTGAAATTTCAGAATTTGAATCATTAATAAATGATCTTATGCAACTTTCATCAATGCATAATGTAATTGAGCAAATCAAAAGGAATATTTTAGAAGCAATTCAACAAGAAAATGATGAATCAACATTTCTTTCATATTATACAACAGTATTCACACCTGGATTAATCACATCAGCTATTCTTCAACAAAACACTTTAATACTTAAGAATTTTTCACATCCATCTGTTGCAGTTACAGAAAGACTCAATGAACTTTTTGCAATCAATCCAGAGTTAACATTAAATGAAGATTTCACAAACACAATCATTCCTTCTGAAAATCCAACAATTAAGATCACTTCTGATAAATTTAGAGTAATTGCAACATGCACTGTAGATGAAAAGAACAAACTTTCTGATGCAATGCTTTCAAGAATGACTATTGTAAAAACAAAAGAATACAAAAATGAGGATTTTAAGTATATTCTCAATGAAAGCTATATTGAATACATATCAGATCAGGAATCAAATTATACAACAAATCAAAAAATTGTTATCAATCGTCTATGTGAAAGAATTTCTAAAATTGAAAAAGATACTTCTCCCTTCACAATTTTTTCAATGGCATTGTATTGCTATAATATAATTAATATTAAACCAGCATGCGGACCATTGCAAACACCTTTGATATTTAAGGAAGGGAAAGTTATATGCAGTAATCTTTTCTCCATTCCTGATAGGAGAACAGAAAACAGAAAGGGAATTGTTTTTACAGAGTCAATTCAAAAGATGACAGAATCATTATTCATTTCTGCAGTTATTAAATATCCAACAGTGGTACAAGGAGCTAATGGTGTTGGAAAATCACATGTTATTAAGTATCTTGCATCGGTTTTCAATGCTGATGTACTTACGATTACCATTTCAAACTTAACGACTATTGAAAACGTTTTTGGTCACAATGAATTGTCACAAACAGAAAATGGAACATCATTTGGATTTAAACCATCTGCATTTCTCGACAAAATCACAAATAATTCGAATACTGGCAGACCAATTTGGATTGTCTTTGAGGAGTTGAACCAAGCTTCGAACTCACTTCTTGAAGCTCTTGCACAGGTATTTGACCCAGAATCCAATACTGTAACATTACCAAATGGAGATATCGTTCAAAAAGTCGATTACATGGTATTTGGCTTAACATCAAAGCAGTTGATCAATGATACAATCATGAAGCAAGCAATTGTTTATAAACAAGATGATTATCAGGAAAAGGAATTTGTTACTATTTGTCAAGAAATTGCTAATAACAAGAATATGAAATATGCAGTTAATGATTTTCCTCAAGCTTTATACAAACTTAAGATTCAACAGAAAGACAATCAATCTCAGATACCAATAACTATAAGAACATTTAAATTGTATTTGAAGCTAATTAAGTCATTACCTAATTCTACAAAAATGATTCAAAGCAAATTCCTAAATATTCCTATGGATAAAACAGATTCTGAAATTAAAATCGGAATTGAATCTAATAAAATGATGATCAATGGAAAAAGATTTAAATATCACATTGATGATATCAGAACAAAATGTCTTGTTCAAAATCTCACATCTTCACAGAAGGAACTATTCTTAATTTTGAATTCGATTATTTCTCAACCAATTCCTCTTATTGTTCAAGGTAAAACAGCTACAGGTAAATCCCATGCTGTTCAATTATTCGCAGAGGCAGCTGGAAAAGAGGTAACAGTGCTTCAACTAAATGCAGATACTTCAGATTCCATAATATTCGGAGGTTATAGACCTCTATCAGAATTGAAACCAAAACAAAGATCAGAGATTCTCGGCGAAATCAAACAAATAAATCCAGATATACAAGTTACAGGATGGACACCAAGCGCTCTAAAGGCTGTTTGCAAGAAACTTGAACTCGAATTAGACTCTCATGGAGAAGATGATCAGAAGAAAATCAATAATTTAATTAGAAGAATAACGAATGATTGCCAGTTCTATAACATGATAGAAAAGTACGATTCAGTAATTGTTTCTGCAATGAAGTCAGGAAAATGGTTGCTTCTAGATGGTATTGAAGCATGCCCGTCAAATATATTTGACAGAATTATTTCTCTATTATCACCCAAACCAAAGTTAAATCTTTATGAACATGGATCAAATAATATTATTGAAGCTCATAAAGATTTCAGAATAATAATGACATACAATCCATTTGATGCATTGCACAAAGGAAATATTTCTCAAAGCGTATTAAGTAGGTGTTTCATTTATAACCTTCAACTAATTGATGAGTCATTCATCTCTTCATTCATTGTTTTATATGGGCAATTAGTTTCTGCTGAGAGAAGTATCTTTGCATCTGAAGAAGAAATGGTTCAAACTATTGCAAGAATATCAAATACTCATTTGCTCCAAAAAGGAAGTAAATTTGGTGAATTTACTATAATTGATGGAAGAACATTAATTAAAATCGCCAAATCACTGATTTCATTTGTCCCATTAAATGAAGAAAAGATATTAAATGCATTATATGCTAATTATGGGAGAGGACTATCCATTCAAGAAGATCACAAAGAAGAAATCATAAATCAATTTAATACTAAAGTTGATGAGAAATATATGAAACAAATTCCAACAAAATCTGTTGTAAAGAGCACAGAAATCAAAAACCTTATTGAATCACTTCAAAACTTTAAGAGAAGTCAAACACTAAACATCGAATTTATTCTTTCTCATCTAAACATCATCGAATTTGGAGAACTTGAGCAGTTAAAGCCTGTTGTTAACAAGATAATTAGTGATCAAAAAATTTACAGAAGCAATATGAACTTCTATCGAGATGTAATGGTTTTGATTAGCGATTTTATTAGTTTCATTACATGCAATAATGCCGAAATTATTAAGAATAAAACTGTCGAAACAGTTAATGCTAATGAATTTCCACAAATTGATTTATTCAAAAGTCGTTCCAAAGCGATCATATACCTTCTTGAAAATCGAATCTTCAATTTTGAATTGAAATACTCTGCTTTAGATTTAAGATTAATTGGAGAATTAATGATGGAAAATAATGTCAATAAGTTGATATCAATTCTTATCAAATCACCTACAATTGGAGTAGAATTCTTTAAGAAAGGAACATTCTTTGAAATAGTTGCAGAATATTTAATGTTTTTACGGTCAAATGGTCCATTTTGGATGATCGGTACTGGAGATGCTGTTCAGAAGAATGGCATTACATTTGAATTCGAAAATAATGTACTGAAGAAAGTTCATGATAAGTCCACACAATATGAAGTTGAAAACACTCAAAATTCGTTGCTGGAAATATTAATACAAATAACTGGACATGAAATTCAAATAGAAAGTGAACTTGATAACGAATGTATTGATTATGATTTTATCAATTCTATTATGCAGGATTCAAATTCAATTATTTATACATCAATTTTCAATGATATTCGTTCAATGAAAGGATTCCTTAGAGATTTTTATGCAGAAGCATTCAATATTTCCTGTGATATCATTTTCAAGCAAAATTACAGACTATTTTCAGATTGGAGTGCAATTCTGAAATACATTGCGACAATATCAAAACAGAACCACATTTCTCTTACTTCAGAATTTTGGAACAAGATTGCCAAGAGTCATCCTCAAATAGTGACAGCAATTATTAACTTCAATCTTAAACAATTCCAAAATTCTCCAATTTTATGCGATTTTCAGTCAAGGCTTGAAAAAATTAATTTAGAAATTGATGATTCTGAAAATTCAAGTATTCAGAGGAGAAAACGTCAATTACAAAAGATCAACGAGTATATTAATAAGAAAGAACCACACTATGAAGTATTAAAATGGTTCATTGATAAGGGTATATTCAGCACGAATATTTCATCAACTATTCTTGCATTAATGATAGATTATGCCAAAATAGAAATTTATATTCCAAAGAAGTTTAATATCAATGAGTTTGGAAGTCTTTACATAGATAGCGAAAACAATGAACAAACAGATTGGTTCTTTTATATTGCAAAACATTCATACATTATTTATCTTATAAATCAGCTGAAGCAAACAAAATCTTTATATGCTATCAGAGAATTAATGAAACATTACACACAATTAAAATCAAAATTCATGAAGCTTTATAAATTGGATCAAGAAATTTTATCTGAAATTCAACAATCATCGACAAAAGAATTATTTGAAGGATTATCATCATATCCAGAGCTATTTGATTATGAAGCATTATCAGATAAATTTGATATTATGATTGATCTTGAAAAAGCCAACTCTCCAAATTGGAAGAATACAATAGAAAAAGTGCTTGAAATCGTACCTCCTTCAGTTCCAATCTTATATCCCACTCTTAATGATGACACATTTCAATTGTTTATTGAATTTGCTCCAAAGATTTTCAAAGGAGACAAAGATTGGCCAGTACTTCAAAATATCCTTAAAAAACAGAATCCAAAGTCATTTTCTGAATTATGTGAAATCATTGATGATAATGTTGAAGATGATGAATTAATTCTATTGAAATCAATATGCAAAAATAGAAATGAGCAATTCCAAATCAGATTGTATGATTTGGAACTTTTTAAGGCTAATCGAAAAGAATATCTTCCACTTCAAACCCTTCTCTTTGAAAAATGTAAGGAAACAGAAAGCTTTTTGGATATTTCAGATAACAAAATTACAATTGGACTAGTTATTTCAAGATTATATTCTAATTTAACACTTGTTCAATTAAATGGGGATGGAAATAGCAAAGCTATTAAGAATTTTATATCACCACTATATAAATCTGCTTCGAAGTTATTGTTTCAGATTATGGATATTGCAGAGGATTCTAATATTGATAACATTTTTAATACATTCAATTGGAATAAGGAAATTGATGAAGATGATATACATGATCTATCAAAAACAGCAAAATTCCAAATGCCATACTTCTATCAAGGCTTTGTTCATTCAAAAACAAAAGAAATCGTTTATTTATCACAAGAACAACTGCCAGATTTTATAGATTCTTCACTTAAAAGGATCAAAGAGTTGTTCGATTTTATCAAAAATTTCAAAAATGGTCAAGATAATTTGGCATCAACTCTTATTAACGGATGCTTGGTAACAATCGAGAAGTTTGTCGAAAACAGGAAATATCAACAACTTTCAGAAATTGTTGGTGAATTTTATAGATATTTAGTCAGAAACTTTGATATTGAGATTATTAATGAACTATATCATAAACCGAAATCTGAAGAATCTGATATGCTAAGGAAATTATTTTCTACAGTATTTTGGAATCCAATTGGTACGTTTGGTTTTTATGTCAACAATGAATACAACAAGAAACTTCACGAATTGCAAAGTGATATTGAATCAAATGACGAAGAGTTGAATTCAATAAATCAAATTGATTTTATTACGCAGTTTGATACATGCTTGAATAACGATAAAACCCAATTTATGAATAAAATTAATGAAACGAAACTTGATCGAACAATTATGCAGTATTGGATGGTTTATTCTTCTCATCTCCTTTCTTTTTGTAATAATTTACCAACAATTGATTATTTAGAAAATACTGATGAGTACGATTTCAGCCTTTCAGAATTTATTAAGCTTTGTGATCAAAAGCTTGAATATGCCAATTCCATTAGCAGAGAATTCGTAGTTCTTATTAAGAAAAATAAAGATCAAGACTATTTTGAATACATAGATGAAGAATCCAATCAGCATAAAATAAAGTGCCAGAAAGAAATAGTTGCAATTAAAGCGTCAGATACTTTTCAATTTGATGATAAATTATACGAAGTCAAAACTATTGAAATTCCAATTTATAAAGAGGCAATTCAAATAGATAAGTTTGATTACAAAAAATTTATTGAAATCCAGAACAAACTTAAGAATTCTTTGAAGAATAACAAAGAAAGCATCATTCCGAACATAGGCGTTATCAAAGTTCTATTTGGTTCTAAGAATTCAAATGAGTTTCGATCTTTTTTGGAAAAATTCAATAATAATTGTAATAACTACGATTTCCTTTCAGAATTGAAGCAGTTTGGAAAACCAAAATTCAGCTTCGATAAGAATGAAAACCTGAAAAATACATCAAATTTCTTAGAAGAATTGAATTCATATGCCAATAAAATTGAAACATTAATGAACGATAAAACTGATAATTCGAAAGATATCATCAAAATCGAAGAAATTCAAAAAATTAAAATTACAAGTAACCCATTTTCATATCCAGAACTATCTGAAAAAGATTTCAAATTTAATTTTAATAAAATTAACAAAGCGAATCTTTTCATGCCAGCAATTATTGTTGATAATGACAACATTCAGTGCACATTTGCAGACATAGATATATCATTAATGAATATATCACAAATAGAATTAACACCATTCGTATTTGCTATTCCTATAATTGGACATGTTGAAAAATATAAAATTAATCTCCACCAAGATAAAGAATGCTATTTTGATTTGGAATTCGAAAAAGATAAAATCAAATTGAGTGTTTCAATCAACTCCCTTCCAAAACAAATTCCTGAAATAGGAGCAATTCTTCAAATTTACGATATATCTATCCCAATTAGAATCAAATTCAGCTACAGGGATGTAAAACTCTTTATCATGTCGGAAAACAACACATTTATTGAAGATAAAGTTCATGATTGTTACATGATTAATAAACCAGTTATGTTTAAAGATGAAAGGATTAAATTATCAATAACTGATGAAGAAGGTACTCCAATCGAACACTCATTGTGCTTTACCAAATTTACAGGATCTAAACAAATTGAACCACCAACATTAAATTACAATAATTGCATTTCTCAAATTAGCTTTAATCGCCCAATAGATGTTAATATGAGTATAAATGCAGATATTGAATCATTTAGTTCTCAAAAAATATCAATGAAAACAGAACTCATTGAAAGATATATTTCATTGAATCTATATAATCTGAGTTTGACCGAATTCGATGACAAAGAATTTACATATGCAGGTAATTTAGCGTGCACATATTACATTTTATTCAGTACATATAATGAATTTGATGAAGATGAGTTAACAATACAATTTGTTCCTCAATCTGAAAATCTCCTTATAAATGTCATAAATGATGATGGATCTTCAAATACTTCATTGTTCAAATCCAAAACTATTGGAAATAAAATTGAAAAAATTGTCACTTTCAATATGCATTTCAAGGATTGGCAAACAGATTTGAGTCAAATAATTGTTCGAGCTTCTTTTGCAAAAGGTTTTGGTTCTATTCAAAAGGTTATTAATGTGATTCCATGTTTCGTCAATATCGACAAATCGAAGTTCCGTTATCGGATACCTGAAAAACGCCGTGAATATCCATCTCCAAAATGCAATGCCAAAATAATCGATTTGGAATCGAACGCTCAATGCATCATTCATATTAATCAAGCCATTCAATATCAAAAATTCTGTATAGTAACACCATTTTGCTATCATGAAGAGTATAAAATACCAAATTGGAATATTGAAATTAAATATAATGAAAATTCAAAACAGGTATTTATTCCTACTGATGCTAAGAAATATATCGAATATTTTGTAATTTTGGAAAATAGCAGCTATGGTGTTCGAAAGGATCAAATTCAACCAGGATGGAACATAATCTGTTGCAGGCTCAGTGGTTCTCAAAATTCCAACCAAAATAAAAATCATTATCCAATTGATCCGAAGTTTGATGGATGCTGGTTCCCATTTTCCATAGATTTTGAAAAAATTAAGAAAATTATTTCAAATCATAATAATATACATAAATTAGTAGCGCAATTGATGATATTTATTAACGAACAAACAAAAACTTTGTTCAATGGATTAAAACAAGGAAAAGTAGATATTGAAAAGAAAATTAATATCGTTATAGATATTTTTGCAAGAAAAATTAAAGATATTCAAGAAAAAGGAAATCATTTCTTCAAAATATTTGATTATCAAAGTGCCATATATGAAGCTCATAGCATAATTCAGCCGCCAATAATGCAGTACGATAACCAAAAATTAAACGATATTGATCACCAATTTAAATGTGCAATTGCCAATAAAATCATTGGATTATCAGCTGAGAATCAATTCAAAGCAATTAAAAGAATTGTTTTAAATTCAAATGAAAATCTTGAGAATGAATTCTTGGAAAGTTTAGAAGCGTTTAAAAATTATGAAGATAAAGAGGAAATCAATTCATTCATCAAAGAAATAATAGAAAAAGCATATCTTCAATTCCTTAACAGCATTGTTGGAGAATTTTCACAAGATTCGGCTTTTAAATATATTGCAGTTCAAGAAAATAATGTTAATGGAATTAATGAATTCAAGCGAGAAAAAATTAATCATTTTCTTCTTCACTCAACAAGAAATGAGTCAATTTCAAGCATTAATGCAGCATTGGCTGTTATTCCAGCAGAACAAACTTTGGAAAATATCGATATTATTCTTGAAAATTCATATCAGTTATGCATGAATCTCCCACTTTATATTCTTTCAATATTAGAAAATAATGCCACAATAGATAATGCTAAAAAAATATTCAATTATTTAAATGCAATAAATGAGTGGATTACTAAAATTGATCATAACAATCCATTTAAACCTAAGACCGAAAAGTTTAAGAGCTACTTCAACCTTATGAATGAAATTTTATTCGACAACAGCGGATCTTCATTTGAAAACTATATCCTTCCGAAAACAATTAGGCCTAAATCAAAACAAATTTGGAGCTTAGAAAATACAATTCTTTTCAGCGAAACAATAGAAATTGAAGAAACAATCGAGGAGACATCAAAGGAAACAATTGAAAAAGCGAAAGTTCAAATAAACAAAGAAATTGAAACAAAAGAAACTGGGGACGGAACAAAAACAAGAGTTGTCTCAGAATTACAAACAAATGAAGTTCAAAAATGGATCCTTGATATGATGTCAAACCCATCTAATGATATAAAAGTTTGTTTTAGCAAAAATATTCTGCAAGATTACAGTGATCCTCCTAACATGGAGAGCGCCAAGCTTTCAGTGCTTCCAATCATCAATGAATCAATTCAATTGGCCCAAAACATTGTGAAATATGCTTCAGACAAAATGGATATATTCGAAAAGAGTGATGCCGTTATCCTTTTGGATTCAAGTTCAACAATCAATGAGACACAAAGAGCTCCATTTTTCACATTGTTCACTGCAATGGCTTACGCATTAGAGATGTTGCATGTTCCAACTGCATTGGTTGTCTTTTGTGATAATGGATTTCAATTTTTAGCAAAAGACAAGAATAGTGAATTAAAACTATATCATATACAAATGGCTCTTGATGCATTCTCTGTTTATAGAAAGTTATCCGATTTAGGTGATGCACTTGATAAAGTTAAACAAATCCCAATGGATATAAATACAAAAAGAACTATTTATGTCATTTCTGATGGATTATTCTACAATTTACATGATACTAATTCATATGCATCGTTATTAAAAGATCAGAATGTTGTTGTTTCAATGATTCTCCACACTTTGATCGAAGATGCTGATAAACAACAATTAATTGGTTATATTTCAAGCAATATCAGGAAAATCAATGACAGTTTTATGGATGTTATCAAATATCAATTTGGATTTTATGAAGATCCTAATACAATCTTCCATGATTCAACCAAAGTAGCCGAATTAATTGTTAATGCATTTAATCAATTCGATATGGGAAGAGAAGGAAACAAACAAGTTATAGTTGAAAGATATACTGATTTTTCGGTCGTAGATTTCAGATTAGAAGAAATCAATTCTAATACTACAGAGTTTTATTCAGCATCGATTGAATCTCTTCTCCAAGAATCAGAAGGTTTTCCGAATATAAGATTTTGCAGCGAAGAAATCTTTATAGCAAATTGTGATAATCATCAAAAACTTCCATTAGATATTTTCAAGAACATTAAACAGAACCAATTAAAGATTGTTTCTGCATTTGAACCAAATAAACCAACGCAGTTTTCGCAGAGCACAAAAGGAAGCAATATTTCATTGAAAGGTTTCATACAATTTTATATTACTCAAGGTCAAGATCAGAGAATTTACCTGGAAAAGAATTCAGGATTCATACTTTCTCATTCTTTGTTTGTTGTTATTGATGCGAGTGAAAGCTGTTTCAATCAATTTACAGCAAACTTTTCATATCAAACGATTGTTTTCACACTTTTATCTCTGAGAAATGCTGATTTCGATTCTGTTTCAATCTTCATCACAAAAGGAAATAAAGTTTATCAAATTTGCCACGAATGCTCTTCATTAAATGCATTTGACGAAAACTCCGATATCTGGGCAGCAATTTATTCTTTATGCATTAATCCTGAATTGAAATCGGATATCTCAAGTGCAATAAATGCTGTCTATGAGTTGAGATCAAAACAAAATACCAAGAGTTCAATTTGCTTATGTTTCACCGATGCATTAATTTCTAAAAATGAACTAGGCAAAGTTGGAACATTAATTACAATGCTCGAACAAAGAAACACTCCAGTATTCGGAATAGGAATTGGATTTAATCCTATTAATATCAAGAGGGCATTTAAATACCCAATTATATCTGCAAATCCTTTCAATATTCCAATAGCTCTTGCTCAATCATTGAGAGGCCAATTCAATCCTTCAGTGCAAGTTAAACCATTTGAAGCTAAAGATTCAAACGGAGATATTGTGAAAGTTATATATAATATAATTGATTCTGATAGCAAAAATCCAGTTTTCCGCGACATTTTTAATTTACTTGATAATATTCAAAGATCTGAAGAAACAAACTCTATTTATTATAATCAAAATATTCGTTCTGTTCAGAAAGATAATTCAAATAATTCAAACTCTGGAATCTATAGATATGAAGATTATGGACTTACAAATATTTTAGGCGGATATAAATATTCAAACGTTCAAAAATCAACTTCTACAACTATCCAAACCAAAGAAGGTTTGAAAAACGAAAATGATGAAGTATTTGATTTAGGAAGAGGAAAAATCTGGAACCAGAATATTTTGATTTGCCAATTTTGGGATTACTGTATGATGAAGGCTAATACTACAGGAGAAAGCGATCACATTACTAGAAAATCTCTTGAAAGCAGAGATGGAATTATTGCATCATTGTCTGGACTTGGAATTAAATGCAGTATCGTGCAGAATTATCTCACTGCAATTCAATACCTTCAATCAGGAAAGTTTTCTCAAGCATGGATAATTTGTGGCAGAGGTGAAGATAGAAAACCAGATGAACTTTATGAAGGAGGTTCATCCAAATATATAGATATTTTCATTGATATACTTATTGAATTCCAGAAGCGAGGAGGATCTTTGTTATTCTCTGCTGATAACAATCCATTAACTTATGAGTTGAACAAATTCCTTGAAAAAGTAAATCTCGAAGGCGAAAAGATCAAATTCAGATTTAGTGTTGATGAAAAAGGTGGAGAAATGCTTAGATTCGGAAACATTGATGGAGATGAAGCGAGAATATTCGATGAAAGATCATATATTGATGTTCCAGGAAGCAAGAGACCTTTGTACGGATTCAATGTGAAGACTTTATATGAAGGTACAACTATTTCATGTGTCCCAGGAGATGCCGATCTTGGTCCTTTCCAGCCATTCATTGTCACAACACAAGGTAATTTCAGCAATCTCTACTATATGTCGCCACCAGAAAGTTTGGCTGGTGATATTATTCTCGATGGTTCTTTCACTAGATTCTTCAATGAGCTACACAAAGAAGGAACTTTGAGATTGGTTCGAAATATTGCTGTATGGCTCCTCTCTGTTGAAAAGAGAGAAAGATTATTAAGGAGTTATAAACTTGCAACAACATGGCAACCAGAGAAATTTAATATTGATTTACCAATGGCTGTTCCTTCACTCAAATTTAATGAATATGTTGATGGCAGTGTTATTGATATTTGCTTTGTTGTTGATGCAACTGGTTCCATGAGAAATTTACCAGGCCGAAATGGATTAGTATTAAGGGAAACCACAAGCTCAATGATAACTGGAGCAAAAAGCATATCAAAGACATTGATAAAATATATCAACGACAATTATTCTGATTGCAATGTTCAATACTCTGCCGTATTCTTTAGAGATTTAGCAATGGCAAGATACGTTGGGCATATAATGCAAAATAGATCAGATATTATTAGATTCCAATCGGCAAATCACTTTGATCCAGATAAATTCGATTATATATCATGTGGCGGCGGGGCAAATGATGGACCTGAAGATTGGGTTCAAGCATTTGACGGAGTTCTAGCAATGGATTGGAGGCCAAAATCAAAGAAGATCATGATTATGATTACAGATGCCAGTTGCCATGGAACTAGCTTTGATTCAAAGACAAATAAAAGAATTAATGATACGACCATTGATAGAGAAGAAGAACCTAAAATGCTTGATAGAATTCAAAGAATTGCCCAAAAAGGAATTGATGTATGCTTCTTTTACACTCATATGAATGCATACAAGGCAGTTAATGCATTTGAAACTTATTTCCATAGATATGGTGGAAAAGAGTTCAATACAATGTATGAGCAATTTGATAACAGTGGAATTTCTCTTAGATCTCAAGTCACCAGAATGCTTCAAAGAATTATTGATGACGCTGTTGCTTCTTTCAATGTTGGAAAAGTACAGGAAACATATTCAAATTCAACTGTTCTTAGGAAGCATAGAGCCCAAAGAAGAGAAATTCGAACCCAATTACTTGGTAATCACGATTCTTCTGAATTTATCACTCCAAAACCAACTCAAATGCCTAAGTTTGAGCCAAAGGATGAAACTCCCAAACAACTTAGTAAAAAACAAAAGAAAATGAAGAAAAAACAAAGGAGACAAGAAAAAAGAGCTCAAGAGGAACTTCAAAGAGCTCAAAACAAACACACTGAACACAATGAAAGAATAGATGAAGATGATGAAGACATAAATGAGAATTAAAAAGATCATAGACAGCAAATTAAGACATTAATTCAACTTATTTTATTTATTTTTATATTTTATAAATATATTTCTTATTTTAAATCCTAACATCTACTTTTTCATATGTTGCATTAAGGATGCAGCCTTGGCAGTTAGGAGACCATTCTCTTCACTTTCTAATTTTCAACCAAATTCTATCCAAATTTCATGTTCCAAGAATTGTTATCCTTGGCAATTCATGAGAAAAAAATGTGTTTTGATAATTTCGACATCCTTAGCTATATAAAAAATGAATTTCTCAACCAATATTGAAAAATGCTTTGTATGCTTAAAAGACATTGACGTATCTTTGTAAATTTCTTATTACAAACTAAATGAGAAATGTGTAACTTTGCGCAACAAAATTTGCAGAAATGATTTTTGTTTATTCAGAAAAATACTTAATCTTTCATTATACAAAATGATAGATTATAACATTGCTTCATAGATGAATTTTATTTACAAATCTGTTTTCCTTCCTTTTACAGTAAATTAATTCATGGAATACACAGATACACCAATTCTTCATGAATATTATCCTGTAATTGGAATCTGGGTAGATGAATCAATTTCAAACAAATTACTAAAATATAATATCAAACTTAATTCAATCTTCCGAAGAATAGGTTTAGCACATGCAACAAAGCTTCCTGGATGGAGATATCTTAATCTCAATAAAACTCACGATGATAAATCCGAAAAAACAATTCGAAAATGCGTTGACATTCTTAAAACCTACGGAGACATATTTATTACACCAGATTACATGATGAAATTGAAAGCATCTTGCTTAGAATCAACTCCAAAACATCTTCAAGATTTTTTCAAATTAAAAACTTTTAATTACGAGTTTCTACCATGGTACCAAGATACATTTAAAGTATTATCGAAGTCTCCCAGGAACAACGAGCTGGTTTTTTCGGATATTCCGCGTTATATAATTGCATTTATCGATAAAGCAACGAATCCGAAGCATCTATTAAAGAATGTTCCAATTAGTTTTCAAAATAGATTACAGAATATATTGGAAGAGATCACAATGCCAATAATTACAGATTTTAATGAAGATAAATCAGAATTAACATTTTCTGGAGAAAAATTCCATCATGTTGTTGATGTAAGCCAAAATTCAGGGAAACTCAATACAATTTTAACAGATTTATTATCAGATATATTAATCACTCGAATTCCTGAAAATTCAAAGAAAATAGTACAATTAGAACGCAATGCAAAGCTCATGCAAGCAAAATCTTCAAACAAATTCCTAGGTTTATTCTCAAATAAATCAAAAAATGAAGGAATTAATGATCATATCTTTAGTTTGATATTAGCTTTAATCATTGTTCGTCAATTCGATGAAGCTCGGCAACTTTTACTTGAATTACTTTCGAAAAATGATTATTCGAAATATCGAGAAGCGAAATTCTGTTACATTCACTTACTTCTACTTCAGTTGGCTCCAATTGAAGATATTTCAGTCCATATTAAAGAAATAACAACAGATGACAACGATATCAGATTATTTTCTTTGTATCTCTTAATTATCCACACATATACCTCAAAAGATCATTTGATACAATCAGAGCAACATCTTCTGCAGCTCCTCAAAGATTTTCCAGCAAATTCCTTAATATCCCGCGCAATTATCGCACTTTGCTACGAGAGAATGGCCTCAAAATCGCTAATTGTCCAGAGAAAGCGCCACGCAGCCCGTTATCTCCAAATTGCGAGGTCTTATTACAATCGACCAAATGGAGTTAATCCGATCAGCGGAAATGCTTATCGCTGCTCAGTCTTTCTTCAGCATATACTGACTACTCACGACGATCCATCCAAAATCTTCCGCTGCGGAGTTTCAGATTTAGATGTTCTTAAGCACCAATCCACAACATCTACGGCTTGTTGGGAGAGATTAAACGCACAAGCTCTTAAAACCATAGCCAGAGACTTAGATAAATGTGGTCTTACCCAAAATACGCCTTTAATTTATTTTTATTTGCTTTGCCACAGCGGCAACGTTGTTTTTGCCGAGAAAGTCTTACGAGGAATGTTCAATTCGTACAACAACCTCAAAGACAAGTCCATTGTTGATAATTTAATTTTACCGTATTTTATTGTCCGAAAAGGAGCCAAAATTGTCAAGTACGGATCTCCCGAGTACTTCAAATACCAAAGAGAACCATTCCAGCCAATGATTGACCTCTGGGAGAAGAGTAACAGAGCAATGGGAAACATCGAAAAAATTTGGATAAAATCCAAACAAGAAAATCCAATTGAATTTGTTGTTTGCAACGAGCCAATCAAGTTCCAGTTCGAGATTGATGTTGACAAGTGCAATATACCTATCCACATGAAGAAAACACATGTCATTGCTGAAGTTTCGGAAAACAAAATCGAAATTCAAAAGCAAAACAAAAATTCTTTGGCAAATAAGGTTCAAAACGATAAAGAACCTGAATTTACCAAATCCGAAATCACTAAAAAAGAATTGATTGTTTCAGATGAATTTATCGAAAACGATTTTTGTAAAATGTTTACAAAAGTTATCGATAAAAACCGCCAAATCAAAGAGCTTGAAATTTTGCCATTAAAAGAGAAGAAATTCCAAGTTTCTAAGATCCAATTCCAGTTCTGGGAGACAGCACAAATGTTCATGGACTTTCCTTTGTTTAATTTGCAGAGTTTATCAAAACAACCAACATTGTTTGTTAAAATCAATGATGAAAAAGATATTTCTTTGAATGACGGCGAAATCAAAAAATTTACGATATCTATTTCTAACATTGGTGATTCTCCAATCAAGAAGCTTTATTTGATGCATGATAATCCATATTCTTTTTATTTTTCTGACAACACGATGACAATTAACGGTTTTTCTGTTGTTCCAATCATAACTAAGAGCGAAATCAAGGAAAATGAAGAAATTATCCTGAATTGCTTAGTGAAAGGTTCGACAATGGGATTTGTCTCTCATTTCGTTTGGTTCTATGAAGCAAATGAACCTTTGGCGTGGAGACATTTCGTTTCTCAATTGAATGTCTTGTCAAATTCAAAGGAAATCATTGATGTTTCTGTTTTCAATGATCCTAGGGATGGCAGAAAGAATTTGTTGTTTGTTCACAAGAACTCTGATTACACTGTTCTTCGAGGAACATTCAATGGAAAATGGTTCGAACAACTCAATATTCCAAGCACAAATAATAATTCTGTTTATTTGGAAGAAACAGATAAAAGTGACAAAATTGAAACATGGAGAGATACATTCACTGATAAATCGATTTATGGCGGATATGTTTTGATCTCTGCTCCGGATAAAAATGGAGAGATGGTTGTAAAACAGTTTCCTATTAATGCAAAGAAAGAAATCATGAAATTTGATATAAATTGTGTTGATTCTCTTTCTTTGGAAGAAAATGATGTCATAGAAATCGATTTGATCATTAAGAACATTTCTGATAAATCACTCACGAATGTAAATGTGATTTGCGCAAATGAAGAACAGAATTTTGTGTTTATTGGAAAGACTATTGTTTATGTTGATGAAATTGGATCTCTTGAAGAAAAGAGATTGACATTTACGGCGTTCTTTACTGCGCCTGGTGTTGCAAATATTGCAACATTCTTTATCAAAGCAGAAGGTGTTGAAGCTATTTCAATTCCTTTCAAGAAATATATAACTGTTTATTAAAAGTATTTTTATAGTTACTTTTATATGTTTTTATTTCTTAAATTTTAAAGTATCCGTTTCCTTAAAACTGGAGCTTACTGAGACCTTAAATTTGAAAATTCGATGCTATTGTATTTCCCAATTTCGATATTTTATCGATAAAATAAAAATTTCAAAAATATTCTTATCGAAAATAGGCTATTGATTTTTTTAAACAAATAGCATTATGCATTTAAGAAATGAAAAATATTGATTTGTTTCAGCTCCATCATTATTATTAGATGAAAAAATGATAATATCGTTTCAAACTATGACATAACATTTCAAAGCTACAGTATTTGATATTGCCTTAATTATTTTTGCCCAATATCACTTCGAATTATTTCTTGGATTTTTCAAATTGTGGAAAAAAAAATTGAAATGTGGGAAAAAAATTGAACGTTGGAAAAAATTGAATTGTGTATAAAACGAGTGTAGTAGCAATTGCTAGTTTTTATTATTTTTATTTTTTTATTTTTTTTTATTTTTTTATTTTTATTTTTTATTTATTTTTTATTTTTTTTATTTTTTTTAAGCCGGGAAATAAATAGCGCAGATAGTTTCTACATATAGAGGCATGCTTATACTTAGAGTTTGACAGTAATGTAATGTAAAAATGAACTTTAACTTGTGCATAACTTTGATAAATATGCTTAAGTTTTATCAGGAACGTTATGGGCTATACACAAGAGAAATTACGAAAGAAAAGAAATTTAACTTTGATAAATATGCTTTCTTCGTCGCCATATGTGAGCTGGAATATGGATCTATAAATACCTCGAAATAACAAACATATGTTTTAATTTAATCAACACTTATTAATTCCTCCGTATTTCCATGAAAATAATTTCCAAAAATTCCAATGAAAAAACTAGAATTGCACCTACGTTCTATTTCCAAACAATTTAATTTTGACTAATAATCATTTAAAATTGTGAAGAAAATGTAAAATGTAAATTAAAATTTTTGACTAAGAATCATTTAAAATTGTGAAGAAAATGTAAAATGTAAATTAAAATTTTTGACTAAGAATCATTTTTATTTAATGTCCGATATTAACCAAACTAAATACAGTGAACTGCGAAGTATCTACAAATACTACATAGATTCATATAATGTGTTGTATCGACTGAAAAGTGATAATGAAGAAGAATTAAACAAGATTTACACAATGATCACAATGGAATTGATAGATTCAAATAAATATCTTCCCCAAAAAATAATGGAAGATATTTTATGTATCATTCAATATAATAATCGCTATACAAAGTCATATTTATATCTTGCCAAACTAATTTATGATGATTATCATGTAACAGAGTCATCCAAAGTTCCATTAGATGTTATCTACCTATTTTATAAAGAATATGGAATTAAATTAAACAAATCTTATGATTTCGAAGAAATTAACTCAGAAAATCTCGATATTCATACAGAAGATACAATTTACAAAGCAATCATGTACAATGACTTAGAAAGATTCATCACATTCACGGAAAGTGATGAATTTGATTAAAATCAAATACTTGAAAGCGATTTATATCCAGAAAATAGATTCGGATATTCATTACTTGAGTTATGCTGTTACCATGGTGCTGTTGATTGTTTCAAATTATTAAGGACGAAATTTGACTCAGAAATAACTCAAATATGTCTCGATATTTCATTTTTAGGAGGAAATCAAGAGATTATGAGTGAATGTTTGAAACATCAAACACCAAGTGAAGAATCCATGGAATATGCAATTGTGTCACACAACATTGATTTTGTTACATTCTTGATGAATGAATACAATATAGAGATCAATTTATTCTATTGTGGGGTTCATAATAATCTTGATTCTTTTTAAGTTTCTTTTGATCAAACTGATGATGTTAACACCTGTTTTGTTTATTCATCTCTGTTTAGCATTCCATCTCTTTGCAAATATTTCATTTCACATGGTGCAAATATCAATGAAAAAGATAATGACGGAAGAACTGCTCTTCATTATTCAGCAGTAAATGATAGTCAAGAAATTGCCGAGCTTCTTATTTCACATGGTGCAAATATCAATGAAAAAGATAATGATGGAAAAACCGCTCTTCATTATGCAACAAAAAATAATCATAAAGAAATAGCTGAACTTCTTATTTCACATGATACAAATATCAATGAAAAAGATATTTACAAAAGAACTCCTCTTCATCATGCGGCATATTATAATAGCAAAGAAGTAGCCGAATTTCTTATTTCACATGGCGCAAATATCAATGAAAAAGATAATGACGGAGAAACCGCTCTTCATAATACAGCGAAAAATAATAACAAAGAAATAGCCGAACTTCTTATTTCACATGGTGCAAATATCAATGACAAAAATAATGACGGAGAAACCGCTATTCATATTGCAACAATAAATAGCAGTAAAGAAATAGCTGAGCTTCTTATTTCACATGGTGCAAATGTCGATAAAAGGGATAATGACGGAGAAACAGCTCTTCATATTGCAACCTTAAAAAACAGTAAAGAAATAGCTGAGCTTCTTATTTCACATGGTGCCAATATCAATGTAAAAGATAATGATGGAAAAACCGCTCTTCATTATGCAACAAAAAATAATCATAAAGAAATTGCCAAACTTCTTATTTCACATGGTGCAAATGTCGATAAAAGGGATAATGACGGAGAAACAGCTCTTCATATTACAACCTTAAAAAACAGTAAAGAAATAGCTGAGCTTCTTATTTCACATGGTGCCAATATCAATGTAAAAGATAATGATGGAAAAACCGCTCTTCATTATGCAACAAAAAATAATCATAAAGAAATTGCCAAACTTCTTATTTCACATGGTGCAAATATCAATCTAAAAGATAATTATGAAAAAACTGCTCTTCATTATGCAACAAAAAATAATCATAAAGAAATAGCCGAACTTCTTATTTTACATGATGTAAATATCAATGAAGAAGATCTTGATGGAAGAACTGCTCTTCATATTGCAGCAAATCAAAATTACAAAGAAATAGCCAAATTATCTATTTCACATGGTGCAAATGTCGATAAAATAGATGATTTCGGAAGAACTGTTCTTCATTATTCAGCAATAAATAATAGGAAAGAAATAGCTGATTTTCTTATTTCTCATGGTGCAAATATCAATGAAAACGAAAATTATACTACTGCTCTTCATGATGCAACATTTTCTAATAGTAAAGAAATTGCCGAACTTCTTATTTCACATGGTGCAAATTTCAATGCAAAAAATAAAAATGGAAAAACCGCTCTTCATAGTGCAGCAATAAATAATAGCAAAGAAGCAGCTGAACTTCTTATTTCATATGGTGCAAATATCAATGAAAAAGATAATGATGGAAAAACCGCTCTTCATAATGCAGCATTAAATAATAGCAAAGAAGCAGTCGAACTTCTTATTTCACATGGTGCTAATATTAATGAAAAAGATAATGATGGAGACACCGCTCTTCATGCTACAACAAAACATAATTATAAAGAAATGACTGAATTTCTTATTTCACATGGCGCAGATATCAATGAAAAGAATGAAAAAGGAAAAACCGCTCTCCATATTTCAGTGGAAAATTATTATCAAGAAGTAGCCGAACTTCTTATTTCACATGGTGCAAATATCAATGAAAAAGATAATGATGGAGAAACTGCTCTTCATATTGCAGCAAAACATAATCATAAAGAAATTGCCAAACTTCTTATTTCACATGGCGCAGATATCAATGAAAAGAATGAAAAAGGAAAAACCGCTCTCCAAATTGCAGCAGAAAAAAATTTTAAAGCAACAACTGAACTTCTTATTTCACATGGTGCAAAATAAAATGATCATCCTTAAGACGATTTCTTCTCCTAAAAATTAATAAAATGATTTTTCCTTGCCATCTCTCAATTTTTATCACTTATGCACATCAATTTATATGCATATTAGAATGATTATGTAAATCAATTGCTTTTTACATTGTCGATGATTTATATCCTAAAAAGTAGTTATTCAAAATAACCTTTTCTTTCAGTATACAATAATAGTTTTTGAATGATGTAAATGTGTCTAAATTCAAAATCCAACTAGTATAAATATAAAGGTTTTTTTACAAGTGCAAAAATCGCCCAAAAACGATTTTAAATTCAAGTTTGGCGTTTAAAAATATATCCGCGTAAAGTAGTCAAAAGATGGATTGCAATTGTTTTTCTACTTTGTTAATAGATTTGATTATATATAATAGTCAATTCCAAACTTTTTCAAATACGCAATATATGTGCACATTTAATTTTGAATAATCATTTCTGCCCTTTTTTGCCAAAAAAAGTTTTGTCAGGGGCGCGAAGCGACCCCAAAAATGCCCTATACTGGAATATGATTTTTCCACACATCAAAAATTGAGATTCTATTTACATTCAATTAACGTTTCAAAGATTTATAACTTCTTTGGGGTGGCAATACACTTATTTTTATTCAAATGTGCATAAATCAGAAGGTTATGATACGTTAGAATATATATTAGACGTTATAATATTGGGACTACTCATGAAATGATTAAAAAGGAGTTTTTTTTTAATTATGAATTGTTTACAAAATTTCACTTTGGTCTGATATTAATTTTTAGTAATTCTGGTAATATTGAGGTTCCATTTATGTATCATTACTTATGCAAGAAAATTCAGGCATTTTCTAACAAAGTAATTTTTGTGGATTATTTGAAATAATACCATCAGTCAAGATCGTAGGAAATATACAATGAAATTTATTATATGTATCCATTAAATATAGAATAGTTATGAATAATTTTATTGAATATTTTTTCTTTTTGATTCGAATGACTTACAAATATCATTTACATTACTGTATTTTAGCTGTAATTACTTCATAATTAAAATGAATCAAATTTGAATACATGAAAGAATGAACTATTTCATCAAATTCTAATTACTATGTGATAAAGATTTAATGTAGTTTTCTAGTTTTTTTTTAGATTCTATATTTGCATTTAATGTCTTTATCCAATTCCAAACAGTGCTTCTTCACCAACAATTAGATCAGGAAATCTTGAATTTGTAAAATATTTATTGTTCAATTCAAAACAATAAATTAAAAATATACTCTGAACTTTTGGGCATTACGAATTCATGAAAAAATGGGACCAAAAAAATTTGAATTGATGATTCTATCATAAGAAATCTATTAATAGTTGTGTATGGTCCTACATTATTTTGATGAGAAGCCACAATGAAAAAGTTTCTTTATGAAGTTTCTTCACGAGGCCACAATGAAAAATAACTCTTCATAATATCAATTTATTATTAATTAGTATATTTACTTGCCTAAAAGTAATTACAATCATATGCATAAAAACAAAAAATCATTCCAGACATAGATTTTTAATCTACTTGATACCATTATCAGGTATTTATTAAGATAGACATCCTGTGAATATTTCGTGCATGCATTCGCGCGTCTTCAAAATAATTGAGAAATAAATCATTATTTGTTGAAAGAAAATAAACAGTTATTTTTTTATAAATCAACAAGAACATTATCTTCTTCGATATAGTAAATTTTTGGCGCAGTTGGAGTAGCGTCGTCGAAATCAGATGGACTCTTCTTCACAGACTGTTTCGGTCTGTTTTTCAGGCGACTTTGGCGTTCTTTTGCGTACTCAGCCATTGCACCGTCTTTGAATGAAAACCATCCCCTGCATTGCTGCACAACTCTTGGATTATTAGCACATATATTAGCTAGTTCGTATATGTATCCATTTAATTTCTCTTTTCCGTAAACTTCTGAGATTCTGGCGTATAATTTTTGATCTTTTGCGAAAGGAACCATATCTTCTTCAGCAATCTTCCTCAGAACAGAAAGAATGCACTCGTTAAGATATGAATGTGGTGGTGATTCAAAGAATTTGTCCATAAAATCTGGAATATGTTCAGAAAACACGCGAAGAGAAGCACATGTAGCACAATCGAGGTTGTTTGGATCGAACTTAACTTTGTTTTCGTATTTAGGAACCAATTGGAGCCTTAAATTCTCTTTTTGGTTGAATAATAACTCAAGAAGTACGTAAATCTCTGTTCTGATCAATGGAGTAAATGGAGACGTCCTTTCTTGAACAGCTGCATCCATGATCGTTGTAAGAATGTCCCTCTTTTGGAAAGTTGCCGCTAACGACGATTTTTCTTTAATTGCGTCTTTAATCATTGACGCAATGTAGTAGGCATTATCGCTCTTGAGAGCATCAACAAGACTGATAGCCAAGTTCTTAAGATCATCAGGTGGAAGATGTTGCGAAAAATCAGTCAAAACGCGGGTAAGCAATTCACGGGACGCCATGACAATTACATGTTCGGCAAGGAATGGGAAAAGGCCATCGATTTGCATTAGAAATGATCCTTGAGTGTATCTTGCTAAAGTTTCTGTAATTCTAGCAAAGTTTCCGAAAATTAATGTGTTATTATATAGATCTGGTGATTTAGGGAATGCTTTGAATGCGTTGATAAATTTTTCGTTTTTCGTGATTATATCGTGTAATTTGAAGCAAACTGAGGAAAAAACTGAAACGGTATTCCTTTTCGCTTTCACAATTGTTGGATCTGTATCTTTGTCATCACTAAAAATGTATTTAAGCGCTATTGTAAGATTTTCATCCGTTGTTAAGTAATTAACAAGCGGCATTGCTTCATTTCGAACTGTTGGGTGGATATCGGTGTGAGTAATAACTGTGTTATAGTCTGCATTAGGATTCTCTGTAAGAAATTTCGTTAAATCGTTCTCAAAAGGTTGAGGAGTGAATGGAAACATTTTTGGCACTTTTTTTGATAACAGAAAAAAAATTGTTAACATGTTAATTTTACATAAAATAAAATACTTTAACATGTTAACATGAAATAACTTTGATGCAAAAAGGCCTTGTAATAGATTAGATACAGCGGCATACTATGCATTGGTGATGAAAATGCAGCTTTATTTGCTTTGGAATAGGCTTGACTGAACCATTTTCATAGCAGTCCGAAAAAATTAAAAAAAAATTTAGGCTGGTACAACTTTTTACTTATTCTTCATTTATGAACCATAATTCAAATTCATTTCCAATGTAAAGTCTCTATATCAAACTAATCTCTTCGGTGTTGAGTAAAACCCTTTCAAAAAATATGATTCTGAGACTTGCCGAAGGATAATGAGTTTAATTATGTTCAATTGAATCAGAGTAATGCTGTAAAATATCAGTATTATTCATAGATAATATATTTTTAAACAAGATATATAAATTACACAATTTTTTTTCATGATTTAATTGAAGTATGATCTGCAAGGATTCCATGAAGTTTACATTTTCGTTTAATTTGCGTAATATAATAGTTAGTTCTATCAAACTGGTGATAAATCACAGGAACTTTTCCATTAACAGACCAATTTCCGAATTTTTGGCCTTTAATTTTCTTTGGATGATTCATATAATATCTAGATCCCGCAACCATGAAATCGCTTGAGTAATTAAGAATTTGATAATTTAATATTTCATCAAATTTCTTAAGAGCCATACTAAAAGTCAGGAAATGCTGATCATCTTCTCTTCCTTTATGAGTGTGCTCATCTCCATATTTTCTCATAAACTGCGTAAATTTAATAAAATCTTTAATATTTCCGACTTGCATGCCTGCATTGACAGAGTATAGACTCATTAATAGTTCAGTGTAATTAATTTTAGAACATTCATGATCTTGAAGTGTGTCACAAACATTATCAAATTCATACTTAACCCAAGGATTTCCTTTGAACTCTTTGTAGTAATTTGCATCTTCATAACAAAAATAAAATGTTTTATTATCTTTGAAACGTGCAAAGGGATCTGATTGAAAGATTGAATCAAATAAGTCAATATGAATGACATTATCAATCTCTTTCTGGTGTTGAATGAGATAATTTCCGATTAATACCCATCTATAAAACCAAATATCTATTTTACTCTGAAATTCATATGGAAATATTAAAAACTCAATTCCACATTGAGCATAATCCAGAAACGTTTGGGCAATTCGAAATGCTTTTTCGTTTGTAAATACTAATACCCTACATTCTTTATTAAATGCTCGTAAAGTATGGATAAATGGAACTAAGTTGTTGATTTTATTAAAAGCAGTTGTAACTATTATATCTCTTTTTGAAGATTCGTTAGTGATCGATTGTTTAAGATCGCATCTATTGCATTCACCTGTAATAGGAACATAATCTAATTTGTATTCGGAAAAATCTATTAGTAAAGCAAAAAATATTCGCGGGCACATGAATAACAATTTATAGATAATCATATTTATGATCGGTACGAATCCTATATAGTATTGAAAGCTGAACATAAAAAAAGAAAAGAGAATAAAACTTTTGACTTTATTACATTTTATCAAATTTAAGAAAAACAATTTAAACAGCATTTTGTAGAACATATTTATGGAAAAAAATTATACAAATTGAATGAGCCAAACGGTTAATAGTCAGCATTTCGGATTCATAGTTGATGTTACGTGTAATTGAAAGAACTTTGGAGGAACATATAACTTTGCAAAAATCTCATTAGCATACAATGTAATGCATATGTTTAGTGAAATTAATTTGGAGAAAAATTGAGATCGTGATTTTTTGAGTGGGAACATAAGCTTGCTAAAAACGGGAGGCGATAAGGAAATTGAGAGTCCTCTTTCTCATTTCAATGAAAAGGAATATTCACGATAAATAGGATAAATAGAATTATTTTGGAAATTTCATGTACAAGCGCTTCAAAAATCCCACACACAATGTGATTAATAATAATAATTTGAGTTTTAATTATTGACAATAAATATTAAATGTAATGCTAAATAAGACAGCTTTTATGGAAAGAAGATGAAAGGTTTTTACTATGTATAAGTATTTAAAACATTAATTGTAATATATATATAAGATTATCTATTAACTATTACTAGTTTTCAACTTAACAACATGATGATTTGTTATTTTGATTAAGTGCCATTATTTCTATCGGTTCAGAGGTAGTAACTCTGTTATCAACTTCATTTAATGTTGCAATTTTTTCAAAAAGTCGTATAATTCCATCACCACTCTTAGCAGATACTTCAGCAAAGTAACTTGCTTGATGTGCGTATGCAAAGTCTTCTCCTTGTGTCGTTTGAACGGCTCTTTCATCTGCAAGATCACATTTATTGCCAACTATGCATATTCTTAATCCTTGTGGACCTTTATCTTGTAACTCTTTTGTCCATATTTCTAATGACCTAAAAGTATCAGATTTTGTGATATCATAAACAATTAAAGCGACATTTGCTGTTCTATAATACATCGGAGCAAGAGTTCTGAATTTTTCTTGTCCGGCTGTATCCCATATTTGCATGGTAACACTACCAGTTTCAGTTTGTACAACATATTCTTGCAACGCTGCACCAACTGTGGCAGTTGTATTCTCCGCAAACCTGCCTTTCTTCAGGCGAGTTACAATTGATGTTTTACCGACTTGAGTATCTCCAACTAAAACAATTTTCATTAAATTTTAAAAAAGTGCCATCAAATAAGATTTTGATTGATATCGGATTTAATTGTAAATTTTCCATCCAATGCTATATAACAGATATAATTAAAATCAAACCGAAATCTGTCACTTTTAAATTTTTGAATTGAAAATTTGCAACTCTGGCTTGAAAAAAAAAATTTTAACGGCAGACATCATATTGATTTTTATGTCTTTATAAATCTTGAAATTTATTGGCTTGGAAAAACATAAATATTTGGATTTTAAATTCAAACACAATAAAAATATTTACAAAAATAACAATAATAGCATATTAATAAAATGACTGTCTTCCACGCTTTCTAGGCTTTGCTTTAGCGTCTTCTTGAACCGAAACTGAGAAAGATTCATTCTTTTTATCGGCAGAAGAAAGTGAATAATCTTCTTCTTCACTATCAATATCAGTTTCTTTCCAATTTGATCCTCTCATTGAAGTATTATTTGTCGATGACTTTGGTGGAGGTGTAAATGTAAATTTGATTTCCTTTTCTGAGCCTTTATCATTTTCTTCGCTATCAGCAAGCTCGCTAGACTGGAATTCAACTTCATCCAGATCAACATCTCGAGTTGTTGCGTGAACTTGATGTTCTTCAGGATCTTGTTCAAGAATATAATCATCAGAGTTTTCGGCATCAGGTGCTTTTGTTATTGCAACTGGTTTTTCAAAACTATATTTTTTCGAATTTTCATTGTCTAATTCTTTTGGCTTATTATTCTTTTGATCTTTCTTTTTGTCAGGTTCTTCTTGTTTTGGTGCAGGTTTTGGATCTGGTTTAGGATCCTCTTTCTTAGGTTTTTCTTCCTTTACTGGTTTCTTTGGTTCCTCTTTAATTTCTTGTTTTTCTTCTTTTTTTGGTTCTGGTTTCTTGTCTGATTTTGGTGGTTGATCTATTTTTGACGGTTCAGAATCTTTTTTTGGTTTATCATCTTTTTTACCTTGACTATTTTGTTGATTATTTGATTTTTCGCTCGGCTTAGCTGAATAATTCTGGGATTCATCTGAATCGCTTAGTATGATAACATCTTGCTTTGCTCTTCTACGCATTGATCTTGAATTCTGATCTTTGGAATGATCATCATCAGAATCTGTGATTTCAGATAATTTAACTGGTTGTTTAAGAATTAAAGCAACAGATGAATCATCAGATGATTCAGAAGATAATGATTGAGCCTTTTGAACTCTCTTCCTTCGAGAAGGAGGACTTGCACTGATCCTTTTACGAATTGTAACTTTTTCTGGAGAAGCTTCGCTAACTAGTTGCTCAGAGGATGAAACTGGTGGAGGAGGTGGTGGTGGAACAGTCTTTGCTAAGTCATCAAAAATTAGAAAAGCGCCTGGTTTCTGTTGTTTGGTATGTTTACGAGGTGTATAGGAAGGTTGTAAGGTATTATTATTTTGCCCATAGTCATTGTTTCTCATTGTCTGAGCCTTTTGGACTTGATCAATTTTCGATTCAAGCTTAGCAAACTTTTTTTCCATCCACATTGCCATATCATCTTCTGCTCGTTGTGTAGCATCAAGTGCTCTTAAATTGAGCTGATCCAAGATTGTAACGGTTAAATCGTCGTTTACAACATTTGGTAAATTTTGTTTTGGTGATATCTCTACTGTGTGGGACTTTGGTTCTTGGGTATTTTTCTCGATTTGCTTTGTCATTGTTCGTAATTTTGCTGATTTTGCTTTATTTTCTGATTTTAAGTCTGAAATTTGCTGCTTTTGGGATGCTGCAATTGAATAAACAGATGCAAGCTTTTCATTTGCACGCTGGACGCGCTTTTGAAGATCTTGTTCTCTCGCAAATGAAAAACCTATTGTATATTGGAGAATTGATATTAACCTTGAGACTTGATCAACATTTTGAGGTGCAAAAACATTTGCAGATAGGAAATTTACAAGAAAATCGTAAAATTGTTGATTTTGTTCGTTAAAAGACTGTGAAGATAAAGGGAGAGAATCAGATAATACCCAATTAAATGGTCTTTCATCTTTTTCTTCGTGAAATTTTAGTGTGTCTTTCATTGGATGTTGTTTTGGTGATTGTTGTTTTGAAGGATATTTCCACGGAGGTACCTTCAAAAAACTCATCTTAAAATGGCGCCAAAAGTGACAAAAATTTTATAAATTGGAAAAGCAACAGCACATCAATTGAATGATTTAATCACATAATTATTATATTGCAAAACAAGTCAAACCGAACTAGAATCTCAATGTTATACAAAAATTGATAATACACTAGATTTTTATCAAAAAATTAAAATTTAGTTTTGAAAACATCCAAAATTGATATTTTTGAAATATCATCCTTCAGCAATGCTAGTTCCTATTTGTATTTTGTAATGATGTAAGCCCAAGCCTGAAATCTAAATTGTTGTGATGTGTTATTGCTAACAATGCTCAAGATTATTCAAATTCATATCTGCGTTCCGTCACTTTTTGAAAATGAAAAATTTGGAAAGCAGGCCAATTCCGGACTTTGATAATCCAAAACTGTTTCACACAAAAGGTTTAATCTCATATGAGCAATGTGTGTTTATGGGATGTTTATATATCATAATATAGATGGTCATCTGTTTTGAATTATTTCATTTCCAATTGCCTTTTCATCTAAGAAAAAAAAAGCACCCCATGAAAGACACACTAAGATTTCATAAGGAAAAAGATTATTGTATAATAACTTAATTTTGATATGAAAGAAAATACGTTTTCCCGGCGATCGAGAACATTCAATAAAAAAACCTTAATTAGACTTTAGAGATATTCTTAATTAATGGAGACATCAATTCTATGATTCTTGACAAAAGATAAATGATTGTAAGGTTTAGAGCTCTCAAAAATGATCAAATTTAAAAACTTTTCGGCTCAGGGGATCACTAAAACCGTTACTACCAAAAATATCATTAATAATGAGTGAGTCTTCTACAAGTGTCATTATTGCAAACCTCCCAATGAACACAACAGAGGAACAACTCAAAGAAACATTCTTCCGGGCTGGTGAGATCAAAAGTATTACATTGGAAATGAAACCCAATGGTGAATTCAAAGGATGTGCCGTCATTGAATTCGCATATCATGATGCCGCTTCAAATGCTGTAAGGTTCAACGAAACTCAGTTCAGAGATCAAACAATTACGGTTGAATTTTTGAACGATATTCATAAAAAAGATCGTGATTGTCCAAATCATCAGAAGCTTGGACATTATCATCATAATCATAGATCATCATATGATTCATCTTCAGATAATTATAGAGATGATTTCGATTATGGAAAGAAATTTAAGAAAGGAAAGCGTCATCACTGTTCCCATCAATATATTGGTAAATATCATTGGCATCATTGCAAAAAGATTAATTCAACCTCATCTGATGAAGAAGAGTTGAACGAGAAAAATTCGTTGGAATCAGATAATTCTTCTGAGTTGCATGTAAAAGAATCATACAGTGATTCAGAATCATATAATTTGTCAAGTTCTGACTCTGATGAAAAGAGATTCAAGAGATATGAAAAGAAACGTGGAGTGAGAGATTGGAAACGTGTAAAACAACTCTTGAAAGAAGTGAAAAAGGAAATTAAAAGTTGCATAAAAGGAAAAATGAAATAAGAAATTTATACTTTAATTTTGACACGGAGAAGAAGTAAATTAAATTAATTATATATTATATTGAAAATGATACTAGCAACACTTTCATTTGGAAAAATAGAAGTTGTTGATAATTTTTTAGATTGATAATGATTTAAGTTTCGTATGACTATTCATAATGATATATTTTCCACTATATTTCAATTACTATTTCTGATTAATAGGATGTACAACTCAATTATATGAATATTTGTCTGATATCTATTCATAATATATAAAATACTGGAGAATATATTATATTTATACCCATACCACACACTCAATTATAGACTGCTTTTATCGTTTCTATTATACCTTTTCATTGGAATTTATTTATTC
Source organism: Trichomonas vaginalis G3 (assembly GCF_026262505.1). Classification (NCBI taxonomy): domain Eukaryota; phylum Parabasalia; order Trichomonadida; family Trichomonadidae; genus Trichomonas; species Trichomonas vaginalis. The sequence continues at coordinate 15,523,048 of NC_067205.1, forward strand.
CAATTGTTTGAGTTTTATTCTTCTAAATTATAATGTAAAGTGAACTCTAGTTTAATGTTTAATTAAATAATCAATTATTCTATGATCTACTTTATGTTTCCTTGCCATTTCAAGTAAAGTTTTTCCCTTTCGATCAACTACATTTAAATCTGCTCCGTTTTCTACTGTAGCTTGAAAAGATAGCCAAAAATTGTGTTTAATACAATGTTGTATAGTGTATACATCATATGAAGATTTACCCGCGAATTGAGGATATTGTTTTATCAAGAATTCTATTAATTCATCATAATGGAAATTAAAAGCATGGAAAAATAAATTCTTATTCATCAGATTATTTTGAACAAAATAAAGGAATGCAGAAAGGTTGGAATAATATGAAAACGCATGCATTGCTTCAAGACTTAACTTATTATCCGAATTGTTAATTAAAAATGTAAAAATATCAATGTTATGCGAAAGAATTGAGAAAAAAATTGTTTTTTCATTTGGTTTCACTTCACGGAAACATTTGTTAACTATAAATTGATTGCCACCTAAGAGTGAGAAATTTAGGGCTTTTTCAGTTAGAATAAAGTTGTTATTGAGAATCAAGAATTTAAAGCAATTCTCAGCACCATAATATGCACACCATTCAATTAAATTTAAATTTACCTCATAATTCAGCATCCTGACTTTTGATTGGAAATTTATATCAAAATTAGAGTCATTTATGATTTGTTTGCATTTTTCGAAATCATCATTCAAGATAACATGCAAAATTGTTCCTGGCTCATAAATATATATGTAAGTTCTGAATGATGGCTCTCGATTATTACTTAGATCGCAAAGTGTTCGAAGTTCATGTGAAAAAATATCATTACTATAATGCTGTGTGAGCAATGAATAAAGTTTCCAATAAGCTTTCAAATGTTTATTTCTTAAGTATGATGCTCGTATAATTGAATCTTTTATAAAATCAGGACTTTGTTTATACTTTGTAATTAAAACTGACATAATATCTTGATAAACTTGTTGCACTTTGTCCTCAGTGAGAAGATAAATACCATCAAAGGCTCTGATGAAATCCTGATTAGATTTAAAAAACTCAGATACTAAATTACCATTCATCCAAAAAATAATGGAAAATTTTTTGAAAACCGTTTCATTAATTCATTGAAAAAAATTGTAAAAAAAATTCCAGCATAAAAAAAGAACTTTGTTATATTAAAACTTCGACAGGTTTGTCATGTCTTCGACGGCTTTGTCACAACAGCGACACCTTTTTGGCGGGACCTTAATTATTTATGTTTGAGTGTGATAGCAAAGTGTAGATTGATATCTGCAATTTGGTTTGTTCGGCATACAAATTCTTCTGAACTCTGAACTGAAATTTTATCGTTCAGGATTTTTAGAAATGGGTTGTCTCTGCTGTAAGCCTTTAGATCCTGATGAATACAAAGGTCTACTTTCCGGAGACAATACTGCCAGGAACACTCTTATGCAAGCAATTGTTGATAATGACGAAGATTTACTTCAAGATCCAGAAATAAAAGCAATTTTAACAAACAAAACCTCGGATGATGATATGGATGAACTAGAACTTGAAAACTACATTAAATCTTTATCACATAGTAATTAGAATTTGATGAAAGAGTTCATTCTTTCATGTATTCAAATTTGATTCATTTTAATTATGAAGTAATTACAACTATAATACAGTAATGTAAATGATATATTCGTAAGTCATTCTAATCAAAAAGAAAAAAAAATATTCAATAAAATTATTCATAACCATTCTATACCTATAGGATACATATAATAAATTTCATTGTATATTTTCTACGATCTTGACTGATAGTATTATTTCAAATAATCCACAAAAAATGCTTTGTTAGAAAATGCCTGAATTTCCTTGCATAAGTAATGATACATAAATGGAACCTCAATATTACCAGAATTACTAAAAAGGAATACCAGACCAAAGTGAAATTTTTGTAAACAATTCATAATTTTAAAAAAAAACTCCTTTTTTAATCATTTCATGAGTAGTCCCAATATTATAACGTCTAATATATATTCTAACGTATCATAACCTACTGATTTATGCACACTTGAGTAAATATAAAAAAACAAGTCTAGTGCCACCCCCAAGATGTTATAAATCTTTGAAATGTTAAAGGCGCACTTATCACTTTCTGATATTCTCTTTCCAAATCATTATATCTTTATTAGAATAGCAAAAAAGTATAACAATTATACTATGCATTATATTAAAAATTTATAATAACTTTTCCCGACAAAAAAAAGATTAACATTTTACCATAGAAAATTGTGATATAAAGCTTGGATATAAATCATCGACAATGTAAAAAGCCATTGATTCACATAATCATTCTAATATGCATATAAATTGATATGTATAAGTAATAAAAATTGAGAGATGGTAAGTAAAAATCATTTTATTAAACTTCAGGAGAAGAACGTGTCTAAAGGATGATGATTTTATTTTGCACCATGTGAAATAAGAAGTTCTGTTACATGCTAAGATCAGTCATAATGTAAACCTCTCAATTTTATTGTCGTGGGAAGTATCTCAATTCCTTCAAAAAATTGAAAAACTATTTAATTTTAAAAATATAATACTTTTAATTAGTTAATTAATTGGAGATATTTTTAAAAAATCACTTTTGATAATACTTTTGAGAACTTTAATTAAAAAAATATATTCAAAAATATCCAGGATATCAAGAGGGAATTGTTCCTTATGAGGTATATAGTTATGATGTATACCTCATAAGGAACAATTCCCTCCTTAAAATGAGAAAACTTGTTCGAAATTGTTTATCATTTCGAACAAGTTTTCTCGTTTTTAATAGGAAACTAAAGGCTATGAGGCACTGATTATATATTAGTGCCTCATAGCCTTTAGTTCCTAATAGATAGCTGGGGAACTTTCTCCAAATGATAAGTTATTCAGAGAAAGTTCCCAGCTATCAAGAGGGAATTGTTCCTTATGAGGTATATAGTTATGATGTATACCTCATAAGGAACAATTCCCTCCTTAAAATCGTAGACATTTTTATACTTATTAATCAACCATTCAAAATCATATTCCTCTGAAAAGTTATTTTATTAAAAATTTAGAATTTTAATAAATAGAGAGTTTGAATTTCATACAATACCTATATATTTTCAATAATGGAATTTGAAAACCATTCTCAAAAGTTCTCAGAAAACCCTTTTTTCATTAATTTTAAGAAATCTAAAAAAAAAAAAAAAAAGGAAGTGGGGCTTCCAGGCACTTCGTGCCCTCTAGCCCTGAAGATGTTTAGTATAAATGAAGTTTTTATTCGGTATATTCTGAATCTTGAATGTCTTGGAAATTTTCTTCTTCTTCGCTCTCTGAGGTGAGGATTTCTTCGACTTCTTCTTCGTCATCTGGTGCTACGTGTCCAGCTATAAATACTTTGTAGAGTCCATCTGGAGGTGTCTGTATTATGAATGTGGTATCGTGTAAGAATACAAACTCAACATCCTGTTTGAATTGGCAATTTGAATTAGTGAATTCTGCCAATTTTATAGGATGTCCTTTGGTAGCTTTCGGGAAGCTTGAAATACTAACTTTGCCACCGTATGGAACTCTTTCTGGTGTATCTAACGCTATAGTGGATATGACATGGAAATTGTCTTGAAATTCTGGTAAAGGTTGTATACAATATAACCGTTTTGACTGTCCTGGTTTGGTAAAAAAGTATACGTAAAAGGACCTTTGCCCATACTCATCCAATTCTTCGAGATAGTTGTAGGTATTGGGATATATGCTGACATACTCAGCAATTTTCACATTTCGCAAATAAGTTTGCATATTTTTGGGGAAAAGTCTAATAAATTGGTCGATGGCTTGTAGTGCAATTAGGTTTGCTGTAACAGGCAAGTATTGAACAAACAAGTCCACGAGAACACCTGGGTCTTTAACTTCATTTTCAACTGGTTGCAAACTATCCATAACAGACTGAAACACTTCCGAATAATCGGTGTCGTCTTGAATTCCCCATTGGTTTTTGAGTTTTTCAGGGAGTTGAAGTCTTTTTTTAGCATATTGCCTGCGAACACGTTCAGGTATGGTAGTGTTTTCTTCTGTATTTTCTGTATCTCCTGATTGAAATTGCTTCGCGAACGCGAGGTATCTCATCTGGGACCTTGTCGTCATCGATGACGCGCTTGGTTGTTCCTCTGTTGTTTCGTTTGTTTGTATGGTATTTTCTTGAGTAGATTGTCTTGAATTGTTGGACAATTGGTTTGCAATTGGAGAAGACTGTAAAACTTGTCCTGTTGTGTCTGGTACAACTGTATCTGTTGTTTCGTTTGTTTGTATGGTATTTTCTTGAGTAGATTGTCTTGAATTGTTGGACAATTGGTTTGCAATTGGAGAAGACTGTAAAACTTGTCCTGTTGTGTCTGGTACAACTGTATCTGTTGTTTCGTTTGTTTGTATGGTATTTTCTTGAGTAGAATGTCTTGAATTGTTGGACAATTTGTCTTGAATTGTATGAGGAAGTTGCTTTGGTATTATAGGAGGTCGTAAGGGTTTTGAGAATGGTGAGACATAAGTTGTAGGAACTTTAACTGCAGAGGTAGTCGACGAATTGTTTGCAATTGTATGAGGAAGTTGCTTTGGTATTATAGGAGGTCGTAAGGGTTTTGAGAATGGTGAGACATAAGTTGTAGGAACTTTAACTGCAGAGGTAGTCGACGAATTGCTTGCGACACTTTTTCTTCCTTCCATTAGACAAAAATGAACTGTTTTTTTCGGACTACTCATAGAAAAGTTTAAAATAAACCGTTTTCGTCAACGGTAACCCCCTCTATTTTTTTATTTTATTGAAAAGTCTCCGTTGGCAAACCGTTCCATCTCAAATATTGAATGAACTATAAACGTTTTTTGTTTTCTATATATACTTTTTTTGTCCAACGGTAAAACTTTTTACACAACGGTTTTGAGAGTCGTCGCCGTTGACTTTTTTGTAGAGCACTCAAAATAGTATAACTTTGTCCGGACAAGTAAGGGTCTATCGTCGCTACAGGAAAAGTTACAGGCGTTCCAAGGAAGTATACTTTGAGAAGCCTTTTCCCCTTATAGAATGAGATAGGACGGTTATTTTACAAAACTGACAACACTTTGACCGAGTAGTTTTTTGTGCTGAACAAAAAGTGTCATATAAACATCTGGCAAAAACCGCTTTTTAACTTCACTTAAAATGCCACGTAAGCTACGTAAGAATATACGTAAGAGGAAGAGAGCATTGAAACATCCAATAGTAAGACTAACACCACAACAACAGTTGCAACAACAAATGCTGAATGACCCCACTATGTTGCAACAAATGTCAAGCAACCCTATGCTTTTAAACCGAGTTATTGGTGCACAGAGTGGAGGTTTAAGAGCGGCACTTTTAGCGAAAATGGCAGGCTATGGTGGAGCTGCAGACGGAACAGCTTATAACCCTCAAAGTCAAATGAATTTGAGTTCACTCAAAAATCAAATAACAGATGTCAAAAAGTCAAACATAGACATACAGAAGCAAATAAGTGAAAACGAAAAGAAACTAGAATATGACAGACACACAAAGAAACTCAATGAGTTAAACGTAGAAAAAAGAAGAAAGAAGAACAACTGAAAGAACTAAGTACAGAGGAATATGCGAAAAAAGTGTCAGAAAAAGCACAGAAGTAGCAAAAATGGAACAAGATGTCATAAATTTGAAAAACCATACTACTCAATATAAAATACTGAAAGATGAAGAGATAAAACAAAAAGCCCTGAAGACATATATGGATAGCGATGAGTATAAAAAAGAAGTTGAAGCAAATGTAAAGGCAGAAAAACTTTTACAGTTGCAAAACCAAACCGTACAGTATGAAAACTTAGCACAAGAAAGTAAAAATAACGACGCGGCTATGCAAAAGGCAATGAAAAGCGCAGAATATATAAAAGCTAACAATGACTGGTTAGATGCCCAAGCCAACGCTAAAGCAGCCCAACTATAGGGTCAATAAGGACAAAAATACAAGCGGATGAAGACAGTTCAAATGAAGCTTTAACAAATGCTGACTTTAAGAACGCTTCGAAGCTCTTCATAGTAAGGTGAAACAAGTGAACGACTTCTCATCTGGAAAGAAACTGAAGTCTGAAGGTTTCGACAAGAGTTAAGAGAAGTAGCACAAAATATGACGAAAATAACAGATGCAGCAACGAGACAGGCAGTTCAAAGTGCCTATGACGCCGTTAGAGCAACTGTTGTGAAAAGTCAAGAAAAAGAGTTACAACAGACCAAAACAGACCTAGTAAATGCTTTCTTAAAACGAAAAGTCAGGTAGGACATTACGCTGCAGATGGAACATATGTGCCAGCTGGTGGAACTTATATACCACCAAACCCTCCAAGAGAAGCACCTGCACCAGGACTACCTAAACATTTACATCGTCACATGGACACAGACACAGGCATGCACAACAACCACTCCAAACCAGCACAACAACCAACACAACAACCTGCAACAACCAACAGTTCAAAACCCTGCACAACAACCACCTCCACAACAGAGCAAGGACATAAAAGAAGTAGAGAACAAGGAAACCAAGAATTCTTAAAAATGCTTAAAGAAGAGTGTGGTTTCCCAGATACTGTTGACTTTAGTGACAGATATAAAGAAGCTATTGGAAAGTTCAAGGATGGAAATACTGACCCGAACCTATTTAGCTTTATGGCTCAGCACCAAAACGGATATAATCTCAAACCTGGAAAATACAAGCTCGCTAAGGGATATGATTTAATAGCATATCATCCAAATGACATGGATGAATTTACTCCGAGATATTTGATGTCAGAGCTAAATGACAATTCAACTTTCGTCATGAAACGCGTAAAAAATAGAGACGGAACGAAAGAACAAAAGCTTATGAATGCGGATGACGTAGATAGGGAAATTGTTGAAAACGGTCTCGGAATATATGAAATGCCAGCAGATGAGGTACAAGAAACTCCACAGGAAGAAGTTCAGATACAACCAGACATGGAAGAAATAGTTCAGCAACAACAGCTAGAAGAGCCTGAAGGAAACGAACAAGTCACTCCTTTGGAAACTAACTTCACAGAACTAGATGAAGATTTGGAACAGCCGAAAAATCTTGACCCTCAACAAGAGTATGCGGAGAATATGGAATATTTCCAAGAGTCTAAAAAAAATTCGGCTGACATAGTAGAAGAATATCGAAAAATGTTTGCCGACATACAAAAGACTCCAACACCAGATGAAAATATTCAGCATAGAATGGAAGTACTGAAAGAAAATGTACACAAATACAACAACCCTTTTTACTTACGAGCATTTAACGTTCAATCTTCGGATGAACTCGGTGAAATAAAAGGTTAAATTTCAAGAAAACATATAGAAATGAAACATTGTTTAAAGTTCATTCAGAACCTAACCAAGATGGAAACAAACCTACTTTTGTTTCTGCAGACGATGGAACTACAATGAGATGGGGTCATAAAGCTAACCCGGATAGGTGGTTCATAAACTTACAACCACAATTCCAAGAAGTTGTAGACGCAATGGAAGTCAATGGTGAACCAGATATAGCTGGTATTTTCAGCGCGGCTTTAATGCCATTGAAAGATATGAAACATGCAGATATTTTGGACCAGTATGAAATGAACATGGCTGATGGAAATATAACACCTGACGTTCTAAACATTTATCTCAAAGAACTACACAGAACCATAGAGATGGTATATTTGGTGAAGAGTTTAGAAAGAAAGTTAGGGAGGCGAAGGAAGAGAACCTATTGTACATGACCTTGCAAACGAAAGTTTACAAAATGTCATAAAAACTTACTTTGCAGACAATGAATGAGAAGGGATGAATATTTAAAAAACTCAAATGGACAGTACCAAATGAAATGTTAGTATTGAAAAACATGTTCCTTGACAAAATAAAACCAACTACAGAAATAAACGACGCAAGACTGAAAGATTGGGTAAAAGCTTTCCCATTCACAAAAGATATAGTTGGTAACATGGAAAGAAAACCAGAATGGCTACAAAAACATATATTTGGAAACGAGCTTATTCCATATGGACAGGCTCTGTTTGAAGAGCTTGAACCGGAAACTCAGGAAAGAGTCATGCAAACAATACGCGAAGACTCAAATACAAACTATGACAAACTCTTTCTAGGATATAGGTACCTGAGATGGGCGACCAGAGCCCAAAGGCAAAAAGGACATGGGAAATTTACAACATACTAGGTGAACATGAGGCAAAGATGCAACAACTTGAAGCAGAGGGCAAGTTACCAAAGCGACACCAAAGAAGAAGAGTTGTAGAAAGTAGTGAAGAAGTAACTTCATCTAGTGAAAGTAGTGGCAATGAAGGAAAAAGAAGAGTTAAAAACTCAGTCAGGAAGAAAGTAAAGCTTGGTCCACGTGGGTTCTATTATGACATATAAATCCAACTATTCTATATTTTTACTCATATGAAATGTACGCCGCTCAGAATATAACGCCAACAGTTTTGGATGCTATGAATGGAAATGTTTCCGAATGGTATAACGAATGCGACAATGCCATTAGAAGGTCAGAAATAGTTCCTGGAACTTACGAATATACAACTGCTGTTTCTTATGGAAACGTAGGTGAGTTTGGAGAAGGTTCTTCAACAACAGTAGATATTGCTTGCGACAGGTTTCATATTATTTCTATTGACAACTCATTCTTATACGTGGAACAAGACATTGAAATAAAACCTTCTGCCAAGTTGTCTGACAAGAAAGGTTGCAATGGAATTTTCTATGTCGGATACCAATATGCTCCAGAAGTTTTCATGGGATATAAGATATATTCTAACTCTGACTTAGTTCAAACAGTAACATGGGCAAACTATGAATGGTTCGCTTTGAGAAACTCAGTACAACCACAAGCTAGAGAACAAACAGACCAGTATGCAACTATTGAGAAAATAAGAAGACTTGACCCTAACGTTCCAGGAGTTTATGTTAACCTTTCTGGTTCAGATGGAACTGCTGCCACTAAAGTAAAACTGAAACTTAGAGTTCCTTTGTCATCTTTCCTCATCTTCAGGTTTTTAAGATACTTGCCAAACTGGGCAGGAAAAATTTCTATTGAACTTACTCCAAGCAAAAATAACTTAGTCATTGCACCAACACAAGACCCATTCACATTACTGTAGCTGGAACTGGTGGAGCCAAGTTCTGTGACTTTTGCAAAGACAAAGTTGACTTAGACTTTGGTTTCTCAAACCTCAACACTGAAGTAAACTATTATTTCAATGCTGCTGGAACTGCTTGGGACCCAGTTAGTTCACATGCGAAAGTTTGAATGCAAGAGAATAGAAAGCAGACTTGCAGTCTATATGTTGGACCCAGATATTTCAAATGCTTTAGCTGCCAAATATATTGCAGTTCCACTTATGTTCCCTATACACCAAATATCTGTCAAAGACTTTGCAGGTGAAGTTGGAAACCAAAGTGCTGACCCAGGTGCAAGAACAGATATTGCTTTAACAACTGCAATGAAACATGCAGATACTATGTTTGTACTGTTCAGACGAACTATAAATGACTATTCTTGTTTCTACAACCCTGGTATTAAATATCATATAAACATAGATGGCAAATATTATCCAAGAGAAGAATATTCTACAGTTGAGGATATGAGGTCATACAACTTGACATTAGATGCTATGAACTTTAACAACAACTTCACAACAACCATTAACCCTGAAATGCAAAGTTCTATTATGCCATATGTGAAAGTATGGACTCATACAGGAGGTCAAAAAACTCAATATACAAATGGAGACCGTTCAAACTTTTGGCTTGGCATTCCATTTGCTGACTCAGAAGACTTTATGGGTGGTATTTCAACTGTTGGTACAGTTCAAATACAATATACTGGTGACAGAGACGGTCCAGATGAACTGAGAGCAAAGAAGTTTACAAAACCAATAGCACTTTTCACGGAAGATGCTCTTTTGAAGATTCGTTCGATGAAACCTGCTGGGGCTCCTCAGATTGGCATAACGACAGCTTCCATCGAGCAGATTTTGGCAGCAGGTCAGTAAGTTGTTCTTGAACTGACTTCTCTCCGTCAAATATTGACAGTACGCCAGTTTTGACATAAATTGTATTATAAACTTACCTTTAGAAATATCTGTAAGTTTTGTTGTTATATTTTTGTCTGCTTCAAGAACTTTCACCATTTCTTATACCAACTTTCTTTGCTTTATGAAAATATTTTGGTTCAGCAAAGACTGCTATTCTATAACATTTTCCATTGTTTGTATAAAGAACTATTCTGTCAATGTATTTGTATTGTTTGTGTGTGTAAACTTTGTTCTGCTTCAATTCGAAGAGATACTCAAATACGTCCATCTTTTTATTCTAAGTAAAATGTCATTTCCGAAAAATAGAAGCGTAAGTGTTTCAAAAGGTTTAATGGCGGTGGCAGATGTGAAGTTAAATTCACCAACTCAAACAAACAGTCAAAGTGTTGTTGTCAATGTCAAAGAAAGAGATGTTGAAGTGGGGAAACCATACGAAGACGAAGATGGTATAACAATAGTTCCTGTAAAAGAACAACCAACATATCCTGAAGTTAGCAGAGACTTAAGTTCTGTTGCAGATATTCGAAACGACTACCAACAACTGAAAGACAAACTTCAAACTCAGGAGAAGATTTGTCAAGCTTTAAGTATAATGTTAAACTTGGTCGAACACAACCCTGTAAAAGTGAACTCATATGTCATTGCACCTCATGAAGTTTTGAAAGAACTATTGAAACTTTTGACAGAGGCAGACGATATAAACATCAAAGAAATAGAACCCGACATTAGTTGCTGTGGTGTTTCATATAATGTCATTGACAAGATATACGTTATGAAAGGAGGTGAAACGTTGAACTTAAAATATAGTTTCCCAGACGTCATAAAAATATTTGACGACCCACACATTTCATTAAAATTTACTTGCTAAGTAAATGGCAGAAGACATAGTGGTTTATACTATTACGACTAAAAACCCTGAGTCATATAATTCTATAACAACAAACTTACAAAGTCCTCAAGGACGATATTGTAAACTAACCTTAAACACAATGACGACTAAAGCCTGTTTTGCTCTTTTGACACCAGAAGACTTTGTTGTTGTGAATGGTAAAAAATACTTCTTTGAAGATACTTACTCAGATATACCACCAACAGGTTTTGTTGACTTATTTAATACTTTAAGGACGGATGTAACATGTGCTGCAACTAGAGCAGGTTTCATTATGTTTGGATGTCCGACTGAGTTTAGTATAAACGATATGAGCTATAATACAAAACTTATATCTGGTTTTTACTACCAACAGTTTCCTATAACAGGAAAAGGTGTCATACAAGGTTTGTCTGTTCCATTGACTTTAAGTACACCTATTTTATATATTGTTTCAAACTTAGGTTCAAAGTGCTATTCGAATGTCGACAGAAACTACTATGACCAAAAGATACTCATGCGTATAAACAACACTTTCTCTGCTGGTTTGCCTATTGTTCATTCGAATGCAGAATTTTCAGCTTTAAGTAAACTCAAACACTTTAGCAAACATAAACTTAACCTTAGTTGACGCAAACTTTGTTCCTGTAAAACTTTATGTCCTATATTTGTCAATGACGGCAGAAAGTTTCGAATTGGAAGATGCACTGGTGAAAGTATTGTACTACAAGAACAACTTCAACAACAACAAATAGCTCAAGAACAACAAATGCAACAAATGGAACAACAAAGTCAAGAATAAAAAAATAATATTTTTTTATTTTTATAAAAATGTACAGAATAGATGTTCAGATTTTTATGACTTCCAAGCATTCAGAAATATGTGTCCATTTAGAGACTATAACAAAGCAGTCGAGAATTTGAAACGTTTAGTCATTTATGTTGACTCTGCCCCAGAATGTTATGTCATGAAAGAATGGGATGTTGTCTTTAACAAACCAAGAGCAACAATAGTTTCAGAACAAGAATGTAGACAGAAACTTAAGAAAATAAATCGTACAAGTTGGTATGAAAGAGTTAGATGCTTGGGATATCTTATTGTCAAAACTTGAAGATTTTTCAGTTCGAGGTATAAAGTTCTATACACCTTCTCCAAACTTCTATTCTATCTTCACTGGATATAAATACGAACAAGTAGAATGAAAGAAAAATTATAGAAGCTTGGTTAGACCATGTCAAAGAAATTATATGCAATGGAAACGAAAAGGTTTATGAGTATATCTTATGTTGGTTTGCAAACATCTTACAACATCCAAGTGCTAAAATGAAAACTGCTCTTCATTAAATTGGAAAACAAGGAACTGGTAAGAACACATTCTTTACAATATCTTATGCAAACTATTAGAAGGTTATTCGAACCTAATATGACAAACTTAGAAAACATCTGTGGCAAGTTTAACTCCTCAATAGAGAATATGAAACTTATAAGTTTGCAATGAACTTCAAAGTATAGATACAACAAAAGTTTTGAACTCAGATGCTTTGAAGAGTCTTATAACAGACAAAGTTGGAGTTGTTGAAAGAAAGTATAAAGACCAAAGAGTTTGTGAAAATGTTGCAAACTTCATTATGGTTTCAAACAATACGTTCCGATGAAGTTAGAAAGTTCTGACAGAAGATATGTAGTTGTCAGAACGTCAGATTCTCATATGCAAGATACAGAATATTTTGACGACTTAGCAGAAACTTTGACATCTGACTTTTACAACCACTTGTTCTCATATTTCATGACATTAGATATTTCTAAGTTCAATCCAAGACAAATTCCACATACCGAAGAGAGACAAACATTGTTAGAAGCAAACAAGAGTGTATATGAACTGTTCATAGATGAACTGACTTTGTGTCATAGATGAAAGGTCATTGTACGATTCATATAAACAATATTGTCAAGAATATGGTTATATGCAGCGTCTAAACGAACATTCTTGGCAAATGTCAAAAATCTTTTAGATGTTCAGAACGGCGTATATACAAAGAAAAATTTTTCTGAGTAAATTTTAAAAAAAAATATATATTTTTATCCGATAGAAAAGATGGCAAAATTCATCTCAGTAAATAAGTACATGACAGAAGTCAAAGATAAGTTAGCTCCATTCGCATATTTGAATGTTTACTTCTACAATTTTGAAAAGTCTACATTTGACAAAATTTGGAACATTGCACCAGTTAAGTTTGCTGTTGTTAGAAAAAGTGGTGCAACTTTTGAAGACTTAGACATAGAAGGTTTGTTAGCAGTCAAAGAAAATTTTGACAGAAAGTTCTCAAAACTCGAAGAAGGCAAAGCATACAAACTTGTTATACCTTATGAACCAAAGAAAGCAGACGACTATGAATATTATGAGTCTAAGATAGTTGAAGTTCAAGGTAAATTGGGTAAAAAGATTTTAGAGTCTAAGCCAGTGTTTGCCCCTAAAGAGGAAGAGAACATTGACATTGACCCAGAAATGTTCTAAAAATAAAATTTTATTTTTACATGTCAAATTTCTTTTTCTCTGGAACTGGTTCAGGTTCTTTCTTCTCTTCTACTTTCTTTTCTTTCTTTTCTTTCTTTTCTCTCTTCTTCTTCTTTTCTGGTGGAGTTATGTCAAATTTCTCAGAACCATATTTATGTAAAAGTTCTTTGTCCTTTAATAGCTCTTCTATTCTGTTTTCTATTTCATCTTCAAGAACAGCGCATGTGCCTTCTTTGCATTCTAAGAACTTTTGTTGGACTTCATCTTTCCAATCGGCGTCATCTCTGTCAACAAGTCTGTCATTGACAAATTTTAAGACTGCTCTTTGTAATGTTTTATGGTTCTTGTCATATTCCCAGAAACAGAACTTTAGAACAAATTCACCTTTCTTGTTTACACTATGTAAGATTTTATGGTCGACAGATGTTTTGCTGTCGAAAAGTTTGTCTCGAATATAGATAGCGAAATCGCTAGACATTTTCAAAAAGATAAAAATTTTAATTTTTCTAAAAATATGTTAGAAAAAAAGTTTGCTGACATTGACAAAAAATTTGAGAATGTTTTAAATAAGAACAAGAGGAAGTTGGAAAATGCTCAGATAAAACCCATACATGACAAGTTCTTATTTGCTCAGAATGGTATAACAGGTCTAATCGCACCACCTGGGTCGGGTAAGACTTTCACTTATCTTAAAATGGCTGCACAACAACAAGAACTAGATGAGAAGAACCCATTCTATGAGTTAGTTGTTATTTGTAGTACTTCTGGTCAATTTGACCAAACCGTCAATTCGTTCAAAGATATTATAAAGAAGTCTAAGTTAGTATGTATAAAGGATACTGAGTTGTTAGATTGGATAAAGAAGTACCAAAGAAGAGTTTTGAAGTATAATGCTATAAATGAGTATATAAATTCTAAGTTTAAAGACCCAAATGAGGAAATGCAGAGAATATTAGAGAAGAAACACTTCAGAAACAAACAGAAAGAGATAGAATACATTTCGAAGAAATTGCAATCGTACGATTGGAAAACGTACCCTCATAGGTGTCTTCTTATCTTAGATGACTTTGCTTCTCATCCTTTGTTAAAGAACAGAGAACAAGACATGTGTCGAATTCTTAAGAAACTTAGGCACTTTAACATCTCAGTTGTCATTTGTGTACAGACAGCAAAGAGTTTAAGTAAGGATGTTAAAAGAATACTTACTGACATCATACTTTTCCCTGGATTGTCCGAAGACGATTTCATGGAACTTATGAAAGAGTCCATGGCAGGTAAGTTTGACAGACATGAACTATGGAGAAGTACAAAGTCATACAAGACCCTCATACTTCTTTCAGAATTCACATCTACGCGAACAAAGTTCAAATTGTAAAAAGTCAGCAAAAATAATGTTTATGTTAGAATGTTAGATCTAACATGTTTTCTAACATGTTTTCTAACATAACTATTTACAAGCGTTTTACATGGTATATGTTGCGATGGTTCATGACTCTAAACAATTTCGTGGCTTCAATTTCTTCTTTTAGTACATCGAATGTTTTAACGATACCGAAAGTTTCTTTATACTTCTTCTTGACGTCAGATAGAAGGAAATCGTCAGCTGTTGGATAGTTTTTGTTTAGAAATGTCAACATGTCCATTTTATCTTCTGCTGGTTTCTCTGCTTCTTTCTTTAAATCTGCATAGTCGTTTCGCATACGTTCTATCTCTTTGACGGAGTAGTTATATTTCCTCATTGCTGCTTTACATTTAGAACATTGTGGGTTCATTTTTGCGTTATATTCTGAAACCTTACCTGCTAAAACAACTAAGGCGTCAATGGTTTTCTTCATCTCGAACATAGCGGGTTTATTTGTTCGTTCCATACCTTACCCCTACTATCTTTATCTCTTATTTCCCAAACACATTTTGCAACTAATGAAACAAAGTTGTCGTAGGTCTTAAATTCTTCGGATTTGTAAAGGTCAGAGATGTTCTTATATACCATGTCGCAGTCTTTGTCCATGACTTTGTGGTTGCAATGAAATCCAAGAAACTCATAGTTAACCTTTCGTATGAACTTCTTTATTTCTACTGAGTCAGTCAGTCCGACTTCTATTTCATCGAATTCTGGAATAGTGAGTTTTTGTTGTTGGATTTCAGGAAGTTTAGGTAAATGGTCAATAATATCCTGCATTTCATAAAGATACTGTTCATTTGTTTCATCTTTCGCACTACAGTCTAAATTACTTGTTAAAAGTTCTTGCTTTATCTTCTGGATTTTTGTTTCGAAAGTATATGAAGAAGGAATGAAGCTTTTCATCTCTACTAACATTGAAGTTGGGTTCATGACTAACGAGTTTGGTGCTGTTGTTGCTAACATGTTCTTACAATAAAAATAAAAAATATTTTTTTAAAAAAACCAACTTTATTTTTTATTTCGGGAAAATTCATGATTTTCGAGAGTTTTAGACCATGTTAGAAAACGTGTTAGAAAACATGTTAGATCTAACATTCTAACATAAATTATATTTTTGGTGTAAAATTCATGAAAATTCAAATTGTAAAAAGTCAAGCTTGAAAAATGTAAGTGTTTAGTCTTAGTAAGATGGTAGCTTCTTAAAGCAAATACCATTGCTGAGTTTTATGTACGTGAAGAGAAGTACAATGAATTCAATTACGAGTACAATTGCAATGACAACTAAGGCAACTATTTTTGTCTTTTTGCCAGCAAGGGTACTTCTTCTCTTCCAATGGTTCGGCAGAACTATACTCACTCATGAGAAATGCCAAAACGGTTTAATAGAAAAAGTGTCATTTTTTCATGTCCGAAGACTCGAAGGTGCAACACTTCCAAAATACCGACGAACTCAGAAGAGCAGCATGGCAGTATGTTCTTGACAACTTCTTTGAGTTCTCCAGGTACACCTTGGAAAATGCTGAAGAACTCCGACACAGAGAATTTGGAGAAATTGCACTCCAATACTACCTTGACAAACAAAGGGTAAACAAAGGGTAAAATAAGACTAAAAAACTTAACGTTTAAAAAGTGACATTTTTATGAGCTCCGAGTCACCGAGAAAACTTGGTCAGATGTTAGCAGCTTACTTCCCTGAGGAGGATGGAAGCGTTACATACATCAGGTTCAAAAACAACGAACCTGGAATTGCGTACCAAATTCGCAATTACATGACCATGGAAGAGTACGAAAGGTTCCTACAAGAGAAACCAGCTCTAAACAACTCAGAAAAGAAAGAATAAAAAGTTTAACTCGTAATTGTTTATTTTTTTACTTGTATGGGCAAGCTGCAAGAATGAAGTCGACTATCTCGTCTTTGTCTTGACCAGTTGGACTGCTCTTGCGAGTACGTCTGTTTTGCGGTCTCCAGCTGGTGTCTGACCTTCGTAATTGCGCATGTTCTTGAGAGCTCCAACTGTAAATGGTTGTAGGATGAAGAGTCTCTCAGACTGCTTGAGGTAGTCTTCACGGTCACGAACCGAATCTGTGGTACGAGTCGAATCGGTCGATTTGAGGGAAGAGAGTGAGAGCCTGTCTTCTTCCATTGGGGTAGTAGCATACTCTTTGCGTAAGCGGTTCAGACCTTCCTCGAACTCTTGGTCTCTCTTGGATTGAGATTGGAATTGTGGGGCAGGGTTTTGCATAAACATCCAAGGGTTGGGGAAGTAAGGCATAGGCTGAGGAGGAGGGTAGTTCGGGAAGCCTTGTGGTGGGTAGTAACATTGAGGTGGAAATTGGTAGTAAATCGGAGGTACTTGCTGGAACTGAGGTTGCTGAGGAGACTGTTGTGGTTCTGCAGCTTTCGGTTCTTCTGGTTGGGATATGGGCTCGGTTGGTGGGACGTCGGACATCTGTTTGTGGCTTAACCGTCGGAAGGAAAAACCTTTCCTGTCGGAAGGAAAAACCTTTCCTGTCGGAAGGAAAAACCTTTCCTGTCGGAAGGAAAAACCTTTCCTGTCGGAAGGAAAAACTTTTTCTGAAGTTCGACCAAAAGTTCTCAATTTTCGAAAATTTGAATGGTTTACGGACGGACAACTGGAAGAGTCCTTCCTGTCGTCGGGAAATTTTTTTCCAGTTGTCGGGAAAATATTTTCCTGTCGGATGGAAGGACTCGGAATACCAGAAGGATTTGACGAGGCAATTTACCTTATAGAGATAAATGAAGTTGTTAAGCAGTACTTGCGCAGGGTAATGAAGCCCAAGGTCAAGTTCACCACTATTTCTGGAAGGTCTACACTTCAGCTCGAGACTTCGACTGGAATTCCAATTCAAATACCAGACGGGACAGCCTACGATGGCATAAAGGACGCCAAAAGAGAAGCTCTTGTTAAGTTCCTAAACAAACGTCCTTGGATAAAAATACCAAACAAGGAGAACCCCCTACCCCATATGAAATTGGCAATTCAGTCTCTCCTTCACTTCTCGGGTCAGCCGTTCTACATAACCTGTGAAGGCGACATCCAACCAGTTCAGTCAACCTTAACGTTTTGAGTAAAAACATTTTTTTTCATTTTTTGAATGAAGCAAGTTAAATTCGTCCCACACCAATCTCAATGGACCGATGAAGAGTTTCAAGCTATGGTTGAAGGTGTTGAGAACGACATAGACGGCGAACTTGAAGGAGCTCAAATCACAATTGCAACCAAAATTGCAGGAGTCAAGGAACAGATAGCTCCACTTAAAGCTACCAAAGCTACTCTTGACCTCATGGATACTTACCGTTTAGATGTCAAGAGTGGAATAAGACATTTAAAATTAAAACTTCTAAACTACGAAGCTATACTCCAAAAGTTAGCAGAAATGAGAAGACTTTACCAGAGCTACTTACATGTAAGGGACTTACCTTCATGCAGTCCGACCAAAGATGAATTTTCTGACATTGTCCCAATTTTGTCCGAAAGTCAGCTCAGATGTTTTGAACTGCTCCCAACATATCCAGAATATGAACGTTTGCCTGAACTCTTCCGCAATCTCAAAAAACGTTTTTTGGTTCTCATGTTCGAAACTTTTATCGGAAGAGACAACAAACGTTCAGAAGAAGAACAAGATATTATTTTAAACTTGTTGTATGACATAACTGTCATAACAAGCTTTTTGAAGTAAAACCGCCATTCTCAAACCACTTCATTTTTTCGATGTCCGAACAAGCACCGAAGCCGAACACAATGGCAGATGTCCTTTCAATGTTGCCAGACAAGCGCCCAGTTCAAATTCAAATTTTGAATTTGAAAGCTCATCTGACAAACACCGTTAAGACTCTCCAAAGTAGTCTTATGGAAGAGATGAAGGGACTTAAAGGTGAGTTCCTCATGAACCAAGCTTCCAATGAGAAAGTCCTGAACGATTTGACGGAAACCTTGCGCATTTACGCGAGAGAGAACCGAGACCTTGCCAGACTCATCTACCGTTTCTTCGAAGAGATAGACGCCATCTGGAAGGTACTCGGAAAGGACAGAACATGCAACACCGTACTTCGTGAGTACCAAATTGAAGAAGGAATTGTCGAGGAAGAAGAGGAAGAAAAGAAACACGAAGAAGAAGAGGAAGAAGATGAAGAAGAGAAACACGAAGAAGAGGAAGTTTGGGCAACCCTTGTTGCCGATGACGCTTACGAAATTTCCCAACCCTACCCATACCAAATCCGCAACAAGGAGACAGGCAAGGTTCTTACCCCAGTCCTCAACAACTTGGGACACTTGAACCTTAACCTTCGGAATCGCGGTTCAATCTCCATGGGCAAGCTTGTCGCAATTCAATGGGTTCCAAATCCAGACAAGAAGACGAGGGTCAGACACATTGACGGTGACAAGCTCAACAACCGTAAGGAGAACCTCGAGTGGTTCTAAGAGTAAAAAAATTTTATTTTAGGGGGAAACCCCAAGTAAATTTAGGTGTTTATTTGGATAAGTATGTTAAATTAAGGGTAATTTGCAAAATTAGTTCCTGACCTCTGAATTGGACTCTTTCGTCATCCCAGTTGCGTAGGAAGTCGTCCCAGAGGAGTTGGTAGAATTGCCATTCCAAGGACGATTTGTCCTCCCAGGCATTGAGGATGTACTGCTCGTAGAGTCTCATGACCTCTGCCTTGCACCAGACACCCTCTCCCTTGGAACGTAAGGCTTCTTCGAAGTGCTCGAATGCGATTGGCTGCGGGACCATCTGAAATGACACTTTTTGTCCGTTTGGTCAATGTTCGTGTCTCGTGTCATAGTCGACGAAAATACAAACAAACAGGTTATATATGAGTTTGAGACCAAGAATGGTGTAACTCGACCTGTCCGATTCAAATTCGAATAAAAATTTTTTACTTCATGCAATGTTTTATTTCTGTGCCGTCTTCAAGTATGCCCCAGTACTTACGCTTGGAGAGGACATGAACTTCGGTGAAAATTTTGTCCAATTTGAATTGACCCATCTTTTCACCGACCATTCCCATTTCAATGAGTTTGTTATAGCCTTCTTCGTTCGTCATGAGTGCGTCAATGTTCTCATAGTAAACCTTCACTTTGGATTTGACTTCGGAGAAGAATTTGTTGTAGTTGTCAAGGACTGCCTTTGCGAACTGAGGATAGGACCAATGTTCGACAATAGGTTTTAATGTGGTTACTAAGCCACTTTGACCTTGAGTGAATTCGTACTTCAAAACAAAAGGAGAAAACCTTTCAACAAAGTTGTCGACCTTCTCATAATGTTTACTCTTCATCTCTTGAGGTTTCTTAATGGAATATCCCCATGTCGAATTCATAAGCAATTTGAGTGTCATTGCAAGTTTGGGGTTTGAAGCTTTCCTAATATCATACAGTTGTTGTATGACTTTTCCAACTGTATAGTTCCTTCCCGGGAACTCACCATCTTCGTTTGGAATTCCAGTCGGGATATATTGGACAAACCTCATGTATGCAGCGTTAAGGTCGACATAGTATATCTTTTCATCTGAGTCGAACTTGTCGCAACCAATTGGTCCAGTTTGTGGAAATTCAAGTGAGTCTCTTATCTTCTGAGAAACTTCTCCTGTTATCTCATAAACATCGTCGAAGCAACCTGTTTCATATAAAACCTTCTGACCTAACTCAGATGCTCTCCAATACAATTTGACGTCAATTGGATGTCTCAATGGAAGTTTGTTTATAGCATCTTGAAGTTCTTGCAACCTCATTGGAAGTTCTTCTGGTTCAGGTTGGTATCCGAACAATCCAACTCCTTGTGGAATTGTGTACTTCTTTTGTACTAGAACTTTGTCTGGAACAACTTTTGGTCTTGCTAACAGTGAAAAGTTTGTTTCGTCTTTTGGTACAAAAGTTTCTGTCAGCTTGTCATCTGGAATTGGTTCCAACAAACCTTTCTCGAAAAGAATGTTAACAGCTCTCTTATATACGAAAAAAAGAGATCTGACATTGTGTCAGATCTCAGTAAAAGTGACATTTACATGTCAAAAAATAGAATGAGTTTAAGTAATTAAAATTGAGGGTGAGAGTAGTATTGTATGAAATAATATCTCTCACCCTCCAATTCATCCAAAGGCTAATATTTTCTACATTTCCATAACATTCATTTCAACGGAAACTCATTCAAAATTCTATATATTTAATTTTTCAATCTTATTCAATTTCATATTCAAAATTAATTTGAATTAGATTCAAAACATTTATACCTTATTAATAACATAATATCATTTGTTATCAATATACCAATTCGGCTGTTCTAATTTTGGATTCCCATTCATAAATTGATCAATCTATATTGAAACCTATTCAAATTATTTTCTTATTGATAACATTTTATTTTTATTTGTCTTCAACTATTCATTTATTTTATCATTATTTTTTGATTTTTTTTAGTTTCAAATTTTTTATTATCTTTATTGTTTTTTATTTTTCTAATTTTTAAAAATTTCTGCTTAGAATCTTAATCTCATTTTATTTTTCAATAAAAATTCATGTTTACCAATATTCAATCACTTTTCTCGTTCCCCAAATTTTTATTTTATCTTAATCGTTACTAATTTCTAACACATTCTTTTATAAAAATTATTCTGATCGTAATTTTAATTTCGCCATTGTAGTTATTCACTAATTTTTAATTCATTGTTGTTTTCTCATTGTCCAATTTTATTTTCTTCACTTTAAAGATTTTTTTAAAAAATTTACAATTTGAATTCAACTTTTGTGAAAAATATTTTTTCAATAATATCTTTCAAAATTATTTATATTTTCTATATTTTATTCAATTGTTCACAATTTATTATTTATTCAAAATTCATTCTCTTGGATATTTATACCCAAATAGACTTTCACTGGCTAGAGCAATCTCTAACCAGGTTACACCAACATCAAAAGCTATCGTTGCTATTGACTAATGTTCCACTCAGCGATGGTACATCACGTAATTGCATTAACAAGTTAACTACTACAAAAGCCTTCTGTGCTTTCGTCTTATTACTATCGAAGAGTTTTACAAGCACTCGTCCAGAGAATTTACAAGTTTATACATATTCCATAATGGAAAATTCTACAATTGCATTGAAGTCTTACCAACAAAAGATGAGATCTTGTTGAATCGATACTTGGAAGAACAAGAAATTACACAGAGTAATGGTTCTACTCCTCTTAATAGCGCACAACAACAGCTCAGACCCAGCAATGGTACATCTCCTCTTAGTAGTGCACAACAACAGCTCAGACCCAGCAATGGTACATCTTCTTAGTAGTGCACAACAGTTAAATCCTCAAGCCACTCCTTCAAACCAATCATCTGGTACATACAATCAAATTGCTCCTAATCCCATCAGTTCCGATCAATCAAGTCAACGTGCCAATCCTCCTAATCCTCAATCTCGTCCGCACGACCAGTTTGTTGATATTCCACTTTCCTGTGGTAGACCCAAACAACCAGTTCCTGATGATCTCATGCAGGCCATTCTCAATTTATTCGAACAACATGGGCGACATGGTATCATCCCCACTTACCTTAGGCTTAATAAAGATATAGCATTCGCCCATGAACATGAACAAGATTTTGTTCGAATGAAAGATGGCCTGCTTCCAGTTATGAGCTCAACACAGGACTGGTTTCAGAATGTGCGACGTGACAAGCCTCTCAATCTTATCTCTAAAGAAATCCCCGCTGACATTAATCAAGATGATAACCCTACTCCATATGCTATAAATTTACAAAATATCAAATATCTTCCTCTCCCTCTACCTCAGGCTCCATCAAGGCATATGGTCGAAAAGGCTTTTATCATTCTTGGATTAACACGTCCACGGGGACCCAAGAGACCTAAAGGGAGGACAAGATACGAGGCTTTACTTCCAAATCAAATCTGGCACGTTGACATTCACTTTCTCAATAAACGCAGAAGTGAATTATTGTATGGAGTAATAGATGATTGTACCAGAATGGTTTTGGAGTGGCAGCATCTCTCCTCCAAACATGCAAATCAGACCGTTAAGGTAATTGAGCGGGCCATAAAACGTTTTGGTCCCCCTCATACCATATGGTCTGATAATGGAGGAGAGAATAGAGGTGAATTCCTACAAGCGATGAGATGCAAAGGAATTCGAAATGTCTATATTGTGCCACATTGCCCTTACCAAAACGGTAAGATTGAGCGATTGTGGCCCAATATAGAAAACCGCAATCTAACATGGAGTAAAATTCAGAGTTGGGTCAATTCCTATAACTCCAAGCCCCATGCCGCACTACCGACACGTCTTCTCAATGGAAGGAAAATCAATTATAGTCCAAATGAATTATGGATGAAGGGGCCCATTTGGAGACCAGGAATTCCTGTCAAATGGGTCGTTGATGGAGTTACCCAAGACTTTCTCCCAGGATCAGTACAGGCTAGAGAAATACCAGAACTCCAAGATGAGGAAGAAGAAATCGATAATAAAGATGGTAAAAAAGAGAAGGAGGGACAAAGTGAAGAATATGAAGGTGGATATGAAGAAGAATATGAAATAAATTATGAAGAAGATAATGATGAATAAAATGCCACTTTTTATATTTTTGACACGTAAAGTTGTCACTTTTCTGTCAAACTATTTTTATCGTTTTCGTATATAACAGCTCTGACAATGTTACACTTACCTTTTCCGAACAATGGGTTTGTAAGACTTTCGTTCAACATGAAGTGGTTGTGGACAATTACAATCTTCAACCATGGTAAATTGAACTCAACAACATAGTCGTCATGTGAAGAACCTTTAGCTGTAGGTATGTTGACTCGGATATTGACATTTGCCAACGGTGCAATTTTTGCCAATTGACCTCTGAGAATGTACCTTGTCTTCACACATGACTCAAGATACTTCATCTTCTCTTCTGTAACAAGACCAGAGTTCCTGAGACATGTAAGAATGCAAGGTTCATTGACAATTGTTTCAATTGAATTGTAAATTCCATACCTTGTCAAGTCAATGTCAGACTTATTTATGAACGGGAAGTATCCAGCATGTTGTCTGACTGCTTGAGGGTTAGGTTGGTACCATTCAAATTTTACACTTGCAATTCCTTCAATTGCATTCAAAATGTCTGAGTCGGAGTCAACCATTTGTTCTCTCTTTGTAGTCTTGAAAGCGTCAAGAAGCATTGCAGCTGTTGTGACATTGCCATGTGCATAGTAAATGTGACCGTCCAAATCTGTTATGGTTAGTCTGAGATTGTATCCTTTCTTATTTCCGTCTTGTATGGCAGCAAGTACACCCATGAAGCCTTCTTTGTTCTTTCCTTCGTCAAAGTTTACTGTAAAGGTTCGACCAGATGTAATTTGACTTCTAACTTCACGGTACTTTTCATATGCATATCTTGTTCTTTCCATGGGAGCATGTTTGTCTTCACCTTTTCCTTTTTTCCTTCTCAAAGGATACAATTGTTCGTCATGTTTCCAATAGAATCTGGCAAAGCCGTCGTGTCCTTCAACTTGCGGTTCAGAAACATCGAAAGGCATGTCCATAAGACGTTCTTCTTCTAACCTCTCTAGTCTGTTTGGATAATTTGCGCGTGCTGTTTCCAATTCCATTTCGTAGCGAAGACCAGACAATTTGTCATAGACTTTTATGGGTCTTCCCTTCCTATATTTAAAATTCTTCGAAACTTTCCAACCATATCTTTCTAACTCTGCTTTTATTCTAGCAGATTTTCTATCCATTCTATATGGGGGCATTTTTATAAAAATAAAAAAATATTTTTTTTCTTTACTTTACATAACCACCTGCTGCCATAAGTCTTTGACGCCAACCCATACCAGCTAATGAAGGTTGAGTTGGTTTAGTTTGGAAACTAAACTTTGGTTTTGGTTTATCTTCAGTTTTTGGTTTTTCTTCTTCTATCGGTTTTTCGTCACTTTTCGGTTCCTCTGACTTTACCTCACTTGCAGGTATGGTTGTGTCGTCAACATCTTCGTAAATATCATATGCCATTTGTTTTTGTTTTCCTTTCAACTTTTTGTGTTTGTTGTAAAGTTTAGAATATTTCGACTCTAAGTCAATGAGATGTTCTATAATGAACTGTTGGTCAGTGAAGTAAACTTTTCCATCTGTTGTCTCGAAAGCTCCTTCAGACTTCAATATTTTATTTGTGAGAGTCTGTTTCTTTTTTGAGATACTAGCCGTTCCATTTCTATGAAAAGTGACTTTATAGTTAGGGTTTGTATTTCCAGACCTGGCACTTTCTATTATTGAATTTTTCTCTTCATCTGTAAGTTCTTTGACAGGTTTTGACAATGGTTCTGAACTTTTTGTTTGTGGTGTCAAATCTACCGTTTCAACTTCTTCGGTCATTTCATCTCAGTAAAAAATTTTAGTTTGGTTTGTTTTCAACTGGTTGTTGTTGTTTTTTAAGTCGGTCTAAAACTTCTTGAGGTATAGGAAGAACTTGACAAACACGTGGTTGTGTAACTGCTGGAAGCCGACAAATCCATCTTGAGCCCATTTGTCTCAATGCTGTATTGTTCATTTCATCTCAGTAAAAAATTTTACATTCCCCAAGTTTGAGGCGGTTGAGGTTGGTTATTGTTTACCCACTGTTGTGCATGGTTATATCCTCTGTTAAAGAATCTTTCACCTTGGTCCATATAGTGTCCTGCTTGGTTATAGTAGTCATTTGCTTTGTTATAATAGTTTCCTGCTTCTCTTCCTACATTGTCCATCCATCCTTGAACTTTTCCTCTTGTTTCAGGATTTGGAATAAGATTTGCTGCATCTCGTGCTACATCCCAACCTTTCTGTACAGTTTGTATAATAGGTTGTGCTTTCTCTTTAAGTATACCTAATGTACTCAAAATCTTCCTTCCAACTCCAAATACACCTCTGGCTATTGTTCCCACTGCGGGCAAAAATCTGGATGCAACTCCTGCTAATGCGCCAAATAAACCCATTTCTTATAGGGTAAAAAATGACGAATCCGAACAAGGACCCCTATGTTTCTAAAGCGACAAAGAAAGCACTCATGATAAAAATCTTTAGTTCAACACCAAATGCTTGGTTTATGGATATCTTGGAAAACATTCCGAGGTATAGAGAAGATGGACCACCATACTGGCTAATATTTGTCGGTCAAAACACAAGATACTGTGAAGCTATACCATTACAGTCCAAAAATATTTTAGATGTAAAAACTGCTTTGACAATATTCGTTGACAAATACCATCCAACAAAACTGACATCTGACTGTGAAAGTTCTTTCAAATCAGACGATATTAAAAACTATCTGCGTTCAAAAAATGTAAACCAATATTTCATTGTCGACCAAAACCATTCTGCTCTTGGTGTCATTGACAGTTGTATAAAAATCTTAAGAGACTTAAACCAACCACAAGGTGGTGAGGTAGATGAAATGTCATATGACGACAAGTATAGACACTTCTCCCAGGCAAAGATGAGACAAGTTTTAAATATTTACAATAGCCGTAAACAAAAAGGTTTGGGAAACCACTCCCCCGAAGAAATGAAAAACAACCCTGACTTAGAGAAAGACTATATATTTAATAGTTTAGTCAAAAGAGACAAACAAGAAAGAATGCCAGGCTTCAAACTTAAGAAAGGTGACAAAGTAAAAATAGAAATACCTAAACGCGACCCATATGAAAATACTATTGACTATGACAACAATGGGAACCCGACAGGTACTCACATTCGTGTTCGTAAAAATAGAAGAAAGTATACAAGAGAATATTATGAAGTTTTAGGCAAACATGGCAAAATGTACAGACTGCAAGCAGAAGATAAAACTACTATTGTCAGACCTCGTTTCAAACTTGTCAAAGTTCAAGGTGGTATACTTTCAAAGACAGTTCCTAACAAATATAAGACAACTCCTGACGAATATGCTAAAGAAGTTGAAAATGACGACTAAGCAATTCTATACCATGCGTAAACTGTCATGTAAGGTGGCATGTAGTCTTTACTTTGTCCCGTTGTTTGTGTATATCCTGTAACGCGATGTGTATGGTTTCCATCTCCCTGAGTGTCACTCCAGTAACAATTTATAGCAAACTGAACGTCGTCTTTAACATCATATCCTTTACCTTTTTTCAAGGCGTGCCAATCCCAAAATTTATGCTTATGCCAACCTGCTTGAGATGTACTTAAATCTACGTAGTGACTGTGTGCAGGTAGGTTTTCACCTGAAATCGTTTTACTTCCGCCTGTTTCCTTTGAAGAGTTTGCACAATACAAAAACCTGTCGACTATTTGAGTCCAAGTTCCAAAACCCAGAACTGTTTCTGGTCTGGTAGAGTTCATTGACGTATAAATAGAGCCTATAGGATATACTGTTTGAAGTATTTCTGTCTTTAACGTTTGAAGCTCTGTTTTGTCAGCTTTCTTATC
Organism: Trichomonas vaginalis G3; assembly: GCF_026262505.1. NCBI lineage: Eukaryota > Parabasalia > Trichomonadida > Trichomonadidae > Trichomonas > Trichomonas vaginalis. The sequence goes on from NC_067205.1 coordinate 15,550,430, forward strand.
TAACTCATCGTTAACATATTTTTGTCAGCTTTTTATCTAACTCATCGTTAACATATGTTTTGTCAGCTTTTTTATCATATAAATCTTGAGCAGTGAATTTAACTTTTTTCATCCTCCATGACATAGACATTTCTACATCTAGTGTATTTCATCGTCGTTATGTCATCCTCCGATGTTAAACCTTGTGGAAAGTTAGGAGGTTTCCAATTTAATACATCCCCACCAGTTTCTTCAACCGTTCCTTCAATATTTTCTATACCAACAGTTGCGAAGAAATCGTGTGTATGAGTCTTTTTAGAATATTCTTTGTCAGCTCTTGTCACTTCACTTGACATTTTATTGTCAACATATGTTTTATCTGCTTTGTCATCTAACATTGCTGGTAGTTCATCTACGTCATAGATGTTATGTGTATGATGTTTTTGTGGGTATGTTCTATCTGTCCATGCGAGAATATAGTCTCTTGTTGCATCTACATACTCTTTGTCAGCTTTGTTGTCAATATCTGCTTTCAAAAGAAGTTCATCTATAGGTTCTCGTTTAAAGTTCTTTTTGTTGGATTTATACAAACAGTATGGTTCTTACTGTCTTGAAACAGAAACTCGTCTGTCAATGGTTTATCGTCAGTTTTAAGTTTCCTTCTTTCAATGACTCAGATATCTTAGAATAGTTTGAAAAGTTTTTGTGTTCTTATTTAGAGCTTGTACAATGAGTTGTCGGTTGTGTTGTATTTCTCTCATAGACGCTGTTTCTTTCGACATTTTTATTCTAGAAAATATGCTTTCAATAGAAAAAGAAAATTCAAGAGTTGCTACAACTAAACCATTAGATGAACTTTTTACTAACGTCGGTCAAAAGTTTGAGACAGAGACCGTAAAGCATGAAGGCTATCGTTTTGACTACCCGTTAAGATGGTTAAGAGACCCATCCGTCACAAAAGCTATTGGCTTTCGTAGAATGAAGTTCATTTCAGAAGCCATACATGGTTTCCCATTTACGGTCGCTTTTGAAGTTCGATACTATAACAAAGAAAAACGTACGTATGAGAAATTTGAACAGGGAAAACTTTTACAAGTGAATTTGCTTGTAAACTTAGAAACAATCTTCAAGCTTTTCAAGAAAAAATAAACGATATCTATCTCGAATATGCAAAACAGTACAACATTGACGAAGGAGAGTACCATCTCGATATTATATATGACAGGAAAAATGCAACTGTTAAAATCAATAGAATAGAAGACCTTGGAGAAGACGTTTATATTTCTACAAAATATAACAACTTGCATGGTATAGGTTTCTGAGGATGTTAAATCAGCCTGCAGAATATCCAGTACACCCGGACTTTTATGAAGTCGAAAACCCTAATGGAACATATGAAAATGTTTTCGACTCAGATGCTATTATAGTTCATGCTTCATTTTCTGGCGCCCAAAACTCTTTTTTATGCTTGGCAAATGACTTTTACGAAAAACCTACAAAGCTATATGAACCACCGAGTGGAAGTATTTCAGACTTTCAAGTATGGTTTACAACAGATGGAAGAAAGAGAATAGTTCCATTATACCATGCGTTTTACTTAGAACTTAGTCTCATATACAACTACTATCGAACAGTAAAAATATAATTTTTAATACGGTTGAGGTGTTGGATTTGGTTGCCAACTAGACTGTGGTGCAGGTTCAGGCTGTTGTATAACAGGAGCTTGTTCTTCTGGTTCAGGTCTTTAGGTATAATACCAACGAACTGACCTACTCTTTTACCAATATTTTTGACTCCGTTCCAAATTCCTCTTCCTACGGTTTTTATTCCATTCCATATACCTCTTCCAACATTTCGAAAGAAGTTTCCAATACTACTGAAGAAACCCATTTTACTATATGTAAAAATCTAATGTCCACCTAGTCTCTTACGTTTCCTTCTGAGTTCCATTGCATTCTTTAACTGGAGCTCATACATTCTATTTCTCCTCTGGTAGAAAACATACTCTGGGTCAACTCCTGTGTTCGCGTCATCTGCATAGAGTTGTTTATATCCCACTTCAGGGTTTGTATAAAACTCTTTCCATCTCATATTTGCATACCATGTGGCAAACCTAACGCAGCGTCATTTGACATGGCAGTTTGCATTTGTACATCTGTTGGCACTTGACCATAGTTTGCCATTGCAGTTTGTATTCTAACTTCATTTGGAATATTCTCTGGGTTTGGTTGTCCAGGTTGCTGTGCATTCGCTAAGTTCTGTGCGTCCATTTAATATTAGATAAAAATATCTCTTACGAGTACATATACTGAACATTTGCAGGCATTGGTTCATCTTCATATTCTCTGTACTTTTCTGCCACGTCAAATAAATAAATGACACAATGGAAAAAACCTAAAACAAGTAGTCCTATTTCAAACCACATTTACTTACTAATAAAATTTCTTTATTGTGACACTTTCTCCAGTTTATAGGACCTCTCTCATATTCTATCTTGTCATATATAAACTCATAGTCATGTATGTCCTCTAACCATCTCATAACGGTTTCCAAACCACTTTTATCGGATGTAAAGTAAAAGCATGGATGGTTATGTAAAACGTCTAAAGTTTCTAAAGAGTCTCTCAAAGTCCAGTCTACTTGGTATTGAAAATCCCATGTGTTATAGAACGGTGGGTCCACCATAAAGAAAACATTTTCCTTGTCTTTATATTTTTCATACAACTCTGTCCAATGACATCTCACAAACTCTATACCCTCAATATATTTTTCTATGTCCTCTTTGAAAACATTTGTATAGTTGAGATATAAAACTTTTGACATAAGTGTTTCAATGTCATGAACTCTTATAGCACCACTATATAATAGTCTAGCAGATATACTATTCCAGTCTATATATTCTGCTTTTTTCAAAACCTCTCTCACAATATTTTTCTTATCTAATGGTATACGTTCCATCTTACCTATAGGTATCTTTTCTTTTAACTCTTTCAATATATTGTTTGTGTCTGGTATATGTTTGAGACGGTCCATATAGTTGTCGAAGTCATTGCATATAATCTTTGAGTCTGGGAATATTGTATGGCACAAATGGGATATATAGAAACTTCCACCGAACAAATCTACAAATGTTAGACCATTCGGTAGTTTCTTAAGTTCTCTCAATATAATATCTTTACATTTACTCTTATTTCCAAAGAACGGTAACGGTGGTTTTGTAAAATTCATTTATATATAATAATAAAAATGTTTTTACCTGAAAAGTGACAGAAAAGTGACAAAACATGAAAACATATATAATTTGTGAAAAGCGACACATTATATAATGTTTTCGACCCAGAAGAAGGCTTCTTCCCAGAAGCAATGGAGGAAGAAGAAGAGTCCTCCGAATAAAAACTTCATTTATACTAAACATCAACATCAGGGCTAGAAGGCACGAAGTGCCTGGAAGCCCCACTACCTTTTTTTTTTTTTTTTTTTTTTTTTTAATCTGAGTATTAAATTAAGTGATAAATTCGTTTGACACTACTTTAATTTTTAAATTCAAAAAATTATATGTGCTTCTTAAAATGACTCAAAAATTTTTATTATAAAATAATATATAATATTAAAAATCCCACAAAAATTTTTACTTTACATAATCGTACTTCCTCGACGATTAATTTCCACTCAATTTCTATCGTTGACCGAACTTAGCATGCAACAGTTCAGATGTTTCTTTAAAATGTTTTTCTGCTGCAATATGGAGAGCAGTAGATCCTTTTTCATTCTTTTCATTGATATTTGCACCATGTGAAATAAGAAGCTCGGCAATTTCTTTATTATAATGTTTTGCTGCAATATGGAGAGCGGTAGATCCTTTTTCATTCTTTTCATTGATATTTGCACCATGTGAAATAAGAAGCTCGGCAATTTCTTTATTATAATGTTTTGCTGCATTATGAAGAGCGGTAGATCCTTTTTCATTCTTTTCATTGATATTTGCACCATGTGAAATAAGAAGTTCGGCAATTTCTTTATGATTATGTTTTGCTGCAATATGAAGAGCGGTTTCTCCATCATTATCTTTTTCATTGAAATTTGCACCATATGAAATAAGAAGTTCAGCCGTTTCATTGCTATTATTTATTGCTGCATTATGAAGAGGTGTTTTTCCATTTTTATTTTTTACATTGAAATTTGCACCATGTGAAATAAGAAGTTCGGCAATTTCTTTACTATTATAAAATGATGCATCATGAAGAGCAGTAGTATAATTTTCGTTTTCATTGATATTTGCACCATGAGAAATAAGAAAATCAGCTATTTCTTTCCTATTATTTATTGCTGAATAATGAAGAGCAGTTCTTCCGAAATCATCTATTTTATCGACATTTGCACCATGTGAAATAAATAATTTGGCCATTTCTTTGTAATTTTGATTTGTTGCAATATGAAGAGCAGTTCTTCCATCAAGACCTCCTTCATTGATATTTGCATCATGTAAAATAAGAAGTTCAGCTATTTCTTTATGATTATTTTTTGTTGCATAATGAAGAGCAGTTTTTTCATAATTATCTTTTACATTGATATTTGCACCATATGAAATAAGAAGTTCAGCAATTTCTTTGTTATTACTTATTGCTGTATAATGAAGAGCGGTTTTTCCATCATTATCTTTTTCATTGATATTTGCACCATATGAAATAAGAAGTTCAGCAATTTCTTTGTTATTACTTATTGCTGTATAATGAAGAGCGGTTTCTCCGTCATTATTTTTTTCATTGATATTTGCACCATGTAAAATAAAAAGTTCAGCAATTTCTTTGTTATTATTTTGTGCTGTAATATGAAGAGCAGTTTCTCCATTTTCATCTTTTTCATTGATATTTGCGCCATGTGAAATAAGAAGTTCAGCTACTTCTTTGCTATTATTAAATGCTGCATTATGAAGAGCGGTTTTTCCATTTTTATCTTTTTCATTGATATTTGCATCATGTGAAATAAGAAGTTCAGCAATTTCTTTGTTATTATTTTTCGCTGTATTATGAAGAGCGGTTTCTCCGGTATAATCTTTTTCATTGGTATTTGCCCCATGTGAAATAAGAAGTTCAGCTACTTCTTTGCTATTATAATATGCCGCATGATGAAGAGGAGTTCTTTTGTAATTATCTTTTTCATTGATATTTGCGCCATGTGAAATAAGAAGTTCCGCAATTTCTTTGCTATTATAATATACCGCATGATGAAGAGCGGTTTCTCCGCTATCATCTTTTTCATTGATATTTGCACCATGTGAAATAAGAAGCTCGGCTACTTCTTTACTATCATTTACTGCCGCATGATGAAGAGGAGTTCTTTTGTAAATATCTTTTTCATTGATATTTGCACCAAGTGAAATGAAATATTTGCAAAGAGATGGAATGCTAAACAGAGATGAATAAACAAAACAGGTGTTAACATCATCAGTTTGATCAAAATAAACTAAAAAAGAATCAAGATTATTAAGAACTCCACAATAGAATAAATTGATCTCTATATTGTATTCATTCATCAAGAATGTAACAAAATCAATGTTGTGTGAAATAATAGCATTTTCCATGGATTCTTCACTTGGTGTTTGATGTTTCAAACATTCACTCATAATCTCTTGATTTCCTCCTAAAAATGAAATATCGAGACATGTTTGAGTTATTTCTGAGTCAATTTTCGTCCTTAATAATTTGAAACAATCAACAGCACCATGGTAACAGCATAACTCAAGTAATGAATATCCTTTCTGATCATTTGGAAATGGATATAAATCGCTTTCAAGTATTTGATTTTGATCAAATTCATCACTTTCCGTGAATGTGATGAATCTTTCTAAGTCATTGTACATGATTGCTTTGTAAATTGTATTTTCTGTATGAATTTCGAGATTTTCTGAGTTAATTTCTTCGAAATCATAAGATTTGTTTAAATTAATTCCATATTCTTTATAAAATAGGTAGGAAACAGCTAATGGAACTTTGAATGACTCTGTTACATGATAATTATCATAAATGAGTTTGGCAAGATATAAATATGACTTTGTATAGCGATTATTATATTGAATGATACATAAAATATCTTCCATTATTTTTTGGGGAAGATATTTATTTGAATCTATCAATTCCGTTTTGATCATTGTGTAAATCTTTTTTAATTCTTCATCATTATCACTTTTCAGCTGATACAAAGCATTATATGAATCTATGTAGTATTTGTAGATACTTCGCAGTTCACTGTATTTAGTTTGGTTAATATCAGACATTAAAAATGATTATTAGTCAAAAATTTTATTTTACATTTTACATTTGACATTTTACACACAATTTTAAATGATTATTAGTCAAAAATTTTATTTTACATTTTACATTTTACACGCAATTTTAAATGATTATTGGTCAAAAATTTTATTTTACATTTTACATTTTACACGCAATTTTAAATGATTATTGGTCAAAAATTTTATTTTACATTTTACATTTTACACACAATTTTAAATGATTATTAGTCAAAAATTAAATTGTGTGGAAATAGAACGTAGATGCAATTCTAGTTTTTTCATTGGAATTTTTGTAAATTATTTTCATGGAAATACGGAGGAATTAACAAGCATATCATGTGATTTATTGATCTGCAGTGTGAAGATATAAATATAATTTGGGGCAGCAGTGTGAAGATATATATTTCAGGTGGTTTCGCTTGCCCTTTCGGGAATTTTTATAAAAAAGAAGAAAGTAATGAAATAAAAGAAAAAAAAAGTAATTTACAATCTCATTTCACCTCTATGCCAGTCATGTGATGATTGTTTCATCTGTTTCTTTGCATCAAGTTTTGACTCCTTGTTGTAGTTATTGAATTGGTTGAGAGATCCTTTGTCGATGTGTTTCTTTGGAGCACTCTTTGGAGTGTTCTTCTTCTGTTGAGGAGCAGCTTTGACTTCTCTCTTTGCTCCTTTGTTTGCTGCTGCAGCCGCCATCAAGAAAGCCATTTCCTCGTCCTCGTCCATCTCTGGCTTCTTCTCTTTCTCTGGTTTAGAAGCAGCAGGTGGTGGTGGAGGTGGTGCAGAGATAACTGGTGCTGGAGGAACTTCGATCTCTCCATCTTCTTCGGAATCATCCATGAGATTGGCAAATGCGGACTTATGTGTCTCGATTACGTCGAGTTTCTCTTCGACCTTCTTTGGAGCGGCCTTCTGGGAGCGTGGTGCGGAAAGGAAGGCTTCGAAGAGTCCATCAGGGAATGGATACAAGACAGCTTTGAGGAAACTGTCTAATCTCTTTGTCTCGAGGTCTTTGACCTTGTCTTGCTCTAACGCGATGTGTATGGTTTCCATCTCCCTGAGTGTCACTCCAGTAACAATTTATAGCAAACTGAACGTCGTCTTTAACATCATATCCTTTACCTTTTTTCAAGGCGTGCCAATCCCAAAATTTATGCTTATGCCAACCTGCTTGAGATGTACTAAATCTACGTAGTGACTGTGTGCAGGTAGGTTTTCACCTGAAATCGTTTTACTTCCGCCTGTTTCCTTTGAAGAGTTTGCACAATACAAAAACCTGTCGACTATTTGAGTCCAAGTTCCAAAACCCAGAACTGTTTCTGGTCTGGTAGAGTTCATTGACGTATAAATAGAGCCTATAGGATATACTGTTTGAAGTATTTCTGTCTTTAACGTTTGAAGCTCTGTTTTGTCAGCTTTCTTATCTAACTCATCGTTAACATATGTTTTGTCAGCTTTTTTTATCTAACTCATCGTTAACATATGTTTTGTCAGCTTTTTTATCATATAAATCTTGAGCAGTGAATTTAACTTTGTTTTCATCCTCCATGACATAGACATTTCTACATCTAGTGTATTTCATCGTCGTTATGTCATCTCCCGATGTTAAACCTTGTGGAAAGTTAGGAGGTTTCCAATTTAATACATCCCCACCAGTTTCTTCAACCGTTCCTTCAATATTTTCTATACCAACAGTTGCGAAGAAATCGTGTGTATGAGTCTTTTTAGAATATTCTTTGTCAGCTCTTGTCACTTCACTTGACATTTTATTGTCAACATATGTTTTATCTGCTTTGTCATTAACATTGCTGTAGTTCATCTACGTCATAGATGTTATGTGTATGATGTTTTTGTGGGTATGTTCTATCTGTCCATGCGAGAATATAGTCTCTTGTTGCATCTACATACTCTTTGTCAGCTTTGTTGTCAATATCTGCTTTCAAAAGAGTTCATCTATAGGTTTCTCGTTTAAAGTTTTTTGTTGGATTTATACAAACAGTATGGTTCTTACTGTCTTGAAACAGAAACTCGTCTGTCAATGGGTTTATCGTCAGTTTTAAGTTTCCTTCTTTCAATGACTCAGATATCTTAGAATATTGAAAAGTTTGTTGTGTTCTTATTTAGAGCTTGTACAATTAGTTGTCGGTTGTGTTGTATTTCTCTCATAAGACGCTGTTTCTTTCGACATTTTTATTCTAGATAAAATATGCTTTCAATAGAAAAAGAAAATTCAAGAGTTGCTACAACTAAACCATTAGATGAACTTTTTACTAACGTCCGTCAAAAGTTTGAGACAGAGACCGTAAAGCATGAAGGCTATCGTTTTGACTACCCGTTAAGATGGTTAAGAGACCCATCCGTCACAAAAGCTATTGGCTTTCGTAGAATGAAGTTCATTTCAGAAGCCATACATGGTTTCCCATTTACGTCGCTTTTGAAGTTCGATACTATAACAAAGAAAAAAAAGTACGTATGAGAAATTTGAACAGGGAAAACTTTTACAAGTGAATTTGCTTGTAAACTTAGAAACAAAATCTTCAAGCTTTTCAAGAAAAAATAAACGATATCTATCTCGAATATGCAAAACAGTACAACATTGACGAAGGAGAGTACCATCTCGATATTATATATGACAGGAAAAATGCAACTGTTAAAATCAATAGAATAGAAGACCTTGGAGAAGACGTTTATATTTCTACAAAATATAACAACTTGGCATGGTATAGGTTTCTGAGGATGTTAAATCAGCCTGCAGAATATCCAGTACACCCGGACTTTTATGAAGTCGAAAACCCTAATGGAACATATGAAAATTTTTCGACTCAGATGCTATTATAGTTCATGCTTCATTTTCTGGCGCCCAAAACTCTTTTTTATGCTTGGCAAATGACTTTTACGAAAAACCTACAAAGCTATATTGAACCACCGAGTGGAAGTATTTCAGACTTTCAAGTATGGTTTACAACAGATGGAAGAAAGAGAATAGTTCCATTATACCATGCGTTTTACTTAGAACTTAGTCTCATATACAACTACTATCGAACAGTAAAAATATAATTTTTAATACGGTTGAGGTGTTGGATTTGGTTGCCAACTAGACTGTGGTGCAGGTTCAGGCTGTTGTATAACAGGAGCTTGTTCTTCTGGTTCAGGGTCTTTAGGTATAATACCAACGAACTGACCTACTCTTTTTACCAATATTTTTGACTCCGTTCCAAATTCCTCTTCCTACGGTTTTTATTCCATTCCATATACCTCTTCAACATTTCGAAAGAAGTTTCCAATACTACTGAAGAAACCCATTTTACTATATGTAAAAAATCTAATGTCACCTAGTCTCTTACGTTTCCTTCTGAGTTCCATTGCATTCTTTAACTGGAGCTCATACATTCTATTTCTCCTCTGGTAGAAAACATACTCTGGGTCAACTCCTGTGTTCGCGTCATCTGCATAGAGTTGTTTATATCCCACTTCAGGGTTTGTATAAAACTCTTTCCATCTCATATTTTGCATACCATGGTGGCAAACCTAACGCAGCGTCATTTGACATGGCAGTTTGCATTTGTACATCTGTTGGCACTTGACCATAGTTTGCCATTGCAGTTTGTATTCTAACTTCATTTGGAATATTCTCTGGGTTTGGTTGTCCAGGTTGCTGTGCATTCGCTAAGTTCTGTGCGTCCATTTAATATTAGATAAAAATATCTCTTACGAGTACATATACTGAACATTTGCAGGCATTGGTTCATCTTCATATTCTCTGTACTTTTCTGCCACGTCAAATAAATAAATGACACAATGGAAAAAACCTAAAAACAAGTAGTCCTATTTCAAACCACACTTACTTACTAATAAAATTTCTTTATGTGACACTTTCTCCAGTTTATAGGACCTCTCTCATATTCTATCTTGTCATATATAAACTCATAGTCATGTATGTCCTCTAACCATCTCATAACGGTTTCCAAACCACTTTTATCGGATGTAAAGTAAAAGCATGGATGGTTATGTAAAACGTCTAAAGTTTCTAAAGAGTCTCTCAAAGTCCAGTCTACTTGGTATTGAAAATCCCATGTGTTATAGAACGTGGGTCCACCATAAAGAAAACATTTTCCTTGTCTTTATATTTTTCATACAACTCTGTCCAATGACATCTCACAAACTCTATACCCTCAATATATTTTTCTATGTCCTCTTTGAAAACATTTGTATAGTTGAGATATAAAACTTTTGACATAAGTGTTTCAATGTCATGAACTCTTATAGCACCACTATATAATAGTCTAGCAGATATACTATTCCAGTCTATATATTCTGCTTTTTTCAAAACCTCTCTCACAATATTTTTTCTTATCTAATGGTATACGTTCCATCTTACCTATAGGTATCTTTTCTTTTAACTCTTTCAATATATGTTTGTGTCTGGTATATGTTTGAGACGGTCCATATAGTTGTCGAAGTCATTGCATATAATCTTTGAGTCTGGGAATATTGTATGGCACAAATGGGATATATAGAAACTTCCACCGAACAAATCTACAAATGTTAGACCATTCGGTAGTTTCTTAAGTTCTCTCAATATAATATCTTTACATTTACTCTTATTTCCAAAGAACGGTAAGGTGGTTTTGTAAAATTCATTTATATATAATAATAAAAATGTTTTACCTGAAAAGTGACAGAAAAGTGACAAAACATGAAAACATATATAATTTGTGAAAAGCGACACATTATATAATGTTTTCGACCCAGAAGAAGGCTTCTTCCCAGAAGCAATGGAGGAAGAAGAAGAGTCCTCCGAATAAAAACTTCATTTATACTAAACATCAACATCAGGGCTAGAAGGCACGAAGTGCCTGGAAGCCCACTACCTTTTTTTTTTTTTTTTTTTTTTTTTTAATCTGAGTATTAAATTAAGTGATAAATTCGTTTGACACTACTTTAATTTTTAAATTCAAAAATTATATGTGCTTCTTAAAATGACTCAAAAAATTTTATTATAAAATAATATATAATATTAAAAATCCCACAAAAATTTTTACTTTACATAATCGTACTTCCTCGACGATTAATTTCCACTCAATTTCTATCGTTGACCGAACTTAGCATGCAACAGTTCAGATGTTCTTTAAAATGTTTTTCTGCTGCAATATGGAGAGCAGTAGATCCTTTTTCATTCTTTTCATTGATATTTGCACCATGTGAAATAAGAAGCTCGGCAATTTCTTTATTATAATGTTTTGCTGCATTATGAAGAGCGGTAGATCCTTTTTCATTCTTTTCATTGATATTTGCACCATGTGAAATAAGAAGCTCGGCAATTTTCTTATTATAATGTTTTTGCTGCATTATGAAGAGCGGTAGATCCTTTTTCATTCTTTTCATTGATATTTGCACCATGTGAAATAAGAAGTTCGGCAATTTCTTTATGATTATGTTTTGCTGCAATATGAAGAGCGGTTTCTCCATCATTATCTTTTTCATTGAAATTTGCACCATATGAAATAAGAAGTTCAGCCGTTTCATTGCTATTATTTATTGCTGCATTATGAAGAGGTGTTTTTCCATTTTTATTTTTTACATTGAAATTTGCACCATGTGAAATAAGAAGTTCGGCAATTTCTTTACATATTTAAATGATGCATCATGAAGAGCAGTAGTATAATTTTCGTTTTCATTGATATTTGCACCATGAGAAATAAGAAAATCAGCTATTTCTTTCCTATTATTTATTGCTGAATAATGAAGAGCAGTTCTTCCGAAATCATCTATTTTATCGACATTTGCACCATGTGAAATAAATAATTTGGCCATTTCTTTGTAATTTTGATTTGTTGCAATATGAAGAGCAGTTCTTCCATCAAGACCTCCTTCATTGATATTTGCATCATGTAAAATAAGAAGTTCAGCTATTTCTTTATGAATTATTTTGTTGCATAATGAAGAGCAGTTTTTTCATAATTATCTTTTACATTGATATTTGCACCATATGAAATAAGAAGTTCAGCAATTTCTTTGTTATTACTTATTGCTGTATAATGAAGAGCGGTTTTTCCATCATTATCTTTTTCATTGATATTTGCACCATATGAAATAAGAAGTTCAGCAATTTCTTTGTTATTACTTATTGCTGTATAATGAAGAGCGGTTTCTCCGTCATATTTTTTTTCATTGATATTTGCACCATGTAAAATAAAAAGTTCAGCAATTTCTTTGTTATTATTTTGTGCTGTAATATGAAGAAACATCGAAAGGCATGTCATAAAACGTTCTTCTTCTAACCTCTCTAGTCCTGTTTGGATAATTGGCACGTGCTGTTTCCAAATCCATTTCGTAGCGAAGACCAGACAATTTGTCATAGACTTTTATGGGTCTTTCCCTTCCTATATTTAAAATTCTTCGAAACTCTCCAACCATATCTTTGTAACTCTGCTTTTATTCTAGCAGACTTTCTATCCATTCTATATGGGGGCATTTTTATAAAAATAAAAAAATTTTTTTTTTACTTTACATAACGCTGCTGCCATAAGTTCTTTGACGCCAACCCATACCAGCTAATGAAGGTTGACTTGGTTTAGTTTGGAAACTAAACTTTGGTTTTGGTTATCTTCAGTTTTTGGTTTTTCTTCTTCTATCGGTTTTTCGTCACTTTTCGGTTCCTCTGACTTTACTTCACTTGCAGGAACAGTTGTGTCGTCAACATCTTCATAAATATCATATGCCATTTGTTTTTGTTTTCCTTTCAACTTTTTGTGTTTGTTGTAAAGTTTAGAATATTTCGACTCTAAGTCAATGAGATGTTCTATAATGAACTGTTGGTCAGTGAAGTAAACTTTTCCATCTGTTGTCTCGAAAGCTCCTTCAGACTTCAATATTTTATTTGTGAGAGTCTGTTTCTTTTTTGAGATACTAGCCGTTCCATTTCTATGAAAGTGACTTTATAGTTAGGGTTTGTATTTCCAGACCTGGCACTTTCTATTATTGAATTTTTCTCTTCATCTGTAAGTTCTTTGACAGGTTTTGACAATGGTTCTGAACTTTTTGTTTGTGGTGTCAAATCTACTGTTTCAACTTCTTCGGTCATTTCATCTCAGTAAAAAATTTTAGTTTGGTTTGTTTTCAACTAGTTGTTTAGGTTTTTTAAGTCGGTCTAAAACTTCCTGAGGTATAGGAAAAACTTTACAAACACGTGGTGTAACTGCTGGAAGCCGACAAATCCATCTTGAACTCATTTGTCTCAATGCTGTATTGTTCATTTCATCTCAGTAAAAAAATTTACATTCCCCACGTTTGAGGCGGTTGAGGTTGGTTATTGTTTACCCACTGTTGTGCATGGTTATATCTCTGTTAAAGAATCTTTCACTTGGTCCATATAGTGTCCTGCTTGGTTATAGTAGTCATTGCTTTGTTATAATAGTTTCCTGCTTGTCTTCCTACATTGTCCATCATCCTTGAACTTTTCCTCTTGTTTCAGGATTTTGGAATAAGATTTGTTGCATCTCGTGCTACATCCCAACCTTTCTGTACAGTTTGTATAATAGGTTGTGCTTTCTCTTTAAGTATACTAATGTACTCAAAATCTTCCTTCCAACTCCAAATACACCTCTGGCTATTGTTCCCACTGCGGGTAAAAATCTAGATGCGACTCCTGCTAATGCGCCAAATAAACCCATTTCTTATAGGGTAAAAAATGACGAATCCGAACAAGGACCCCCTATGTTTCTAAAGCGACAAAGAAAGCACTCATGATAAAAATCTTTAGTTCAACACCAAATGCTTGGTTTATGGATATCTTGGAAAACATTCCGAGAGTTAGAACAGATGGACCTCCATACTGGTTAATATTTGTTGGTCAAAACACAAGATACTGTGAAGCCATACCATTATGGTCCAAAAATATTTTAGATGTGAAAACTGCTTTGACAATATTCGTTGACAAATACCATCCAACAAAACTGACATCTGACTGTGAAAGTTCTTTCAAATCAGATGATGTAAAAAACTATCTGCGTTCAAAAAATGTAAACCAATATTTCATTGTCGACCAAAACCATTCTGCTCTTGGTGTCATTGACGGTTGTATAAAAATGTTAAGAGACTTAAACCAACCACAAGGTGGTGAAGCAAATGAAATGTCATATGACGACAAGTATAGACACTTCTCCATGGCAAAGATGAGACAAGTTTTAAATATTTACAATAACCGTAAACAAAAAGGTTTGGGAAACCACTCCCCCGAAGAAATGAAAAACAACCCTGACTTAGAGAAAGACTATATATTTAATAATTTAGTCAAAAGAGACAAACAAGAAAGAATGCCGGGCTTCAAACTTCAGAAAGGTGACAAAGTAAAAATAGAAATACCTAAACGCGACCCATATGAAAATACTATTGACTATGACAACAATGGGAACCGACAGGTACTCACATTCGTGTTCGTAAAAATAGAAGAAAGTATACAAGAGAATATTATGAAGTTTTAGGCAAACATGGCAAAATGTACACACTGCAAGCAGAAGATAAAACTACTATTGCCAGACCTCGTTTCAAACTTGTCAAAGTTCAAGGTGGTATACTTTCAAAGACAGTTCCTAACAAATATAAGACAACTCCTGACGAATATGCTAAAGAAGTTGAAAATGACGACTAAGCAATTCTATACCATGCGTAAACTGTCATGTAAGGTGGCATGTATTCTTTACTTTGTCCCGTTGTTTGCGTATATCCTGAAACGAAATGTGTATGGTTTCCTTCTCCCTGCGTGTCATCCCAGTAACAATTTATAGCAAACTTAACGTCGTCTTTAACATCATATCCTTGACCTTTTGTCATTCCTGACAATCCCAATATCTATGCTTATGCCAACCTGCTTGAGATGTACTTAAATCTATGTAGTGACTGTGTGCAGGTAAATTTTCACCTGAAATCGTTTTACTTCCCCCTGTTTCCTTTGAAGAGTTTGCACAATACAAAAACCTGTCGACTATTTGTTCCCATGCACCAACACCAAACATTACTTGAGGACCTCTTGCTTCCATAGATGTATAAATAGAACCTACTGGGTTCATTAAATCAAACATATGAGATATTATAGGATTGTCTCTTTTGAACTTAAAATATAGTGCAACTATTTCAGGTTTTTCTGGTTTGTGTCAGAATATTTTTTATAATATAATTTATGTTTTCAGGGTAGGTAAAGTCTTGACTATAATATTTATTTCTGTCATCTGTATAATAATATACTATTCTCGTTTTTTTCTATTGCATTATATCTTTTATATCTATAATAATCTAAATATAATGTTAGCTTTTGTTCATCTACATGTGGTGTTCTGTCGTCATCTCCATAGTCATAATAATATGGTGCTGGAGCTGGGTCAGGCAATGTCATATCTGCCATTTCATAAACTCTTAAATATTTCTTTTGTTCGTCTCCATATAAGTTTAAGTAGCAGTTGTTGTCTAATGGAACTTTAACTTGTGTACCATCATTCTTTTTATAGCTTACATACATTTCATTGTTATTTTTCGGAATGAGTTTATACCGTGTACCATTTTCTAAGGACTGTACCAACTGCCATCTAAAATATTTATTTTCTTCATTGACAGAAAAGTCACCAACAATAGTTTCAATATTTTTTGTTCCTAGCAAACTTTGGTATATTTCATTGACATATGTTTTATCTGCTTTATTTTCAAGGCTAACGTTTAAGTCTGTTATTTCAGAAGATGTATGTGTATGTCCAACGTCACTTTTCCTGTTTAAGGTTTCTTGTAAGTTTGTAATATTTGCAATGGTATGTGTATGTCCAACGTCACTTTTCCTGTTTAAGGTTTCTTGTAAGTTTGTAATATTTGCAATGGTATGTGTATGTCCAACGTCACTTTTCCTGTTTAAGGTTTCTTGTAAGTTTGTAATATTTACAATGGTATGTGCATGTCCAACGTCACTTTTCCTGTTTAAGGTTTTTTGTAAGTTTGTAATATTTACAATGGTATGTGTATGTCCAACGTCACTTTTCCTGTTTAAGGTTTCTTGTAAGTTTGTAATATTTGCAATGGTATGTGTATGAGTCTTATCTGCTTTTGTCTCTAATGTTTCCTTAAGACTTGGTATTTGGTTAATATAATGTATATGAGTCTTTTTAGAATATTCGTTTTCAGCTCTTGTCACTTCACTTGACATTTTATTGTCAACATATGTTTTGTCTGCTAGTTCAGGATGAGTATGTTCTTTTGTTGCATAAGCATTGTTAGCTCTTTCTTCTTCTTTTGCTATTGCATCGTCTACATATTCTTTGTCAGCTTTGTTGTCAACATCTGCCTTCAAAAGAAGTTCATTTATAGGTTTCTCGTTTAAAGTTCCTTTTGTTGGATTTATACAGACAGTATGGTTCTTATTGTCTTGAAACAGAAACTCATCTGTCATTGGGTTTAATGTCAGTTTTAAGTTTCCATCCTTCAATGACTCAGATATCTTAGAATAGTTTGAAAAGTTTGTTGTGTTCTTATTTAGAGCTTGCATAATGAGTTGTCGGTTGTGTTGTATTTCTCTCATAGACGCTGTTTCATTTGACATTTTTATTATAGATAAAATATGCTTCCAATAGAAAAAGAAAATTCTAGAGTTGCTACAACTAAACCATTAGATGAACTTTTTACTAATGTCGGTCAAAAGTTTGAGACAGATACCGTAAAGCATGAAGGCTATCGTTTTGACTACCCATTAAGATGGTTAAGAGACCCATCTGTCACAAAAGCTATTGGCTTTCGTAGAATGAAGTTCATTTCAGAAGCCATACATGGTTTCCCATTTACGGTCGGTTTTGAAGTTCGATACTATAACAAAGAAAAACGTATGTATGAGAAATTTGAACAGGGAAAACTTTTACAAGTTAATTTGCTTATAAACTTAGAAACAACTCTTCAAGCTTTTCAAGAAAAAATAAACGATATCTATATTGAATATGCAAACCAGTTTAACATTGACGAAGGAGAATACCATCTCGATATTATTTATGACAGGAAAAATGCAACTGTTAAAATTAATAAAATAGAAGACCTTGGAGAAAACGTTTATATTTCTACAAAATATAACAACTTGCCATGGTATAGATTTATGAGGATGTTAAATCAGCCTGCAGCATATCCAGTACACCCGGACTATTATGAAGTCGAAAACCCTAATGGAACATATGAAAATATTTTCGACCCAGATACTATTATTGTTCATGCTTCATTTTCTGGTGCGCAAAACTCTTTCTTATGTCTGATGAATGACTTTTACGAAAAACCTACAAAGTTATATGAACCACCAAGTGGAAGTATTTCAGACTTTCAAGTATGGTTTACTACAGATGGAAGAAAAAGAATAATTCCATTATACCATGCGTTTTACTTAGAACTTAGTTTCATATACAACTACTATCGAACGGTAAAAATATAATTTTTTAATACGGTTGAGGTGTTGGATTTGGTTGCCAACTAGACCGTGGTGCAGGTTCAGGCTGTTGTATAACAGG
This sequence comes from Trichomonas vaginalis G3, assembly GCF_026262505.1. Classification (NCBI taxonomy): domain Eukaryota; phylum Parabasalia; order Trichomonadida; family Trichomonadidae; genus Trichomonas; species Trichomonas vaginalis. Next base: position 15,568,220 of record NC_067205.1, read on the forward strand.
AGCTTGTTCTTCTGGTTCAGGGTCTTTAGGTATAATACCAACGAACTGACCTACTCTTTTACCAATATTTTTGACTCCGTTCCAAATTCCTTTTCCTACGGTTTTTATTCCATTCCATATACCTCTTCCAACTCTTCTGAAGAAGTTTCCAATACTACTGAAGAAACCCATTTTACTATATGTAAAAATCTAATGTCCGCCTAGTCTCTTACGTTTCCTGTTGAGTTCCATAGCATTCTTTAACTGGAGCTCATACATTCTGTTTCTCCTCTGGTAGAAAACATATTCTGGGTCAACTCCTGTGTTCGCGTCATCTGCATAAAGTTGTTTATATCCCACTTCAGGGTTTGTATAAAACTCTTTCCATCTCATATTTGCATACCATGGTGGCAAACCTAACACAGCGTCATTTGACGTGGCAGTTTGCATTTGTACATCTGTTGGCACTTGACCATAGTTTGCCATTGCAGTTTGTATTCTAACTTCATTTGGAATATTCTCTGGGTTTGGTTGTCCAGGTTGCTGTGCATTCGCTAAGTTCTGTGCGTCCATTTAATATTCGATAAAAATATCTCTTACGAGTACATATACTGAACATTTGCAGGCATTGGTTCATCTTCATATTCTCTGTACTTTTCTGCCACGTCAAATAAATAAATGACACAATGGAAAAAACCTAAAACTAACAATCCGATTTCAAACCACATTTACTTACTAATAAAATTTCTTTATTGTGACACTTTCTCCAGTTTATAGGACCTCTCTCATATTCTATCTTGTCATATATAAACTCATAGTCATGTATGTCCTCTAACCATCTCATAACGGTTTCCAAACCACTTTTATCGGATGTAAAGTAAAAGCATGGATGGTTATGTATAACGTCTAAAGTTTCTAAAGAGTCTCTCAAAGTCCAGTCTACTTGGTATTGAAAATCCCATGTGTTATAGAACGGCGGGGCCACTATAAAGAAAAAACATTTTCCTTGTCTTTATTATTTTTCATACAACTCTGTCCAACGACATCTCACAAACTCTATACCCTCAATATATTTTTCTATGTTCTCTTTGAAAACATTTGTATAGTTAAGATATAAAACTTTTGACATAAGTGTTTCAATGTCATGAACTCTTATAGCACCACTATATAATAGTCTAGCAGATATACTATCCCAGTCTATATATTCTGCTTTTTTCAAAACCTCTCTCACAATATTTTTTTATCTAATGGTATACGTTCCATCTTACCTATAGGTATCTTTTCTTTTAACTCTTTCAATATATTGTTTGTGTCTGGTATATGTTTGACGGTCCATATAGTTGTCGAAGTCATTGCATATAATCTTTGAGTCTGGGAATATGTATGACATAAATGGATATATAGAAACTTCCACCGAACAAATCTACAAATGTTAGACCATTCGGGTAGTTTCTTACTCTCAATATAATATCTTTACATCTACTCTTATTTCCAAAGAACGGTAACGGTGGTTTTGTAAAATTCATTTATATATAATAATAAAAATGTTTTTACCCGAAAAGTGACAGAAAAGTGACAAAGCATGAAAACATATATAATTTGTGAAAAGCGACACATTATATAATGTTTTCGACCCAGAAGAAGGCTTCTTCCCAGAAGCAATGGAGGAAGAAGAAGAGTCCTCCGAATTCACACCAGAAGACTAACAATTTTCCGAATAAAAACTTCATTTATACTAAACATCTTCGGGGCTAGAGGGCGCAACGCGCCTGGAAGCCCCACTCACCTGACCTCTTCATGATTGATAATAAATAAAACAACAGTCCTCTTAGCATTTTGGCCAGCCAAATTTTCAGATTTATCAAACAAAATTATTGAATACTTTTCTTTGTGAATGAATTAAGAGGCCAATCAAAAAAATGTTAATCATAATTTAATGATATATGAACTTTCCATGTGATTTATAACATATATGAAATAATCCCATTTTTATACTAAATTCTAATTAAATTGAGAGGAATTTTTCCTCTATCTGAATTTTACTTGATAATTCTATTTATTATTGAATGTAAGTCTTTTCTCTTCGATAGGAATTGAAATTTATGGCATATTCAAATAAAACCGAAAAGATAGAAGATATTGCTATTTCAACTTATACTTACTAAAATATTTTGCACCCATAAAGGTACATTCACTAGGCGATAACAGTAAAATGGGATGAAAATAGGATAAATAGCATCCCTATATAGTGCCTAACAATATTTATACGGGCCAAAAAATTTGGCTAGAGATTTGGCGAGTTATAAAACTTAGAAAATTGAGAGGGATTTTTATTTTTGAATTTTTTTGGAAAGTTAAAATTGCGATTAAAAATCGATTTCCAGGAGAACTAAGCATCTCATCATATATTTAAATCGATAAAAATATTAAACAATAGTTGAATAGTATAACAACGTGAAATTATGGCTGAATCTACAGAAAAAATGAACATATTTGACATTTTTGAAAATTCATACGTTAGATGGTGACAGACTCATAAACTATACTTTAGCTAAGATTGATATATGGTTTCAACAACACATGGTTAAAATCGTAAAAATATTTTAGATTTAAAAAAGATATATATGGTAATATAATGGAACAAAGTCAACAAATAGCATGTTAAATATGTTATAATTAACTTTTTATTAGATCCAATAGAGATCGAATGGTTTCCAGCTTTATGGTTAAATATTTTCTTTTCGAGCTTCTCTTTAACTGTTGTATTAAGGTTGTAAATTTTTAATGCTAGAAACTATGGAATCTTCTTTGCTGCTGCATTTTTCTTGAGAGTTCTTGCAATTTCGAATAGATCTGCGCATTGTATGAAATGGAGGCTTTAAAATATCTTGAAAACAGAATAGGACTGCTTTTCCAAAGGAATGCTGACTTGTAAATCAGAGAGTTTCAAAATTGACAGCAAGATTATCATCATAACTTTCGATTTTGCTGCGAAAAAGGAAGACAAGTAATTAACAAATCATTTACTGTTGTTCATCAAAAGAAGAAAACTTTGATAACAACTAATGATGATAAAATCAAGCTATCTTTTAATATTTTAAATTAATAAGACATTCAAAATATTTGAATGGTTTAAAATATTTAGAGGTAGGGCAACGATAGATCAAAAAGGCTTCTCTGATAGATTTCCTTGCCTTTTGGATATGCTATAATATATAGCCTAGCATGATAGGATATGATGTCAAAAGTTAGAACATAACTTAGGATCTTGAGAAAAATGAAAAACAAAAATTACATAAAAAAAGAAAAATTTTATCTAATTTGTTTTTTTGGACCGAATAAGTAATTTTATTGAATTTCAATACGACACATAGATTTTATTATTAGTAATAAATATAATGGTTTACTATTAACAAGGAACCTAAACTAATGAAAATTTGATTTCAAATATTGTATATGATTATCATAGATTACCAAAATATATTGCTATTTATGAGGATATAATATTGATTATTAGTAAATCGTATAAATTTAATAAATATACCATGAATATTGAATGAATTTCTTGATTCATAGGGGTAAAACGCGCTTTTATATGAATTAGTCAGAGAATTTATGAGATGTAAATAACACAATAAAGGTTTATATTGAATATTTTCTAAAAATAAATCGAAATTATAAAAAACAATACATTTATTCATTGAAACTACTTGGACAAATATGAAACAAGCATTCAGGCAATACTTTTGAGACTTCAACGCATCTGATAATTTTTATATAACTTCACCTCTTATGCTTAGAGTGGAGGTATTGAGATCGTATAAGTATAGATGAGCTCACATTCAGATATGATGTGTGAACTTCTGTTTTCACTGCAATTTTGAATCAGAATAAACTCAAAACAAGAATAAAATGATATACTCACTCTCTAAATGTGTTCGAGATTTAAAGTTGTATGAATAAAACGATTCATCTTTCGAAGCCTCCCATTTAATGAGAGACTTCGAAAGATGAATGTATTCATGTAGATGAAATACTATATATGACCATGTGTGATACTAAAGATATCAAAATGTTCATTTTTAAGTGCAATAGAAGGGTTATCTCTCGTAAAATCTCAATTTAAGGAAGATTTAGAAAAGAACTCCTTTCCTAAGTAGATAGTGTGTGGTTTCTGTCTTTTGGTTGATCAGAACTATGAAATTAAGTCGGACAGAAAGAAGTTCTTTCCAAAACAGACTCCAAATGAGTTGTTCGAAAAAGAACTTCCTTCTGTATATGGATAATTGTAGTTACCGCACTGAAGTTGTGATTGTGATGATGGAGTTCTCGATAAATCTAAAATCGGATTAAGATTAATTGAAAACTCAAGTAATTCTTTGAAATCTTGTGTTGTCTGGCACTATAATAACCAAAGAATGAGAATATTATGTTGAATGATGAGTACGTGTGCTCGGCATTCGCCGAGCGAATTGAGTTTAACGTACTATGAAAAGTGACAAATTTGGGCTTTTTTTTCCTAGGGTTATGATCTCTTCCTTTCTGCTCAATACGACAGAAATGAAAGAATGAATTTGTACTCCCTAATTGATTACTACAATCTGTATCTATCTTTAACATAGAATTAGCTGCATTGTGATTTATACTCCAGAATTATTCAATTTAAGATCAACCTCGTAAATTTTAATCATATTGCACCAATACTCCTACGTTGAGATAAGAACATGATTATACATACCAAAGCCCCATATTAAAAATCAAAATTTAGCACCTCCATTATGCAACCACATTATTCGTCGCAAATAAGTATATTTACGCATATTATGATGCATATTCACACAACTCGTATACATGAAAAGTTATTAAAATCAGACAAAATTATTGCAATAAGGAAAAAAAACAACTTTATTATATATGTTAGTAATGAATTACAAATATTTCTACAAAGAATGCTCAATACTTCATATAATCTTCGAATATTTCTTTACAAGTTAATACATTTTGACTCGAACATGATAAACAAAAGCCGACACGCTGATTACTACATTTATGAAAATATAGTACGTTTCCATTCATCTGTTTACTTGTTTTTGTTGGAATAAAATCATTTTTTTTTCTTTCATGAAATAAGAATTTTGCTGCGAAAGCAATATCTCTAACAATAATTAATACATTACGTCAACTCTGGAATGAGTATTTATCAAATATGATATCAAAATCAAAAATTAGTTGTTTTTTATGAGTAAAAACGATGTAAATTGATTATTTGACTAATTATCAAATACTTTGATTTTCCAAATTTTTTTCGAAATTAATTTTTTCATGTGAAAATTCAAATTGGTTAATTTCATTTTTGAAATTTTGAATTTTTTTTGGAATTTTGAGTTGATCAATTCAGCAGAATTGATAATGCTATTGCTTTAGGGCATACCACAAGGTGATGAATAAAAGGTGAACATTAACAAATTATTTTAAATCACAAATATCATCCTCATCAACTTTAATTCGAGAAAGGGACAGACTAGCCCATTGTCACTTTTTAATTTAGCAAATGAACGCTTATGGAGTGGAGTTTTTGGGTAAATCTGATTTGCTTATAAATGAAATAAAATCAAAAGAAACCATATTGGCATTATATTATGCAAAAATAAATGATCTTACTTAGTACTTTTAAAGTTAATTTCAGAAAAAATTTGACACAATGGTATCCGGCACATACAAGTGGTGTACAACCAAAATATAAGTTGGTTTAAACATATATTGCTATATCTCATGATCTTACTTAGTACTTTTAAAGTTAATTTCAGAAAAAATTTGACACAATGGTATCCGGCACATACAAGTGGTGTACAACCAAAATATAAGTTGGTTTAAACATATATTGCTATATCTCATGATCTTACTTAGTACTTTTAAAGTTAATTTCAGAAAAAATTTGACACAATGGTATCCGGCACATACAAGTGGTGTACAACCAAAATATAAGTTGGTTTAAACATATATTGCTATATCTCATGATCTTACTTAGTACTTTTAAAGTTAATTTCAGAAAAAATTTGACACAATGGTATCCGGCACATACAAGTGGTGTACAACCAAAATATAAGTTGGTTTAAACATATATTGCTATATCTCATGATCTTACTTAGTACTTTTAAAGTTAATTTCAGAAAAAATTTGACACAATGGTATCCGGCACATACAAGTGGTGTACAACCAAAATATAAGTTGGTTTAAACATATATTGCTATATCTCATGATCTTACTTAGTACTTTTAAAGGTAATTTCAGAAAATAATGAAAATTACAAGTTTAAGGTTAATGAAAAGTGACAATGGGCGAGTTTGTCCCCCACTCCTTTAATTCTAAAAAGAACTGTACTGAATTATGAAAATGCATGATTTACATTATTAAAATCTTTGAATGAAAATAGTACAAGATAAGTTTTTATTCATTTTTAATTAGATTTAAACGAAAAACTACTCCATATTAAAATTTAAGTCGAGAAATCGTATTTTGTTCTTATTTGTTAGCATTTTGTAGACATTCTAATCTTGAATTAATTTGTTACATGATATTATTAACAAATTTAACTGAAAAAATATGTTAATATGGAATAAACCATGATTATATAAGCTATCAATGCTATATATACATATGTAAAAGATTCATATTAACTCAATTAACAAAAATGATAGATTTTCATAAAGGTTCAATCTAGGTTCGTCCGAAAATTTTGATTTTTATATAGAAGACATAGTTTCATATACATAATTAAATTTTCAAACAAATTTGATCATACCATTTATTAAGCAGGATAGTATATTAATTACTATCAGTATAAAAATATAAAAATGATTATATTTAATTATTGCATAATTTAGTCAAAGAGTTATAAGCCTCAAGTGATTGTTATCACCTTCAATGCACGTATACTTTATTGATTCATAGATATTTAATCTATGTTTGACATGTTGTTGTCGTCATTCGTTTTGTTCCCATTCTTCCTAAGTTAGAATTAGAGAATACACCATCCACATCATCTAATTTGGTCCTCAGCGATAGATTGGTTCATTTTGGAGGAGTCCCATCAGACAGTTTTCGAGCACCAAATATCAAATTTTAATGTATACAAATCTTTAGTGATTTATCTCTTTTATGATGAGTAAAAGGTTTCTGCTCATCAACATTTGATTTCCGACATATATGATTTCTAATTGCAATTATTTACTTTCTTTTTATAATCTAACTCTGTGACTCATACCATAAATTAATTATTGGAAAGTGTCAATATGTTTGGCACAACGCATGGCGGAAGATACCAAACCATGCAGGGAATATGATACGTTTAAGATCTCCGAACTTTTTTTCCAAAAATTTTCTATCGTTGCCCTACCTCTAAATATTTTCTTTTAATTTCTATAAGATATTATCATGATTATATAATAAAATTTAAATTTTTATTCTTGTCGGTCAAACTTTTGCAATCACATTCTGATTGCAACAAATTGTCTCATTCTGAGAGACATGCAGTGGCAATGTCTCCCGGAATGACACATTGTGACCGACAGGAGTGCATATTACACTCTTGTCGGTCAAACTTTTGCAACCACATTCTGATTGCAACAAATTGTCTCATTCTGAGAGACATGCAGTGGCAATGTCTCCCGGAATGACACATTGTGACCGACAGGAGTGCATATTACATTCTTGTCGGTCAAACTTTTGCAATCACATTCTGATTGCAACAAATTGTCTCATTCTGAGAGACATGCAGTGGCAATGTCTCCCGGAATGACACATTGTGACCGACAGGAGTGCATATTACACTCTTGTCGGTCAAAATACCACTATCTGAACCCAATTCCGGACCAGTACCCCATTTTGCGATTAATCCAATGGGAATCACTTCCAACATTAGAACTTTATAGGTGGATCCCACTAATTTATTAAATTGTTCGATCTATTCTTGCATACTACTTTCAAATTAAGAAAGTTCTTGTCTAATGCATGAATATTTTCATACGCATTGCATCAATGATCTAACAATTTAAAGCTCGCTAACAACCTAAAGCAAAAAACAAAATGATCTGCTAACTATGCAGGCAGCTCAAGTGCACCAAGGGGAGGCGTTTTTCTGAATTGGGCGATCTTCGTGAGATCTCAGGAGGCGAAGATTCGGAACCCAACCGGCTTCAAGCTGTAACATCTTGCTAGCAGGCCATACATTTTTAAACCGCCTCTAACCGTTCATCTCGACCACATTATCGGCATTCATATATATATTTGAATATTAAGACAAATAAAACCATTTGTTTGATCGAAATTGAGTAATTTATTATTAAGGGTGCACCCGCATGTACGTTTATTTGAGAGGAGGAGGATTACCCTCTCAATTTTGAAAGCTTCGTTAACTTAATATCTCGATGAATATTGGATTAAAATTGAATTTGCCCATACCAATATATCTGATACAGTATCCTTAAGTTTTACTAAAAAGAATTTTTTAAAATCCCTGCAGATTCGGGGATTTTTAAATTTTTTGATTTTTTTCGAAAATTTTTCGGAAAAAAAATATTTTCAGAAGAGCCTTAACGGCTAAGTTTTATGTTTAATGTTGAGTATCAAAAAGAATGGGCATCTGATATAGCCATCATATATCCCAGAAGCAAATAAAAATTCCGACTTTTTAAGCATAAAAAATGAAATTTTATTTTTTGCAAAAAACAGGCCACCTGGATGTACGTTTATTTGAGAGGAGGAGGATTAAATTTTTGAAAGCACTAAAATTTGTAAATATACTAGTTATATAATAATATGCATTATTTTAAAAAATAAAAATTAAAGCACGTTAAAATTTTTTTTGATGAATTTTTACAAAAGCTACTCAGGATAATGCAAGATATGAGTAGTTAAACATAAATTTCAAATCAGATTTTACTTATAATAAATATTTTAAATTTCCGAAAATTAAGTTCAGATCGACTCTATACGCGTAGTAAATACTAAATAAGGTGCCAAAAACCTATTAAACAGTATCAAAACTATCAAGATTGTAATGTTTTTGAAGAAAAATTTATAGAATTATGGACTTCAAACAGATATTATGTAAATAAAAATAATATAATGAATTTATTTATTCGTATAATAGCAGTAATAAATCGATTATTCACTTCTACTTCTGAGATTTGAATTTAATTTCGACAGAAAAAGAGATTCAAGAGGAAAATACTAGGGGATACAAACAGCCACCATGACAGGATTATTATGGAGCCAAGTTGTATTTTTTGATATTTTTAGAGTTTTCCTACCTATTTAGGTACCAAGTTATTGCTTAAAAATTAAGGTTCTAAATTCTGAAGTTTACATGATCCTCCCGGGCGCACCCTTAAAATAAAAAAAATTAAGAAAAAAGTTTGTCATTTTCTTTGATATTTATATATCTGAAATCTACCTTATAAATATATCATTAATTTTATCCCATTTTAATATTATGGGTATCAAATGCGAAAATCAAAAAAAATACTGTCCTGATTCGAACTCAATCCATTTAATCTTGGCATACAGACCATCCCATTATGCCAAAAATATTATTGTTTGTTTTCTTAATAATAATATAAGATCGCTTATTTTTTATTTTGCTTCTATTAAAATTTAGCATTTTATATCACCAATCATTAATCTTCTTAAGTAAGATTTATATTTTCACTTTATAATTTGTTCTAATCGAATATTTTTTTAATTCAAAAATTTTAACCCTATTTTTTGATAATAAATGTACCACCACATTTTCTACCTCTATTTGATAAATGTCAAACATATTTTTACTTAATTTCCTTTAATTTTTTTTATATTTTTTTTATTCAGTCTCAATTTCATATTACTTTATATATTCCGGATATAAATTCCATAACTATATCATTGCATTTAAAAATATGGCTCAAATATGATTCTTTATAGGATTTTTTTGTAATACGCCAAAAAATCACGACTTCTAGCCTTCTCATTATGTGAATTATTCCTATAAACCGTCTTAGCCCCTGAATATATAGTTGCAAATTAGATAAACAATATAGCGCCAAATAAATTATTTATGATTATCGACAACACACAGCCATTCTGTTCTAACCATTAGGCAAAATACCCCGACAAGCCAAAAAAAGCACAACTCATGATCGTGCCAGACATCAATAATCTTTTGACGTGATTTGTGCCAAACTCTCAAGAAAATCAATTGTTGGCATTTATTCCTAATATGTTATTATAATGCATCATAGAGAACAAAAAATAATACCACATCAAAATAAAATAAGGCTGATTTCATCTCAAACTTTTAATTTTAACAAAGATACATATTGAAATATCATCACCACATATGGTAGAATATTGCCATATAATTGACACTTGACTTTTACACAAGCTCAAAATCAGCATCCCCATAGGATATTAGGTTTTCGAGAAAACAACACGGGATAAAAGTACACACATATATCTATCTAATTTCATAAAATCAAGTTGCTATATTTATCTGGAATGGTAAGATCCAACAAACAAGTGTGATTTGGTGTCACTTTTTTGTCCAATAACAAAAATTTAAGGATATCATTTACAATCCTGACAATATCTTAATTGTAATGGAGTACTTAAGTGGCGGTGACATACAGACAGTTCTTGAAAAAGATCATCACCTTTTACCAGCTGAACAGATACGCATTTCTAGCGAAATCTTAAGTGCTCTATCTTATTTACATAGAAGAGGTATTAGCCATAGAGACATCAAACCTGCTAATATCATGTTTGATAAAGATCTTCATCCAAAACTCATAGATTTTGGCCTTTGCCGCGAACTGTCAGGACATCTCTCAACCATATGCGACACCTATACACTTATGGCACCTGAAATAATAAAAACAAGTGATTATGATGGAACTAAAGCTGATATTTGGTCATTCGGGGTTTCTCTTCATATCTTGGCAACCGGGACATATCCTTTTCAGTATCACTCAGATTCTCAATATATTAAGGCAGTAAAAACGAATCAATTGTGCATCAATATTAAAGCACAAGGTCTTATTGGAATTGTTATTCGAGAATGCCTTAAACTTGATCCTTGCACTAGAAAGAACGCAGATGAATTGCTTGATTTAATTAAGGCTCAAAATAATCATGTCCAAGCTAGTTCTCTTTTGAATATAGCCAACGGAAAACGCAGAAATACGTTCCATAATATTTCAATTTCAAAGAACTTAAGCATAGGTTCGTTACCTTTCCGCTCAAGATTAGGTTCTAATCGTTCATTTTTTTAATACTTCTATCAAATTGTAATAAAAAAAATTATATAACTTTTGAATTTTTTCGCCGATTATTGAATTTGACAATTTCTTGTAAACCAAATATGCATACATATATTGTTGAAACTTGAGTTGGTGTCAAAGATAAGTTTCCAGGGGATAATTTGAATATTTTATTCGAAGAAAATTAGATTCCAATTATGGGTGCTATCAAACGAAATATTTTAACATCTCTTGAATCTTACTCTTGCGCCTAATCATTCTCCAATTTTTTTTTGAGATAAACATGAATAAAAATAAAATAAAAAAGTGGGTGAACCGTGAATCGAACACGGATCTATTGAGCCACAATCAACAATACTAACCATTATACCATTCACCCCTGACATTTTTCATCAAATTTAATAGTATAATAAAAATTTTCGAAACTTTTCTAAAATATTTTCATGCAAAATCATTGATTCCTTCACAATTTTAGTGATAATTTGCAATTTTTTATTACTTTAAGCTTCAAAAAACGATTATAATTAACAGTACTTCATAAAGTTTAATTTTTATTGTTCTTTAATAAATTCAACAACATCTTTCTCGATTGAGGATGGATTTGTAGTTGGAGCATAGCGCTTTATCTTCTTGCCATCGCGGCTAATTAAGAACTTTGTGAAATTCCATTTGATTGCAGAGCCTAAGAAACCACTCTCTTTTTCCTTGAGGAATTTGTAAATGTCAGCAGCATATTCACCATTGACATTGATCTTCTTCATAATTGGGAAGGTGACTCCGTAATTCAATGAGCAGAATGAGGCAATTTCTTCATCTGTGCCTGGCTCTTGGGATAAAAATTGATTGCATGGGAATGCAATGATTTCGAAGCCTTCATCTTTATGCTTTTGGTAAAGGGCTTCGAGGTCTTTGTATTGAGGAGTGAATCCACACTTACTGGCAGTGTTAACAATCATGATAACCTTTCCCTTAAGTGTATCGAAGTGGAAATCGTTGCCTTTGTTATCTTTAACGACGAATTCGTAGATAGACATCTAAAAAATGAAATGACTCAAACTATTCACTTTTTTGTAAAAAATCGCCGATCGCACTAAAGGTACATTCACTAGGCGATAACAGTAAAATGGGATGAAAATAGGATAAATAGCATCCCTATATAGTGCCTAACAATATTTATACGGGCCAAAAAAATTTGGCTAGAGATTTGGCGAGTTATAAAACTTAGAAAATTGAGAGGGATTTTTATTTTTGAATTTTTTTGGAAAGTTAAAATTGCGATTAAGGGTGCACACGAGAGGATCATGTAAACTTCAGAATTTAGAACCTTATTTTAGGCATTATTTTGGCTACCTATTTAGGCTCGAAAAGCAAAAAATATCAAAAAATACAACTTGACTCCATTATGACCCTTTCATGGAGGTAGTTTTTATCCGCTAGTATTTTCCCTTTGAATCTCTTTACAATTCGAAATCAAATTCAAATCTCAGTAGAAGAAAGGAAGAATCGACTTACTACGGTTGTAATACGAATAAATACATATATTTAATTATTTTTATTTACATAATAATTGTTTGAAGCTCATATTCCATCAAATTTTTAAATAAAAACATTAAAATGTTGAAAATGTTCATATATTTTAATAGGGTTTTGGCACTTTATTGAGGAATTACTACATACATAGTCGAACTGAACTTGATATTTTGAAATTTAAATTATTTATCAAAATTAAAATTTAACTTGAAATTTATAATTATTTAGTCATATTTTGCATAATTCTAAGTAGATTTTGTAAAAAATCAAGAAAGAAAAATTTTAACGTGCTTTATTTTTTCTTTTTTATAATAATACATATTATTATATAATTAACATATTCATAATGTTTCACCCTTTCAAAAATATAATCCTCCTCCTCTCAAATAAACGTACATACGGGTGGCCTCTTTTTTCAAAAAATTAAAATTTGAAATTTTGGGCTCAAATATTAGAGATTTTTTCAACCTTCAACGATATATGTTGTCTATATCAGACCTCCTTTTTTTTGATACTTAACATTGTTCCTAAATCTTAGCCGTTACGGCTGTTCTGAAAATATTTTTTTTTCGAAAAAATTCGAAAAAAATTCTTAAAATTCAAAAATCCCTTAATTCCTGAGGATTTTGGAAAAAAGTTTTTACATGAACATGTGTATATTATATGAAGTATATTGATAAGGTAAAAATCAAATTTTATTGCATATTCATCGAGAAAATAAACTAACGAATCCCTCAAAATTGAGAGGGTAATCCTCCTCCTCTCAAATAAACGTACATACGGGGGCACCCTTAAAAATCGATTTCCAGGAGAATAATTGCAAAGAAAGATAGCCGAATTTACTGGGTAGTTCTTGTGATGCAAAATAATTGCAAATTAACACCTAGTTTTAACAGCATCAATCTCTTTTTGCTCTCATAGAAGAAGGATATGATGGGTTGTGTGACTTTTTTTGTAAACGTAAGAATTCATACAATATTGAACGATTTTGTATCATTATTTTAACATATTAATTTTAAAATAATTTATTTTTTTATTCTTACATAAATGACCCAACAAGTAAAACCAGATAAAATAGATTATCGAATTTTAGAGGATGGTGTTCCTGTTTATATTCAAAGATTTAAAGGGAAGCAATATTATAGAATTGTTAATCCTGAATACATAAAACATTTATTTAAAAAGGAAGACTGTGAATTATTAAACGTTAATGAATATGAAACCAATAAATCAAAATTGAAATATAAATATATTGGAAGTGATGAAAGATGCAAAGATAAAGATAAAGTTTATACAGTTTCATATTATGAATGGAAAACCAATAAGATAAGAAAACATTTAGGAGATTATGGTAAAAGTTCTGAATTCTTTAAATCTAGTATATACGAGAGAGTAAAAGAAATTAGAAATAATTATTTTCATGAATAAAAAAAATAAACTTTAAACATTCATGTCTCAGAATCAACATTGAACTTTAAGAAACTAATGATTATTTGAATTTATGAAATCAATTATTTGATTCATTCTTTCTTCAATCTCTTCTATTCTTTTTGTTAAATCATCTATTTTCATTAATGAGGTGATTCTTGATTGAGGAATAGATTTCAAACTAACCACTCCTTTTATTTTTGAAATTTTGAATCCATCAACTTTAAACATTTTATTCAATTTACATGTTGTCAATTCTTCAAATAATTTTTTATTGTTAGCATAATAGTCATTAAATTCTTCAACAGATGAAAAATTTTTTATTTCAGTAATTGGTTTAACAACGTTTATTTTTTGTTGAACATTTTCACTTTCATTTATTTCTTCCTCCTCTGTTTCATTTATTTTTAAAATTGGTTTCATTTATCATTAAATAAAAATTAGAATATAAGTGATGAAATATATTTTTTAATTAATATTAAATCAGAAATGGCTGCAGGATTCTTTAAAAAATTATGGGATGGAATTAAGAAAGCTGCAGGTTGGGTTCATAAAAATATTATTAAACCCGTTGCAAACTTTTTGGCACCAGTAGCGAAAACGGCAGGAACTATCATAGGTGGAGTATTAGGTACTAAAGCAGGTAATCCGGCAATGGGAGCACAAGCAGGTAATGCAGTTGGTGGAATTGCTGAAGGAATACTTAATAAAATAGGAGGTAGATAGTGGAAAAATAAATAAATATTATTTTTATCTTAGTATCGGTTGAAGTCTTTGATAAACTTTTTCTCCTTTATTTAATATTTCTCTTATTGGGGCGGCTTTTGGCGTTATTGATTCAGCAACGTCACTAATTGCTTCTTTATTCTTAAATATCCAATTTGCTCCCTTCTTCAATGTTTCCCAAACTTTATGCGCTCCTCTTTTTACTTTATCCACAGTTTCTTAAATATACCTGCAGCCATAGTTGATTATTTCATTAAAATTAAAAAAATTCATTTTCATCTTTTAATTTTGATTTTTTATTTATTAATAAATGACGACTAACTATTTGGTGCCAAACACCAAACCGATTAATGGAAATGTATTTCATTCATTCGAAAAGATAAATGAAATATTCGCAAAGAATGATGGTAGAAGATATTATAGAGAACCTGAAAGTTCATGCTATGACTCTGATGCTCCATATTTTGATGATAAACAAACTCATTTAAGAATTACAAATCCGGCTCATGATGTGAACCAATTAGGTGACACATATATTAAACGCAAAGTTAAAGTAACTCTAGTTTCAAATAAAGCTTTCACATGCGATGCCGCTTTTAAATGCATGCGTTTATTCGTTGGTTACAAATCATCAAATCAAAGCTTTAAACAATTAGAAGTAGAAACCGAAAGAGGTGATGCCGGTTATCTTCAATGGATTGCGCCCGTGAATCTTTCGCATTTGCAACATATAAACCAAAATCAGAAAGGAAAGTTAAAAATTTGTTCATTCGTTATATAATAATGTTCAAAAATATGATAACTCAGTATGTGGTAAATATATTGACTCTTCAGAAGTTTTCAAGAAAGCAAATGAAGAAGTTGATATCACTTTTGATATGATTATTCCGGTAAATGATTTGTTAGCATTTCAGGCGTTCGATGATTATCCTAAATCATTTGGTGATATCATTCTTAAATATTATGTTTTCAGGGATACTTTAGTATTTTGTCAGGTTGACCCGTTAAGAGTTGCTGATTTACAAAATTACGTTTATGAAAAGATAACTGATGAAAATTATGAAAAGATTATGAATCATGTTTATAAATATGATCGCAAATTCCAACAAATCGGACTTCCTGCCAAATTAATTACAAGCTTAGCCGCCACACATCTGCTGACGCAACAGTTGATGACGTTATTATTTCATGCACAAAGATGGAAGTTTTAGAGGATAAATGCATTACACCAGGATACGGTTTAATTGAAGAATCAATTAAAGCAATACCACGTTTATTCAGTAAGGAAGATCCATTCATGATTCCAGCTCAACATATTGACGTTCGTTCACTAAATGGAGGTTGCATCACTCCTGAAGGTATTAGCTCAGATTTCTCATACGCTCTTCATAATGTTACAGATGTTGTGTTAACATTTCCGAAGAATGCAATGCAAAGAACAGTTTTAGAAAATCCAATGCTTCGAGGTCTTCAGGTCACTATAGATTCCAGAAACTTCCCCGATCAAGCGATGACCACAGTGGGTGACATATTCTTTACACGTATGCTTCAAGCTTCTGATTTAGATGGAGTGAATGAATGCACGAAGAATACGAGGACTCATTAACTAGACCACTGAATGATGATGATGGCAAGCCATTAGCTAGAACATGGAAAGACCAAACTTCATTCTTATGCACTATTCCAGTTCAACGTGATGGAGCGGGTATATTCTTTGATGGATTAGAAACTTTCAACTCACAAGTTACAGTACAAGTGAAAGCTTATCCAATCATTCAGGGTGAAAATGACACTTACTGTTCAAAGGTGACAAATCCTCCTCAGGTTTGGTTTACTAGGACTACATATTGGACATGGACACCGGATGAAGGTTTGAAATATCATCCAACAGGTACACCACCACAGTATAGAAGTTCATATGATGAAATATTGATGAATAGAAATGTTTAAAATTATAAATTTATTTTTGATTAAATGGATTTAAATTCATACACTCCTTATGAAGAATTAGCAGGAGTATATAATACATACATAGATGATATGATTAATGAAGCATTGAGTGATAATAGAAATGCTCTATCTAAGGAAAAATTAATGAAAATTCCATATTCTGAATGTTACTTAAATTCAATCACTGCAGCAATTGGTAAACAAAATAAAGGTAAAACATTAACGATATTAAAACAAATTATCATTATTGCTAACACTTCCCCCTATTCACATGTGTTAATTTATATCAACCGTTCAGGTTCACCTTCAGATGATACATTTGAATCTTTAAAGCATTTAATCAAAATTCCAATTATTTATTTATCACAAGAAGAAGCAGAAGATTATTTAAAAAACTTTTTAATGTATAAAGAATTATATAATACAATCAAGAAGCAAGGATTAGAGGATAAAATTATTGATAAACAACGGGATGAATTATTTGAAACACTTTCTATTTCAAATTTTGATAAAGAATTTTTGCATTCACTAATTTTTCTAGATGATGCCGTGAAATCAAAACTAATAACTAATGAGAAATCATATTTTAATCAATTATTAACTCAATGTCGACATATTCAATGTTCATTCTTTATGGCTGTTCAATACTTTAAAGCATTAAGCACAAACATTAAATCAAACCTGTCCACCCTTTTCATTTTCAGTGGTTTTAGTCGTCAACAGTTGAACGTTATGCTTTATCAAGTGAATTTACCAATGAGCATTAATGAACTTTACACACAATATCAACAATTAGGAGAACATGGAAAAATAATAGTTGATTTAAATAAAGGTTCCATTAAATTCGAATAACTTTTTTATAATTAATTTTTATTTTTTATTTATAATTAAACATGACAGAAATTGCAAATCTTCTACAGGTTCCATTAAAACAAGGAACAAACAAAAAGGGTGCATATAATAGAACTATGAAAGTTCCTGATGGAATGAAAGAATTAGTTCATATTGTTGCTGGTCTTCAAAAAGATGTTAAACAAATGAGAAACGTTTTAACATTACCAGAAGCTCAAGCATATGCCAAACGTCAAGGTCCAAATTGGGAAGCACATGAAGCAGACATTACAGGACCAAATGGAAAGCCTGATGGAATAAATGAAGTCTTTGTTACTGATGGTCAAGGAAATATTAAAGTCATAAATGGGTATAAATTAACAATGACGGATTATCCTAAACGTAAAGCATATAATGAACGTTTATCCTATGAAATTTGTGAAAATGGAAAAGCTGTTAAACAACATATCGGAGACAGTAAAGATGGACCAATTCTTATACCGTATAATCCATATTCTTATTTCAATGAAGAATTAAACGCTATTGAAGAAGGCCAAACGGATTACCTCAATATGTTAATCAGTTTGATGGTCAATATGCAAATTTGAGACCTGAAATTCCAGCTAAGAAATTCTTTAAAGTTGCTTTTATTCGATCCAGTGTTCAATGAACAGAAAGAAGCAATGAAAGCAGAATTTAAACCAATTCAAGTGGCAAGAATTTCTTCATCTTCACTTTCAGAAGCGTTCAAGGAATTGATAAAGAACCACTTTATTCTCAACAAGGTTATAACTTTGATTTAATTAAAGAAAGTGATAGACGTAAATTAGAAAATCAGATGGTTTAAGAATGCATGTAATGAAATGATTAAAGATATTGTAAATGATAAATAAGACTGGAAGAAACTCAATCATTATCAATAACATAATTGGTGCAGTTACAAAGAAAGTTATAAGCAAACAAGGATGAACCTTGGGATATTACCGTAACAACAAATAAAACTTTAAATATATTTTTCTTTTTTTTATTCAATTATAAATGAGAAGACGTTTCACTAGTCAAAAGAACACTAACGCAAAAGCAGAGATTACGGTTGGTTATAACGTAAATGATGATAAATCACGAATTATTCAAAATGTTAAAGTTAATGTTAGTCCTGAATTAACAAGGTCAGCAACTCAACCAAATTTATTAACTCGTGACTTACCAAAGAAAGAGGAGGAGCAAAATAAAGAAGATGGAGACCCAATCATTTTATCTGAACCCGGTAAAGAACCTGTTGAAATTCCCACATATCCAACATACCCCCACCTCTTTCATCAAACATCGAGAACCAGAATCTACGATTCCAGTCGCAATGCGCCATATAAAGTAGACATTAATTCTGAATTAATGAAAATTTACCGTGATATAATAACTGATAATTATGATTCAATAATAAATTTAATTGATCAATCTGGTTTAATTATTTTACCTTATGAATCATTAATTCACATTATCGCCATTCTTTGTGATGTTCAAGATTCAGACGTTAAGATTCAATTTTTCATAGATGATGAGGTTTCATGCTGCGGAACAGTTGCAAAATAAATCCTATAAAGGATATTAGCACAATTAAGATATCAAAGAATGGAACAACAACTGAACTACATTTAACTTATAATAACATATACAATAAAATAGTTGATGAATATAAAATATCACTTGAAAAATTCTTTGTTAAGGCTATTTAATATTCAAGCATTAACATTATCGAATAATAATCCTTTGAATCATAATCAATAATAATTGACCTTTCACCAGTTTCTATCGTTTGTTTTATTTCTTTTTGTTCCCCACTATCCGGATCGGTCATTGTAATTGTTTTTGTTATAGTATCAGCTTTATCTTTAACTTCAATCTTTTTTCCATCAGGATATTTAAACCAAAATTCCAAAAATTCGATATTGTCAATCTGCTCATATTTTAATCTATCAATTACATTTTTAATACCATCTGAAAATCTTATGAAATGGTCATTATATGGGTTTGATTGAACTAAATTTGAATGAAGTGAAATATAACCTGTTGATGAATATGACATTGACTCGTATTTTCTGAAAACACTAAAATTTATAACATGAATGAATTTCTTATTCGTTGAATTTTGAATTCTTGAGGTAATCTTATTCTAGTTTTATTTATCACTGGAAAATAACGCTTTACCATATTTTTAATCGTAATAAAAATGTCAATTATCAATATTATTTCGAATAATAGTTGTGAATTAAATTTAACAGTTAGCGGAATTTATAATGTTACTCTCGTTTCTGTGAGTGGTAAATTTAATCCCATTCTTTTAGACCCTTCAGATTATATATCATTTATTAAAGATGACCATGAAAAAACGTATGATATGTATATAAATAATGTGATAGCGAAATGGGATATTAACATGATTTTAAGTTATTTAAATGAATCATTTATCGTATGGTATGAAGAAAATTTTAAATCAAAACCCGATAAACTTTTTGAACTTGATGAAATAAATAACCTTATTAAATTCCCGCTGAAAATTAAATTTTGTACTCCTCATCTTCGTTCATTGTTGGGGATATTAAATTTGAAAAAGATGTTGGGGATGTTTTGTATTCTGACACTGGTTCCAATTTCATTTTAATCAAATGTGATAAAGTTAATACCCCAATGAGATTTTCACATCAAACATTAGACCCTAACTCTTACCCATCAATACAAAACATTTTATCCATCAACTTAAACACATTTTCTTTATCATATCCGTTTCAATTATCCGGGAATTCATTTATTCTTCATTCAAAAGATTTATCAAATATTAAATTTAGAATAACTGACCTATTTGATTGTGATTTAGAATTCATGAATGAAATATTATGGCAATTTCAAATAGAAAAAATAGCTGATGAGATAACAGATTAAATATTTATTTTTAAATCATAATAAATGATTAAACAACAGCAACCACAACAACTTAAGGCACAAAGCACCCAGGTCCCTCAGACCATTACATACGCCATATATGCATATAATTCAAAGACGGCAGAACAAACGCAAAGGTTGAAATATGGAGATTTGGAGATAGTATTGAAAAATGAACATTTCGAATTCGTTTGCAAAGGTGGTGCAGTGATATCAAATATAAAAGAAATTTTATTTATGAATTCAAAAATTAAAGGAATAACGGATGATATAACATCAATTCCACCAGAAGAACAAAGATATTACACATTAAATGCATTTCCTAAAGTTTTGAAGATTGGAAGATTTAATTTAAAT
Organism: Trichomonas vaginalis G3; assembly: GCF_026262505.1. Lineage (NCBI taxonomy): Eukaryota > Parabasalia > Trichomonadida > Trichomonadidae > Trichomonas > Trichomonas vaginalis. Next base: position 15,589,252 of record NC_067205.1, read on the forward strand.
GAGGAATTCATAAAAGGTTTCCTAAATGACATAATGAAGAAAGCAGCTAAGGAATATGTGGATGAAAAAGATAAAGAAATTAAAGAAAGGGTTGAATGGTATCATGAATGGACATTTGAGACTTTTAAAGTTAAAGCTGATACAGAATGGGTTTCGGGATGTTTAGACCTTAAAGCAGATAAAACTTATGTTAACGATGAGTTAGAGAAGAAGGTGGATAAAACATATGTTAACGAAATATACCAAAGTTTGATAGGAACAACGAAAAATATTGAAACTATTGTTGGTGACTTTTCTGTCAATGAAGAAAATAAATATTTTAGATGGCAGTTTGTACAGTCCTTAAAAAATGGTACACGGTGTAAACTCATTCCGAAAAATAACAATGAAATGTATGTAAGTTATAAAAAGAATGATGGCACACAAGTTAAAGTTCCATTAGACAACAACTGCTACTTAAACTTATATGGAGACGAACAAAAGAAATATTTAAGAGTTTATGAAATGGCAGATATGACATTGCCTGACCCAGCTCCAGCACCATATTATTATGACTATGGAGATGATGTCAGAACACCACATGTAGATGAACAAAAGTTAACATTATATTTAGATTATTATAGATATAAAAGATATAATGCAATAGAAAAAACGAGAATAGTATATTATTATACAGATGACAGAAATAAATATTATAGTCAAGATTTTACCTACCCTGAAAACATAAGATTATATTATAAAAAATATTCTGACACAAACCAGAAGAAACCTGAAATAGTTGCACTATATTTTAAGTTCAAAATAGACAATCCTATATTATCTCATATGTTTGATTTAATGAACCCAGTAGGTTCTATTTATACATCTATGGATGCAAGAGGTCCTCAAGTAATGTTTGGTGTTGGTGCATGGGAACAAATAGTCGACAGGTTTTTGTATTGTGCAAACTCTTCAAAGGAAACAGGGGGAAGTAAAACGATTTCAGGTGAAAATTTACCTGCACACAGTCACTACATAGATTTAAGTACATCTCAAGCAGGTTGGCATAAGCATAGATATTGGGATTGGTCAGGAATGACAAAAGGTAAAGGATATGATGTTAAAGACGACGTTAAGTTTGCCATAAATTGTTACTGGAGTGACACTCAGGGAGAAGGAAACCATACACATCACGTTTCAGGATATACACAAACAACGGGACAAAGTAAAGAATACATGCCACCTTACATGACAGTTTACGCATGGTATAGAGTTCAATGAACGCTCAATGTTTGTGAAATAAACTTTAGAACGGACTGAAAGTCCTGAGCTCCAAAAGAGCGAACGGCATAATTTAAATTTTTATTTTAGTATAAATGACAAAATTAATTAAGCCAACTATTTCTAAATTAATGATACCAATGAAATCATTTCATGGAGTACTTATCCCAGGTTCTTCACAATTAGCCGGGGCAGGTGTTGTGACTCAAGGTGGAACATTAGTGAATCCATTCAAATTATTAACTAAAGATGAACTTAATAAAATGATGATAAAATAACTAATAACAAAATTTTATTTCACTACTATCATAAAAAACAGGCGAGATCTCACCTCTTCACCTCAACTTTATTTATTTTTATTTTTTTATTTTGTATGTAAGAACAGAAATGTCAGTCGAAGCACAGACGTTCACGAACAAATCTAATGGTGAAACATTCACAAAAGGCACTTATAATGGTATTGAAGTCTTACGTAGAGACAAGGATGGTTACATTAATGCAACAAAGATGACAAGAGAAGTGGGAAGGTTAAACCATTTAAACAGATTTCTCAATAGTACTAAAATGCAGGAAATTATTGAGTTTTGGATGAATGAATACGGTCGAGCCAAAAGTGGCTCAACCTCAAAACAAGCATTTTATGAGCTTACTAAGAGTGTTATAAATGAATTCAAAGGTATTTACATACATCCTGACCTCGTTCATTTTGTTGCTGAATGGTGCTCTGTAAAGTATGCATTTTATGTCAAAGATATTATGGACTCCATAGACAAGAAAGTTCATGAGAAATTAGATGAAGAAGAACTCGAAGATACAGTAGAGAATACTAAACATTTGTTTGAAGAAGAAGTTAGAAAAATGTGTGAAAAACAATTAGAACACGAACGTGAGATATGTTATGGTTGTAGAGATTCTCCATACGAACTAGACCAATGGGAACAAGAAGATTTAAAGAGAGAATTTAGAGAATATGAACTCGCTAAGATAGCATTAGAAACTGCAGAAAAGAAGTTAAAAGTTTGGGGTCGTTTTGTACAAAAATATTGTGAGTAAATGAACCATTTATTTTTATCATAAACGACCAAAAATATATGTTTACGTTAATGTTTTTAGGTTATTCAACATCTCTGAAAAAATGAGACAACATGACATTTTGACAACAACATAGGAGGAAGGCATTTATGAATTATTTTGAAGAACTGAAGGTGTCACCACGTCACCATGTCACCAGGTTAATTAACTTCTCTGAAAAAATGAGACAACATGACATTTTGACAACATCACAGGAGGAAGGCAGTTATGAATTATTTTTGAAGAACTGAAGGTGTCACCACGTCACCATGTCACCAGGTTAATTAACTTCTCTGAAAAAATGAGACAACATGACATTTTGACAACATCACAGGAGGAAGGCAAAAATAAATTCCAATCATACTTTATACTGCCTCATTTACAGGTATTTCATCGTCAGTAAATGAATCCTCATTATCGTTTGGTTCAACCTGTTTATATAATCCTTTCATTTCTTCTTTCAAAACATAACACCATGTTTGTTTACCATCTATTCTTCTCTGTTTCCTATCACATTTATCCTTAATGCTCATTTGGAAATTCTTGTCTTTCATGTCTGATGGTTTGCAGAATAGAGCATTTTTACATGTCATACCTGCACTCAATTCATCATAATGTGTATTTATCCATTCATCTAAAGGATTTGTTGATAATTCAATTAAATCTTGTTTGGCTTCAGTCATCGGTATGATTCGTACATTAAATGATGAAAGGTCGTAATTGATAAAATATGTTAAAAGGTTATCATAAAATTCCTTTGTGCATGAATCCATCAAATTCTTGAAGTAATCAAATTGACCCTTGAATTTACCATTAACCCTTAAAACTACGTATCTTCTGTCTCCAACTTCAATTTTGACAGGGTAGACGTTATTAGTTACGAAAATGAAATTGGCAACATTCTGTGCTGTTCTTCTGGGTTGATTCTTTTCATTAATTCTAATCTCATTATCCGTTATAATTGATTTCAAAGCGTTGAAGTTTGCGAGTCTATCTTCACCTACATTCTTGAGTTCATTAAGTACAAGAAACATTTTATTCTCAACTACTGAATTGAAATTACCCGTTAGCTCACTTATTTCAGTAATGTTTTTACATGAATAACCGGCGAGAAGTTCAGAAATAATGTCTGTAAATCTGTTTTTACCTGTTCCCTGAAGTCCTTTCAAAATAATTGCTGTTTCATTCTTGATACCAGGATGTTGAATCATTGATGCAATCCAGCCGAGAAGGTATTTATACACTTCATCGTTATTATCACAAATGGCTTCTTTAATGAAATTCATAAACATCTCAATTTTTGAGTAATCAGGCTTTTCAAGAATGTTGTATTTATAACCCTGAAACGTTGAGAAAACATCTGGGGAATCAGATTTAAAGCAAACACCCTTAACGGTTAATGAGGATAATTGATTTAATAGTACGTCCCATGCTGTTATGGTTTTACCTTCTTCTTTAAATAATTTAATCATTTTGAGTGACTCTTTCATGTTTGATTGAAGAACGAATGATATTTGATTCATTTTGTCGTGGATATTATAGTCCTTTTGAATGAAATATTTGTTTCCACAATCTACAAAACGGATTACACGTGATAAATCCTCAATTACTTCAGAACTGTTTTTATACTGATGATTTTCAGCCCTGCGTCTAATATCTGTTATCAAAAACGAGTCATCAAGTTTGATATCAAATGTTATTTTTGGCTTACGTAATAAAGGTAAAACATATTCATCATAATATTCCTTTTGATAAAGTTTTAGAATCTTCACCAAAACAAATGGAGAAGTCATTAAATGTGCATATCTACTACGTGCTTTTTCAAAATTACTTTTTGCATTTTCAGTTAAATTGCAGAAATTATAAACGTTATCGTATGCTTCATTAATTAAATGATTAGGTAACGAATTAATTGCTTGAAACAGTGTGAATAATGTAACTTCTTTTTCTAAATTCATGTTTCCACCATCATTATGTACTTCAAAATCACTAATGCCATCAACTATGCTCTGGGCAAGTTTATCGTCAATGTTTACATCTTTGTTTTCATTCATGATAGTCTTTATTTCTTCGTTCTTCTGTTCAACTCTTACCTTAATATTCAAATCATTTAATATATCATTCACTGTTCTAGTTAATGTTGAATCATAACTTCCACGAATGAATGAGTATGTATTGGTTGGTTCTGTTGCATTCTTTCGAACTCTTGAATCAGCCATAACCACTAAAGAACGTTTTGAATCATCCATAGAAGTCATTATGTCAATATCATAATCATTGCAGGAATAACATTTAATCATTCTGTTCGAAACTGCATAGAAGAAATTAGTGTTGCAATAAATGTGAAGACCTCCTGAAGCGGTTTTAATGATAACATCTTTATCCGAAAGTTTTGATAAAATATCTTTTCTAACTGTTTCTTTAAGTTCATCATTGTACGATTTATTGATATCAACATCTATAATCGTTAAATTTGAAATTTTATTTACTAATAAAGCCATACCAGTTTTCCTTCCTCTTCCTCCATCATGTTTGAGGTAGTTATGTAAATCAATCTTGTTTTCACCAATTCTTTCGTTGAGGGTTTTAGTTTCTGCCACAACTAATTCCTCAGCTAATGAATCAATAACTTTTTCATCAGAAACGATATAGTTGTTGTTGTTGTTGTTTGTTGCTGTCATTTATATAGGAATAAAAAAATAAAAATAATTTTAAAACTAACTTTATTTTTGGACTGCATCATATTTCCAGGATTGTTGTCAAAATGTCATGTTGTCTCATTTTTTCAGAGAAGTTAATTAACCTGGTGACATGGTGACGTGGTGACACCTTCAGTTCTTCAAAAATAATTCATAACTGCCTTCCTCCTGTGATGTTGTCAAAATGTCATGTTGTCTCATTTTTTCAGAGAAGTTAATTAACCTGGTGACATGGTGACGTGGTGACACCTTCAGTTCTTCAAAAATAATTAATTATTGAATAACTTAAAACCATTAACGATAAAATAAGTGATAACAAATTTTTATTTTTATCATAAATGGATACCCCACAAGCTCAAAATTTACCACGAATCATAACAAGGGAGGAAACGATAAAAATGATGCGAGAACTTGCTAAAAATAACAAACCACTAAAACTGAGAAAATGTGGTTATGCAGTAATGATGGAAAGAGAGACGTTGTCGAAGAGGAATAAAAATTAAATTTGGATTGAGTTTAAAAATTCATCTTTATTAAATTCATCTCTTCCAATCAATTTATTTATTCTATTAAATTCTTTTATTTTTGCTTCACTCAGTTTAAGGATTGAACGGTAAGTTTCTAATTTTTCGATTATTTCTTTCCTCTCTTTATCGTTTTCAACCCCACCGCATTGCGGCTTCTTTTTGTAATAGCATATTTTTGATTTAATTCTGTTTAGTTTCTTTTTATATTCATCGTCTGGACTCTTGACTGCTTTGTTGTCACTCATTTCTTACGAAATAAAAAAAATTAAATATTATTTAAATATAATGGAGTAATAAAATAAATCGGAATTTCTATTAATTTATTGTCAACTTCAACTAATACATTACCGTTAATATATCTAACAAATTCAGCTATTGTGTCAAATCTTCGTCTTCTTTTTGTCATTGATTTATCAGTTTTTCCATAATCGAGATGAATCAAAACTTTATCCCCTTGTTTAAAATTCATGAGCCCCGAATTAATTTGTTCACGTTTAACATCATTCAACCTTTCCATTTGCTTTCTAATATATTCCCATTCTTTTGAAATATCATTTTTCATTTCCACTGGTTTCATGTTTATTGTTCTATGCCATGTATTATTATAATAATATACTAACTGTTGTATGATGGAGTCATGATTTCCATCCCAGTATATCTGACCGTTAACCCCTAACGCATCTCTAAGAGTTCTCATTACCGCATCAACTATTTTATTATGAAACGTATATGGAGAGGATGAAAAAAAAATTAATTTGTGGGAAATAATGAGCCATTGCGCCTGAAATCCTTTATCACCATCACCCTGATATTATCTACTCTTTCATGATCTAGTAAGTATTGAATAGCTCTTCTTGTTTCCTGTTCTGTTTTCCCTTTCACCGGAATGCAATATAAATATCTAGTGTTAATGTTAATGGCAAATAAATAAGTAACGTTTCCTTTTGAATATTCCAGATGATCGATTTCGTATGAATATGGATATGGTGCAAATGAAGGGCGACTAAATTTTTCCTTTAACGGTTGAATTTTTGGGTCAATTGGTTTATTTAATATCTTGAAATCCTTTTTAAAATCTTTTTGCTTCTTTAATGTTTGAAATGGATATAATAAAGTGAATGATGAAGGATTAACTGAAGGAGGAGGCGGTACTGTCGTTGGAAGTTTTGGTGTTGCAAGTGTTTAATTTTATCTGCTTTGATTTTGGATGATGAAGTTTTGGATTTCATTCCTTCCTTCATTAATTCTGGATGTATTCTATTCATTTGTTTTAAATATGCTGTATATAAAGGTTTGATATACTTTCCCGCTTCGAGTTTATGTTGAAGGATGAATTCCAAAAGTTGATCTTCATTTAAAAGTCGGGCTGAATATGGTTTAACTAATGAATCATAAATTAAAGCTTGTGCTTCATTTATGGTCTGAAGGACCTGGGTGTTTTGTTCCTTTTGTTTTTGCGGCTCATGATTATATAAATTATATAATTCATCAATATCTTCTTCTGTTAATACTTTATTTTTGAAATCTTTCAATTGTTTAAGTTTGTGATTTAGTTTTTCCCTTTGTATATTCATTATTTTTAATTTTGTCTTTAATTTTAGAAATTATTTTATCATGATATTTCAAAATTTCATTTTTATAATATGGATAATAATATTCCATATCATCACCCGTTATATAATTATTATGTTTTTGGAGATATGATTTTAATTCATAATAATTAAGAAAATTTTGATTAAGTACTAAATTATCAATTAAAATTTTTAAATCTACGCTATCCATTTATATAAAAATAAAATAAGTGTTTTAAGGGTGCCCACCTCTTTGAATCATAGTATCAAAACCATCATTAACGGTTCCTTTTGTCTCTTCTGTGGCATTTCATTAAAAATAAAATTTTAAATTGTATTAAATAAATGGCATACAACATCCATTTTCACAACATACAGCCTTAGTGTGTGCTCCTGTTAATGCAGTCTTACCAATTGTTAAGCGAGTCATTGACCCGTTTTTAAGTTGTAAATTAATATTCTGACCATCGAAAATAACTTTATCATTTATTATATCCAAATAATTTTTGGGTGTTAATTGTTTATTTTGTCGTAAACTAACACCTTTCATTTTTTGTGCAATCTTTTTAAAATCACTTCCATCAATTGAACCGTTGAATGACGTATAACACTTAGGGCATAAAGCAACCATGTTATCACCTTGTTTCTCAATTGCTAAACCCAATAATTTTTTCTCATGTGCTTTTTCTTCAGCTTTATTCTTTAATTTAGGTTTAAATTTCTCATCAAAACAGAAGAAATCAAATGGTGCGAATTTGAAAATGTTTTTATCATAAAATTGTTTATCTGTAACAATTGCTTGAAATGCTTGAGTGTTAGGAAGATTTGGGTCGCCAGCGATTGCCCAATAAGATGAATCAGTATCACCTTCAATGAAATGAAAACGATTAACATTCATGCGTTTATACATAAAATCATAAATGAAAACCAAATACCAGTATTTAGCATTATCTAAAGTGAAGAATGCCTCTTGTAAACATGTATCACATCTATAAAATCTATCTTTAAGCATCACTTGATATGTATCCTCACCTATTTCTCTTATGTTTTTAAACTTATTTGACATACATGCAACGCGTGCCTTCTGTGCATTCATTATTTTAGTCTTTGCATAATTTTGTGTATTCATTGCATCGTAACCATATGATCCATTAAGTGAAATCTTGCAAAATAAACTTTTTCCTTTATTTCTTCTAATTCAGCCTTTTGTCTTTCATTCATAAATTCGTTCGCAAATTCATTAAAACAAGTGTTTTTCGTAAATGTTAAAATTGATTGAATATCATCGATGATAAAATGAAATCTGTCGATTAGATACCAAAGATAATAAGAAGAAAATGGTTGATATTGGTTGTGTGTTGATGCTAACTGAGTTAATTTCCTCTGTTTCTGGTCAACTGGTAGATTGTTTGATTTCATGTAATTATACATAAAACTGCCAATTGTTTTTTCATCTGTGATAATATCTAAGTTTCTTATTATCGGTAAAAAGTTTATGTAATCATTAATGTATTTTTCATCAATGTGACCCTTTACTTCAGCACGAATAAAGTATTTTTCTTCTTAATTATTCCCAGTGCTTTTGCTTTCTTTGTTGCTGTATCACAAATGATAACACCATTCAATCTTCCCGGCATATACATTTTATGGTCAGTATATTGAATGAAATCATGAGGATTAGATGAAAATGATGAAGGATATAATGAATTAAAGTCAACTCCAACGAAATGAGTCATAATGTTGGTGGTGTCCTCATTTGATACAGTTTTAGTTTCTGGATTATATGAAAGTTTATTAATGTGCGTGATTCCTTTAAGATTAACACGATGTTGAACATTTGATAAACCACCAGTAATTCCATTACGGAGAATGTGATAAGCTTCAACTGAATCTAAAGTCATTGGTAAATTATTTTTTAATGCATAATTTCTTAAATTGATTCTTAAACGTTGAACATCTTCATCTTTATTTGATTTTACGACATTGCAATAACAACACATTAACTGACAATTTTCTTTGGTATGTGGTTTTCATTATCGATTCTATCCAATGTTGGTTTATTTGCATATGTAAACGCTTTACCACACATTTTGCATTTAGATGAAAGGATTAAATCGTGATAGTATTGAAAATCATCCATTGAAACATTATTTTTAGTATCCCTTTCTGCTTTTTCATCTTGTTTCTTATATGAATCAATTTTATATTTCCAATACTTTTTTGTTAATTCAAAACTTGATTCCACATTTTCTTCTTCTGGATATGTTTCGTTAGGATTGAAGTTCTTATATGCTAAAGCGTAACGAATCATTGAAGCATTCGATGATAAAGAAAGATTATGAAGCATGTCAATTTTATAAACAAATGTTTCTTCAATAATTTTATCAATTGGGTCAATCATAATTTCAACATCTTTATTGCAATAATGAATAAAATATTCTAATCTATTCTTAAAGTTTTTAGCATCATTGAGATATATTTGATAATCACTATCTGATATAGTTTCTTGAGTTAATGCTGAATAAAATGAATCTTGAGTGAATGGTTCCACTTTATATAATTCTTCTTCGTAATTTTCCCATGTGATGAATTGATAAGGGAAAAAGGATTTAACACGTGATTTATTGTTTCCGAAATCTTGAGTGAATTGGTCTAATGTCCCACCCGCTATATAATTTCTGATGTCAATAAATCTCAATTCATATGGAGTGTTTGTTTTCTTTACAATGATTTGCTTAAATTGTGAAGATGAACCCAGCATTGATTTTATTTTCCATTTTGCAGTGTTTAAATCACGAAGAATTAAATTTAAATCAAACTTTCCCGAATTAAAACCTATGATATTCACTTTATTAAATTCTTCATCTAAAAGCTCTTTCATTGCTTCCTTCTGTTTTTCATTTAATGTATGAGACAAAGTCCCCGCCGTTTGGTCCGTTTGCGACTTCATTAATTCTTCATATTGTTCAATATTTGATTTAGCAACTAATGAACAGGTTGAAAATAAAAACTCAATCCAATCAGAAATAAAAGAATCACTCGAAGTTAAGCAAAAATTCCTCGTATATGTTTTATCATTTAATTTAACCGTTGATGATACCATGAATGGTTTTAAGTAAGCATTCAAAGTTGCACACTCAGAAAGTTGTAATTCTTCTTTAGTCTCTAATGTTTCGAAGTCAAAAGTAATATAATATCTTGTTGGTTTATAATATTCCTGCAAATTATGTGCTAATAGCCATTGATATATCTTCTGTTTCGTGATATGTGGTGCATATGGTTGTTGTGTGTTTTGCAATTGAACGTCTTGAATTAATCTTCCATTATTTTCTTTACATTTCTCACAATGTTTTAAAAATCTTCTTTGGTTTTTCCTTTCTGGATCATCACGGATAGAATATACTTCTTCTTTGCAAAAGGGGCAAACTTTATATCCTGTGAGTGCTTCAACGTCTGTAATTCTGTCAGCGTGAAGTTTTCCACATGGACTCTGTGTTAATAAAATATTTACTGTTTCAAATTCTGGATCTATCATTATTGATTCCACTAATGGAAAGTCTACCTTGTTAATGTCTACGTCTTCTGGTTGAGGGTCACAATAATAAAAATCAATATTAACGTTTAACATTCTTGCTAACCTCTCACTTTCTGATGAAATGTCAAATCCTTCATATGCATCTATGGCTTCATTTAAATAACTTCTACGAGTTTTAGGATTAACACCATCAGGAATGTTATAGAAGCGTTTAAATAACCTTCTACCTTCGGCTCTTATTTGATTATCATTCATTTTAGCTGTTCCATTTTTGTTCATTTATGTAAGAATAAAAATTAAAAAATAAATAAAAATAAAGTTTATTTTTTTTAAAGTCCGAGACTCAGAGAGTCCAGGGCTAAAGCCCATAAAATGAATTAAGAACACATAAATTTTTATCATCTGCGACGTGACGAATACATTTTAATTTACTCAAGAATGCGTACCCTGATACATTAAATCTAATTCCTGTCTTATTTAATTTCACAACTTTGAAAAGGAATGTATGAATAGCTATAAATGATGAGAAGATGTTTTATGGGTTGCTTCCATTTTTTCTGAAATAAATGAATAAATATAATGCTTATAAGTTTTCATATCTTTTATGTTCTTAATAACGAATGGTATAGACCTTTCAACTTCGTCTTCCTTCGGTGCTGTTCTTTCATATGAAACATTATTGGTATCTTCAATAATGAAACCACAATCGCATAAAATTTTATATGTACCAATTGTTTCTTTTGATATTTTATCTAACAAATCAAAAACTTTATCAACACCTGTACATTTATTTAAATAATAATTTGTGTAAATATCATGGTCTTCTTTCTTAATCGTATTTGTTGCATATGTTACATTTTTCAGTGCTTTTTTGAATTTTTCAGAATCAAGAGGAGGTGAAAGTAATATACATGGATAATCTCCATCGTCAATAAACTGAAGCTTATGTTTATGAATAAATTTTGTGCCTTCTTCTGAAAGTGTTTCGTCAATATCACCATCTAATAAATTTTGTGTTGATTCTGAGACATAATTTTTATATCTTTCTTCATGAGATTTCTGAACTGCTGATTCTGAAGCTGGGATATTCATTAAACCCTCTACTTCATTTTCATTATATTTTTCAACTTCTCTTAATTCCTTAATTTTTTCATCTATTTCATCTCTTATTTTTTCCAGTCTTTCAATTTCATTGTATTCATCATCATCTTTAATCCGTTCTTCATAATATTCAGGGAAAACATCAGGTTCTTTAGGTTTTTCTTCTTTAGATGTGGGATATAAGAAATTTATAACATCATCTTTATTCATTTTCCATCATAATCAAACTCATTTAAAAACTCCGCGAATTTTTGACAATTTCTTAAATAATATTTATCAACCTCATAACCCGCCTCCTCTAATATATCCTTTATTTCCTCATTTGTGAATCCCAATTTTTTAACGTCGTTAGTCTTGACGCTCATTTCATACAAAATAAAAATAAATTATTCAAAATTTCAAAAATAAAAGGAGTGGTTAGTTTGAAATCTATTCCTCAATCAAGAATCACCTCATTAATGAAAATAGATGATTTAACAAAAAGAATAGAAATTATTGAAGAAAGAATGAATCAAATAATTGATTTCATAAATTCAAATAATCATTAGTTTCTTAAAGTTCAATGTTGATTCTGAGACATGAATGTTTAAAGTTTATTTTTTTTATTCATGAAAATAATTATTTCTAATTTCTTTTACTCTCTCGTATATACTAGATTTAAAGAATTCAGAACTTTTACCATAATCTCCTAAATGTTTTCTTATCTTATTGGTTTTCCATTCATAATATGAAACTGTATAAACTTTATCTTTATCTTTGCATCTTTCATCACTTCCAATATATTTATATTTCAATTTTGATTTATTGGTTTCATATTCATTAACGTTTAATAATTCACAGTCTTCCTTTTTAAATAAATGTTTTATGTATTCAGGATTAACAATTCTATAATATTGCTTCCCTTTAAATCTTTGAATATAAACAGGAACACCATCCTCTAAAATTCGATAATCTATTTTATCTGGTTTTACTTGTTGGGTCATTTATGTAAGAATAAAAAAATAAATTATTTTAAAATTAATATGTTAAAATAATGATACAAAATCGTTCAATATTGTATGAATTCTTACGTTTACAAAAAAAGTCACACAACCCATCATATCCTTCTTCTTCTCATTTAAATGCATTCGCACACTTTAATTTTGAAATATAAGAGTTTTGGAAATTATCAAATTTATCTGCTCAAATACTATAGATCTTCATAAGTGTTAATAGAATCATTAGCCTTACATATAGTGTTTAATATAATGATGCACATTATACTGGGATTCATTCCTTATTCATCTAGTTATTATAAGATTTACAACCCCATGAAAATTTAAAATTTTGTCAAAAATAGTGAATGTACCTTTATCGCACTATCGTACATAATAATCTTAGATACATATGAAAAGTAATATTATTGCATTTTTTCTCTGACCAATTCAAATTCAATGAGCAAATTGAATGCGCAACTCATGTTTCGAAAATTTTGCCCATACAAATCATTTGTGTACCTTATTGGTTTAGTTAACCAAATACATGAGAGATAATTTTTCTTTGAATACCTAAAATTTTTCATGAACATGTTTTTGCTTGAAAAATGCATAAATGTATTATTTAGGAAATAAATCTAGAAAACTTCATCGGCGTTTTTCAAAACAATCGATAATTTCCCTTCAAAAATTTGATTAGTTTATCCATTGATTTTTTTTCTCCTAGAATTTGTTATGAATTTCATTAAATTTAAGTTCTCAAGAATAGAATCAATTCGTGACTATGAGAATTAAATAATTTTTAATAATTAATAAAAAATTGAAAATATATTTGCAAATAGATAAAGTTATTGAGTTCATCAAAAGATTAAAATATTTACTATCATTTGACATGCATAATTCTCACTCGATCATTGTATATTGGTGCTACCGTAATAAAAATTTATCAAACTTTCGTTGATAGAGAATAATTAATAGTACAAATCGTTGCAATTACATGAGATAAATATAGTATAGAATGAAATTTATGAATAATTATTTATTATTTCAATCCTATCTTTTTTCAATCGCTCAAAGTAAACATTCTAAAACATTAAAAATAGTTGATGCCATTTGCAGCCAATTTATTCTCAATCAATAAATCTTTTGCAAATCTGAATCATCAAATGGTTTATATGAATAAGAAGTAAAAAACGGAATCTCTCACGATATAAATCCAAAATTGCATTTAGCTTCTTTGAAATTTAGGATTTTCCTTTCTTAATTTTGATGAATCATATTTTAAGAACTTATTTTCGTTAAATGAATAATTATTCAACATCAGAATGGGTAAATATGATGATGTTGATGATTGTTTTGCCTCAAATTCATTCATTTTTGAAGAATATAGAGAATATAAAATATCTTTAACAATTTCTGACAACATGAAAATGAGATCAATTGCATTAATTTTTTTCATTTCCTATTATTTTTGGTTAGATATGGTTTATATAGGGGAAGACAATTAATAACATTTATTATCAAACCATTTATGATAAATATTGACACATATTTTTTCCTTTCTTAGATGTATACCCAACTCAGTATTTTTTGGATGCTTATACGAAAATAGGAAAGGCATTTGTGGTGCTGTTAATAGAAGGATGAATAACATCCAAATCTATTTACTAAGCAATTCAACCGTCTTTATAGCTTCATTTAATTCAACCCAAAATGATTATTTTGGCGTCTTTTGCACCTCATGGAGAATCATAAAAGGTTTCAGTAAATTATCTGTTTTAGTACAATGAATTCAAGCTATTACTTTTAGAGTTGATAAATACATTTATAAAGAAGCAAACTATTGTTTGAACAACAAAAATTTGGCTATCGCGTCTTCTTGATCTAGTATATTTTCATCATTATATATGTTGTCACAATGAAAACTAAAAAACATACACAGCTTGTTAAAAATTTATAGATAGTTAAGAAATTCATACCTTGAAAGAAGAGTGTGATCAATGGCTTATATTTGAGCTATTGAACTGTAGTCAATGCAGTACATTAGAAAACTTCACTCTGTATTTATTTTGGTAATGTCTATGAAGTCCAATGTGACGCGTTGTATAATTAAATTTCATTTAATACTTATTGTTTCCATAAAAGAGTACCGTTTTAAGATTCAAAACCCATAAGTTTTATTCTAAAAGATTATGTACATTTGCTTAACTCCATTATAATAAATGAAAGTTATATGATAAAATTCATATAAAAACTATATTTCTACATTGAAAATTACACCTTCTCAAAGTGTGCGGTTAAAATTCTATGTAGTTAAATTTAAAGTGCTATTCTTTGTTATTTTAGCATCAAATCATTTAATTGTTATGAAGTAATCTATTGGCAAACCAATACTTCCATGGATTGAAATATTTGAAACTCAGCTTTTTCAAATCTTATGTTGTATTAGCTAATATTACCATTACATTCTAGAATACCGCAACATTTTATTGATTTAATATATAAGAAAATGTATGTTAGTCACTGCTCATTGAAAAAATTGAGAATTGAAGTAAAATTAAGTGGAGGGTTTATTCGGTTAATCCTATCAAATCTTGTATAGTTAATATTATGAGGTTACCATTATTAAGATGATATGTCTTGGTAAATTATGTTTATAATAAAATTGGGCTTAAGATTAATTTGTATTCGTTGTTTTGATAAGAAAGCATGGGTCTATTCAAAAAATTGAAAAATTTTGGGTATCGATTAATCTTACATGTAAAAGTCTATTACTAACCACAGGAAAGTTATTTTGAATCTAATTCAATAAATTTCAAATAATATTCCTATTGAATAATTATTTCTTTAGAGTTACATTACAACAAATATAAAAATACAATATTATCAAGCCAAATATGAATGAAGCACAATGAAAGATTTCGATTTTTAATTTTTTTTTTCAAAATTGAATATTCTTGATATTTTTGAACGAACAGAAATAATATGGAGATTGGAAAGTCAATATTTCTACGTGCATTACCAGAACATTTACTTGCATTTTATAAATGAAAGTTTTTTGCGGAATATCATTTTATAATTTGCAATAAAACTGTAATGGTTTGAAAAAATGCTTTATACTATGTTGGAAACGAATATGAAAAACAATATTTTTTGATTATTTTCTAATAGAATTTTAAATTTTTTAAAATTTTTATAATTAAATTTGAAAGCCATCTTCTTTAAAATGGTTTAGGTCTTCAGAAATTGATTATAATATTTGTCAGGTGGAAAAAATTCAGTTCGCATTCTTGCTAAGATCAATGTGCTCGAAAAGATTTAGAAGATCTATTTCATTTTCGAGAATATTGAAGTTATACTCTTCAAGAGTATCTTGCTTCTTGGAAGATTTTTTCAACATGTCAAATGGAATTTGATCACTTTCTTTCATCAAGTACTTATACCATCGATTTTTTACGTTATTTCCATTTCTTCCATCTAATAATGTAGTTATTTCAGTCCATTTTGGTCCTATTTTCAAATACATATCAATAATTAAATTATCTTCTTCTTTAGTCCATTTTTCATGCTTTAAGTTCTTTGACAAGTAATTATTATATCTATCACAAACTTGTTTCGCAGTCCTTCCAGGGATTTTTCTGGCAATCTCCTCCCATGTGAATTCTCTTTTATTTTTTGTATTTTGACGAATGATTTCATCTTCTTCGGGTGTAAATCTTTTCCTTTTGGTTGTACATACTGGTTTTTCATTATCAGAGTCATTAAGATAGCACATATGGAATAGACGCAATAAAAAATGATCTTTTTTTTTCTTTGTCAAATTTCCTTTCAAAAACATAATTGATAGAATTTGAGAAGTCATAGAATACAAGATAAATACTATGCTATTATAGAATTAAAATATTATGTATTTAAACCATTTTGCTTTTGTGATTAACAGTCAATAGAATTTCGGTTTTGATAGCGGGAGCCTTTTGTCAAACTGTTTTTAATTGTTCGTCTGTAAATTATTTTTGTGCAAAGGGATTGAATTAAGCAATAAACCATATTATTTGATATATTATTTTGAGAGTGAAATTTCTCTTCAATGAAAATCCTATTGTATTGCATTTCCTAATAAATCTTCATTAATTTGTATTTTTTCCTGACCAATTTATTTTTGAATTTTTGAATTTATGTCAATTTTTTTCAATGTTGATCGAGACATTCATTTTAACCTTAAAGTCAGGATTCAATTTATACTATTTAAGCATTTGGTTTCACACATAGTTATTACCAATAAATTCTTCAATAAAGAAATATGTGTTTAAAAATCTTTTCTACTTTGAGAAGAAATCATTTTTTCTCAAAAAATTGACAAAGTTACATTCTAATTTGCAATCCAAGTCCTTAAATTAATCGCAATTTCTTTAATACTTACATTAAATACAATATTGTTCATGTCTCAATGTCGTAATTTATTGTCATATTTCTTTCAAAATTTGGCAGGAAAATTGAAAATCAATCATTGACAAAGAAATCAATAGATTTATTCAGTAATATAGAAGTGTATTCGTATGATTTCAATCACAGAGGTATTTCAAAGTTGTCTCTAATAACGCCAAAGAGTTTTATATTAAATTCCTTCAAATAATCATCGCATCCTTAATATTAACTTATTTTGAAAGATTACTATGATCTATCTTTTTGGAGTGCGTTATGCTTCAAACAACATTCAATAGATCATTCTTTTTGGAGTGCGTTATGCCAATGCAATAACAAGATCATTTATAACCAAAAAAAGGTGATATAGTTTTATCTAAACACAGATTCCTTGCTCTTAAAAAGGTTAAAAAAAGAAGAGAATATCATAGTGTTGTATATTAATATCATTGTTACACTTGTTTTGCATTACTATTTTAATGCCCATTGATTTTTCTTTGTGATTTTCATTTATTTTAATATTATGGATATACATCTTCTGTTTCTAACTATATTTCATATCAAAACACACATACAAATTACATCTTGTTCGATTGTTATAGTTGCAATGAACTAAAATCAATAAATAGAATGATCGAATAATTATTTCTTTTCTTTTATAGTTTTTTTGACTGAAAAAGAAATTATTTAAACACCATTCTAATTGTAGACTGTTCATGATTCTCATTTTCGGGAATATAATTTTGGACATTTCAAAAATTATATCTTTTATATACTACAGGATAAAAATGCTTACGAAAAGGTTATAAATTCTTTCATTTTTGAATATAATTCAAATGATTTGAATGAATTGAAAAGCGAACACCTCTCAGCAATTTTTTACTTAACAATAGTTAAAATAATAAACATGTTATGATGCATATATTTGATTGAAGAAAACCATCGAATTGTAAAGTTATCAAATTTAACCTCACAAGAATCCAGAAAACTAATACGAAATCAGTTTTCGGTGTATAATGTATCCAAAAGTCTAAAATAATTATTTATTTTATTCATCTTTAAATTGAGTTTCAACTCATTTTGATGAGTGCAGCTCCCAAGAGGATTCAGATAAAGATAAGGTATAAGGGTTCTGCCATTGTCTTACGTGATGTGGATCCAGATAGCAAAATATCAATACTCAGGAATAATGAAAACCAGGATTGTGTTTTCATGTACAATCAGATACTTTTAGAAGATAAACTCACCTTTAAATCGTACTCAATTCACAATAATGATACAATTTTCTGCATTTCTCCTATTGATCAAAAACCCCGGACTAATATTCATTGCATTTTAAGAGATATTGAACTTGAAAAACAACGACTAAAGGAAGTACATTATATGAAACTGCTCAGTATTCCAAAAGCGTATCGATCAGCTGAAATGAAATTTAAACCTAAGGAAGATGATTTATTTTACTACGATAAAATAGAAAAAAAGAATGTTGTTATACCTCCAAAGTTAGATAAGCCTTTAAATTGTCCTTTACCAATGTTGTGGGATTTGAACGAATCAAAATAATGGAATATGTTAACCATATCATAAAGAAACTTGTTTGTTTATTTAAAAGTTGCTCCTATATTTTTTTATCAGAGTCAATTGATATTCTATACAATTCTAGAGAATCCGCTTCTATTTTTCTAAACTATTTAATGAATAATAGCAATTGACGCATATATTTTAAATAAAACATTTAGATTTCAAATTGCAAATTTTAAAGTGCATGAAAATATAGCGATTTTATTATATTACTGCATAATATTCTAACTATATAACTTTAGAGGAGTTATGCTAAATTACAAATTTTGCATAGCAAAAAAATTCACATTGAATTTTTGACGATAAAATGATCGTATCTCCATAAAACGCTAAAATTATATTGACATTTAAAAGAACATTTACTGAGCTAATTGAATCAGCATTCAATTTCCGAATACATCGCACAATAAATTCAATTAAATAAATAAATAATCAGTTGTCTAACCCAAATAAAACAAAATATCGATGTAAAATGTAAGAGTCATAAATTGAGAGTAGGAAATTCTCTCAGAAATGAATATTGTTTTTTGTAAATTAATTGTATCATAAAACTCAATAATCACTTTAAACTAGTATTCCACCGACCGATCATCTTATCAAATTTTGTTAGATTTTGTCATTCGTTTGATGGAGGACCAAAGAGACATTTCTGATAAACAATTTCTTTACTCTCCTCCCCAGAATCTTAATATTCCATCCCCTTATCATGTTAATGATATCGAAAATCCGGATTCAAGTTTATCAAATTCAGAAAACACAAATCAGAGACAAATCTACATTGAAACATCTTCTAATGATTTAAGTATGGAAGAATCCTCAGAAAATACTGAAATTAATCCTTATTTTGAGAAAGATGATCCTGATATTTTGGCCAAAGTTTCTAAATATCAACAAAATGACTACTATCAAGATTACAGTGCTGTTGAACATGATTTTCCACAGTACATGAAAGGAAAATATAACCCTTCAGAATCAATCCCTTTTTATCAACAACCTGAATTATTGCACATTGCCTCTTCTGGTAATTACAATGAATCCGTTGATGACAAGACCTCGAATGCAGTAATTTGTTTAATTTGCCTCTTATCCATTCTTTTTGCTCCAATCGGCCTTATTTTCCTATGCATATTCAAAAAGAACAAGAAGATTTTCTCTCCTCTCAGACCATGCGTTGTGATTGGTTTCGGTATAGTGGTTTTCATTATTTTTGTTATTATTTCCGGCAGCTATATATATGACCCGCATAGCCACTGATTAATTAGTATGTTTTATTTCTTTTATTTGTTTGTAAATTTTATTTCTTTAATTTTGGTTATTATTTTGTGGAATGGTAATAGAAAATATAGATATTAAGATTTTGTTTTCCAAAAAGCTATTTGAAGTAAAATTTTCATTAACGTGGGTGATTTTTCACCCAGCCATAAGGATCACACTTTTGAGAGTTTTACATGGCATTTGCCGGTAAATGCCATGTAAAGTTATCTCAAATATTTTAGGGTAAATGCACCGGCAACCCCTGGGAAATAATTGAGAATAAATTACATGGCATTTGCCGGCAAATACCATGTAAAACTCTCAAAAGTTCAGCCGCTTACGGCTGGGTGAAAAATCACCCACGTTACAAAAATTTTGTCAAATTGCATGACAGATGAATCTAATGCTGCATATTCTCAAAATCATAGTTTACTTTATAATGACTAGGCCGAAATCTTAAATTTACATATTTCTTCCACTATGTTAGATTTCTTCAATTCTATTATAAGGTTCCTTATATTAAATCATATGTTAGCAATTCATTATTTGCGATAAAATTCTCATGTGTGGCATCTATTTATTTCAAAAATAATGCATAGTAAAAGTTTTATTTAAATTATCATAAAAAAAAATAACATCATTTAACATCTTTTTTTCATATTAATATGAATTATTTTAAAAGATGAAATGTTTAACTGGTGAAAACAAAGCGAAGCATTTTAATCTTGCATCAAAATACTCTCTTCGTTATCAGGTTCAAAATCATTAGCGAAAGGATCTTGAACGTCTGCGTTGTATATCGGATTATCGGTTTCTACAGCCGGTGCATCATTGAGGTTATCAAATCCAACATCTTCTTGATTGAATTCTGCAGGTTTTTTAGCAGCTTCATGAAGAATAATGGCGACTGCGGCAATGATAGCGATGCTACAGCAGCTCCTGCAATACCAATAATCATTTGTTGCTTTTGGAAAATTGAGTCTTTCTTTGATTGAACCTTTGTGTTTTCAATGTTATCACCAAATGATAATGAACGTTATTTCACCATTACTATCCTGAGATTGAGAAGAAATATTACCCAGATTTTCCTTACTTTTACCACTCCCCATGTAATTTCTGGGGAAAACGATAATTCATTTTTTTTATGGATGAATAGATCGTTTTCCTAGAAAGGACCTCATATCTCTGGCTAAAAAGAGTGTCAGATCCTAAATAGATTATTGATCTAGTGTACAAATCCAATAAAAAGCCTATTTTTTTGGCTTTTTTGGTGCTCATTTTTTCGAAGATCTACATGAATATGGGGAAACCATCGGATTTTTTTGGTTAACCCACATCTTCATGTAGTCTGGACTATCTTTCCTCGAAGGACCTCTTTACGGGTGTAAAAACTCATAAAGTTCTCAAAAGATTCATTCTCGATCTCCATGCTGAAAGAATTTACAATAAAAAAGAGATCTACGCATCAAACTACAGTCATAAATGAACTGAACCCCTAAAGCTCAGCTCTTAGTTTATCAAAAACGTCGAAATCCTTCTCATTGCAATCAAATTTTCTCAATAACTCATAAGGAAAATCGAATTTTGATTAAGCCGATGTTATAGGTATCACAAATACTACAAACTTGAGCAATATCGAAATTGCCAGCAAAAGTTTGAAATTGCATTGCTCATATTTGTTTTGTAAACTAAAAATCTGCTTATATTATTCATTAATTTTTTATATATTATTCATATACTTTAATAAAAACAATACTATTTCACCTTAAAAATGAATTTCATAAGTCAATATTATTTTTTTGAAAATGTATCAATTTTCGATTAAAACAACATGAGAATAAAATTTACGCAAAATTATTTTAAAAAATGGTTTTAAAAATTTACAATTGATTAAGAATAAGATTGGAAGAAGTTTTGAAGTTTAATTTTAAGAAAAAAAATTCGGATATTATTCATGGATCTAAGTAATCTGATATTTGAGTATCGGCACTATGCATAAAACATATATTTATAGTTTTTTTGGAGTTTTATGATTTTAAATATATTCAAATTTGGCAATCCAATAGATTTTTAAAAAATAGGTAAATAAAAATAGATTACATATGCAGCAGATTTAGAACATGAAACAAATCTTATAGTGACCCAAAAAAAATTCATGATCCAAAAAAGAAAAAAATTTTTTAAATGGGAATCAAACCTTGGCATAATGAATAATTATGTCAGATGTTTCCACTACACCAGCAATTCAAAAAATACCCTTGGTGGTTCTATTTAATAGCTACTCCCAACGATAGGCGGTGTCCCCAGCTTTAGAGGGGTGGTAAAAGTAAGGAAAATCTGGGGAATCAAATTTGATTCCGAAGCTTTTGGACTTGCTGATGGTTCTGGTGTTGGAACATAAGGAGTTTGTGTTGGCTTTGGAACTACAGGTTCTGGACCTACTGGAATACTTTCTGTTGGATAAGGTGTTGGGACATGTGGTGTTGCTGTTGGAACGTAAGGTGTTGCTGTTGGTGTAGGATAATGTATGACGGTTTTAACTTTATAAGTATAACTTAAGAGATGGTGATCTCCATCAGCAACAAAGGAATAAATAGTTTGCATTGGTTCAACTTCAGGATCTTCTGGTAATTTAACCAATACTGTAATTCTTTCTCCAATAATAATATTAGTGACCTTGAGGGAAATTTCTATCTCGCCATCAAAGTAGCGTTTTGGCTTGTCTTTTGGACTAACAACTTCTATTGATGGTGCTGCATATCGAACATAGTAGAATTCTGATGGAACATCATTGGATTGAAGGCCATATGTATCTTCAGCCCAGATTTTTATCCTATGCTTCCAAATTGGAAATTCATTTGTGATAAATCAAATAACTTTGAAAATCCTTTCGTCGCTTTATTACAAACTATTTTTTCATCGATTTTGAATTTAAATGTGTCATCAATCATAAACCATATATAACATTCACCATTATCCCAAACAGTTCCTGCAACAACAAAGCTACCTCCAGCTGCATACTTCTCATTGATGCTTCTTGTTAGAATTCAATAACTGGAGATTTCATTCCAAACTCATCTTCTGCCCAAATTTTAAGAGGATAGGATCCACTTGTTGATGGACATTTTAATATTCTTCTATCATCAAATACTTTCCATGCACCTTTAGGTCTGTCAGCAGGGAAATAGCTATCCAATTCTCCATTTTCAACATTTAAGAAGCTGTATTTAAGATGCACATAATGTGATGAACGGTCTGGATCATAATATTGGACCCATAATCTTATATTTTCATTTACATTGTATTTCCTTTTGAATGGTTCAAGTAGTTGAATTTTTGGAGGACTGCTTAATTCTTCGCCAATTCCTAATAATACAGAAAATGTAACACTTTCATGAGCGTATATTGGTCTGTTCTTCCATCCAAATGAAAATGCAGTGTCAATATTTTGCTCATTATTAATATCTTCTCTATCGTCATATTCATGGTAATTTGAAGGATAATTTGAATGTTCGCCGAACCAGAAATGATCAACATCTGTAACACCATATCCATCTCTTACAATTAATGTCAAAATGTTTTGTCCATCCCACATTGTTAAACCTTTCTTTGAAGCAGGCGCTTCATACCAGCTGATATCTGCTTTATCATTGTCAGCGATTTGAACATCAGTATATGATGTCAAAGATACTGCGTGAGCTATATCGTCATTATTTGTAACAGTCCACTTGATTTGAATATAATTTTGGCTATAAATGAATGGTAATACAACATCGGTTTTAACATGAACATTGCGATATGATCCAGTTCCATTATATTTTGAAGCAACGATTATTTGTCTTGGATCGTGATCTACTTGGAATGTAACATGCCATCCTTGGTTGTTATATGTAGTTGATTGACCCTTATATTTGATATCAAAACAAGAATAAAAAATACTTTAAAGCCCCAATCGAAGAAACTTCCATTAACATGAGTGTATACTGGCTCATAATCATGTGAAACAATGTATTGCCAAAGGAATAGAAACATCAAACACTGAAACAAATTTAAAATAAAATAAAATTTTTAATTCAAAACTTATTTTAAGCCCATAACAATAAATTCATTAACCAATGCTTGATGAGATAAATAAACCATCTATATTATAATTTGTAAAGCTCTCATTTTTTTTACTTTTGAATATTGAAAATCAATTGAAAATATATTTCTTTGAAAATAAATCAAATTATTTGAGATTAACATGATGCAAATATAGTATATATAGCATTAATCAAAACTTCAAAATTTACATGGATAACATTTTTTTAGTAACAATAATAGAGCACACATTTGTATAGACATATGTTTAATTACGATTAGAAATAATATTCACAAATGTATTCAATGTTTTCAGAAATTCATAGACATTTTCAGAAGATTATTTGAATTTCCTTCTAATTTCGTAATGAAATGACAGTTATTTATTTATTCGATCGAAATACAGAGTTTTTATATAGAATATTCATTGAAAATCTCTATTTATGCTCAAAATCAAAAATTATTATTGCGCCGATCTATTTTATTAATTTTGCATTTATTTTTTTGTGCTTTATTTCAGATGATTATCATGAAAATCTATGTAATTAAATCAAGATATTTCAAATTGGTGTAATAAATCCATAATGCTGTAATTATTTAAGTTCTATTAAACCATAATATCCATTACAATGCAGTTTATGGAATCACGTTATACTGTTATCATGATAACTGGATCTTTTCAATCACGTTCAGAAAAAGCATTCGTAAATTCACAGAATTTTTCACTTGACTGAATGACGCTTTAATTCCAATTCTTAGCTATTTACATATGGATTTCGAATTTTTCAAAGCTAACTTTTACAAATTATTCAGCCTAATAGATATGGCGATATCAAGTACACACAGGAAGAGAACCAACACAGCTTTTGGAAATAAAAATAATCTGGAATGTCAAATAATTAAATTTATGTTGCTAAGCAATGAAATATTCTTCGACGAATATCCATTATTTTTAAAAAATGATGGCTTGGATGATTTTATTCATTAATACATATATCTTTATGAAATTGAATTATTCAGGGTTAATTTCATTCAGAATAATGTGTTGAATACGATGATGATAATGTTTTATTATGGAAATTGTGATAATGTAACTATATGCTATGGATAATATCTAGATCCCGAATAACAAATTTCCTTATAAGTAAAATTTTTCATTTTAATGTGTAAAACAAGACCAATAAGGAGCAAAAAGAGTACCTCATTATTTAGAATAAGGAAATTGTATTTTTGAGATTTGAAATAGTAATTACAAATTTGATATTCTCTGCATTGGCATATGATTTTATTTTAAAATGTTTGCATTCAGAGGGAATATTGAAAAGAAATTCAAATTATCATATTCAAATATTTTATAGGTTTTTGCAAGAAAAACTAAATGTCTACTTAAATGCATTGTAATTAAAGGAAACGAAACTTTTCAATGCAAAAAATTGGAAAGGAGTTTTAGAATATTTATCAATAATTGCTAATTTTTCGTTTCATGAACGGTTGAAATTAAATTTTCAATGCTTTTTATAAAAGCAACAAAAATCAATATTACTCTACACTTCTAAAGTTCCCAAATAATACTGAAAACATCTAAGCATTCAATATGCCAATTTTGCATTTAAAAAAAATGGATGTGCTCACAATTTTAAACTTGTTTTCATTCAATTTATTAACTCCTTTTTATCTGATTATTCTCTATTAAATGCAAATTGTCATCCCATTAATTTTTAGAAATATTCAAAATTTAATTGAATGAGAATTTAATTTTTTTTTCAATAATTCCTCATTTTCTATGTCTCAATCTTCGAATAATATATGCGATATAGTCTTAGCAAGTGTTCCAGTATATGAACAGCAGAACATGAAAACACTCATTTATCAGTTTATTACAGGAGCAATTACCCTTCAAGAAGCGAAAAATCAATCCATTAAAATCATCGGAACATCATTTCCTATTGAAAATTTATCGAACTTACTAATTGTTGATAACCATCCTTTACCTTATTGCGAGAGAGGCAATTCATACGAGAAATCTGCAAAGAAAATCAAATCCTGGAAATCAATCGAAGATCAACGGCTAATTGCAGGAATACATAAATACGGTCCCGAGGATTGGAGTAACATTGCAAAATTTGTTGGCTCTGGGCGAACTACGGGTCAATGTTCTCAGAGATGGCTTCGTTCTCTAAATCCACTCATAAACAAAGGTCCATGGACTCAAGATGAAGATTGCCGACTCATGGAATGCGTCAAAAATTATGGTGATCATTCCTGGACAAAAGTTGCCTCAACTTTAGTCGGAAGAACTGATGTTCAATGCCGCTACAGATACCAACTTATTGCAAAGAAATATCCAGCGGATCTCGGAATTACATTAGATGAAGTAATATCAAAATTCTTCAAACCTGCTATGAAATCTTCTGAAGAAGTTAAGACAGTACAGGCCGAGAAGAAAGATCAGGATGGAGTAATTCCAATTTGCAAAGTCAAAGATAATTTGACAAACATGATTCAACCTATTCCATTATTTGACATCATTCCTGAAGCTAACGCAGATGCTACAAGTATTTTCAGCATGCTAGATTAGTCAAATAATCAAATAACGATATGAAAAATTAACAAATTGCACTTGATTAGTATTTTTTATTCTTGTTTGATAAACTCTCTGATTTACTAATATATCTTTTTAATGTTCGAATAAAAGCATGATAATTCGAAACGAATAAAATTTCATGAGATAACATCAAGTTTTTGAGTCACGCCTCTATAAAATCCACATTGCTAATGAAGGATAATAACATTGCCTAATTTATAAATATTCAAACTAAAAAATTCGAAAAATTTGTAATCAAAGATTGATCTTGATGAGTATTCATACTTTTAGGCTCAATAGGCTTAAGATGAGAATATTTCAATACTTCCTTTGTTTAAATAAAAAGAAAAAAATCATACAATTTTACTGCAAAGCAAAAAAACAATAATAGTATATTAAACAACTAATAAAAGATTCAGATAGGAGTTAATTTTGAATTTTTGTGGATCTTTCTTTGTTTTATTGAACTAAATAAGGCGTAATCAAGAATGTAAAAAATCATTGCTACACCTCCGGCCATAGAAACTAAATTTGAGAATAGATGGATTAGAGGGGGTCTATCTGGAAAAGATTTTGCAGTTATTATTCCGAAATCGTATTTAAATACAATTCCTGGAACAAGCGTACCATTATCAACTTGTTCCATGTATGCTGTAGAGTAATCGTTGTTTTCGGAAACATCAATTGTATAAACTGCGTAAAAATAGCCAATTTGCTTTTGAATTGTAGAAAATCCATCTAGTTGCGAATGGTTTTGATCACCAAATCTGCAATGATTAAGTTTATATGAAAGATTTAATTCCGATACGTCGTCAATGAATGAAGAAACGTCGTGAGCATGAACACCATCTTCATCTATGACCGAATAACCAGGACTGATATGGAATTCGGCTTTAATTTTAATTGTTTCGAAATTTCCCTTTATTCTGCAACCTTCGTTTTGCATCTTTTTAAGTTCTTTAACTTTGTCAGAGCATTGTGGAATATCAACAACACGAAAAACTTGTGCTACTTCAAGAACTTGTTGGCATGTATTGCAGCATTTGTATTTGTCTTTAAGACCTTTTGTCGCGTTACAAAAACCACATTCTGTAACCTTGCTAGTATTAAATCTTGCAGAATGATCGAAGTCTCCAATAATTTTACCATCGGAAGAAAATCTTGTGTAAGTAATATTCTGATTGTATGTAAATAAATCGAGTTGAGAAACTGCATCAATTAAATCGAAATGCAATAAATAGCAAGGAGCGTTTGGGAAAAAGATATCGAAATTTACTTTTGTTTTTTCTTGAGACTCTTTTGTAATTGTTACGCCATCAGCTTCTGTTGGTCTTTTATTAACAACACTTAATCTTTGTCTGAGTGGTGGGTTAAGAAAACTTTTGATTTCAATTACAAAAAGAGAAATAATTAAGCCAATTGTTATTAACGAAAGTATTCCACCTGTTGTTGTACCTGTTCGATGGTTGTTATCGAGTTTTTCGAATAAGTCAAGTTTGCTAAAACGCATAAAATAATTTCAAGATATGAAAATGAAATTTACAACAATGGATGAAAATGATCCACCAATATGAGATATAATTATTTTTAATATTCTTGAAATTGATTTAGCATTTTTGCATTATTCCGATATAGATTCTGTTTTTTGAATCATTTGTCATATAAATCAACGGGCAAATATGCTGTAGAATTCGTCTGAATATCTAATGTATTAAAATAAAACCAATTTATAAATATTTCAGACCAATTTGGATGCATTTATTATTTAGAGACACTAGACTAAAGAGGTTAAATGCATGATATCCCTTGACATATTGATAATAAACATTCATTCAATATAAAAGGTTTTTAATTACTTATGTTTAATCAATGCTTTGAATTCTGTGAAACTTGGCATTGCCATTTGATTTCTTAAAGGAATTAGGGAGCCATCATATTTAATAGGAATTAAGTTAATTATCAAAATTTATTTTGAAAGTTATTAATCGATGATTTTAAACAAACAACATTTGTGACTTAAGATAGGTATTACATATTTATTGAGATAAAGGCAATTTCTAATAAATAGATTTTTATGAAAAAAAAATAAGGGAAAACTAAACTCATTAATTATCAATCCGTTCTTTTTATCTTATAGTAATAAATATTCTTTGTAGATTTAGAGATCGATACTGTTCTTTTGTAAAGCGAACCAAATCAATAAAAATTTAATTGAAATAAATTAAATTATATAAGTAAAATACTTAATAGAACAATAACAGCTGTTAATATTAATATTCTTTGGATATGAACTGTATAAAATATATAAAATATTATTTTTTCTTTTTTGAAATTCTCTTTTTATACACTTTAAAATATACTCAATATAAATTATTTTTTGATAGATAATTTTTCAATAAATATTTACGGTTATCGAGTTGTAATTGAATTACTTTAAAAACTATATCTTATGGCAGCGTGTATGCGGTTTTTAATTTTTATATTTCTATATTTTTCAAATCTCTATGAAAATTTTTAGGAATATGAATTAAAATTCATATGAAATTCATATTTTAATAAGAGTAAATATTTACTATAAAATAATTCAAAGCGCTCTCAAAAATCTCTATATAAAACATATAGAAATGGGTTGCTGTGCAACTATCCTTCGTGTTTTTATTGGGTTTACTGCACTCATATCAGCTGTTGTATTTGCAGCTGGAGTTGCAATGCTTTTCCAAAAGAATGCAAGTAATGATGCTGAAAGTAAACCTAAATACAAATTTGATACACATCAATTGTGGTATCGAGAATATACTAACTCCGTAGCAATTTTAGTCGTTTTAATTATTTTCCTTGTCTTCTTCATTCTTACTTTCATATCAGCCGTCAGTGTTTGCTGCGTAAAAGCACGATATACTCGAATAATGGTGTTTATAGAGTCACTCATTGCATTAGTTCCATGCATTATTGTATTTATTGTTTGTACATCAAAAAGAGAAATGATTCTTGTTAAAAATGCAGAACAAAAATTCAAAGATAGTTTGAGTGTTGTAAAAAACGTTGGCAGTAGTGTTCTTGAGTTAGTATTTGGCGAAAGAAACGAAACACAAAAAAGAATTGTTGAAGCCACGATTAATTTAAGCAATGTTTTTGATTGCTGTTATTGGAAAGAGCAAACAGTCGAAACAGAGGGATTCTGTACATATATGGCTGGTAAATTTCTATTAAATCTGAAACCACGCACTTTTCGCAACAGTTGCTATAAACGCCTTATGGCAGGTGGAGATGCTGGTTACTTATATGACCCATGGTTCAAATATCCCACATTCATTTTTGGTATTGTTGGATTAATTCTTATAATCCTCATTATTCTTTGTTCAATTTCATTTTGTATACCACAAAGTAGCTTTTCTGGCAATGATAAATCATCATCTTCATCGTCCAGTTTCTCATTATCTAGCTAAGTTCATTTTTATCTAAAGATTAAATTTTCATTTATTCAAATACAATGAAAATTGTATATTTGACATCATTAAACCATTATTTATTTAAATCGATTGTATTTTTTCTCATTGGTGGCAGAGAAAAATATAATATTTTTGAAACGCTTCCATTACAGCTTGAAAAATATAGTTCTACATACAAAATCACATTCAAAATCTGAAAAACATGAAATGTTCAAAAATCAGATAAAATTTACCGTATGAAATATGATTCTCATATTTCAGACCATAATTCTTAAATAGCAAATGCCATATTATCGACTGACCTTAGCTAAAGCACACATCTTATATAATATCACTATAGTTGGTAATTGAAAATAATTTCGAAAGTTTATCATGTGATATTTCTCCATTGTAATGAGAATTCTTATTTATCTGTATTGGATTAATGTGCTTGTTTTTAGATCTTAAGGGCTCACTGCCTTAGTTTACAACTATTCAATTTTTTGCACTTAAATGTACTTTTTCTCTATGATAGAATTGATATTTTTAAGAATAAGCTTAAATATAACATACATTGATCATGCTCTATCTTTTCATTGTTTCAAAATCTAAAAAAGATCTCTAGAAGGAGACTCAGGTTGTGAATAACGTATTAATGAAAAAAAAATCATTTTAAGGGTTTCAGAAAGGGTTAATTGTGCGGATTATGTTTTGAATTAAACAAAATACTACTATGGAAACTTCTGTAATATACCTACAATGAATTCAAATCTTATTTCAACAATTTTTTTGATCTCATTTATTTTCAGACGAAAGCTTTCATTTGATTATGATCATCCATATTACAAATGTACAGTATTATTATATAGAATAAAATTGGGTTTCATTTTTCATTTGAATAAGTAATTTAAATTCAAATTGGCTAGTAAAAGCGATTTTTTAAAAGGAAATCATTATCCCTGTGGTCTAAAACTCAATCTTA
The DNA here is from genome assembly GCF_026262505.1 of Trichomonas vaginalis G3. Lineage (NCBI taxonomy): Eukaryota > Parabasalia > Trichomonadida > Trichomonadidae > Trichomonas > Trichomonas vaginalis. The sequence continues at coordinate 15,620,321 of NC_067205.1, forward strand.
TATATTTTTAGATACTAGCTTTCAAACATTATTAACAGATTTCCGTATTTATTTTTTTCCTTATTTTTTATTATTAATCTGAGGTTTTGATTATAAATAAAATGACAACTGATAGGGCGGCATGAATTTCAAGTTATCTTTTATTTGAATGAGAATAGTTATTTATAACCCATCGTTTTTTTGAGAGAACAAATGATGGTCATTGAATATTTGTCACTTTTCAAATTCAAAATCGGACAATTTAGATTTCGTTTGATATGCATAAGGATGTCAATTTGGAAGAAAAGTGAGAAAATTCCTAAAATGCTAAAAATGAATTTTCCAAACGTATTTTTTTATCTCATTTTTTTGATTTTGAAAAAAATTTGGAGAGAAGAACTCTTCGTTTTTGAATTTTATCACGATGGTTTTAAAGTACTTCCTCAGATCTTGTTGCTAAGATCTAAACTCTCGACTCTCAAATCTACTTCCTCAGATCTTGTTGCTAAGATCTACTTCCTCAGATCTTTTTGATAAGATCTACTTTTAATGTTTAAGCACTCAGATCTCATTTTTAAAATATCTGCACCAAATTCTTACATCTGATAATTTTCATGTGTAACCAATGTTTCCCAATCCCTTTGCCATACCCTACTAATCGCAAATTCATTCCCTTTAATTTTGTATTAAATTTAAATTCCAATCTTAATTTCTATATTATTTATGCTAACCCTTTAAATTTTGTTCTTATTTATTCACCCTCAGATACAAATTTATTTAGAATGTATTCCTCTGAGGTCTATATTTGTATTCGAAAATAAAATCTTTAAAACTCTCTAAGTTATCATTTTCTCTTCAGATATCTAATATTTTTCTAATGACATAACTACTTTGGACGCATATCCAAATTCCAAAAAAATATGGAAAAAATAAAAATGAAATTGAAAAATACAATTTTTGATATGTAAAAAGAGATTTTGAAAAAAATTGGGAAAAAGAGTATCTAATAAAATTGTTTGAGATCTATGTAGACATAGTTTTTACAGTAAAAAATCAATAATATTGAAATTGATCTGAATATATCTTTTTTTTAAGTTTGAATGCATTAATCTCAAAGCATTTGATAAAATACTGGTTTTATTTCAAAATTCTAAATAATTTGTAATTAGATCTTTATGATGTAATTTAATTTTAAACAAGTACAGATAAAGAGAATCATAATAAAGGTGATCTATATTGCTTAAGTAAAATTGAGTATAATAGATCGATCTTAGCAACAAGATCTGAGGAAGTAGATTTGAGAGTCGAGAGTTTGGATCTTAGCAACTAGATCTGAGAGTTTTATCATTTCCGGCATATTGGGCCGAAAAGGAGTGATCCGCGTAAGTATGAAAAAAAGTGAATTTTGTTGTATGGTGTTTTTTATTATATCCGTTTCTCTCACAATTTTCAATAAATATTATTGTTCAAACGGAAATATAAACAAACAATTCAAAAATAAAAATGTAAATGTAAATTGAAAATGTATTATAAACATGCTAAAAAGCGTATATTTTAAACTTAAAGGAAAAATGAAATTCGTAAAAATGAGCATGATGTTTGATAAGGGAGTTTTAATTTTTTTTTCAAAAAAATTAAGGAACTTAAATTGGTTTCGAGGCGTAGATAGGGATAAAAAGATGCTTTAAGAAGATCTCAGTAGAAATATGGTTTATAAGAGGACATAGGTCAGGATATAAGATTATGAAAATTGAAGAAGTGAATTATCAAGATGTATTTATGAGTAAATTATATTGTTTTAAGCTATCTAAATCTGTTTTGATATAAATTAAAGCGTATACTTATGCAAAATGCGAAATTTAAATTAATACCTTTTTTTTTGCTATTTGGACACAAAGATAACAATCCATCCAATAAATGACGTATACCTAGCGAGATGAAGCATTTTAACATGAAAGACAAGAAAATCTGATTACTTGTGTTGAAAGTTTCTGTATTTCGTCTTCTTCCAAACACAGCGTTCAGATGCAGAAGAAAATCCAGCCGTAATGACGCAAAAAGACACTAAAATAAATTGGAGAATTTCTGTAAAGTTTTTACTGAGCTTTGTTATTGAACCCGAATTTGTTGCTGAGTGACAGGATATTAAATCTACGACATTCATGAGTAATTGTTATCAATTTGTCAATAAATTATGTTGAAGATGGTTTAAATGTCTTCGAAGGCATGAAATTAGATCCTAAATCTGTTTGAGTTAATAAAAGAGAACAAATGTTGAAAGAGTTGTCATATTGCCTACAAAATTTTCAAACATTTGCATTGAGACAATGTGAAAAAATGATGTCCAAAATACCTTTACTAAAATATTTTTAATTTGAATCATAACAAGGAAAAACAATAATGGCAGAATAAGAAAAAAAAAACAAAGATGTTATGATTTGAACAGTTGCCTTTTAGATTCAAAAAGAGCATAGTGTTCCCAACCACTACACTACCTTCCTTTCGATAAAAAGCTGAATAATTAGTATTTAATGAATTCTCCACTTGGGGATTTGCGGCTTTTCCAAAATCTGTTATGATAGTTCTATATAGCAATTGATATATAATATGTTTTTTATAATCAAATAATTTTTTAGTCCAGATAAATTTTTTAAAATTTCAAAGTCTTTCCATTCTACTAACGCTCTTCACATCCATATCCTTTACCATATATGTAATATAACGCCTTATTTTAATTCCCATGTTTACGATTTATTTGTCGAAAAACTGTCTTGCCCATTAACATCTCGGAAAAATTTTCGACTTTTTGAATGGCCGTTTTCAAGATCTCAAAAACTGTGTGATATTTTTTACAAAGCTAATCGACATTTATTTACCACATATGTGTACTATACAATGCAACCGGTTTCATCGAATTTTTACCGTCAGTTTTCTCGTGAGACTACCTTTGAAAAAATTCGAAAAAAATTCTCAAAATTCAAAAATCCCTTAATTCCTGAGGATTTTGGAAAAAAAGTTTTTACATGAACATGTGTATATTATATGAAGTATATTGATAAGGTAAAAATCAAATTTTATTGCATATTCATCGAGAAAATAAACTAACGAATCCCTCAAAATTGAGAGGGTAATCCTCCTCCTCTCAAATAAACGTACATACGGGTGCACCCTTAATGTCAAAAAAGTAAAATGGAAGGAATTACGGCATTAATTTTTGAAAAAAATAATATTAATTTTAGGATTAAAATTAATATAACTGTATTCATGTGATATGATACTTAAAAATGATTCATTAATTTTTTTCAAGTAAATTTATTACTGAATAAAATTTAAAATTAGTAATATATTTCAATCAAGGGCGAGGATATTCAGGTGTAACTCAACCGAATTATATATTTTCGAATGAACAACGATAAAATGCGAAGTAAAAATATCTTTGTAATATGAGTAAAAATAAAGCGTAATGTATTAACGAGGATCTACATTATATATCTTTACATTGGTGATGACCCAAAGTGATATTTTTCATTAGATGATATTTTATTTTGTTGAACTTTTCTCGAAATTGGAGGTTAGCTTTTTTGAAATTCGAACAAATTATTTATAACAATAAGAAGATCTTTGTATTCACTATTTATCATTTAAAAAAAGCCTGATGCCTTATGAAATTACAATAGTTTTCCTCAAATTCAATTTTTTGAACTAAAAATATGATTAGGTAGAAGGAAAATGAATACTAATTGATTTTAAATCAAACCCATCAATGCCGATGTCGAAATGGGGGTTATTTCCTAACAAAATATAAACCCGTTAAAAATTGAGAGGGAAAATGATGGGAGTTTCGCTCAGAATAAATTGAATATCAATGAATAAAATATCGATCATGATATTTTCGGGTAATATTGATAATCGGTATTTAAAGATGATCAGAGGAAGAACATTCGATCAATGAATTTTTTGATCTCAAAAAATTTGGCCTCTCAAAATCAGACCATCAATATTTATTGATTTTAGAATATGATATGATATCGATATTAGATAAACCAAAATGTCAATAATAAATTGAAAGGGGGATATCGATAATTGAAATGAAAGCTATTGTTTCGGGAAAATATATCGACCGATATAATAGGCTCATAGATAAATCAGCCAAATAAGCATTTAAATTTAAATTGAGAGTATCAGAAATCTGAAATTTTTAAGACTATGAAAAGTCATTTATTTTTATGTTGAACCAACAAAGTGTAAGCATCGGAAATCTTGTAATCATGCCAGGTGTGAACGTAGTCATCAAGAAGCCTCGCCATTTCTTCACTAACTACACTGTTGAAGACATAAACAAAAGAGTTTTAAAAGCGGGTGAAAATTTAAATATAGTTTACTCCGTATTATCAAATGCGATCGGAGTTGCCTTTACAAATAACGAATTACTAAGCCTTGCCAACATTGTTAGCAATCGATTGGGTATTTATATAGATAGAATGGCGAAGAGAAATAAGAACGCGTTGATGTGTTGGTTCTCGGAGAATTGGATGATGATATATCCATACATCAGGAAACAAATGTCGAAAGACTATAGCATTAATCACAAACGAATCAACGAGAACAACAACACTGAACATCTTTTCACTACATTTGATCCTACTGATGTTCTTCAACTTCTCAATAAGCACTGATATAGATTTATATATAGATGTTTGTTATAATAAATATATTATTTGTAATTTTCATGATAATGAATAATTTTTTTCGATTTTTTCTTAATGAATAGAATCAAATCTTTATAAATAATATCTGGTTAAAGATACATTCTATATTTCTCTAGTATATTGGAAAATTCAAAATCGAAGGAACCTTTACAAAACGATAATTTTTAAAAAAATCAATATTTGCAACTTGAAGACCAACTTATATTGCTCAACTTAGTGAGAAAAATTGTAACGATTGCACATTACATGATTACTATTTTTAATAGGCATGCCAATGATTATATTTATTCTAAATTTGAATAAATTTCCAAAATATATAAATAATTGCGAGAATACATCAAAACGCTCGCGAAGTTGTTAAATTTCAATATACAAATGTAATATACTTCACAAACAGTATAATATCGTCTTGGAAACAATGAATGATATTATGTTGCATTTTTCATGAAATTGAAGGTAGGACATATGTACAAATAGCATGTCGATGAAGATATGATCAAATATTCTGTCTAAGCCAAATTTGGCTGCCTAATTTTTTGTTCAATTAAGGTCATTTTAAAGGATAAGCAACAAATTTAAAATTTATAATACTATTAACTTTAAAAATAAGATTCTAGTAATAGATTTATTCGTAAAATTTGGCATAGCATTCAGGTCAAAAATGTGTCTTGTTGGTCGGATTAAATATATAGATAAGTATGTATATGTTGTCAACTAAATCACTTAAACTTTGAATAAAATTGAATTCAATATTTGTGTAGTATTCAAATTTTGGAACCGATTTGAGCATAAAATCATTCTTAAATTATATATTTATAAATTATTTGAACGATCTGAAGTAAAATAAATTGAATGGCGTTGCTTTTTATATTGAGAGCAAACCTTTTACGTTATGACTGTATTCATGAGCGTATTAAAATAGATATAATAAAATAAAAAATTCAAAAATGGGACTTTTGACAATGACGTTTGGTGGAAAAGTTTAAAAACACAATGCAAATGCCTCAATAAATAAATATTTTAAAATCATAATCGGAAAATTTCTTTTCAAATTAATTTTTATCTGTCATGCCAAGTATGGATAATATTGAATTTGAGCATACTTATGTTATACAATACCATATGTATAAAATGAAGCGTAAATACAATATAATTTTGACACAATCTCTCAATTTAATTTCAAAGATCATTCAAATTTCCAGTAGAGGTTAATTATTGTTTAACGTATTCAACGCACAAACCCAATCAATAGGCAGGGTTCACGTAGCCGCTGTTATCCTAATGGTATCCATAACAGTTCTTTACATTTGGATCTTGTTCAAGACCTACACAACAACTTTAATTTTCCGACCATCAAGTTTCCAAACACTTGAAGGTGCCGCCCAAAACAAATTAATTCTTTGTACAATACTAACAACATTTATGACATCAGTAACTACCCAATTCGGCCGCTTATGGTCCGGCATTTTGACAGGACTTTCAATGATAGTTTACATGTATTTAATTTCGACGGTTTTTAACTGTGGCACTTTTGTTTCGCTCAGAAATCAGACATTAGTACTTGCTGGCTCACTTATTGGCATATTCATTTGCCTTGCGAACATCTTCCTTATTATCTTCATGATTTCTTGGTCTGAATGGTATTTTGTAGCATTATTCGGTGCATTAATCTTTTGTTTAGCCGGAGCTCATTTCTTTATCATGAGAAGAGCTCGCAAAGACTTAGCCATCCTTGATGAAGTTGAATCTCTCCAAGATGTTAGCATCATTAAGTCAACCGGAAAATTTAAGCAGATTTTGATCTCTGGATTCTGCAATTGCCATCTAACATGTATAGATTTCTCAATATTCAAGATGGCTGTCAACTATTGGAGAGAGAGTCTTGGAATTTGGGAGGTTTATGCCAAATTTGCCGCTGTTTATCCAGAGAATACAAGTAATCTGATTTTCATCCTTCAGAACGTTCAAATGCTGAAAGATCGTTCTCCTGTTGCAAACATTGTATGTACAAGCATCAAAAGCATCATAAACACAAGAGAAACGAGATTCACTCCACAAATCAAGAACAAAATATCCAAGATGACCAAGGAATTCACAAAAACAAAGAATAGATTAAGAAATATTTGGGATTTAATCCTTCAAGGTGCAACAAATGACTTGGGAAGCTCAATAAAACTTGCCTATGAATCAGTTAAAGACTCCGAGAGTGATATCAACTATTTAATGACGCTCTTTCCAAATAATAAATTTGTTGCTCGCCAACACGCGAAGTTTTTGTATGAAATCAAGTGCGATGTGCTAGAATACAAGAAGAAGATGGAAGATGTTTCAAAATTAAGCCGTGGATTGAGAATTCAGAAAGATGTTGTTCATGAATTAGGAATGCAAGCAATTCCAACAATTCCTGAGTCATCAACAGAATCACAAGATACATCTGTTAAATCCCTGGTCAATGTTGAAACAGAATCATTAAATATTGATGAGAATTCCATAGAAGATGATGTTTCAATCGACGCTCACAATTCAATTTCAAAGCAGATTGAAAATCACGTCATTCCTTCAATTCATTTAATGTATTGCACAACAATAGTTGCATATATTTTCTTGATTTTAATTCCTTTTATTGTATTGAATGTACTATTCAATTTCTTCTCAAATGAATTGAGAAAGCCCATTGAATATATGCAAGGAATCGCTTTTGTGAGAAATCTAGTGAATATGATGCCAGCATTTGTTGGCAAACATCTTCTCCAGTACATGCCAGATCCAACTGACCCAACAGGAACAAAAATGATCCTTGACGGAGTGAAATTTATGAAAAGATTTCCATTTAACGCTTACGGAGGCGAAAAAACAACTAGAGAAATAGTTAGTTACTTAGCTATGAGTGTTGCCTCGGCAAATGAAATGATTTCTCCACTCAGACATTTCAAATACGAAAATAAAATCATTTCTTCCGTGAGAGACCAACTATTCTCAACGACATCCAAGTACTATTATTACGTGAACACTTCATATTTCACGGAAACAGATACTTCTTCCGTTCAAATTTCCTTCATGCTCTCAGCGAATATTTTGAAATTAGTCGCAGTCCCTGTTGTTACAGCTGAACTCGCCAAGGGACCGGACTCAATCACAAGCAGAAACAATAACAACCTCATAACAGCATCAATGAACACTGCTTTAACATTGATGGTCGATTATATCAAAGAACAATATTATATTCACCAGAAAATCATCAAATTCACGTTCATTGCACTCCTTGCTGTTAATGTTATTGCATACGCTATAATATTTTTAGTCCAAATCAAGAAGCTGAAGAGAAATAAAAAGGAAATCATAAGTGTAATGACAGAATTACCAAAAACCGTAATTTCTAATATCTCTCAATCATTTTCTACCGTAAAAGGTGACAAATCTACATCAGAAAGCAGCTCAAAACGAGATGCAGAGCTCACAAGACAAGAAGAGTCGATAATCAAACTGTTTTCATCAATATCAGATGGAGTTGGCTCAAGTATTGAACGTTTCAACTTCATTATGATATTTTTGATTGTAATTACCTCATGTTTGGGATATTACTTGTGTATGGAGTGTTTCACGAAAGCATCTGATAATATCTTCTATAACTGTCATCATATTAACTATCTTTACGGCTCAATTACGTTCCTTTTCTCAATTTTCGCGAGAATATGGAAAATTGTTTTGGAAAATGCTCATCCAACATTCCAAGGAACATGTATCAACGTAACAGATGAAGTTTCTAATATAGAAAGAATCATTCCTCTTCAAAGCGAGTATTTTTTGAAGATAAGATTTGGCGGTAGCGATAAGAACGAAGTTCCTTTCGACGGAACCGCGGAAACGGTTAAAGAGGCCAGTATCCTATTGTCTTGCGAAAATCCTTTGATTCCTCCTACAGATATCCCCGAAAGTGTACATTGTTTCACTGCTCCTCAGCAGTTGTATTACACAATAGCTTATTTGAAGAGATTAGTATCAGCTATGAAAGAAAATCCACCAAGATATCCGAAACCAAGGGGAGATGGAGTAAATCAGGGTTGGCAAGTCGGACCAATAGAATTATACGAAGCTTTCTTCTATCCAGCAGGAATAAAGCTCGTTCCTTCATTGGTAGATAGCATTTCACGCCAAAAGAAACAGTTACAAATCAATTCAATAGCTTTCATCCTTGTCACTTTTGGGTTGTCACTTTTTATTCTTTACTCAGCGAAGAATGAAGATATTATGATGAATTTTGCATTAAAACAGGTTCTAAGATGTCCAACAACTGTTATTATGCAAAATTCAAAGATAATTGACTTGTTGAGCGGAAATTATTCGAAATTTGATGAAGAAGAAACGAATATCAACTTCTCGAATGAGATTTTCAACAAGTTAAATGATGTTGTCATAGTCTGCCAAGAGGAAACAGGTAAAATTGTCACTGTAAACAGCAGATTTAAAGAAATCTTTGGAGATATCGATGTAAAAACGATCAAAGACTTATTTACTAGTGAGAGATTCGAGTCAAAATCACTCAATAAGGTATTCTCACAGCAAACAGAGCTTGTTTACAAGAACATTTACTTTGAATTTACAAATACTCTTTCGAGTGGCAACAGAATCTATTTTGGCACCGATATAACAAAGAACGTGATGCACGAGAAGCTGATAACAGAAGAGAAGACTAAATCCGATGCCATGTTAGCGAGTATTTTACCACCTATGTTAGTTTCACGAGTTCAAGCTGGCGAAAAGAACATTTCTTTCTCAGTACAATCAGCCACAGTTCTTTTCTTGGATGTCGTAGAGTTCACACCATGGTGCGGCTCTCACGATGCACATTACGTCATGAGAATGCTGAACATCATGTTCAAGGAATACGACGCGATCACTAATTCACACAAGACAATGACTAAAATCAAATGCATCGGAGACTGCTACATGGCTGCAGGAGGCATCTTCGACGAGGTGAATCAGCCTGCAGTACACGCGAAAGAGGTCGTTGACTTCGGATGCCAAGTCATCAAGAAACTCCTCGAGATCGACGAGAGAGAGAACGAGTCACTGAGAATAAGAGTTGGTGTAAACACAGGAGGTCCGATCGTTGCTGGTGTCATCGGAACAGAGAAACCAACATTCGAAATTTTGGGTCCTGCAATCAACATCGCACACGAAATGGAACATCACGGTGTTCCAATGAAAGTACACATCTCTAGACCTGTCTACGAACTCATCTACGGTCAGCAGTTCGATATAAAGGAACGAGGTGAAATAGATGTCAAGGGTGGAAAGATGTTCACTTACTTAGTTGAACCATAACTTATTTATATATGTTTTTTTTTTGTATGTATTTTTATTGTATGTAAAAATTTTTCGATATTTTAGTTTAATTTTCTCAAGATATTTTTTTTCCATGAAAGAATTGGAATTTGCAATCAACAAATCTATAAAAGTATTGCCAATGTTACAAGCACATTGTCATTGATTATTAAAGCATTACTGTGTCTCTTGTGAGATGCAAATATAATCATATGATCAACAGAGGCTGTCAAGCTAAAGTTAGGTTATTTTTTCTAATTTGGAAATGCTTTTTCATAATGTGAAAGATGTTTGAATCATGGCTCAAATGGGATGTAACTAGAACATCGAAGATAGAATATACCATTAAGACAAAAATGGAAATTTGGTTAATTATTATCGAAATTAGAATATCTTTTTTGATTACAACGCAGTGTCATGAAAGAAGTGGATATAGATATCTCAATGGGATCTGTAATTGATAAAAATAGACTGAGGAGGATAAACTTTTTTTATTGATGACTTCACCAATTAACAGTAATTGAATTTTTGTCACTTTTTGTTTTATCCCATACCCATCATTTCATGTTAATTTTTATAGGAAAAACAAATCGGAAAAAGTGCAATTGTAGTGTAAGATAGGATAATATTTGTTAAGCTAACAAATACAGAACAGAGAACCGATTAGAAAGTATTTGAGGATAAAACATTTTCGAAGAAAATGCTATCAGTAGGGATATCAAAGATAGAAGGGGTAATATTAAATAACAAAGGAGAGGCAACCTCAGAGGTTACATCTACTTCATTATCTGTTGAGCTTTCTATTCTATTATGTCCAGAAGTTTGCTTCTTTATAAGATGGAAATATCTATTTCTGATGGAATTGGCAGTTCTTCCAGGTAGAAATTCGGACATTTTTCTCCATTTGCTGCCCAATATCTCATACTGTGATAAAATAATTTTATCCTCTTGTGGTGAAAAGTCTGATCTTTCGATGTTGGGAGCTAAATAATTGGTGTAACGTTCTCTGCACTGTCTTGGAGTACGTCCTTCCATATCAAATGAAATTGTTTGCCAATTAATTCTCTTTCCGCAGTTCTGGACAAGCATAATAGTACAGTATACATTGTGCGTCGCCTGTAGCCTACAGCTACAGGCACCGACACAATGAAAAAAGTGACAGAAAACTGACACCATACGGGCGCGCATATGTACGCATATATGTGTAAAAATAAACGTTCATATGTAAACTAACCTTTATTCACTAGCAGGGGCTGATAAATCATAATCGTCGAGAAGTACGATAGGTGGTCCCACCTGTTTAATCTGTATGGAGAGGCAAACGTGACGTAAGAAGCATAACACTGGTTTCTCAGTATATTTAATAGACTCTGCTGTTGGCTTAACTGTAAGCTTATATGTAATAGGTGAATTAGATAACTGACCCTGTTGGAATGTATAATCAGTTTCGCAAGGGAATCCACATAGGTAATGACCTAAGTCATTTGACTCGATTCCAAATTGAGGGACTGATGTGGTTGTGATAGACCTCATGACATCATAGTTGAAGCCAACAGTATCGTTATTATTGTTAGTGGCATTTGCCTGCATCTCATAGAAGATTGGATCATTAGATGCTTGAGCCTCAGCGGGTATGTTACCATATGCTCCACAGTTCAATTGAATTTGTTCAAACAATGGATTTTCATAGGTAGTGTTATAATTAGGTGTTTTCTTAAATAGTGTATAAATGGTGTTCACATATAATGGAGTAAATGCTGCCGTGAATGTACAAGGAGTTCCTTCACCTTTAGCCATTGAACCATCCATAGTAATGCAGTCAATTCTTTTGATTGGGAAGTTTAGAGTCTTTGCCGAATATCTTGTCACCAAATCACTATAGATGTTAGGGTCCAAAGAGAATGAGTTACAGTATGTAATCATTTCAAAGAAGTTTGCATTCTTCTTAGTGAACTTAATAAACTTGGTACCAAATGATATCGTACTCTTATCGGCATTCCAAGTTACAGTATCAATAACTTTGATACCTTCATAGATAGGAGTGAAGTGATTAGTGATTGGAATATAGCTTGTAACATTGGCTTGCATGTTCGGTAATGGTAGAATATCCTGATAACTTAATGGTGTCCAAACCATACCAGCAATACTGAACTTAACCTTAAGTTGTAAGTTACCAGCAAACGCTGGAAGGAATCTAATGTTATTAAGTATTAGGAATCTTCTTAGGTCAATCTTGATTGGTATGTGGAACTTTAATGTAGTTGCACCACTAATTGGTTTATTGAACTCAATAATCTGTCCAGAACGAACTGTATCACATCTATTGAAAACATCTTTATGTCTAGCCTTACTAAATACATCAACTTTCTTAATAGCTTCTGTTGTAGATGCAGTAGAAGTAATGTAACCTTCTTCTCTAGCATTATCTTGTGTATAAACACTTTTACCATTAGCGATTAATTGATATGATTCAACAGCATAGAATGAATCAATGTATCCCAACCAAATTGCTGGAAGATGTGCACATGATTTGCCACCAGCATATTTAGTATCAATTGCTTTAATTGCTGTAACATTTGATCCTGTAGGAGCTGTCTCAACAGCTCTTTCTTTATATACTTCACCATCATATTTAGGAACTTTTTCATCAGCTGGTTCAGTTTCTGTTGTAATTATGCACTCACCATCGACATAACCACTAATGAACGTATTATATAAGTCAATCATGTTCTCACCAGGTGGTGATATGTTAAATGTAATATAACCGTTATCAATAGTATTTGTCGGCATAGCTGGCACTTTTGTTGGGACATATCTATGGTTAGTATCTCCAATAGGAACTGCCCCATCAACTTGATCGAAATAATATCTTACTTGTCTGATGGAATCAGCAATACTGTATGTATTGAGGTTATCGTTCAACATCTTTCTCAGCTATAAAAAATTTACAATCTTCTTATTCTTGGGATTATTCGTCTTATTTGTGGCTGAGGTTTAGGAGGTTCTGGTTCAGGCTCTGGTTCATCATCGAAGTGTATTCTTTTCTCTTCCATTGATTGAACATATTCTTGATTCTCTTTAGTTTCCTTCTCACGTTCAATTGGGTCCATGTTTGGTTCATTAACTACACTGTTACGTTCTAATATCTTTGTCATCATCTCTAACAACATTTTATTAGTATATGCTTGTTCTTCTTCTTTCTTCTCATCAACTTTAGGAGCTTCTTGAACAACAGGAGCTGGGGCAGGAGCTGGTGAATTCAATGGTGCCTTTCTCTTTCTAACTTGAACTGAACCATTCTTCATATGACAAACATAATATAATGGATGTTGTATTCCTTTAGCTTCATTCAATATGATTGATTGCTTTTCACTTGGTGAAAGTTTTGACGTCATTTCTATCCTAATAAAATTTTTTACTCCTAACAAAATGACTGAGAATACTTTCGACAGAGAAGCACTCAAGAATGAACTTCGTGAAGAAATACTTAATGAACTCAAACCAAAAGAACAAACACAAGAAGAGAAACCAGCTAAACCAAAGCGTAAACTCACAGAGAAACAATTAGCTGCATTAGCAGCTGGACGCGCAAAGAATCCACGAATGATTGCAAAGAAATTGAGAGAAGAGGAAGAAGCTAAGAAAAATAATAAGTAAGTGTTTAGAACTTTAACTTACGTTCAAAAGATGACTTCGTTGAAATAGTGAAGTCCTTATTTTTGTTGAAGCATGGTTTCGAACCAATGCACAAGTCAAAGGTTATCTCATCACCTTCATAAAGAGATTTGTACAATTCCACGATGCTATATTTTTCCCCAACTTTCTCAGGGAAGAACAAACCTTTCTTCTCGTCATAATGTACTTGTATCGCATCTGGGAACATTTGGTTTGCAGTAAGTGCAATTACGTCCTGTGTGATTCCCTTCATTCGACAGTGGAAAGCAATTTCCTTGAGGTCATTGGTTAATTCGTCGAGGTAAGTCTTCTTTCCAACGAATATAGATCTTTGTGCCTTAGACATATGTCCTGCAGTAATCTCTGCAAAGTCTGAATGAAATTGACCCAGTGCTTTTCCAATGAGTTCTCTGTTATACCTTCTCTTGTATTCTTCTGCTAACTTATCTAAGTCCTTCTCATACAAGTGTAAACTATCTGTATCCTGATAGAACAACTTCAAGCCCAAATCTTCTGCTGTGAAGAATACTTCATTCATGATTCGTTTGGACATAGAAAGGATTGAAACACCTAATGGACAATAGTTAAAGTGACGAACGATAGGTTTAAATGACTTTACACATGAAAGTTCGGAATCGGGGATGAACTCTATTGTCTGTATGTCATTATAGTTCTTAATGATATAGTCAGTGAGCTTATTGTCCTTGATGAAACGAATCTTTTTGTCAATGGGCTTTAATATCGTCTTACCATAGATACTGTTCAAAAGAAGTTTGATGATCTCTTGTATCGGATTACCTTCCTTCTTATACTTAGCACGTAATTCGAAGAGCTTCTTAACTTCATTCCTTATTGTCATGTCCCTTTTTCCATCATAATAGTATCCATCAATGACTTTGCATGAGATCTCTTGGAACTTGATCAGATCTTGAAGCGTAATGTGGTCTACGAACATCTTGCAGCATGTATTGGAACTTCTGGCAACATGTAAGTCAGGGTTGATGTCAGGATTGACGACAATCAATGGGAATGCTGAGTTCTTACCGATCGACAAGATCTCGATCTGACAGTAAAATCCTGAGATGAACTTTTCCTTTGTTGGTTCAGCTTGGTCATCATCAAAGAGATGCTCCAACAAGTATTCACTGCTCTTCATCTCTTCTGTCATAACTTTTGGAATTCCTTCTAAACAGTAAAGTCTAGCAATTGCTGATGGATACAATGATACAGCATCGAAGTCAGTGATGAGTTCTCCTTCATTGTATTGCTTCTTGTTCTCAGCTAGCATGCATCTTCCTCCTTGAATACACTTGGAAATATATTCACGAGGTTTTCCTGCAAGATCAAAGAGATTACCGTTCTTCCAATATACTCTCTTCTCAAAGAGTTTGTTTGAGATAGAACTTATTGAAACATAATCATAAGCATCTATTTCAAACTCAGTCATGAGGTCATTGCGGAACTTAAGAAAGCCATCTCGTAAAATGCGTACATCTTGACCGCAATAGAATGACGAATAAACTTCCATGTCAAAGTGTTCATCATCAATCTTGCAATCTTCAATCTTCTCAATGTTCTCATTAAAAGCTTCAATATCTTTGACATGATTCATGGCATCATCGATGTTACCAACTTTAGTTGTATTAACTAACTCTTCCGTGTAGTAATTATATGGGAAAACTTCTTTTTCACCACTAGTGAGGTGAAACATTTCAGGGAATCTTTCCAACTTAGTTGAGATGATTGCATAAGAGTCTTTGAAGCAGAGAAGTTTTCCTTTGTACTTTCCTTGTATCTGCATCGTTTGTGAACCTTTGATGATTGGAGTTCCTGTAATCTCTTCTAACTGAGACATGAGAAAAGTGACATCGTACGATAAGTTGTGGAAATAAACTAAACTCTTATCTGGTAAAGCTTCGAGGAATTTTGACGCACAGTCACTTCCCCAAATTGATGTATAACCATCATCGTCATCTTCCATGAAACAAATGTTGTATGCTTTGTGAATGTTTCCATCAGTTGATGCTTCGAAGTCAGCAAAGAAAACATGTTCTCTTGGGAACTTCATGTCTTTCTTCGTCTCTGAACTCCAATCTTTCTTCATCCTTGCGCAATAACGCTCATTGTATGTGAGGTCAATCATTTCTTCAAGGTTCTCATTATACATCGTTGTGAAGTATGTGCAAAGTTCTCCTGTTCTAATTGGTTCGAAATAATTGTTAGCAAACAAGAGTTCAATGACTTTTGCAAGTGGTGTAACTAACTTTGAGTTAATTGCATACCTTGTTTCATATCTTCTGTTAACTAACATCTTCTTCTCTAAAGTCCAATCCTTGCACAACTTACAAACATCTTCATAGTTCTTGATGAACATTGAACTTATTGGAAGCTTTTCGTTCAACATGTAGTGGTCATACATTAATAAAAGTTCTACTGTCATCTTTGGTTCTTCATCTGGTTCATAAGTATATGAATGATTTGAATACTTCTCGTTGTATTTGATGACATGGAACCTTATTCCTGTTTCTTTGGCAATAACCTTAATCTTTGACATTGGAAAATCTTTGACACGAATGATTTCCCTCATATGATTAATTGTTGCTTCGTCAACACCAGCTTGAATACAAGCGTAGATGAAACATGAATCTTTCATCATCTTCTTTGCTGTCTCTGCATTAAGTTCGTTGAAGATCTGATACCTCTCTAAGTTAATAGGTAATTTGCATGTCCATGTCCAAAGCTGACCATTACGTGACCTGTTTCTCTTCTTTGAATGGTTTTGTTTGATGATCTTGAGTGCGATCTTTTCTTGACCTGCTGCTCTCATCGTATCTAACATAACTTGTTCTTCAGCTGTGAGTTTATATGGTGTGTACGTTCCTTTTCTCAAAGCAGAAGCATCAACATCTGAATAAGCTGTATAGTCAAAGATCTCGATCTTCCTTAACGAAGGAATACTACAAAGGAAGAAGTCATAGTTTGATTCAAGGACTTTAGATGCTAATTCTTGTACTTCTGCTATTGGAGCTTCATTAAGTAACTGATGAACTAATGATCCCATTGTATTGATGTTCAAATGACGCAAAATGTTTCTCTTCTCATCAAAGTCGTAATAGAATGTCCACTTCTGTTTGAAAAGGTCTATCTGTCCAATGAACTTTGCCATAACTCTTGGAAACATCTTGTTGAAGTAATCTTTTCCTCTTGGACTGTATTGGTCAATGTTAAACATAATGAATCTTTCTCCTGCTTTAGTTATTGGGTCTAACCATTTCTCATCAGGAAGTTTTTGACCATTAATGTTCTTAACAACGTAAAAGGCATTCTGTATTTCTTTGTATGCTAATTCGCTCTCATCAATCTTTGGTGGAGGGTCTGAGTATATTGGTTGCATCTCCATTAACGCTCTATTATGAGATCTCTGATCGTGATCTAAAGCAACTGGGGAATTTGAAGCTGGAACATTCATGATACCATTGTAGTCATCATAGAAGCTCTTAGCATTCTTGAAAATATCTGCTACTTCCTGTACCTCCTTGATTCTTTTGCCAGAGCTAATTTATTGGTAATGTTTTCTTTCTTAGGCATTTTGATCCCAAACATATCAAGCATACCTTTCTTATCTTCTGGTGAAAGGTTATTAACTAATCCTTTTATAGCATTGAATGCTTTATAACCGATAAAAAAATATACGTTATTTTTTTTAATCGTCATCGTAATCATAATCGTACGAAGATTCTGTATCATCATCACTGACATCATTGGTTTCTCTAACTTCTGGCTTATCTGGTTTAATCTCTATCACCATAAACATTGGTGACAATAATCGAACAGGCTGATCTTGGAAGTCAACTAAGGTAAACGTAACATTAGTTAGTTCCCATGGAAATGCATCTATCCATGGTGAGGATTCCTTACATATAAGTGGTTTACCAGATATCCAGAACTCATTGATGTTATAACATGTAGATCTGTACATGATCTTTCTTCGATCATCAACTTGGTCAATATTATTGAACCCAGAGATGACAGACATTGATGAACGAAGGTATAACTGATACCCGAAGTTGAGCATAGGTGGTTTTGGCATTTGTAGATAATAATTATGTACAATAGGTAGTTCTATTCCATATGCACCTAAAATAAGATTTGCTCTATGTGAAGCATCTTTTAAATAGACTTTATGTCCTTTGTCCTGTGACGTAAATATAAGTTGATTCGTAGCACTCAGTGAAACTGTTACATTATGTTGACCTTTTTTCTTGTTATAATAATCAAACTGTTTTGTTACAATCTCTTGTAGTTTTGATACAATAGTATCCATATCAAATGAAAGAGCTGACTTAAATGTACACACCTTTTCTTCTCCATCTTCGTCTAACTGTAAGACAAAATAATCTGTTTCGTCACAAACAATAAAGTTCGCCATAGTACTGACACTTTTTACTCTCATCTTTATCTTACTTGGATGCCCCATGTTAGGATCTGCTTGAAACTGTATTGTCCCGTAGTTATTAGGATCAGTCGATTGTAGATAATACATCATTTTTATATGTAGTAAAAGAATGAGTGTTGTTCCATATGCATATGAATGTTATAAGTCTAGCGTACTTCAATATAAAGAATATACTCTCAGAATTACTGATAATGCTTTAGTCATACATAAAGAAGGTGCTGATGAAGACATTACCATCGGTCCTGGTATATTACCTATCGAGCAACCAGATGGTACAATTGTTGAAACAGACTTAAATCAATACCTTCAAGCGTTACAGAATCGTGTGACAAAAGTAGAGAATAATTACTTAGATGCTCCATTCTTCACAACTGATAGAGATTATATGTTTTCATGTATGGCGAGTAATGGTTTGCAAGAAACTCGTGAGGTAAATATTAATGAAGCATTAGAGACTATAATATATCATGTTAAACGGTTATTATCGATTGACCATGGAGTTCATTTTGACCCAAGGTCTACACTGTTCAATATACCAATGATTGAAAACAGTCAATTAACATTTAAAGAAGATACATTGTATAATGCTTTAAACGCAGCATTTGCTTATATATTAGGTCATGAACAAGTACAAAATAGTGGTATTGCAATATACTTAGATAAAGTTATGTTAAAGAAACCATTGACATTCACAGAAGATGGTCCAAAAGCAACTGGTATTGTTGGTGATGGAACATTATTGACGAAAGAATACTTAGCAAGTCATGTCGGAGAATTTTTCTCCACTAATGATAGCATCAGTACAACACCAGAAGTTATTTTATTGAAGAAACCAATCACATTTGATGTTAAAGGAAAGACAAAAGCAACTGGTATAGCTGGCGATGGAGTTCTTCTGACTAAGGAATACTTGAAGAAAAATATCAATGACTTCGTTGAAATTGTCAAAGATAAAGAATCTGGTCTTAAGTTCAACCCTTTATCATTCATCTTTGCCATAGCAAACGCCGGTGCTACTGCAGCCTCATGGATATCACTCCAGAGTCAAATAAATGCTCTTTGGGCTTTTGTTGAAAGTCAAGAAGGTATAGATACTGTTCTTGACACTCTGGGTAATCTTGGTCCAAATCATAAAGGAGGTTTTGTGGATGGAATAAAAAATTTAGTTGAAAAGACTAAAACAAGTTTCCAGAAGATAACTCATATAGAAAGATTCAGAAATGAAGGTTATATGGAACTTGAGAGTTTTGATGTGACTGGACCTTTGGAACCAATTCCAATGCCACGTGATGCTAATGATGAAGAAGAGAAAGATCCTGGACCAAAAACAATCATTTCTACGTTAAGTACTTTGTACCCTGATTTTGTGACCTTAGTGAAAGTTGCTAATACATCAAGAAAGAACAATAATATTAATATGTCTGGTACTGATGACCTTACTGATTATCTTTATCTCATTCTTGCTGAATTAGCGAAGAAAGTTGAGGAGAACAAAAATAATGGAGGAAGAACTGCACTTAAGATTGCAGACAAAGCTGACAAAAGTTATGTTGACGAAGAGATACGTAAAGTTGCATCTAAAGAATATACTTTATCACAGTCTGTCATACTTAAGACAATCAAAGGTCCAGAGAAAGATATGTACCCAGGTGATGGTACAACAGTTAAAGTTAATGAAAGAGTTTCATTCCCATCTGGTATTGATGCAAAAGAAGTATATATTAATGGTGAAAACATCAATACAACATTGATTCCTTTGAAAAATAATGAGTTCACTGAACCTTTGACAGTTAAATCAATTCGTTCAAGAGAAGACAAACCTGTTATAATCAATAAAATAGGAGCTGATAATGACCAACCAGTTCAAATCAAGAAAATAAGAGCTGATGACATTATCTTGAACTATACTTTAGGCTCAAGTGCACCTTTAGAGAATCCAAGCACTAGTGTAAGAGATACACTTAATAGTTTAGATAGTAAATGTACGAACATTGAAGGTCATGTCAGAAACTTTGAAACACATGAGCTACCAACAATGTTAGATAAGAAAGCTGACAAAACTTATGTGGATGCAGAACTAACAAAGAAATTTTGGAAACCAGATAAAATGACATTTACAACAGAAATTATAAATGGTGAACCAGCAACTCCATTTGAATTTGTTAGAGGTCTTCAACCAGATACTTTTGAATTTTTCTTGGATAATTCTATTGAACTAACATTACATTATAAAAGTGGAACAAATGCAACATTTCATCCGGGAGATACATTCCAAATGGTATTTAATGACATAAGTTCTTTAGAATATGTTTATAGAGCTATGAGCATATATGATTTAATATATCCTATAGGAGCTGTTTATACGTCTATGAATCCAATAAATCCAAACACTTTATTTGGTGGTAGATGGTATGAAATAGTTGACAGTTTTCCATTCTACACTAATACGCAGTCAATGAAGATGGGAGGTTCAAAGAAAATAGGTATTGAAAACCTTCCTTCACATATGCATAGGTTCAGTGGAAGAACATCTGTGGAAGGAAACCATTCACATTCAATGACAAAAAGAGGTTATACAAATCTTGCAGCAGGTTCGGATAGACAGGGAATGCATAGATATGATATTTCAAGTGACCCAGTAGATTCAAGCACAGGTATTTTCTGTGGAACTGCAGGAAATCATACACATGTTGTAGCTGGCATTACAGACCCAGCAGGTAATGGAAAAGATTATATGCCTCCTTATATAACAATGCACGCTTGGATACGAGTTGGTTAACTCAAGATCACGATCACAAACTGTTTCTCAGTATGAATGAGTAGCTCTATTTTTACATCATTACTGAAGTATTTCTTTTCTTCATCAATGACAGAAAGAATGTTTTCATCATCTTTTAAAGATCTTACCAAAGTTAGATCTTCATCAGAAAATCTCAAAGAAAGACTCATTTATGCACTAATAAAAATATAGCTAATTATTTTTTTATCTGAACTTTTTATCGGGTATATAAAGATGTCTGAACATCATATAAAGTTCTTTAAGATCCAACAGTTTGTAGATGAAGTGAAGAAGCAAAATAAAACAGCAAAGAGACTACTTATATGCTTACCACAAACATTATGTCAAGGAAAGTATGGTTATAGTGCAAGTCCGATCATGATCTTTGTCGATAAGCAGAAATACACAAATGAAGGTTTAGCTAATTTACTCAAGTTTGAAAAGATAGCTATAAACATTCCTGACCATTTCTCAGCGAGAATAAACCTTGACAAGACTAAAAGTTATTGTTTATATGTAGATCTCACGAAATCAACAAAGAGTAAAGACAAAGAATATAACCCAGTTGAACTTAAGACAATGGGTAAGAACTTACTCAAAGCTGCTATCAAACCTGTCGAAGAGATCGACATTGAGGATGAAGCAGAAGAAATAGATGTAGATCCTGAAGTGTTATAAACGATAAAGTTTATTTTTGGAGGAAGATGGTGTCAGACCATTTATCTGGCATGCTTGTTCTAGGTAATTGCAGAAACCTGAAAGATTGTATTGGTCTGAGTTTCATACTGTCTCTCATCTCTCCATTGAAGCAAGTAAATTTTCATGAAGAGTTCGTCTGGATTCTCAGGCTTTGGTACACACTGATCGAAGATCTGTATGACCTCTTCATGACCGTACTCCCTCTGGTCAGACATGAGTGTTCTGAAGAACTTTTGCATCTTCGGACCAGGTTTAGCATCTATGCAACGAGTGGGTCTCATTGACATTTTTGTCACTTTTATTTGGTCGAATGGAAGGATTCGAGTTCATGCCACTTGACAGCAAAGAAGGTGCAGAAGAGGTTGTTGTTGCTGCATTCTATGCGAGCTCACACGTTGACGCATTCCGAACTTACCAGGATGACCTCGAAAAAGAAGGTCGAAAGCTTGGAAAGATCCAAATGTTGCTTGAGTTCTTCCGTGGAAACCTTGCACAGAAGTATGAGAAGAAAGAATAAACAACTAATTATTACTGAGCTTAGCTCATAAATGTAAGTTTTTACTCTGATCAGATCTTAGATCTCGTCGGGACAAGCGGAAAGGATAAAGTCCATGAGCTGGACTTTTGTCTTAGTGAGCGGTACTGCGGTCATGAGTAGTTCGCGCTTGTTTGAGCCACTTGGAACGCGACCCTTCCAATTCCTCATAGATCTCAAGGCAGAGATCGTGAAGAACTCAAGGACAAAGAGTCTTTGAGACTTGGTAAGGAATCCCTCATCATCTCTTTCATCCTGGAGGGTCTTTGTGGATGCAGTGGACTTGATCTCGTCTTCCTCGATCGGATCATTCTCATAATCTTCATCACCCTTCTTCCTAAACGTCATCTGCTCTCTCTTGTAGTCGTTCCTGAGAGCATTGAGTCCAGCTTCAAGATCTTGTGAGTTCTTTGCAGGTTTATTGAAAGTTTTCTTTTCCTGCATTTGCTGTATAAGCTGGGTTTGCTGTTGCATCATCTGCATCATCATTGCCATCATATCTAGTGTTGGTGATGCTGGAGCTGGTGTTGTACCATCTTGGGACATTCGGTCGTCGGTTATGTCTTTACAAAAGACTGCTTTACAAAAGACAGCTTTACAAAAGACAGCTTTACAAAAGACAGCTTTACAAAAGACAGCTTTACAAAAGACAGCTTTACAAAAGACTGCTTTACAAAAGACAGCTTTACAAAAGACGTCTTGACAAAAGACAGCTTTACAAAAGACTGCTTTACAAAAGCATTTTCTCACAAAATTGAATACTTTTGCTTTACAAAAGACGTCTTGACAAAAGATTGCTTTACAAAAGTCTGCTTTACAAAAGACGTCTTGACAAAAGATTGCTTTACAAAAGTCTGCTTTACAAAAGATTGCTTTACAAAAGTCTGCTTTACAAAAGACAGCTTTACAAAAGATTGCTTTACAAAAGCCATGACTGATCTTCATCCAATTTGTTTAATCGAACTTAATGAAGTAATTTCTGCATATCTCCTGCATGTATTTGGAAACGAGAGGATAAGACAACTCACCAAGGTTTCCAGACGCCCAGATCCAAAGACTTGAATCAACTGCAGGAGTAATCCTAAGCTTTGAAGAAGGATTAACCAATAAGAAAGATGTCATTGACTCCAAGCGTGAAAGCCTTGCTGCTTTCTTACGCAAACACCCATGGGTCGATGTTGATCTCCAAACTCCTTACCAAGGACTCGTTGAAACCTTCACGACCTACAGACAGCTCCTTGACAGACCTGAGCAGAACCTTCTGGTCGAACGTGATGGCACATTAAGCCCTACAGACGAGTCAATCCAGAGAGAAGAAGCTCAAGAGTAAAAATCTGACATTTATACTTTACATGACATTTTTTTCATGAGTGTTCACGTTAAGATCAATGATGAAAACATGACTTCATGGGAAGATATCATTGATGACATAGAGAATGACCTTGATGAAAACATGATGGGAGCTCAAACGTCAGTTAAGGTCAAACTTGGTGAAGTTCAAGAAAAGATCTCCGAGATCAATGCAAAAATATCTGCTCTTACAGAGGTTGACGTTTATTACAGAAGCTTGGAGAGAACTTTAAGCAAACTTGAACGTCAGAACCAAAGTCTCATAGTTGTGCTCCAGAAACTCAGTCTCATGCGTAAAGCATATAATGACTACCTACATGTAAGAGACTTACCTTCTTATTCTACTCCAGATCTCGACTTTTCCGATATAAGTCCAATCCTTATTGATACAACACTTACGATAGCAGGGATGCTTCCTACATATCCAGAATATGATAACTTACCTCAGCTCTTCGAGTATCTCAAGAAAAAGTTCATGATCTTATTATGCGAGACCATGAAAAGACGTCAAAATACCAGAACAGAACGAGAACAGAGCTTACTAATAGACTTATTATATAATACTAAAGAAATAAAGGAGTTTTTATTCTAACTTTGGTATTTTTGGGAAGAACTGATCTGGATCATATTTGTCAACCACAGGTTTTGGTATCAAAAGTCTCTCTGGTTCTTGGACGGCTGGTACTGGAAATGGTTCCTTTGGTTTCCTAGCTTTTGGGAGATCTAAAAATTTTCTTGGTCTCTTTCTTTTGTGTAAGTGTTGTCCATTTTTATCGACAACGAATGTGAGCTTTCCGTCGTCAAAGATGAATGTCGTCGCTTCTTCAGTTCCCTCATCAACTATTATCTTCTTGATCTTTCTCTTCTCCATTAACAGAAAAAGTGACATATATTACTTCATTATTTTTCTGAGTGTTAGGATTAATTAAACCTCTATCTATAACATGCTTTCTCATAGGAAATTTCTCTCCATATCTTTTTGTCAATATCTCTATAAGTTCTTCTGTATAAGATTTATCACTACTGAAGTAAATAGATGGATAATTAAGGACATCAAAGGTTTCTACAGTATCTTTAAGAGTCCATTCATCTCCATACTGTATAGAATAAGTATGGAAGTATGGAGGATCACATATAAAGAAAACATTGGGAAGATCTTTATACTCATTGAAGAGTATTCTCCAATCTTTATGAACAATAGTTAAACCTTCAAGATAGTCATCTATGTTTTCACCAAATAAGTTAGTATATCTGAGGTATAACACTTTCTTCATTAATGTGTCAAGATCATAGTATTTGTATGCTCCAGAATAGAGAAGACGTGAACATAATGTATCCCAGTCTATGTATGGAGCTTTACTTATAACTTCTCTGACGATCTCTTTCTGATCAGTAGGAATTTTCTCATCTGGCTTAACATTTATTCTCTCCTTAAGTTCCTTAAGTATTTCATTCGTGTCATGAATGTGTTTCAGTCTATCAACGTAGTTATCATAGTCGTTAGCTATGATCGTTGCTTTTGGGAACATAATATGCAACAGATGAGAGATATAGAGAGAACCACCAAAGAGGTCAACGAAGACATAATCCCCTTTGATGTCTTTGAGTATGTCGATAAGAGCTTTCCTGATCTTCGACTTATTACCTATGAAAGGTAAAGGAGGTTTGGTAAAAATCATTTATATGGTAATAAAAATAAGTGTTTAGATTAATTGGGTTTGAGTAGGTCTGCTGCATCTGTATTGCGTCCTCTGTATCTCTCTCCTGGGAGATCGCGGTTGATCATTCCGTGGACTTCGCAGAAAAAAAGGAGCATGACCAAGAGAACAATGAACAAGTTTATACAAAAGAATACAACAACAGCGTTCGTTAAGAAGTTCATTGAACTCTTCACATAAGCTATGTCTTCTTCGTAGCCATTAACTTAAAAAGTGTCATGACCACTTCATTTTTGATGAAGTCAACAGCTTATGTCCACTTCCTCCCACAAGCACTTGAGGAACAAGAGAAGGTCATCATTGAATACCTTCAAGCCACTGAGAAGCTCCAAAAGCTTCAAGATCTCCGCGAAGAGTTCAAGTCCCGCTTGAAACAGGAGAACTTACTACAGGAATACATGCTCATTTTGTACCCATTACTAGATGGCTCCCATTTACCATCAGAGTACACTGCAGCTCTTGATGCACTCAAAGATCTTCGCGATCACCGTCCGATCGGTAAAGAAGCCTTCGAGCTCACCATTGAGCAAGCCATCCTCGCCAAGTACAATGCAAAGAAGCGGATGCTCGAAGCTCTTGATAAGATCAAGGAGTACGTCGAAACGTTCTAAAATAATTACTTGAGTAAACAATAAGTTTTATTGAGTAAGTCTTGAAACATTTGTGCTTTTGTTCTTGTTTGAACAACCATATTTAACATTAGATAAAAAATTTTTTGGTTAAACAATAACATACTTAAGACATAAATTATACCTACTTATTAACTCAGTATATTGAGCATTATATGCATACTTAAACTCTTGAGCAATATTGTTCTCATCAATGATTCTGATCTGAGCTATTTTTGAGAAAGGTGGTGGAATACCACAACATGTGATGTCTGGGTCCAGTAGGTCTATTTCACACTTGAACCCAGTCATTCTGTGAACAACTTCTTCCAAGTCTGGCTTAGGTAGTAAGATCTGATCTTTGCTCACTAAGTTAGAAAAGAGCTCTTTGTCTTGGTCTAGAAGTATCTTCTGGTATATACTAAGTAAATACTCTTCTACACCAATCCTCGATGAAGTCTCCACAGATCTCGATGAGGTCAGGTTGGAAGTTAATGGACTTAAAGGAGGAGGATACATTGGTGCTTCTGAGTTCGTAGTTGTTTCCTCTTTTTTTATCTCTGTTGGAGCATCACTTACTGTACCAGATGGATAGTTCTTTATCACAATGTTATTAGTTGTTCTTGAATCAACATTGCTTGTTGGTTCAATTGGAAGATTAGCTGCACCATAAAGAATTGACTTCGATCTCATTTGTTATGAGTAAAAATTGTTTTATTCTCATATAAATGACGAACATTAACCCAGAGAACAACACAGAATATACTGCAACAGGAGTTGTTTACAATGATCTAGATCAGATCGTCCAACTCAAAGCCCCAAGAGGAAGGAATTTAATAAGACAACCTCCACCAAAGATATATGTTGATGATGGTAGTAATGGGTTCAACTTAGTGTATCATTACTCATATCCTCAATATGCAAAAATTGGGTCTACCCCAAACGTGACAAACCATTATATGAACCTTTATGATGAAGCAAGGTTTCATGCACCAACGAAGAAAGAACCTGATGCATCAAGATTACATGAATTCGCAGACCATGATGGTTATAGCGATTACTCAATGCCTGTAAGACTTTAACGTTAATAAAAAAATGACTGTTGGTAAACAAGAAAAAACTTTAATACAAGAGGATTTGATGCTACCAATATATTCAACTGATATGGGAGCTTATCAATTCGATACATTTGAGAATCCTGGTGGAACACCACCATATTTTCTTTTGTTCATCAATGTAAACAGTAGAAAAGGTTATGCGTTCCCAATGAGTGAAAAGAACTCAAACAATGTTCTAAGTGCAATGCAGAAGTTCATTTCACAAGCTACAGGTGAAATGAAGCCTACAATACTTACTAGTGATGAAGACCCAGCTTATACGACACAAAATGTTCGAGATCTGTTGGTCAGTCATAACATTGAGCACATGACGACACAGAAATACAATCATAACATACTAGGTATTATTAATAGGTTCTGTAGAACTATTAGAACTATGTTACATATGAAGTTAAACCTCAAAGAAGGTGATAAAACACCACCTTTCACTGCAGATACAATGAGACAAATTATTAATGACTACAACACTGAATATCATTCAAGCACACAACAAAAGCCTGATGATTTCACAGAAAAGGATAATGAGGAATATATAAAGAAGCAAAGATTGAAAGAAGAGTATGTCAGAAAAAATAACCTTTATAACTTAAGACCTGGTCAAAAAGTTCAAGTCATAGTTGAACCAAGAACATGGGTAAAGGTAACCAACAAAGAAGACATCTTGATCCTTCTTATTATACAGTTGATTCAGTTGATACAAGTGCATACTTGTTAAGAGCAAAAGATGGAAGTGTTGCAAGATATCCACGTTATCAGATATGGACAAAAATAGAGCATGGATTAAAGCAAGGAGAAACTTTAGATCAAGGAAGACACGGTGCTGTTAAAAGTATTGATGGTCATGAACTTGTCGGTAATGATGTAAAGTATGATGTTACGTTTGAGAACGAAAATACAGGAAAAGTGACAGGTAGAGGTATGCGTGAAGGTAATCCAAACAGGTTGTCACAAATGGAAGTACAGTATTGGAGGAAAAATATTAATGAAGGTCATGTTAAAGATATGCCTAGTTTTCTTGAGAAGTATCGTGGGTTTCGAGTTTAGCTTGTAAGTCCTTTATTTTTGTTTCATACAATGAGATCTTCCTTCTGATCTGTTCATCATTGAGAGGTTGCTTGACTTTACGGAACTGTACACGTCCGTCTTTCATTGTATGTACATAATATCCATCAGGAACCTTACCATCTTTTATATATTCAGTTAACCACTTTTGTTTAGTTGATGCTTTAATGACTTGACTCATTTCTTACTGGATAAATTTTTATGTTTTTTATCTTTTGACGATTTTTTATCCTTATCTTTCTTCTTGTCCTTGTCCTTCTTTGATTTATCCTTCTTCTTGTCCTTGTCCTTCTTGGACTTCTCTGCTGCAGGTGGTGTTGGATTCTGTTTGACTTTAGCACTTGGGTCAGGACCTTGTCTTTGAGACTTAGATATAGATTGTTTAGGAGCTGCTGCTTGTTTAGTTGCTTCAGCTTGTTGTTTAGCTAATTCAGCAGCTTGTTTATCATTCTCTTCTATTTCCTTTGCACCAGTTGCGACTTCATTCTTGAACTTTTGGAGATTCTCAGCAGCATCCATTACCTTATTCGCTCTTTAAACAATCCATAAAATTTCTGCCATGGTGATACTGAAGGTATATTTCCACCAATTGCTGGAGGAACTGATGCTTCAGGAGTTGGAGATGGTGTTTTGTCTGAATTGAGATGCTTTTCTGCTTCAAGAACTTGTGTAGTATTTTTCTCCAGGTATGCTTTTGCAACCTCCTTAACTTCTGGACGTTCATTATTTACATCCTGTCTTGGTGTTGATGTTTCAGTAGCGTTTTCCTGAGTTACATTAACAACAGGTTGCTCAACTGCTGAAACATTAGCTGCTTCAGTAATGTTATGAGTAGTTGAAACATTTCCTGATATACCTTCTCCTGTTGGAACTCTTGGAGCAATTGTTGTGATGTTCGCCATTGCAGGAGTTGGAGTAGGAGTGTCATCAATCTTTCTGTCAGCTTTCGTCGTTTGCGTTGTAGTATTTGTTGTTTCATTACCATATTTTGATCTTAGTCTGGTAAGCTCTAACTTCATATGTTCTTCAGGATATGCATACTTATTATATTCACCCTTAATATTCTTTTTCCATTCATCGTATTTATCTTCTGCTGATTTCTTAATTGATGCTAGTCCGTTTACAGCCAATTCATCAGTACCGTTATCAGTAGTCTGGTTATATAAAAGATTAGCAGCTGATCTAATTGTGTAATCCGTAAGATTACCAAAACGCTCTATTGTACCTAATGTTGTGTTCTTCAGTTCCTTTCCAATTCCTTGTGCAGCATCTTTGACTAAATCAGCACCCCATGCACCAAATTGTCTCACAGGAGCCGCTATTGATGGTGAAGGAGATGGAGATGGCGATGGAGTTGGTGATGGTGAAGGAGATGGAGATGGTGAAGGAGATGGAGTTGGCGATGGTGTTGCTGCTTTCGCCTTTCTATCAGCTTCTTCCTTAGCCTTTCTATCTGCTTCTTCTTTCGCCTTTCTATCTGCTTCTTCCTTAGCCTTACGAGCTTTTCTTTCTTCTTAAGTTCCTCTAGTTCTTTACGTTCAGCTTCTTCTTTCGCCTTTCGTTCAGCTTCTTCCTTAGCCTTACGAGCTTTTTCTTTCTTCTTAAGCTCCTCTAGTTCTTTACGTTCAGCTTCTTCTTTCGCCTTTCGTTCAGCTTCTTCCTTAGCCTTACGAGCTTTTTCTTTCTTCTTAAGCTCCTCTAGTTCTTTACGTTCAGCTTCTTCTTTCGCCTTTCGTTCAGCTTCTTCCTTAGCCTTACGAGCTTTTTCTTTCTTCTTAAGCTCCTCTAGTTCTTTACGTTCAGCTTCTTCTTTCGCCTTTCGTTCAGCTTCTTCCTTAGCCTTACGAGCTTTTTCTTTCTTCTTAAGCTCCTCTAGTTCTTTACGTTCAGCTTCTTCTTTCGCCTTTCGTTCAGCTTCTTCCTTAGCCTTACGAGCTTTTTCTTCATAATATTTTGTATACTTATCATCAGCCCAATTACCAAGTGATTTGGCACCTGTTAGTATTCCATTTGCGGTTGATGTTGCTGTTCTTCCGAGCCATCCCCCTACCGCTGAAGCACCATTGCCAATAGCACTACCAGCATTTAAAATTCCACGACCAATCCATATCCCTGGTTTTGCCTTTGTATTAAGAGTAAGAAATTCTTCCTTCCTATCTTCAGGTGTAGGATTTGTAACAGTTCTTACAGTATCAACAACAGTGTCAACACTGGTTCCAATAGCACTACCAACAGCTGTTGCACCAGTTAGAATACCATGGGTAACTAAATCAGTAGCTCTTGAGACAACATTATCACTCGAGGCTTTCTCTGCTGGATAGTTTGATCCTTTGTAAGTTCCTGGACCACCTCTATTTGAAGCTTCTCCTTCAACTATTTTCTTCTCTTCTTGTGCTTGTTCTCTGGCAACACTCAATGCACGTTCTTGTCTTTGAATGTTGTCTTTCTTTAACATGTAACCACCAAGTGTCTGTGGTGGTGTGTTTTTATCTAGTGCAGCATCAATTGCAGCCTTTTCTTTTCGCTTTTCTTCGTCTAACCAATTTTGAATAGATTCTGCATCAGTTGGTTCAGCTGGAGTTGGAGACGGTGTTGGAGCTTTAGTTGGTGTTGGAGACGGTGTCGGAGCTTTAGTCGGAGTTGGAGATGGAGTAGGTGCTTTTGTAGGTGTCGGTGATGGAGTTGGAGATGGAGTTGGAGGTACTGTTGGTTCTGGAGTTGGTTCAACAGTCGGTGAAGGTGTTGGCGCCTTTGTGATTCGAGGAGTTGGCTCTGGTGTTCTAATAGGGGAAGCAGTTGGTGTATTAGCTCTTTTAAGAACCTGTGATCTTTCCGCTTGATTTGAATCAGATACTGGGTTAGTTGTACTAGGATGTGATACAGGAGTTATTTTTGGTGTAGGTGTTGGTTTATTTAATGTTATACCATGACTACTCGACATTGGTGGAGGACCTGCGTGAGCAGTTGGTGTCAGAGTTGGCGTTGGAGCTACTGTAGGAGTTGGCGTTGGAGCTACTGTTGGTTCAGGAGTGGGAGTTGGTGTTGGAGCTACTGTAGGAGTAGGTGTAGGAGTTGGTGTTGGAGTCGACATTTGTTTTAACCTCTCATTATACCAATTCTCCAAATAATAAGCCTCACCCATTAAGTTACTCTGTCTTTGTTTTATAGAAAATTCACCTAACAGTAATTCATCATGAATCATTTTCTGCAGCTTTGTCGTGTTTTCTACTTCCTTTATTAGAACGCTCGATGTATTCGCCAATCCTCTATATTCCTTAATCATCTTATCTAGTTTGTTCATATTTGGTACTTCCTTTTTCTTCTCAGCGTTAATCTCATTAGATCGTTTCTCCAATTCTTCAACTACTTTGTAAAGCTTATTTATCTTGACATGTGATTCCTTTACTTCTCCAGTCCTTGGATCCTTAGGTTCCTTGTATTTAGCTAATTTCGTCTCTATATATCTTCGTTTAGCGTCATATCCAGGATCACTGGTTCGTAAAGGATGCGAAGGTGGACGAAAATAAGGTATGTAGAAATCTGGATCATCATTAATAGAAGAACGTGCTTTAAAGTTACGAACCGCGTCTGTAAAAGGGTCTCTACCACGTGCTGTATATGTTGATGTAATCAAAAAGCCTTCTCTTCTCATTGGGAAATTAATACGACCTTTTTGAACATATTCTTTCTCAAAGTATTGCCTAGCATTGTAATCAAAAGCAAGATCATTATATATATCGCGCAAAAAATCAAATGTATGCTGCTTGAACTTTTGATCGCTAATTATGGTACGAATTATCGGACGTTCATTCTCCCATTTCTTAACTCGTTCATCAATGAGTTTCCTCTCTTGTTCACTCATTTAAACCTCATAAAAATATATTATCTGCGTATAGTGCCACTAATAGCATTAATCCATGGCATGTCTGATAGTACACGTACTGACTGAACTAATGGCTTATGATTGTTCCAAATAGCTCCTCCAATGTATGCGTTATACTTATTGTTGTCAATAGTTTGTTGAGGTTGAACTATAGGTGTTTCAACAGGCTTGTCTCTACTGAAGTCACCACCAAGAGCTTTATTGAATGCTTTAAGATTCTTCGTTAATGCATTATCTTCACCTAATGTAGTTTTTGCAATTCTTTCACCAAGACTACCGATAACACCACCGACTTGACCAACTTGAGGGAAAAGTTTGTTAGCAATGTTAAATCCAGCACCTATTACAAGACCAGGATTTTTTTTCACCATACCCCATCCAGCTTTAACATAATCGCCAAAACCCATTTATTTCTTCTTAAAATAATGTCATCTTTTGTTGCTTAACTTCTTTAAAGTCCGTCTTTCCTGCAACTATATGAACTTCCATATATGAACGAGGTGTTGGTAGCTCTTTGTATTTGTTCCATAACTCTTCCCAATCTTCTGTTGCTCCTGACTGTTCAATCATTGACTGAAAGTCTCTCATAGAATAACTTGAAAGATAACGAAGTCAGTGCATAGTCTCTTAATGTTTAAACATATATGTCTCCATGTTTGACACATGATGACAACAGTATAGTTATAATGTCTGACCTTAGTGATGAAGTTCGCTAATGGTGAACGTGGGTCATTCAATAAGTCATGACCACCATAATCGTCTAACACTAATAGAGAATTACTGGGATACTTTGTGAAAGGATATTTGTTCAACTTCTTTACAACATATATTGCAATCTTCTTATACTCAAACTTTCCATCAGGTTTCCTTAGTTGATGCTTTGTTAAGATGTGTTCCATCTCCTCTGAAATTTTTTCGAACTTACTTTGAACGAACTCAACAATAGCGTAATACTTTGCTTTCATCTTAACGTTCTTCATTAAATAAGGCATAAGTTCTTTATCATCCTTTTTCAGTACTGGTGCTTTAACTTGACTCATAAATGTCTTCGCTGTTTTATCCATTGTTCCTGATGTTGCTGAGATAACTATTGAGTCATAATATGGAGTATTAGTGAAGCGGTCTGTTATCATTATATGACGAATAACACCATATGTCTTACCTGAACCCATCTTACCGCAGTAGAAATAAACACCATTAGTACAAAATGGATAATCATCAGAAAATGGCATAATGAGTGCATTGTTTAGTTCTTTACTATTCTTACGTGCTCCATCATGAAGAATCTTATCTACTTGATTAATAACTTTCTCCATCTTTTAGTTACATATAAAATGTCTAAATATGATGGATTATACTATGAACATGTTATGAATGATGGCACGATAAGTGGTAATACAGTCTCATATAAATTACCGAGATACTTCATTGAATATCCTGCGTCAAAAGCTCTTGAGATAAGAAAGATAAGTCTTGAGCATCCAGACTTTGAGTTTCTTGCTATTCCATTAGAAATGACAGATTCATCAAAATCAGTGAAAAAAAGGTTTGACATGAGATATTACATAAAACCCAACATGACTACACAGGAGTTGAATGAAGGTCTTATGGAAAAAATGACTGAGGCAAGTAGAGAATTTGTTGATTGTTACTATGATTCAAATGAAAATAAATTGAATGTATTAAGAAAAGGTACATCACCAATCATAACATTACCTTCATACAGTAGTATAGAAAAAAATGCCTTGAATTATAAATATGACATGTCCCTAGGAGATGTGTTGGATTTCATCACTGCGTTATTAGAAACCACTGAAACAGACACAACATCAAGAAAACCAGAGCTTGTTTGGGAAGATGACCATGGTAGAACATTCACGCAAAAAGTAATTCCATCGAAAGCAAAATTTTTAGACTTATGGGAAAAAAAATATATCTCGCGAATGCATGTATATTATAGTTTTACCATAGCAGATTTCACTGACGAAAATGATAAAGATAAAAAAACATATAAGTACTTTGATGAGCTTTTCATAACTATAGCGAATATCAGGTTTATCCTTGAGCGAAAGGGCAAACCAACATATAAATTTGTCGGTTATCAGATAAGAATAAATCCTCTCCTTGAGCCTTTAGTAACGTTGAGTAATATTGCTCATGATAACAAACAATTTATATGTAATGTGAATGAACAGCTTGTGCCACCAAAATTTTACGATATCACTGGTTATAAAGATGCACTCGTGTTTGAGTTTTATAAGCGCTTTTCATTCAAAAGAGTTGAAGAATCAACTGATGGTCAAAAAAAGGAATATTATGTAAAAGAACCATATGAAATTCCTAAAGACTCTAATATAATGGTTGAACTTATATTAGAGTCTGGTACTCAATCTCAACATAAATAGTTTACGTGACAGAATTTTTTTGACACGTAAAGTTTACATTTTAATGGAAGCGAACAACAGCTCCTGCTAAGCTCTTGCCATCCAGAAGCCAGAGGTGACTGAAGAACAGTCCTCTGGCGACGAGGAAATATTGATGGGTGGCGAGAGTCCGAAGACCGAGATCAAGATCCCAGATCTCGATCACAAGCAAACGGCAAAGAAAACGGGTCCACGAGCTACTCCTCGAGAGCTACGTTTAATCAAGACCAGCCACAAGTATTTGAAGCAGCTGGAGGAGTCAAACGTAGCTCTCGAGGAACTAAAGCTCAAGCTGGCTGAAAAAGTAGAGGAAGCGAAAGGTAAAGAGCTCTACATCAGCCAGCTTGAGTATAAAGTTGACTCTTATGCCAACGAGATCTGCGATCTTCGATCTCGTCTCAACCGTGTGGGACATGAGTCAGACAGCTGGCATGAAAGGTTCCTTAAGGCTGACACATCCTACCATGAATTAAAGCGCGCCATAAGGAACTTAGCCACTGGCTTCTGATCCCTCCTCTAAACCACGAATAAACACCTAATTTTACTACTATAACTCTTATTTTTACTCATATTACTCACATATATCCTCATATAACTTATAGTTCATTGTCACTCAGATCACGATCTTTGTGATCACGATCAACTTAGGAAAAGAGAAAAAGTATAAAAGTTAGTATAATTAATTGTTTAGTCTTAAGTAAGCTTATTGTTCATCAAGGAGTTGATGTAAGCGTTTCTTTGCCTCCGTGATCTGCTTCTTTTATAAGCTTACAGTTAAGCCAACAGCAGAGTCTATTAAATATACTGAGAAACCAGTGTTATGCTTCTTACGTCACGTTTGCCTCTCCATACAGATTAAACAGGTGGGACCACCTATCGTACTTCTCGACGATTATGATTTATCAGCCCCTGCTAGTGAATAAAGGTTAGTTTACATATGAACGTTTATTTTTACACATATATGCGTACATATGCGCGCCCGTATGGTGTCAGTTTTCTGTCACTTTTTTCATTGTGTCGGTGCCTGTAGCTGTAGGCTACAGGCGACGCACAATGTATACTGTACTCATAATAAGTTTTTCATCCTCTGAAGGGGTGAAAACCTTTCTTTTAGATTTTTGTGCAAAGTCAATGCTGCTCGACATGAAAAAATGGAAATGTTTCTAAGATTGAAGGACCAAATAGAAATTACAATGCATTCAATTATTGAAATATACTGTATGATAGGAAAAGTTATTATTATTTCTTTATTACAATTAGGAATAAGAATAAGCTTTTGAGAATATTAGCGGTTCCCATTCAAATCGAAATCTAGGTTATATTTTGTGATGACATTCAATTCTTGTAGTAAGAAATCAAAAAGTTATATCATTGTTAGTAGAAGAAGCCCCGAAATTGTATAATTTGAGGGGAAAAAATGAAAATAGATAATTATATTTCATTGCAATAAATAAGTAGGATATGTTATAAAACCAAGCAAAAAATCTACATTCAATTATGTTAGGACTTTTTTACGCCAGAATGAAATCTATGCTAAAAATGCTTCTGTATATGATGATAATATAGGGAAACATAAAAAAATTTTTATTTTTTGTGAATAAATGAGATAGTTCTCAATTAGAATTCTTGTGAATTATAAATAATTGTATGAGCTATGCTGAATCGAATTTAATAATATTAATATGTAACAAGAAATTGAAAGAAATTTCTCAAAATTTTGAAAGTGAAATTACCGTGCTTTATCGATTGTTGAATATTGAAAAAGATATTACAGCGATTAAAAAAGTTGTAATTTTTTGTTGTTTTTTGTAAACCGTATTTTTCGATAGAGAACATTTTCGTCTAAAGAATAAAATCAATGCAAATTCTTAATTTTTTGGTACGCCCATGCCTGTATTCAAAAAATCGTGACATTCAAATTAATCAAATTTTAGTTTGATAAGTTATAATTATTGTTATATGCTATCCTGTCATATCCTGTTTAATGCATTTTAAATTGACTGCGTTAAATCAATGGAGAATTAAAAAATCGAAATTTTACTAATTTAGATAATAATAAATCTTTATACGTCATTTAGTGTATCATCTATCAACCCCAAATTCATGGTCGATGGAATGTTTTATTCATATATCGAATAATATTATTTAGACATGTATTGTATTCAAGAACTAAATATATAATAGATTAAGTAAATATACGCCATGCTGAATTATCCAAAAATGATAAATTCTTATCTTCACCTTACAGTATGGGGGGTTTTAACGTGGATTTTGTTTTAGCGTGGAACCGTTTTTTGACCGTAGAGGTCGAAGGTTCAAATCCAGATTTTCAATTTTTTTCAAGTTGCATCTCAATGAAAATCCACGCTAAAACAGTCTAGCGTTATCTGCAAGTCCTACGAACAGGATCTCGGCGGATATAATATCAAATACATGTATGGATGCATATATATGAAATACTAATAAAATTGATGTTTATTAAAAAATATTATAATTTATTTCTTCTAAAGTTTTTATTTTATAGATTAATACATAATATCAATCTATATTGTATATCATTTTATCATTCAAAAGGAATAATAATATCAAATTAAAATTAGATCATTGTTTTTCTGAGCAAGAATGTCAAACATTGAAAATAATGTTTATTTATTTCAATTATAAACTAATTATACGATAAATATTCCCATTTATGCATTCTATTTTCTGCATTTAAGAAGATCACAACATATTTGACTAACATTAATAGTTTAGTGTAATAAATCTATACAAGTTCTGAGTATTTGTGATTCACACACTTTTTCATGTAAATTGCAGACTATTACAAAGAATCTTATTATAATGTATTAACTTTTGAGATATTGTGATGAAATATTTATATATTTCAATCATAATTAGGTATGACATAAGGGTTTCGTTTTGCGAAAAAAACGTACAATACGCAATTTCGCTAAAAAAACATTTAGCTAGCAATTTCGACCTTTGACTCCACTCAAGACGTCACTTTTTTAATTTTGCGGTATCATATTTTTGGAAAATCTTTATGAATATTATATAAAAAGTCTCTTTAATATCTATATTTCATATTTTTATCGATTTTTAAAGTTTTTGCGAAAAGTATTCAATTATTTTTGCTATTTGGTCGGGTAAATGTCAGATTTGCGACATTTTCTGATATGATATTCAGATTCTACGTTGATAATGTAATAAACAGAAATTCATCAAAAGTGACAGCTCTCAATTTTTTGACATTTGTAAATTCTAAATTGAATGAGAAAAATGAAATAATACTAAGCATAATACAATATTCTAGATTTAATTATAATTAGGAAAAAGTTAGTTTTGAGAGTACTTTTCATAGGCATATAGAATGAAATCTTCTGAAAAATAATATCACATAAACTCATATTATTTTCTAATATATAACTATTTTATATAAAAATCAAATTCAATGATCTTAAAAGCGAAGGATAAACCTCAAAATTTACGAATATAATGAGTGGGAATATAATGCTTATCTATCATAAAACCATATGAAATATCAATTTTTGCTTTACGCCTAATTTTTGACGACAATTAGCAAAAAATGTTAAATGTTAACACTCAGTCCATTTGAATATGAAAAATAAAATTGACTTTGATTAAATGTTTTTATTTATCATGCAATTCTTCTTGCGACCAAAGATTTGAATAAAAGTTCAAAAAAAAAGATAGCTTAAAAAATAATATACGGTAGTGTTTACTAATAGATGAATAGTATATAAATTCTATTAAAATGGATTTGATCCAAAAAAATATAAAACCAAAAATAATTGTTATAATTTAAATGAAGAAGTAATTTAAAACGATTTTATTTATGATCAAATTTTATATATTTTTTGGATCAAATCCATTTTAATAGAATTTATATACTATTCATCTATTAGTAAACACTACCGTATATTATTTTTTAAGCTATCTTTTTTTTTGAACTTTTATTCAAATCTTTGGTCGCAAGAAGAATTGCATGATAAATAAAAACATTTAATCAAAGTCAATTTTATTTTTCATATTCAAATGGACTGAGTGTTAACATTTAACATTTTTTGCTAATTGTCGTCAAAAATTAGGCGTAAAGCAAAAATTGATATTTCATATGGTTTTATGATAGATAAGCATTATATTCCCACTCATTATATTCGTAAATTTTGAGGTTTATCCTTCGCTTTTAAGATCATTGAATTTGATTTTTATATAAAATAGTTATATATTAGAAAATAATATGAGTTTATGTGATATTATTTTTCAGAAGATTTTGTGTTCTTCTTCAAAATTTTATTTTTTTTTATTAAAAAGAATCTTTACAAAATATACATTTACTTTAATTAATATTTAAAAACGTGCTCTATCAAAAGTTCCAAAAATTCAATATTTTAGCTTTTCTGAGGTGTCACTTTTGATGAATTTCTGTTTACAACAAATTATGCATTATAGAGATTAAAAATCTGATTTGTGAAAACATCTCATCAGTTTCTAGCTAATTCAAAAATCTTTACTATCTTATTCGATTAAAATGAAAAGGGAATAGTTTCATTATGCTTTAAATGACAGCCTTATAATATAATCATAGTTTTCGCTCAATATGCAGCATTTTTTTTCGAAATCTATGGTCAATATCCTAAATACTGATTGCTTTGCATTTATATCTCTTACATTTTCTATACCCACATCACTATTCATTGCTATTCCTATCTTTTTCATTTTTGTTTGTTTCTCATAATTTCTCAAAAAACATGATAACTTGATATTTGTAAATATCATACTTTATAACGTAAATAAGAACTTGACCTATTAAGAAAAGCAGTAATGAAAAGAAAATCTGAAATTCATAAAAATTACAAGTTTCTGATGACAATTAGCTTAATTAAACCAGGTACAAGATTATATAATTGTATTTTCTATCCAATTATCCATATAATATCTTATCCAGAAAAAAAAACTTGATCAATACCAAATGATTTTTTAACTAGTAAATAAAGTATTTTCTTTACACACACATTGTATATCATAGTTTTTTTTTTTGGTTTCGCAAAACATCCAAAAACAAATATGCTATAAAAGTGACAATTTTAGCAAAACGAAACCCTTATATGACATGATATTTATCATATAAATATCTACGAAAATTTACTTTAATATGTTTCTAGATGCATCTCAATGAAAATCCACGCTAAAACAGTCTAACGTTATCTGCAAGTCCTACGAACAGGATCTCGGCGGATATAATATCAAATACATGTATGGATGCATATATATGAAATACTAATAAAAATAATGTTAATTAAAAATTATGATTAAATTTTTCATCAAACTTCTTATTTTATTATAATATCAATTTTTACATAATAATGTATTTATTATTTCTTCAATCAAAAGTCTTAGCTGGCAATGTATTTAAATTTATTTTTTTGATTAAAATGATATTAAATCAAAATATTGATATATAATGTCAATGTTAATAAACGATATGATAAATTAGGTAATATAGTATTTTTATAATTGATACATAGTGAGTTATGTTAAATTTGCTTAAATATATATCTACACATGCATGTGATATTATATCCGCCGAGATCCTGTTCGTAGGACTTGCAGATAACGTTAGACTGTTTTAGCGTGGATTTTCATTGAGATGCATCTAGAAACATATTAAAGTAAATTTTCATAGATATTTATATGATAAATATAGTTTAATTCTTAGGTTTAATTTTGTATAATAATTGTTTCATTAAATATCCTATTGATGTTAAATTATTTTTCAGATTTTCTTCATTACCATTAATTGTCGATAAAACAGTTTAGATTTTCTTGATAATCATCATATAATCTATCATGCATCCATTAAAAGCAACAGAATCTATACATTTCAAAATGATTCAATTTCAAATGCCAAAAATATAATTTTAAATCAAGATAGTATAATATTTATTGTGTTTATGAAAAAATATTTGTTTGACTATACATTGCTATTCGGGATTCATGGTTCTTGGATTTGTATTATATATATAATTTTTAATTGTATCTTTATTATACAGAAGAGTGTTGCCGACAATTAAATTTTGTTGATGAATTAAAAGATATTCCTATATTAGATTGAACTGGATGTTTGTAAGTATTCGATATCAAATAAAATATATATGCATCTAGGAACTAGATCACAGCAGATATAATATTATGTACATGCATAGATATACAGGTTTGATATGATAGTGCTTACAATGCTTATTGAAGTATGGTATAAAATTATTCTTTCAAAATTCTGATGTTTTAGATGAAAATAGATTCAAGTAATATAGTTCTTGTTAACCCATTTATTAAAATACAAAAACATAATAATCAAAAAATTAATTTCAAATAAATCAAGTGTAATCATTAATAGAAACTATGCATTTAATATCGTCATCTATATCTTAATTGATGTGCCATAGAAATATCTAAATAAACTATAAGTATAAGCCTAATTCTTAAGAATTATCTAAAAATTATTGTGTTAGAACAAGGTAATTGTTTAAAATATGTTTATGTATAACAGAGATATAATAAAATCAATTTGTAATAGAATGCAAGCATTTGGATAAATAATTTTTCTAGCTTCGATTTTGAAGAGATAATACTGCGATCATGGTAGAAAATTTATTTTAATGCGCTCTAACCCCAGAATTGTCTCAGAACTGCCAAATTGTAAAAATATTTATATTTATAACATAAGTTTTAACCTTCGATCTTGATTGGATATAATGACTGGTACTATGCGATTATGTGTGAACTTGTTTTTTGTGCATAGAATCTTAGGAGCAGCTGAAAAAGCTTTTTCCACGCTAAAACTTTTTTCCACGTTAAAAACCCCCATACTGTTCACCTTAGAATTTGAACGAATAAAACATTAATTCAAATTGAAATGCACACGTATGTGTTGTTAAGGGTGCACACGAGAGGATCATGTAAACTTCAGAATTTAGAACCTTATTTTTAGGCATTATCTTGGCTACCTATTTAGGCTCGAAAAGCAAAAAATATCAAAAAATACAACTTGAGTCCATTATGACCCTTTCATGGAGGTAGTTTTTATCCGCTAGTATTTTCCCTTTGAATCTCTTTACAATTCGAAATCAAATTCAAAACTCAGTAGAAGAAAGGAAGAATCGACTTACTACGGTTGTAATACGAATAAATACATATATTTAATTATTTTTATTTACATAATAATTGTTTGAAGCTCATATTCCATCAAATTTTTAAATAAAAACATTAAAATGTTGAAAATGTTCATATATTTTAATAGGGTTTTGGCACTTTATTGAGGAATTACTACATACATAGTCGAACTGAACTTGATATTTTGAAATTTAAATTATTTATCAAAATTAAAATTTAACTTGAAATTTATAATTATTTAGTCATATTTTGCATAATTCTAAGTAGATTTTGTAAAAAATCAAGAAAGAAAAATTTTAACGTGCTTTATTTTTTCTTTTTTATAATAATACATATTATTATATAATTAACATATTCATAATGTTTCACCCTTTCAAAAATATAATCCTCCTCCTCTCAAATAAACGTACATACGGGTGGCCTCTTTTTTCAAAAAATTAAAATTTGAAATTTTGGGCTCAAATATTAGAGATTTTTTCAACCTTCAACGATATATGTTGTCTATATCAGATCTCCTTTCTTTTTGATACTTAACATTGTTCCTAAATCTAGGGATGCGACGGTTTTACGCCATGACCGTTTAAAAATAGAATAATACGCCATTTTTGGGGCCGAATGGCGGGTACTTTGTACCCGCCATTCGGCCGAATAACAAAACAATACAAAATTATCGCCGTCCTTTTTTTTTCTTTCTTTCTCTTTTTTTTTTTCCTCTCTCTCTCTTTCTTTTCTCTTTCCTCTTTTTACTCCTCTTTCTCTTTTCATCATTAAACGTAGAAAGATATATTAATATTATTTTAAAATTAAAAAAAATAAAGAAAGTATAATAAGTAATTATTTAGTTATCGATATATATATGTAAAGTGATAATCTGAGGATAATCTGAGGATAATCTGAGGAGGAGTCTGAGGATTAGACCGAGGAGTAGTTTGAGGAGTTTGATGATAATCTGAGGAGTTTGAGGAGTAGTCTGAGGAGTTTGAGGATAATCTGAGGAGGAGTCTGAGGATAATCTGAGGAGTAGTCTGAGGATAATCTGAGGAGGAGTCTGAGGATAATCTGAGGAGTAGTTTCAGGAGTAGTCTGAGGACTAGTCTCAGGACTAGTCTGATGAGGAGGACTCTAAGGAGTAGTCTGAAGAGTAGTCTCAGGAGGAAGATCTGAGGAGTAGTCTGATGAGGAGGGGTCTAAGGAGTAGTCTGAGGATGATGAGTAATCTGATAAGGAGTAGTCTGAGGATGATCTGAGGATAACCTGATGACTAGTCTAGGAGTGGTCTAATAAAAATGTAAAATATTTTCAAAGAAAAAATTCTATGAATTTTATATTTTAATTCTTAGCATTATACTGAATAAAATAAACATAAATATCAAAATTTGAAATTGAACACGCCAAAAAATTGATAATACACATTCAATATTTTGTAAGTGGCGTACATTTTGAATACTCACCATACGCCTTGGAGTTCTCAATTTTGAATTCGCCTTTATTTGGGCGACCTCAGAAAAATACGCCATTAAGAAAATATTGTATGAGATTTTAAATTTGAACACGCTCTACCTTAAGGAATTAAATTTATTAAGATATATTTATATATAATAAACGATTATTTAAAAAAAAGTATTTCATCGCTTATGTAAGTTTCAAAAAAATCACGAAAATAAAAAAATCAAGATTAAAATTTTATTTTTAATTTTTGAATTTCTCAAATGGCGAAATTTTTGGGCGAACAAAAAAAAATGTACGCCCGGTCAAATGGCGTGTTTAACGCATCCCTAAACATTGTTCCTAAATCTTAGCCGTTAAGGCTGTTCTGAAAATGTTTTTTTTTCGAAAAAATTCGAAAAAAATTCTTAAAATTCAAAAATCCCTTAATTCCTGAGGATTTTGGAAAAAAGTTTTTACATGAACATGTGTATATTATATGAAGTATATTGATAAGGTAAAAATCAAATTCTATTGCATATTCATCGAGAAAATAAACTAACGAATCCCTCAAAATTGAGAGGGTAATCCTCCTCCTCTCAAATAAACGTACATACGGGTGCACCCTTAAATTTTTAAATATCTTTTTGGCAAACCTTTTGAGTCTATATTAAAAAGTGACTTTTTTTAATACGACCTCTCAATTTATTATCACTTTTTCATCTTTTTTTATGTGATTTATCTATATAATGTGGGATTGCACATATGATCAGAACTCATTCTTGTGATGATCATATTATGCAATGGGCATACTATTAAAGTTATATAAAAATCAATATTAAGCATTTAGCCATATATTAATGTTTACTATAACATTTAAATTAGATATAATTAGGTGAATATATATAAAATGGTAATGACTATAATTGAGTTTTGATCAAGATGCTAATTTGAATTAGAATGAATATATCGAATACACATATTTTTATTATTAAATATGCGTTATAATGTGTTATTGATGATTAATGTTCAGTAAATATAGTCAGATATCAGATGTTTTGCAATTGAAATTAAATTATTAAATGATTAATAGATTAAAATAGGATTTGATGATAGACGTTAGATATATATCCTATGATATACTTAGAAATACATGTGTTTGGATTCATAATGAAGGTAATTAAACATATTATTTGTTTTTGATATGAAAAGAAGAGTTAGTAACGTATATAAATTAATATATGGTTACATATTATAGAATTAATATTCAAACTGATAGATAAATGATATTAAGAGTCAAAAATTCAAAGAAATCTTACTTTTTTGTATCATTCAAAATTGAATGTAATAAAATCATATTGAAAATAAATTAAGGATTTTCGCCATATTTTTGATATAATATATTATTGAACTCTTTATTGTACTTTTATTGCTCTCAATTTTGAGACAACTTTTGATAAAAAAATCTTTTCAAAATTACAAGATATTTATTTTGTTATTCAAATAATGTTCGTTAAAAAATATTTTATAAAAGTTTGAAGGAGATTTCAAAAATTCATTCCTTATTTAATTTAGTGAGACCTTATGCTATTTAAATAAATCAAACGATAAATCTTCCTAATAGGTGTCAAAAGATTAATTCACATCCAGGTCAAATTAGGCCATAATGTATGTAGATGAGGACTGTCTTCAAGGCAGTCCTCATCTACCTACATTATATAACCATATTTCCCATATTTTTATTTGAATGTGAATGTGTAATTCTCAATTCCAGGACTGAGTGCATGGTTGCAGTAGGTTACTATATGCTCTTGCATCCATGTAGTCGGATCTGGAAATTGGCTTACTTTTCCTTTCGATGCGAATATGACAAATACTTTTCCAATTCTGCACATATAAGTGCAGGGTACATCACTTGTACTCTGCATTTATGTGTGAAGAACTGAAAAATGATGTACTTTTCATGAAGAATATCACGTCGTTATTTTAT
Organism: Trichomonas vaginalis G3; assembly: GCF_026262505.1. Taxonomy (NCBI): domain Eukaryota; phylum Parabasalia; order Trichomonadida; family Trichomonadidae; genus Trichomonas; species Trichomonas vaginalis. Next base: position 15,665,249 of record NC_067205.1, read on the forward strand.
TTTGGAAAGGAGTTTAAATTTGTAAGCTATTGTTCTATCACATTGCAAATGTAACTTCCTTTCATCAATAATTTCATTTTAATAAATTATAAATATCACATTTAGCATAAAATTCTCAAATAATATTCACTTTCTCATTTTGATCATAAAGATTGATACTTTATAAATACAAAATTTTTGAATTCTTTATTTTTCATATGAAATTTGTAATTTTGGGGCGGCGACAAATTTGCCCAGCCAGTAAAGTATTCAATTTTTTTGCATTTTTTAAGGGTGCACACGAGAGGATCATGTAAACTTCAGAATTTAGCTTCTTAAGGGTGCACCCATATGTACGTTTATTTGAGAGGAGGAGGATTACCCTCTCAATTTTGAGGGATTCGTTAGTTTATTTTCTCGATGAATATGCAATAAAATTTGATTTTTACCTTATCAATATACTTCATCTAATATACACATGTTCATGTAAAAACTTTTTCCCAAAATCCTCAGGAATTAAGGGATTTTTGAATTTTAAGAATTTTTTTCGAATTTTTTCGAAAAAAAAATATTTTCAGAACAGCCTTAACGGCTAAGATTTAGGAACAATGTTAAGTATCAAAAAGAAAGGAGGTCTGATATAGACAACATATATCGTTGAAGGTTGAAAAAATCTCTAATATTTGAGCCCAAAATTTCAAATTTTAATTTTTTGAAAAAAGAGGCCACCCGTATGTACGTTTATTTGAGAGGAGGAGGATTATATTTTTGAAAGGGTGAAACATTATGAATATGTTAATTATATAATAATATGTATTATTATAAAAAAGAAAAAATAAAGCACGTTAAAATTTTTCTTTCTTGATTTTTTACAAAATCTACTTAGAATTATGCAAAATATGACTAAATAATTATAAATTTCAAGTTAAATTTTAATTTTGATAAATAATTTAAATTTCAAAATATCAAGTTCAGTTCGACTATGTATGTAGTAATTCCTCAATAAAGTGCCAAAACCCTATTAAAATATATGAACATTTTCAACATTTTAATGTTTTTATTTAAAAATTTGATGGAATATGAGCTTCAAACAATTATTATGTAAATAAAAATAATTAAATATATGTATTTATTCGTATTACAACCGTAGTAAGTCGATTCTTCCTTTCTTCTACTGAGGTTTGAATTTGATTTCGAATTGTAAAGAGATTCAAAGGGAAAATACTAGCGGATAAAAACTACCTCCATGAAAGGGTCATAATGGAGTCAAGTTGTATTTTTTGATATTTTTTGCTTTTCGAGCCTAAATAGGTAGCCAAGATAATGCCTAAAAATAAGGTTCTAAATTCTGAAGTTTACATGATCCTCTCGTGTGCACCCTTAAAAAAAATGCAAAAAAAATGTAATAAAATAAAAAAATTTTTAGTATCGATAATCTGAAATATGTTGTTTACTTAAGCCGCTCGCTTCGCTCGCGGCTTAGTTTCGTAGTTTCGTACAATCTTTTTTCAAATCTGTTCTTTTCGTCAGCCGCGAGCGAAGCGAGGGGCTTAGTTTCGTAATTTCATACAATCTTTTTTCGAATCTGTTCTTTTCTTAAGCCGCGAGCGAAGCGAGTGGCTTAGTTTCGTAATTTCATACAATTATTTTTCGAATTTGTTCTTTTTGTCAACCGCGAGCGAAGCGAGTGGCTTTTTATTTTTTTAAATTTTTTTTCTTTCTTACTTTTTTTCCCCTTACTTACAAATTTGATAGTAACTTACCAAATCTCTCTATCATATAATAATAAATTAATCCATTTTTTGTTTCAAATCTGACACTTTACATTTCTGACATGTAAACATGTCACTTTTCACTTCACCTCACTGGGCAAATTTGTGCCCCACTCTGTAATTTTTTCTTTGAAATTCCGAATTTTCATTTTTTTGGAAATTTTTATTCAATTTCTGCTTTATTTTATTCTATTCTTTATAGATAATAATTTTATTCAAGTTTATTATTTAAAAATTTCAATACATACGATAATTTTTAATTCAATTTTTAAACGAATGTTTTGATGGGATGAGCTTACTGAGCATAAGCTCATCCCATCAAGATATTGCATCAAAACTCTGGCCTTCATCAAGGTCAGAGTTCATAATTCATCGCCTCAGTGCCAAGTTCCTCGAAGATCGTCCTCATTAGGATCGATCCGAGAGGAACTTGACTCTGAATGAAATTCACAAGCTCTGGCCTCAGAAAATGCCAGAGCTTCGCAAACAATCCTCGGGGCCGGTTTCCTCAAAGACCGCCCTTATTCGGGGCGGCCGGAGAGGAATCTAGTCCCGAGAGCGCGTTTATAGGAAGCACTGGCCTTTTTCTGAGGCCAGAGCCTGCAAATACAATCCTCAGGGCCGAGTTTGAGGGAGATCGTCCACATTTTTGACGATCCCCTCTCCTCTCGGCCCTGAAAGACCAATAGACAAAGGTTCTGGCCTCAACAGGAACCAGGGCCTCGCTTACAATTCTCAGGGCCGGCTTTCTCAATTGCCGTCCTGATCTAGGGCGGCAGGAGAGAAACCCAGCCCTACGAAGCAGTAAATTCGAAGCTCTGGTCTCTGCAGAGGCCATAGCTTGCAAATACAATCCTCAGGGCCGAGTTTTGCGATGATAGTCCACATGATAGACCGTCTCGCAAGAACTCGGCCCTGGAAGACATAAAATCACAGGCTCTGACCTCAGCATGGATCAGAGTCTCGCTTACAATTCTCAGGGCCGGCTTTCTCAATTGCCGTCCTGATCTAGGGCGGCAGGAGAGAAGTCCGGCCCTGGGAAGCAGTAAATTCGAAGCTCTGGTCTCTGCAGAGGCCATAGCCTGCAAGTGCAATCCTCATGGTGTAGTTTCGACCTGATAGTCCTTCATGAGGACGATCAAGTTAAAACTCTGCCATGAAAGAAAGGAACATGCATACTCTGGAGCCTTATGAGGCCAAGGCTTCCCATACAGTCCTAGAGGCCGAGTTTTCTGAGAATTTCCACATCACGGACAATTCTCAGTGGAATTCGGCCCTTAGAATCATTAAATACGAAGCTCTAGCCTTTCTTGATGCCAGAGTCTGCAAAGTTAATCCTCAGGGCTGAGTTTGAGGGAGATCACCATTATCAAGGACGGTCACCTCTCTCCTCAGCCCTGAAACACCTACGGATACAGGCTCTGGCTGTTGCTGAGGCCAAAGCTTCGCTTGTTAATCTCAGGGCCGTTTTTCTCAATTGCCGTCTTATTCTAGGCGGCAAGAGAGGAATCCGGCCCTGGAAGCGATAACTACGAATCTGTGGCCTCATTATAGACCAGGGCTTGCAATTCATTTTATATAATATTTTTTTATTTAATATTTTTTTTTTCAATGATTTGTTTTTAAAGATTATTGATACAATATCTTATAATATTTAAGTAAAATAGCAAAATACCCTTTGAAAAACTATTGTCAGACAATATTTTATAATCTCTATATTCATTCATAAAAAAAATACGTCTAGTAATGCTCTGCATAAGTGGACAATAAAGTATTAAGATTGCTCTTTTATATAATAGAATGCAATTGCTCATTTATTAAGGATATATTTGTATTCAATTGTGATCTATTTAAGCAAAATAAGAAAACAGCACCAAATTCATATAGATGCATCTGTATATTCTATATTTTATAGTTGCACTATTACAATTGTTGAAACTAAATCCCAATATCCCCCGCTCATTAATTGATGAAAAAGTGATAAAAATTTGAGAGGTCATATTAAAAAAGTCACTTTTTAATATAGACTCCAAACCTTTTTGAATATTTTTTTCCCTTCAAATTTATTATTGCTTCATATTGGAAATATATATGTGGCTTTTGATTTCCAAATTAAATCATTCAATATTTAGGCTTTCGGTATAGTGTGGATTACAATATCAAAAATTTTGAATTTGAATTAGATGTAATAAAAAGTGTATACAAATTAAGTAATACATGATAAGTTTATAACAAAATTAAACATTGCAGTAGAAAATACTATCCTTAGGTATTTCGAAGAGAGGAAGGGGGATTTGTTGAACAATTGCTGTTTTAACCTCGGACTTCATATCGTATTCAGAATCAGTAGTGGAGTCGCTTCTGGAAAAATTGGAATTTTGTTTCTTCTTCAAGAGAAGAAATCTGTTCCTGACAGCTGCAACAGTACGTCCTGCAAACATTTCAGAGATCTGTTGCCACTTACTGCCAATTTTATTATACTGACTGATTAAGATTTCGTCCTCAAAGTGAGTCCATTCCTGCTTGTTAAGGTTAGGATTCAAGTAGTTATTATATCTTTCTCTATATTGACGAGGAGTACGTCCTTCCATATCAAATGAGATTGTTCTCCAGTCAACTTTCTTTCCGCATCTCTCAACTAGCATAATAAGTTTCTCATCTTCCTTTGGTGAGAAGAGGGATCTTGATGACATCTTCTTTGTTTGCATTATGAAAAAATGATCATGACAAAATTTTGAAAGAATAACTCTCAATTAAAATTTCAATTGCATAAAACCCTATACAGGCGTATATTAATTTTTAAATAATAATAGAGAATCACGTGGATACTTAATGAGCAACAATGATTTACAATTAAAGACTAACAAAAAATTGAATAGCTATTTTTCAGAAAACGTAAAGAATTTACGCTATTGTATGAACATCACATTGTCTACAGCATTATTATACGAAAACAAAAATTGAATGAAAAAACTTGAATGTCACACCACCCATCCATAAAAATAAATCTTCTGTATGTTGATAATGTAATGATATTGGATAGTAGTTATTTTTTGTGATAGCATTGAATTTATCGTTATATTTACTTCAAAAGTTCAAAAAATAACCACAATTGAATTCATTGTTTTGCGATCTATTATTGTTATAATTGGTTAAATTCCAAATTGATTAAAAGCAACAGAAGTTGTCACGGGTTTCAAATTCGTTACCTCACAATCCACATTTTAGTTGGCTAATCAAAATCTTTAAGGAGTAACAACTGAATATTAGAATATAGATCAATCTTAACGATTAGTTTGTTCATCATGTAAATCTTGTCATATCTGAAAATTTGTTTTAATAGAAAGATTTATATATCAAGACCGAATATTGCATACCCTACTATTTTAGCATTATTTCCTTCCGAAATTCCGGAAATAATAATGAATGAGTATTTTTCCCAAAATAACCTGATTTATTTTATATATTCAATTGATGAAAACATTATTTAAGATCAAATGTAATCTATCTACATCTTTTGATTATGTGTGTGATAATGCCTTGAAGCACATTCGTTTGTTTAATCCCCATAATTGAGAATTTTAATAGTTTATATTAAGCTTTATTGCATGTTAACTTAAATGATAACTCCCGAATTTATTCGGATCTTGAGCTTAAATTATTTTTCGATAAATTTCCTAAGTCACAGATTCCTATTCCTTTAAGGACATGGTTGTTATTAATATATAGGATATATCTAATCGATTTTGTTCGGAATATAAATTAAAACAATATCGATAATTAAAAATTAGGATGTAATAACATGAAAAAGCAATAATACTTCATCGCACAAATTTCTTTGTCTAAAATATTTTTATACGCGTATCATATTGTTGCTATTCAGGAAATTATTTAAGATAAGAATTAAGTATAAAATATGCTTGATAGGTTTTATAATGAGATGTAGCAATTACAATAAGAAAATTTAAAAGATTATCAATCCTAATCAGGTCGGAAATAATATTAATTGAATGAAACGTGCTTTTTATCCAAAACATTTATATAATATTTAATAACCTTTAAGAAATTATTTTGATCCTTTTTATAAAAAACCAGGCGTAAAACTTCCGCAAATAAAAACAGCAGATAATTGTCAGTAGAAAGCAATATCACTGATAAAAGATATGAATTTTCAAATTCAATGCTACGCCATTTTGACATTAATCTTCTCAAATTGACTTTTATTTCCTATTCAATAATTCAAAACATTGCAAAACTTGAATCAGCTTTTTTCTGGATTTATTCATTTGATAAATCCGGTATTAATAAAACTGATTCAACAACCACAATTTTCAATTCTCATACTTAATTTTGACATCACTTCATTCAAATAAAGATATGTTCAATCTAAGCAGCAAGTGCGAGATTTCTATTCAATTGAGCGAAAAGATATGAATATAGGAAACGCAGATATCAATTCCCTAGTGAACTCCACAATTGATGCAGTTAATTCCAAAATCTTTTCGATCAACAACATTTTCTCTTTAATTGATTCGGTTGCAACATATAGGCCGAGACACATAAAGAAAATATATATGTTTTGCAAGCAACTCATTTCTGCAAATCATATTTCCTTAAATAAAGGTGCATTTCAGAATGAATTATTATGTGCTCTTTTGGTGAAGGACCAATTATTGAATTCATTCATGCCATTTAAATTTAGAAAAATGACGACTGAACAACTCTATCGCTCTTATGAGGAAAAAACGATAGAGTATGCCTTATTATGGGATGACAAAGACATTCTTGAATACGTAATGGAAGAGCAGCAACTATCTCCAGACTCGAATTTGAACAATGATTTCACAGTTATTGATTTAGCAGCAAATTTTGGAGCCCAGGACTGTTTCACATACTTATACTCCATTTCTCCATGCGTTACTATGAATACATTGCGCAAATCTTTCATCGGAAACGACAATAAAATTATTCAGACTTGTTTGAAGCATCATAAGCCAGATACATTATGTATTGAGAACGCAGTAATGGCTCATCATAATTCAACAGTGGCCAAGCTCATCAAAGAATACAAATTAAATTTCAGTTGGTCTTCATGCCTGCAATACTTCAATATGCAGTGCTTTTTCATGAAGGTTTCTGTTTGTAAAAACGTCAATATGAAAGATTTTGAGAAGAATAATGCATTGATTGCTTCATCATTGTATTCGAACTTCATTGCAGCGGAATTCATGATTAAACTTAATGCTGATGTCAATGAAACTGATGCTATGGAAAATTCTCCTCTTATAATTTCTTCGATCAATAATTCCAAGGAAATGGTGGAATTATTAGTCAGAAATCATGCAAATATCTTCCAAACAGATGCTTATGGAAGAACTGCATCCGAAAACGCTGAACTAAAGGATAATCAAAAGATCGGTCGTTATCTTCATAAAATTGAGCAGCAAACAATAGGTAACATGGTTTCTTGCAGTTGAAGAAAGAATTGTGTTAATATTAATCACAAAAGAAGATTTTAATAATATTAACAAGGAAAGATAAAGATAACAAAAGGCCGGAAATTTATCTGAACGAAGCAACCTTTTCTTTAATCAAAGGAAGGTTTACTCCAACGATCGTGTCTATCGGATCTAATCTATTTGCATTTGTGCAAAACTTGAGTACAGGAATGGAATCTATACCGAAATATGCTTTAATATCCGGACATTCGTCTGAATCTATCTTAAGAAATTGGACTTCTGGATATTCTTGTGCGTATTGTGGCAACATTTTTGTAACTCTTCGGCATCCTGGGCACCAGTTTGCATAAATGTCCAGTACTGTTAATCCCTTATGATTTGTGATTGCATCGCAAAGATCATGAAGGGAGCCATTGAACTTCTTGACCTCAGTCATCTATTTTGATTTTGAATAAAGAAAAAATTGAATAAGTCTTCAAAATTTGTCTAAGGTTTTTAATTGATTTTGCTGTTATTTTACTTAGATATCTAATCTACAATAAAAAAGAATATTTTTAAAATTGTTGATCTGTAATTGAATAAAAATAGCATCATGAACTTTTTTACGAAATCGAATGTATTACTAAGGCTACCGCAAAACACATGAAATTCTCAAAATAAAAAAACGTAAAATGCTTATTCAAAAAATTGAAAATTCCTTTGAAAACTGAAGTTCAATTTTAAGATTCAAAAATCATTAGTTGTTGATAACAAGCATACAAACATTAATTCTTCCGATAAAAATTTATGGGCAAACATTTTGGAAATTATGTTGTTAAAATATGCCATTTTGTGCATATAGCCCATATCTGAAGTTTTTTCTTTTGAATTCAATTTTTTTAATTTTTATATCTGACATTTTTTGCTAAAAGCTAGATAATCGCAATAAGAATGGCTTACACTAAATATCCGATTTATGCTTTTATTCAAAAATTTTATAAATTTGTTACATATTCTTTACATATTCATTTGCTCGGTTACGATTTCTCACTTTATTAATTTGCATATTCTAAGTTTCATTTAATTTTATATAGTCTTTTCACAGTATCAATAATCTTGATTAAGATTTTGTTACCCTGTCTTGTGGAATACATCAATATTTTTGTTACATGGTTAAACCATCATTAACAATATTTGTTATCTTTTCAATTTTTATGAAATCAAATAATTTCCAGTCCCGATTATTTCTTATGCGTTATTTTATGACTTTCTCTACTTTATGATATTAATGTATCTTATATCTTAGTGACAATTGTGTATATCACAACATACGAACAAGAGGGACAAATTGTTAAGCAACAATAATACCAAAGAAAACCAATGAGGCAAATCGAAAATATTTATTCAAAAAAAGATAATTTCAATAAAAATAAGAAAAAATTAAAAATTACAACAAAATTATTGATGAATTATTTTTGTGAGATTGGTAAAGGCTTCTTGAACGGTCATGTCAGGTTTTAATTCCTTAATGCAGTAGTTTACAGCGTTCTTGAACTTTTCTGCTTCTTTGAAGCTTGTAATATACGGAGAAGTGTATATTCTGGCCCTGAAAATATCATTAACGAGTGTTGATGATATTGACATTCCTCCTGGTGGATAAGGACCTTTGCAAATTGAAGTTGCAATTTGTGCATCAGTAATATCGCCTCCTGTTGTCATTTTACCAATGTTTGAAACACTAACGGAGCCAGTCATTGCTTGGGATATGTTCTTTTGTATAAATGATTAACGGATCTTAATGCTTCGCCATTATTTAATTTTTCTTGCATATCCTTACGGAGTAAAGCACTCAACTCATCAATAATCAATTTGGCATACTTTGTAACGATGCTTGTATGTGCATCTGCGACAATTAAACTATCAATATTGCAATGACTCCAATCTGGGTTTTTCATGTATCTTCTGGCATTAACAGCAAGTTGACTAGCAATAGAAGTTAACATTTTGTTGTATGCTGAAGCAGAAAGCGTTGCTGCGAGCATCATTTTTTCTGTAACTTTCGACATCTTTTCTTTGATCGGGAATTCAATCAATGTGTAAATTGCATATTCTTTTTCTTGTTTCTTGCGATAATTTCTGATTGGAGTAGTCATCGTTGAAATTTTGCCATTTGTATTAGCCAATTGATCAGAAAGTGCATCAATTATTGATGTATGAATTTTAGCTTGAGTATCCTTTGGTGTTTCTCGTCCACACACATGATCCAAAAGCATCTTCATGTATCCGCCATCTGATGACGAATGATTGCAATTAAATATAACGGTGTCCTTATTATAGCATATTGATGCTAAGCGAGTTGACTCAGGAATTGTATGATTTTTGGCAACAAATTTATTTGCCTCTTCTAAATGAGGAAACTTATCAGGAATTTGATAAGTTGGGCATGGCTGATCTGTGTAAACATAATTTTTACCATCAAACAATGTTCGACAGCCAATGCATTTTTTAGAAATTTCATTGACAATTTCTGAAACTTTATTGTTCTTTACCTTTACGGCAAGCTGAACATAGCATCCAACAGATAATTGGAGCTTTTCAAAAGCATTAGGAAGCATAGTTGATGGTCCAATCATCAAAAAAGAATAAAAAAATTAGAGCATCAAAGTTAGCATTCAATTTTGTGATCCATTCAAAGACACAAAATCTTAAAATTAAGAATTGTTGATGGGATTCTATCAAAATTTTTATCGAGAATAAAAGGTACTTCGGATCTAGGTCCCTTGATGATTTTGACTTGAACACTAAATTTGTGTCTATAAATGGACTACAAAATTGAACGCTTACTTCACATTCAAAACGATTTGAGAGCAGAATAACAATATCTCACTTTTGTGGACAAAATGAAAAACCTATGAATTTGTAATGCATATTCTATCTTCTAATTAGAAAAATTACATTGCTCGCCACCAGCATGTCATGATGCTTTTTATCAGAATGAATTGAATAAAGTTTAGAGATCTGTAGTTTGAATGTATAAAATTAATTAAACTACATAGTCAACTTAATTAATGATCCCAGTTGGCTAGGCTTGCCATTCGGGCAAAACAAATATATCTTGACTATAGAAAGTGAGTTTATACAAATAAATTTGAGTGTGATTGATTAATATTATATTATAAAGATTATTATGGAAAACATAAGACATATTTTTAGGACAATCGAAGAAATTTAGAGAATACACTTCGAGTTTGTTCGAAAGAAATATTAAAAGCAAAGCATTTATTAAGAATTTGTTGTGAAATGAATACGCTTCGATAATACATTAGATTGGCGTGATAGTTGACAAAATTGGAGCTGAAGACTGGTTGATAAATGAAGAAAAGGTCTAAATTATAACAAAGGATTGCAATACATTTGAAAATTTAATAGTTTTATTTTGTGATATGATATCTATGAGATCACAGATATTGGTTTGAGAAGGTATTTAAGAACTCTAAATCTAAAGACTAATTAAGTATATGATGACAAAGAATTTGATATAGATGAAAATCCAAATTTTTCGAATTTTCAAAATGAAATCTTTAACTAAATTGTCATATTATGAATAATTTAAGGTACGGTGTCACATCAATGAGGCATTAAGTCAATGTGATGCATTAGAAGTTTGATTAAAAAGTCTGGTTATGAAATGATGAAAATGTGAAATGAAAATGCAACATTTCTCTCAATTTTTATAACACTTTTTGTCTATCGTTTTCGAAGTGGCACATCGCGCCGCTAATAAAATTTGGAGAACAACACAGGTTGTTTGTTCGGCAAAATTATTTCAACGAATTAAGATTCATAATTTGATGTAACATAATAAGATCTAATTGATTTTTGACTCTTGAAATAAATATTTTGAAAAGTCATTTTCTTCGCTATTTGATAGGCGCAAAGCGCCAACCAAATAGCTCAGATTAATAATATGATATTATTTCATGTATAATGAAAATTTCATCTAGCGGTGCTACGCGCCGATAGATGGGGGAAAAATTAATTTTGTTAGAGACTTTCAAATAATGAAAAAATATAATATCTCCTGTATATATTTATCGAGCTTTTTGAAATTTTCTATTGATTAATGTAACATAATGAAGGATTTTATTGAAAATAGATTGGATTAGATAATATATCGCATTTTGCTTTAAATGATGCAAAGATAATTGGTATGCAATTATTCGAATAGATTGTCGTTTTCATATTATTTTTGAAAGATGACTAACATCTCAGCAGCACGATATGAGCATCTTTCAAAATGTATATCATCATCAGTCACAGCTGCAATCGAGGAAATCATCGATAAATCAGGAGATAACAATGTAAATTTGCTAAAGAAATTAACTGAAGATATTAATGTAATTCTAACCTGCACAATAAAATCCGAGCAGGAGGATTATATTGAAAAAATCTCATACGACCTCGAATGCGCACTTAACGAGAAAAGAGAATTGCAAACTCAATTAGAGAAGCTTTCAAAGAAACTGAAAACTACGAAATCGCTATTACAAGAACAGAATATTGCATATATCAATAAAACCAGAGAATTAGAAAATTCCCTTCATGAAACCAACTGGAAACGAACAGTTCAAGAAGGAAAATACCGAGAAAGTATTAAAGAAAAGGATCAAATTATCAATAATATGAAAAATTCTTTGAAATCTATAAGAAATGAGATACTTGAGCTTAAAAACAGTATTTTAGTACTTAATTCTTATTATGCAAAGCAGCATGCTAAACAAAAACTTTATATAGAACGTGTTAAGCAAGTTACCCATGAATCTTTTCAAAATTCGATTTCCACAATTACAAAGCAAAACTTAGAGAGCGAAACCAGGTCAATCAATAGCTTTAATGAACAAATTTATGAAGAACAAGCAAGAAATGCTTCAATGAAAAACTCAATTAATAGGATTTTAAATACATTAACAGAATTTTCACCAAATAAGTCAAAATACAGCTTCACAGCAGATAATTTTACAAAAAAGGAAAAAGAATTCCATCAATTTATTATTGAAACTATGCAATTTCAAAAAGATAACGCTTATCAATCAATAAAGCAAGAGCTTCAACTTGCGATTCCTAATATCAAGTTAGATGAAACTGCAGATATTGTGAACGTGATTTCGCAGCATTGTAATCAAGAATTAAAAGAATGCCCAAATTGTAATCAAAAACAGCTTGAAATTAATGAATTGAACCACCAAATTGAAGAACTTAAAGAGAAACTTGAGAAAACTCATACAAAAGTCCAACAAATCAAATCTCAGCCAGAAGAAACAATTTCATATGAATCTGTTATTACTGATTCAGACGATTGGGAGAAAAGAAGAAAGGAATTGGAAAGGAAAATTACTACACTTAGTAAACTTACAAAAAGTCCTTTAAAAAGCATGCCAAATTAATATTTTATTTGTATGATGAGTCCTATCACTTTTTGTATGTATACTTTTCATTTACTGCCTGTTTGTATTGCAAATTGTCTGTTTTATTGTATTTTACCTCAATTTATTTTTCTTATAGAATAAATGTGTTGTTTTTATTTAATCAATATAATAATATTGCTCCATTAGCGAAAACATAAGTAAGCTTTCTACTGTCATTTTTCAATTAAAAGATTTTAAATCAAATTAATTTCAAAATTAATATCTATCACATAATTTGTGGATACAACGATATTATGTCACTATTAGAGTAAATTTATCAATATTTGATACAAATTTGGACTTTTTTTTTCAAAATCACAAAATTTATTTTCTGATGCGGACACTTATAACGTTGATAAAAAGATATTACTCATAGTATAGATTTAAATTATTGTCAAACTTGAGATCCGGATGAAAGCAATAAAATTTGAATTGATAAAATTATTCCATTCAAAAATGAAAATTTGAATTATCAATCAATTTTAATATGATACAAGGTCTTATAGATAAAAAATATACAAAATGTCCATTTACAGCAGAAGAAGATGCTAAACTTGCTGCATTGGTTGCCAATTTCAGCCAAAAAGATATCAATTGGAATGAGATTTCGAATCAAATGGTGAATAGAAACCCAAGACAGTGTAAAGACAGATGGGAAGGATATCTTGATTCATCTATAAATAGATCGGAATTCTCATGTGAAGAAAATTACTTTATCCTCAAAAAAGTTGAAGAGATTGGGAAAAAATGGAAAATAATTTCTTCTTTGATGAAGCATAGAACAGATGTGGCAGTAAAATCGCAGTATCGAAAGCTTCTAAGGCATAATGTATCAATAGAAAACGTTTTCAGAATTAATCCAGAAAGTTACATGATAAAGATCAAAACACCATCAAAAGTTGAAAGGGTTATCAAGCCTTTATTAAAAGAAGATGATATTAATAAGGTTCCATACGATTCGAAATTTTTGAATGAATGTTTTGATCAATTCTTCGCCATGGAAAATGAAATTCTTGAGCCATGTGTTAAATGATTAATCGAATTCTTTATATAAACATCTTTCTATCACCAATTTCATGAATTTTTTTGATTTTTGGAATTTATGAGAGTATTCTTACCTTACAATTATTTTGTATGAATTCAAAAAATCCTAGAGTGAATTTTAGGGGAAAAATGCATGAATTTTTCGAAATTGAAAATCTCATGTTTAAAATGATCATTTTATAGATGAAAAGTTATGAATTCCAATTCAATGTAACATATGGGTATGATTATAATTACAATGATCAATTTGGAATTCTTCATTGCTTCATGGGTCCAAATGAGTTTTGGCATTCAGTAAATGAAATGTAAATCTATATAACTTGTTTTGAATAATATAAAACATTATAATCACCCATTACATTATCTTCTCAAATTTTTTTTGGCAAGATGTATAGTAAATTGGAGATGTATGAGCTTTTCAAAAGCAATTAATATTGAAATCAGCCTTTTTAAAAAAGAATTATCTTCTGAAACAATCAATAGAAAATGCTTTTGAAAATTTGTAAAAAATAGCGAATGTTTCATGTTCTCTTTTATGATAGAGACAAAATGTTAATCATTCACTCTTGAATCGTATCTTTGAACTGGATTATGCTTCGATAAAATGATACTACATAATTAAGCCTGAAAATCATCATTTTATGCGGTAAAATTATAAAATAAAATATATTGTATAAGAAATAATCGCTTAGAATCGATAATTAATTTGAAATTGTCTTACAGTTTGGCCAAAATCTGCCAACGTAGAAAATCGGAAATAATTAAATAACTATACATAGATATTTGTTTTCATCCTATTTGTAATGTAGGTTGGGCATTAAACCATTGAAATTTTCAAATAGAAAATCTAATAAGATTGAATAAACCATTCAATTTTCTGGTGATGTCTAGTAATTGAATGAAGAATTTTCTTGAGTGATTATTTAGTAATTTTGCCGCAATTGAGATGCCTAGCAATATATAGCATAATGTGTAAATTTATATTAATCTGAAAAAGATAGATAATAATTGTTTTTATGATCTATTATAAGCACGTTTAATAACATAAAATTCCAAATTCTCTACACAAATATTGATTAAATGACCAATTAGCCAAAGCCTTGAGGAATTTTGTTGTAACCAATATTATTAATGTTTAGGCAAATAAAAAAGTTTCGAGTATTTTCAATTTAAAATTGAGAGAAATTGAAATCGATTCTCAAAAATTTTCGATTTTCTGAAGATCGTTCAATATAATATTTTATGATTTATGTTGATGTAAATTAACTAGTAATAAATTGTTAATTATTTGATTTTATTCTCAAAAGTTGAAATGACCTCCATTTTTCAATGTCTATTCAAGGACAATCCAGCTTTGTCATTTTCAATAAAAAGCGTGGTGGGTTGCCACAGAGCATGCGTGATTACGAAACTGTTCAACGCCGAATTAAAATGAATGGAGAAACAAAAATTGATTATGTTTCTTCATTTATTGACAAATTTTTTGGCACACATGTAACAATTACTATTCTATTAAGTCTTGCCAATATTGTTGTATCACAAAATCACATTAAGCTTGATAGACTCGCCCGGCGAAATCGTTCGGCTTTATTATGCTGGTATGCAGAAAACTGGAATGTTATAGATCCCATCCTTAGAGATAAAAACTTTATAGCAATGTTTTCACAAAATTCTCAAAAAGGTATTCAAAAAACTGAAAAATCTATTTAAATTAATAACCATAATAGAGACCAAGAAGTCTTTGATCCAACTAATTTGTCCTGCCTTTTAAATAGAAAATAAGCTCAAAAAATGTTGTCTATTATATTGAACTGTTATATATTAAATAAACTTTTACCGTTTAAAAAATTATTGGTAATGCTGATAAAATTTCTTAGTGGTTTCTCTTAAAATTGAATACCAGAAAAAATAAAAAAAAATAAAAATTTTAGTAATAAAAGCATGATAAAGGAAATATTGAGATCATCAATTAGAATAACTCTATATATCTTTATGAAGAAAGCAACAGATTTCGAAATCCGCTTTATTATATTTTAATTTATACAAAACAACCGAAACATTAATAGATGATTCATGAAAGTAACTCACGAAATAGTGTGTATTCATTTTCTTCTCCGAATTTAGACAAAAATGTATTATCTTTTGCAATAATATAGTCAATATCAACAACTGTCAGTGGCTTCTCTTTTTCGGTCTTACCATATCTCTTTGACAATGTTTTGTGCCATCTATTCTTCACGTTATTTGCTGATCTTCCTTTAAGTGATTTTGCAATAAGTGTCCATTTTGGGCCAATCTCTGTGTACATTTTTAATATTAATTCATCCTCTTCATCGGTCCATTTAGCATTAGAAATTTGTTTGCTAAGATAATTGTTATATCTATCCCAGAATTGTCTAGATGTTCTTCCTGGGAGCATTTGGGCAATTTCTTCCCATGAAAAATCAGATTGATCATTAACAATCTTCTTTAGAATTCGATCTTCTCTTGGAGTGAACCTGCATCTCTGTTTCTTTATTTTATTTGTTTGATCTGACTTACTGATATTAGTTTGTGTTGACTGTCTCATTTGCATTGCGTGTTAATAGAAAAAATGAATTGAATCTGCGGTTCGATTATAAAATAATTGAATAAGTTCTCTGAAATTGTCACTAATGTAATATAAAATTATAAAATTATTGACGTTAAATCGGATTGTATAAAGATTGCTGAAATAGATATGTACAGAATATTGAAACCACCTTTCAAAAAATTGAATTGTGTTACCATCAAAAATCTTTATGGTTTTGATTGGAACTTTTTTGAAAAACGCATATGTATATTGTAACAAATCCAATAAAATAAAAATCAGAATAACTAACCATCACATTCAATTTTATTAAAAGGTTTACTATACAATAAGATTCATATTAACTATGCTTATCTTTTCATTATATGCCTAATTATCAATTAAAATAAATTTGTAAAAATTGTGAAGAACATTAATATATGATCACATTAACCTATATCCCTTTAAATCAAAAACAGTTTAAATTTTTGAATGATAGTTTTGTGACATGTTAGTGTCATCAAATTATTCTTGGTTTTAGAAATTGCATAAATTACTACATTTCATCTTTGTATGCATGAATGTACAACTTATTTAAAAAAAGAATTGATTTTGTAATTTCAAATTTCCAAAAATTCATATAAATAAATGTGCCGTTATAAAATTAGCTTTATTTTGATGTTTGCATAGAATCACACAAGAAATTCTTGATCAATTAATGAAATTCTATTTTTTGAATCAAAATTACAAAATGAACACCCTTCAGAGTAAACTTATCTTTTCATCATGTGGTAATTAAAATTATTCATTTCCGGTGTTATTTAATTGTTATTTACTCAAAATCATCTAAATTTCAAATATTTTTGTATTATTCCTTTTCCATTAGGCATCATTATGTAACTAGATTTGAGATTTTAATGCAAAATTTTTAAAACTATCGATTTCACAACGCTGTCAGAATTTTGCAACAAGAATCATTTTGATTTTTTCTGACCAAAACTAATAATAAACAGCATTAACTCCATTACAGGAATGCAGTTCTAATGATGTAACATCAGATTTTATAGCAACCAACTCGTATTCTCTCAGAAAATATTGATATTTTTGATAAATTTTAAATAATTTTAACCAAAAGATTCAGCACAGTAAGCTAATTCAAAGCATTCTATCAGACATCAGGAATTTCAAAAACTTTAAAGAAAACAGCTACTATGATATATATTTAAATTATTTAAGTCCAATGATAATAGGAAGCAGTAAATTTCGATCTCTAGTACCTTTGATTAAAATTAGTAGAGTCATACATATAAATAATGAAATGTTGTTCAGAATATTCTTATTTACCTTTATGTTTAGAAATCATCCTTACTAATTTATAAATAATTTCACGAGTTAAATTGTTTCTACAGATAATTCATAAATATTTTTCTTATATTTTTGAACTCATTAAATTATACAGGAATATCATTGATAATACCTGCCTTTCAAAAGCTATTTCTCTCTATTGTGTTCAAAATATGTGCCCCATCAGTTAGAAAAAAATATTTATAAACATCATTCTGAAAAAATAAGTGTTCAACAATAAGGATCATAGAGTTAGCATACGCATACTTTTGAAAATGATATCTATAGCTTAGTTGACTTATTTGAATCTAATCTACTTTCGACATTATAAAATCCACAATATCAACGAAATCTTATATTACTTTATGATTATAATCTTAATATAAAACATTTATAGAAATATTTACACCATAGTTGTCTAGAATATGTTGATGAATCTAAGAGATCAGTTAAACGAATTCCCATTTTTCATATGAATGCTTCTTGTAACTATTGGTAAATGTAATAACAGTTCATATCTTTTGAGTTTTTGAAATAATTTTTTATAAGGAAATCACTTTAAAGTTTCAAGGGGATTTCACCTTCCTCTCATTTTATATGGTTTTTGAAGTATCTTAATTGAGTCAAATGAAAAGTTTTATCATAATGTTATGATGATTGCGTGAGCAAAAAAAATTCTTCAAGTATCAAAGATTTGTATAGTAAAACTTAGTGGAAAAATAATTTTTTAAATTTTTTTTATCACGCATATTTTTGAAAAAAAGAATATACGAGACTATAGTTTAGAGGAAAACTGGACGTGGATACTGTGGGAGTCTAATTGGGCGACGTGGAAGGCGTTGAATTCTGCGGACACTTCTTCTCAAGGCCTTTCCAAGTCCGTTTGATTCAGCCTCCTGCCAGCCAAATGTTTGCTTTCTCCATTTCTCGATGAAATCAACTGCGGAATCAATTGCGACCTTCTTTGCGACTTCCTTAGCGACATCAACAATGACTTTGCCCCAAGAGTTTCCATCTTCTTCTTCCTCGACATCGGAGTTTCCTGTTACTTGCTTGAGTGCGCCATTGATGAAATCTGTGACTGTCTTGACAACAACTTCCTTGACAACATCTTTGATTGCATCCTTGAGACCATCTGGGATTCTGACTCCGTTTGTTTCAGCTTCTTGCCAGCCGAATCTGTCGTGAACGAATTGCTGGATTCCTGATGAAATTGTGTCAATTGCGACCTGCTTTCCAACTTCCTTTGCGATTTCAGCAATAACTTTGCCCCAGCCATTTTCTGGATCATCAACTTCTAAGCTGTTAACTTGGGATTGCTGGAAATGGAATTGTTTCTTGAGAGCATCAGTTACAGCAGATGTAACTGTGTCAATAACAATTTGCTTAGCAAATTCTGTTGCGGCCTTGATGACGAATGGTGGAATGACGTTTTCATCATCAGAGTTGACACTTTCTTGCAACTTCAAATGATCATTGACGATTTTAACAATGGAATCAATTGCGCCACTGACGAGGATTTGCTTTCCAATCTCTTTAGCAATTGGAATAACAAATGGTGGAATTACATTGTCATCATCTGCATAGTTTGCTTCCATCTGCTGGAATCCGAGCATCTTCTTTCCGGCTTCGATAGCAGCTTCGATGGCGGCCTGCTTGAGGATCTCCTTGCCAACAGCAATGGCGATAGAAGCCCATGGATTGGATTCTTCTTCTGCGTTTGTGAAGCGAGATGGGTCCTTACGGAGCTGTTTGGCAAGTCTTTCAAGGTCTAACTTGACGTCGATTAACTTTGGTTGAATTCTGTTCTCTTCGGCTTCAACCTTCTTTAGCTTCATCATTGCTTCGGCAACAACTTTTGTGATGTATGGGATAAGTGGGTTTGGAGCAATGATCATCGGAGAGTTCTCGCCCTTCTTAGCAACGTAATCTTCGGCATCACGTGCAAGGTGCTGAGCGGCTCTCTTGGAAATGTTATAACGATAAAGTGGGAAATGATGGATTGTTTGGTTCTTAATGGCCTTGAATAATTCTTTCTGGATTCTTGGGAAAACAACTTCCTGGAAGAAAGCTGGTTCCTTAAGATATTGTTGGAATTTTGCTGTTGCCTTGTCGGCCTTCTTGAAGTATGGAACTAAGAACTGGTCACGGTAGTGCTTGAAGAAAACTGTGGTATTTTCTGGAAGGCGGCTTGCTGCAAGAACGGTTAAAGCAAGCATGAAAAAAATAAAAATTGGTCTTATTTAATTGAAAGACTTCTCAATTTCAAAAAGCCCTGACAATCAGATCATTCCTTAATTGTTTTTGGTGTACCAAGGAGTAGAATTAAAGAAAAACAAAATGGCAAATAGCGGTTTTTTAGAATTTGATAAGAGTTAATTCTAAGAGCACTTAGCTTCTTTATATACTTATTCATCATAATATGCAAAAAAATCAAAATTGGATTAATTTTTCTCAAATAAATCATAATTGTTTTTTATTGCGTCCATTAAATGATCCAAATCCATCAATAAAATTTTGAATCGACCAAATAAAATTAATATGAAAATTTCATAATATTCATTTAAATTAATATGTTTATGATTGATAAATCTTTGGAAACGATTTAATTAATTCAATATAAAATTGAATGAACTGAATTTAAATATGATCTGACTACGATGTATCTATAAGTAAATCTGACTAGATTTTCTACAAAACAAGTTTCATAAATATTTCAAAAATTAATTCAAGTTTTGGTAAAAATAAATGTAACTCCGTAATGTTGTGACCTCGACATGGATTTTGTATAGAATGAAATTTAAATTCTGTCTTATTTTTGATAAAAATATGGAAACTCAATTATTAATAATATTTTATGTAAATCTATTGGTTGCTGAAGAGGATGAAAATTGGGAAAGCCGTGGTTTTAAAAAGAATAATTTTAATTATAAAAAAGAGTTTTTATGGCAATTTGTTGAACTGATGAAATAAGTAAAGGTTTTTTTGTATTCTTTTTTCTCTTTCAATAACTATTTTTGAAGAATAAAAAAAAATGAAATATTTCCGAAATTTATGAGACTTTCTGATGATATCAGCATGGTCGAACTATACCTTTAATCAATTTGTAGTAAATTCTCTCCGAAAGAGTCTATAAAATAGGTCGCGGACAGTGATAAAAAACTTTATTTCAAAAAAAGTGACGATTACCATCAACGATTTATGACAACTGAACTCTGATGCTAACGCACGAAATCGTTATGAATCGTTGTTCACGTAGCAGTGAAAAATGCTATGTGATAAGTGAAAATCACTGTATTATGCTCTTAACGACCCAAATCAAATCATCAAACTTAGCGACGTATAGGTAAATCTTAGCTTCATAGGAAACAGATACACTACCGTTTATCGAAAAGTGTTTCTTCTATCACAAATTCTTTTCTTTTATTACCTACTAACAATCAAAAGAAAAACTCCAACAAAACTACAACTCTCATCAGAATAACTTGCAAGTTGGGAGCGAATTTTTCGTATAGAGCTTGCTAGCAAAGAGAACGAATTTCTTATTCGAACAACGAATGAAATGCAAGTAATATTCGTTATTCCAAAGAAGTGGTGTAGTATGTTTGTGATTCTTTCGAATAAAAAACTTACAATTTTTGATATTTTTCCGATGTAAAAAAAATCGTTTAAAAATTAAGTTGTTTCTAGAGCGAGGTATACCAACTAGCTTGCAGATGTTTGATTGCAAGTAATCGGAATAAAAATACAAATATTTATCTGAAATTCGAATTTTTTATTGTTGAAATTCGAAAAATTCAACTGCTGATGAGTAATCTAAGTAATCATGCTGGTGGATTTATATAATTCTGCCAACGTATACGATCCGAGAATAATGTTTGCTAATTTACTCTACATGGTATTAGCATAATTCTAGGATCATAGTTGTCAAAGATTGTTTGAGAAAAATTAGTATAACGATCGGCAATTTTTAAAAAGATAACAGTAATGAATAGTAATACTGTACTCCAAAGGAGTTTTGATCGATCTGAATTTACTTTGATATCGGAAAACTCCGGGTTTTTTGAGCTTTGATGGACTTTAGACGAGTTCTTGAAAAATTAATTTGGCACTTTTGGCTTTTGATAACGCTTTTTGCTATTTTTTAGAATCTGGATTAAAGAGATCCTTTGGTTATACAATATGTTTCAAAGCATTTTCTGAGCATAAAATTAAAGAATTATCAAAATAATTTTGTAATAAAAAGTAATTTGCCACGATTTTGTTGGATATTACATTTACATTAATAGTAGTATACTTTCCTAGAATTAAAATTTTCCAAAAAAATTCATTCTAGTGATTTTGAACAAAAAAGCAATAAATTTTAAAACAAAATTATGATTTCGAATTTTTTTTGGAAAAATATTCATATTACTATTATAATTTCTTTCATATGCTGAAACTAATTATTGGTCAGAATTCAAAATTATTATTTTTTAAAAATATTTCCGATTGCAAATAACTTCCATTAAGGATATTCAATCTATGATATAACTAGTCATATGAAACATTTGCTATTGCTAAAAGAATAATAAATAAATTCATGATTTATCAATTATTTTCAGATTATATGGAATTTCAGAAGCCATTAATACAAACATCTTATATGACACAAAGATTCTATTAACTTTCCAATGTTATCAATATGTTCTTACTTGAATAATTTTCAAATTTTTATTATTCGCAAAGTAATTAATTTTGTTCTTATAATTAACAATTTTACTGAATAAGTAAACCAACGAATCCATAAAAATCTTCATCCGCCATTCCGTAATTGATTTCAAATCTATTGGATCAAATAATACTTTAAAATTCAATATCTCACCAACAGTACATTGACTCATCAAAGGTACAAGCAAGAACAATATGTTGTTTCTTCTAAACATTTTGATGGGTGTTTTTCAATTGTTGAAAAGTTCCAAAATCGCATAATTTTATTATACGCTTATGCACATAACTATAATATGCTTTTTATGCATTATCTACATAATTATATAGGTGGAGACCCATCACATAAACTTGACTCAATCTATCAAAAAATTATCGAATCTGAGATACCCAAACAGTTATGTTCCTCTTTCTATAGATATCACAGTTTTTAATGAGATCAAGCATTTTGGGTTTATGAAGAGAAAACAATGGTTTGAATTTCAGGCGAATAAAATCCATAAAATTATCAAAAATAGTAGTCAATGAAGGATACATTATATTGTTTTGTCTTGTCTCTTAAATTTTTATATCTCATTCAATTTTACCGTAAAAATTCTCAATTGTTTGAATTGAAAGTGTTCAGATTTCAAATATCATTCACAAACGTTATTAAGTGATAGTTCAAGAGGCATGTGATATAAGACTTTAAAAAGAATATTAAATTAAAAAAGTAGATTTGAAACTAAAGAAATTTATTCTCTAAGATAAAAATTACTTACAGCGCATATATATCCAAGGATATAGATTATAAATTAATTACCAAAATCGAAGAACTTTGTGAAGTCGATATCCTTGTTGAACAAATCGACATCAAATTCAAAGTTGTTTGTCTGAGCAGGTCTTTCTGTAGTTTGTGGAGCACGAACAGGAACATGATTGCTCTGAATATCTACCTTTTTAGATAAATACTTGTGCCAGCGGTTTTTAACGTTGTTACCGCTTCTACCATCGAGCATTTGTGCTATTTTAGTCCATTTAGATCCAATCTTGTTGTACATATTGACTATAATAGCATCCTCATCTGGAGTCCATTTATCTTTCTTCAAATTCTTGTAGAGATAGTTGTTGTATCTATCCCAGCACTGTCTAGCTGTTCTTCCATTTAACATTCTTGCAATATCTTCCCATGTATGGCCTTCTCCACTGTTAACATACTCTTTAAGGAGCTCGTCTTCTTCAGGTGTGAACCTTCTTCTATGAGTCTTGATGACTAATTGGTTAAGGTCATCTTCTGAATCGCTGCTTGAATATTTACTGTGCTTCGATCTGAGAAACATTAACGCAAAATGATTTTATAAAGGATTCAATCTACACTGAAATTCTTGTCAAACTGAAATAATAAACACTGAAATTTCATAACAAATATAGTCATATTTCGCTATTAGATTAAACTTTCACATTCGATAATTTCAGCACAAAAGTCATTCACAAAAAATTTAGCGGAACAGAAAATTTCTATTATTATAGGATTATTTGTTAAGGATATTGAAATTTAAGTAGCCATCAGTAAAAGTTTAATGAATTAATCCCAGTAACACAATATATTATGGTGAAGCACAATTACAAAAAAAAATTGTAATTTCATATTAGTAATTTATTATTAAAAACGAAAGTTATTTGAAAACATGTTTTAAACGATCAAACAATTGATTATCAGTCATTGAAATTATGATTTCCAAAATTCGATTTGCTTTTATTATCTGTAGTGTATGAAAACATAAATTATCTAGTAATTACAATAAAATGTAAAATTGAATGTTATCCCTACAATGAAATTAATTTCGATGTGAAAAATATAGATGCAATTTCTACCAAATCTAGTCATAGATTTTTTTTGAAAGTATTCAAGTTGATTTATCCTCTCAAAATCATCAAATTTTCAATGGGATAGTTAGCGGCAACCGTTGATCAAAACATACAAAAAAGATCTCTCCATATATTAATATTTTAAATAATATATTTGGCCTCTGAAAAATTATTATTCAATACATGACTGTCATGATGATTTTATAAATTATTCAAATTATGATGTTTTCTAAATCTTTTATCAAAGAAAAATACAAATATGTAAAATGTCCATGTTATTTACTCAACTTTCGCGAAAATTTCAAAGAAATTACGTTGAAATCTAATATATGTTCAGTGTAATCAATAAACAATCTTCGTGACTATGTCTGATAGTAATGTACCAATTCAATGCTCTGTCAAATTTCTAATAGTTATGCTCATTAATTTGAACTAATATTATTTCATATATTGACCTTGCTTCTAGTACAGTTCTAAATACTATGCATATTTAACGATCAGTGAAATATTCATTTTGTAAAATTGCAAAGATTAAGTTCATTTTTTGAAAATTTTATTTCAAATATTGTAAAATCAAAAACAAAGCCTCGCAAATTAAATCAATGATACTTATTAATATACAATGTTGGGATCATTACCAAAAAAATTGTTGTTTGATCATTCATATGATAACTTGTATCCTAATACTAACCTTGCTTTTAATGTACAGAGGAAATATTGCTACAAATCAGATAACTCTATCTATTTAATCATTGGTTAATTTAACAATAATTTTATCGCTAATTTTTCTTTACGTTTATTTAGCTTATAGCCAGAATAATCAATAAAAACACGTATATTACTTAATGACAATACTTTTATAAACTAATTTAAATTTATTGAGCTCTTTTTCATTTTCAATGATTACTCCTACTTTATGGAATACCAAAAAAATCAGGTGCATTAAATAAGTTCTCATCTTCCTTAAAGATTGTCTGTATAATTGAATCTATTTCATTCTTCTGGTTCTCTTTGGTTTTATTTTGTCTCATTAATAATTTGTATCGGGATTTTAGACTATTATCTGATCTATTATTAAAATGCTTTGAAATCAATATCCATTTGGGACCATATAATTCTCTGAGACTTAAAAGCTTTTTATCTTCTTCTTGAGTAAAAGGTGATACATTTATGTTCGGGTCTAGGTACTTCTCATATCTATCTTTACATTGTCTGGCATTTCTTCCTGGAAGCATGGGTCGTTATCGATTTTGTAATTTAATCGTTATCGATTTTGTAATTTAATCGTTATCGTCTTTTTCTAAACGTGCATTTTGGAACTAAATCGCATATAACTTTAAAATGACTTAATATTTAAAGGTTTATGTGGTAAATATCAACGAAATGTAATATTAATATGTGCACCATATATGAATTACAGACATTTGAGCAATTCGAAATTTCATCGCGTTATATATTCATTTAAATTCGATCAAATCAACATTGCAATTATAAAACCATTACACATCCAGTCAATATTTTTCAATTTCATGCGAATTATATCATTATTACACATTTTAAAATGGCGAAATATAGTCCAAAAAATAAACTTCATTTTAAACTCAATTCTCACACATATTCGGATTAAATCATATGTGACTCATATGATCATACATCTCATTTGAGGTCTAAAAATGATTTACCGAGAAAACTTGCATTCGAACTAAAATTTACTAAATTTAATCAAATTGGTTTACAAACGTAAAGTTTATGCCAAATATTTACGTTTGTAAACTAATTGAGTAAATTTATAGCACTTTTTTTCTCGATGCAATAATTTGAACTACGAGTTTACCAAATTAGTTTACAAACGTAAAGTTTATGCCAAATATTTACGTTTGTAAACTAATTGAGTAAATTTATAGCACTTTTTTTCTCGATGCAATAATTTGAACTACGAGTTTACCAAATTAGTTTACAAACGTAAAGTTTATGCCAAATATTTACGTTTGTAAACTAATTGAGTAAATTTATAGCACTTTTTTCTCGATGCAATAATTTGAACGACAAGTTAATGTAATTAGTGTTCTCATGTTTACAATTCAATATGTCTATGCATATGATATATGCAAATTCTATAAATAAAATATTATTAAATAAAATTCTTTTCAATTCCTTAAAAATAGCGTTTCTTTTGAATAAAAAATGATTTTTAACTAATTTTAGGACTCTTTCTATTTCAAAAAAATACCCGAATTTAATTTTCTGATGCAAAATTTATGCTTTTTATCATGAAATTCTTTTTTTCAAAATTTTTTTGGATTTTTTTCCATTTTGAATATAGTTAATTTTACTTTATTTCACATTCTATTAAGAAATACTTAGGCCAATCTATGGCAGTCCCAACGGGAACCGCGGTAATTTACCGAGGTTTCCGCACACCGGTTCCTTTTTTAAGGAATTTTTAGATTAAAAAATATGCTTTGTAAATCATTTTTTGTAAATCGGCAAAAATTTGTAAATATTCTGACGACAATAAATCTGGGAATAGTATTTTAAATACGAGAACAACCTATTTAAAAGTGTTTCGCTCGATTTTGTATAATTTCAAATTTTCGCATATAGCTTTCCGTGAATTACCGTGATTTTACCGCCACATCAATAGTTTACGACACTTTTTCCGTAAATTGAGTAGTTTACTGCACTTTTTCCGTAAAATTGAGTTACGGGAATCCGTAAGATTACCGTACCTCACTTCTAGTTGAAAATAGCATTAGTATATAATAAATAGATATATTATTCATATTTTTGATTTTGAATTACGGAAAAATGAGTTAGAACTTCCAATTATTATTTGATTAATTATGTTAAAAAATACTATAAGGAATTAAAATACATAATGTTGAAATTTGAATTACGGAAAAAGTGAGGGTGAAAGTGAAGTGAAAAAGTAAGATATTTTTTGTTGAAATAATCATAGTTGTACAATTTTGAAACTATATGTAAAGCTATAAATTGAATAAATTCAAAAACAAAAATTGTTTATTCTTATTAATAAATTTATATTAATCAATATTTGAACAACCCGTAATTAAAATTGAATTCCTCTTAAAATTTAATCCATACGTTAATTTTTAATTTGCTCGGCGAATGCCGAGCTTCCCTACTTCTCTTGTCATTCCTTCAAAAACTCTAATCTCATCGCACTTACAAACATCATGATTTGATGTATTGTCGAGAAATCTTAGACTTGTTTGTCATTTGATTATAGCATTTGAAAGTCATCTCGAAAATCGATTAACAAGACAATTTCCCAACATCTACATACAAGTAGATGATGGTAAACCCATTAGAGTTGTTTTGCTATGATTCCTCCAATCTTATGATGAGAAAAATCATATCAAAACAGCTCTAATCGAACATTCTACACAGCTTAGCATCCAGCTAGTTCCAAGTAATGCGATTACAACATCAACGGCCAAAGCCTTTCAGAGTCCTTTAATCATTTCTTCTCATCTCAATGTGAAGTGGCCCCAAACGAACTACAAGCTGACGTTACAACGCATTACAACCCGGTTAATACGAGCATATACATTAGAGCTGCTTTGTTATGATCTCCCTCATCAATTGATGAGAGATCTCATTATGAAGCAGCTCCAATCGAACTAAAAACCTACATACAAATGAGTGAAAACAAATTCATTAGAGTTGTTTTGCTTTGATTTCTCTCATCAGAAGATGAGAGATACCAGAACAAAACAACTCTAATCAAACTTTCTACACAACTCAGCACAGTATCAATGCAAAGTAATGCGTCTGTATCGTTAACAAGCAAAGTTGTTTCGGGTCCTTTCATTTTGGAAGAATTCGGAACAACTTTGCGAATTGATAGTGTAAACCCATATACATGAAAGCGTGCATGCATAAAGACAGGTATTGTTAGCAATGACTACCTGCCCAGCTATGAGTGATCAGAGAATTACCATCTCAGGCTTTTTGAGAACGTTTCAGCCAGGACCCTCGTATGTTGACTGTGAGAAAGACATCCTTTATCTGAAATAGATGCTTTTCCAACAATCAAATTCGAAGATCTTCGACGTTGTTGTAAAAAGAGAAGGAGAAGGAAAGAAGAGGAAGGAGAGGAAGAAGGAAAGGAAAAGAAGAAGAAGAAAAAAGAAAAAAAATAAAAAAAGAAGGACATATTAAATATAATGCGCACTTAATTATCATAAGACAAATTACGGAAAGTGAGCTCAAACAAAAAGTGACACAATGCATTTGCCAACCAAATAACTTTACAAAGCAAAAACTTAAATTACTTGTCAAGCTTACTATTCTTATTTTAACAATTAAAAAATTAAATTTTATTTTTTATTTAAAAAAATCATCTTATATCATCTGATATATATATATAACAGCATTAATATTTCAATGATTCACAAATCAACTTTTTCATTATTTTAAATAATTATAGAATATATACCGACTTTTTGTACATAAATATTTTTAGATTCAATAATGATTTACGGTTTTTTTCAAAACTTATAATTTTCAAATGAGTGGTAGAATCTTCGATTTAATTGATTATACCTCTCATTTGAAATTAACAATATCGATTACATCTTCTTACTAAGCTCAGTCAGATTAATAAGAATAAACACTTACTTTTTAAAACATTTACATATTTTTTTTCTTCGTTACAGAGATACGCAAGTTGCAGAAGAAGCAGCAACTGTAGTACAGTAATTTGACACTCCGAAATCGAACATTAGTGACTTTGAGTAGATTTTGAATTTAATATAGATCTTGAGTTTTAATAACCATCATAGCAAGAGCTAGTTGGTGAATGGTATCCGCGAATTTCGGCTTGAAAGTTGGGAAACTTTGTCCGAATGTTAAACTATTCGGACAAAGTTTCCCGCTGTTTGCGAAGGAATTGTTGGCTATGATGTACTGATTCATGATCAGTGCATCATAGCCAACAATTCCTTATACAAAGTTCAAAAACTTGGGTGCAATCAGAACTGATTGCACCCAAGTTTTGAACTTTCTCGAGGGAATGAAAGGGTAAGAGGTATACATTATGAATATATACCTCTTACCCTTCCATTCCTCTCTGACAGCGGGAAACTTTGTCTGAATGTTAAACTATTCAGACAAAGTTTCCCGCTGTTTGCGAAGGAATTGTTGGCTATGATGTACTGATTCATGATCAGTACATCATAGCCAACAATTCCTTATACAAAGTTCAAAAACTTGGGTGCAATCAGAACTGATTGCACCCAAGTTTTTGAACTTTCTCGAGGAATGAAAGGGTAAGAGGTATACATTATGAATATATACCTCTTACCCTTCCATTCCCTCTCTGACAGCGGGAAACTTTGTCTGAATGTTAAACTATTCAGACAAAGTTTCCCGCTGTTTGCGAAGGAATTGTTAGCTATGATGTACTGATTCATGATCAGTACATCATAGCCAACAATTCCTTATACAAAGTTCAAAAACTTGGGTGCAATCAGTTCTGATTGCACCCAAGTTTTTGAACTTTCTCGAGGGAATGAAAGGTAAGAGATATCCATTTCCTTTCACCTTCGTTCTCAATAATTAACTTATAAATTTTTTAAAGTAAAAAAAGTCTGATTTTTTTTGACAAGTAAATATATAGGGAATTTATCCGACCAAATAAGTGTCACTTTTTCGGTTCACCTCACTTTCCGTAACTCGTCTTACAACATAATAGTGCCGAGGCGGCGGAGCCGCCGAGGCGCGATTTTTTTGACCCTATATTACCGCACGGCAATGTTTTTCTCGATTTTGTACAGCCCTAGGCCAATCCCTGTGGGACCCAGTGGTAACTTTCCATGGAAACCACTCAGTGATAACATTTTTTATTTTTGACGGAAAAAATTCTAAATATTTTTTTTCATTTTTTGATTTTTGAATTTTTTTTGGAATTAGAGAATATAATTTAAAGCGATAGATATGCTTGATTATTCAAGATATTGATATTAAATCAGAAATCAATGGTAAATAAAGAGTTTTATAAAAACTTACCACGTGGTAAGATGAAGTGACCACAAATTGAGTTGTGGTACATAAAAATTACCACAAAATTGAGAACTTTTCCCACAAATTGAGAATTTTTACCATAAAATGAACGATGGATATCCACGAAAGTTACCACAACTCACTTCTCGCGCAAAATATGTTTAATATTACATATTAAATACATTTATCAACATTAATTATTTTGAATTGTGGTAAAACGATATGTCACATATTTTTTTATAAAAATTTGTAAAAATGTTTATTTTAATTTATATAATTAAATATTAAAATTTTAAATTTTGAAATAAAATAAATTAAATTCGTCCGTTATCTTTAATTCGCTCGGCGAATGCCGAGCTTACGTACTCATGTATTCCTTCTTGTTACAACTCGAACAAGAACATCACCTTTAACATATTATCAAGAAGCCCACTATAAACTTTTCATTTGATGAGTTTTGAATCGCGAGCTTCTTGATAGTCAAACTACGCACCAGCACTACAACTTCTTTCACCCGAACTAATACAAATTTACACATTGGAGCTGCTTTGCTCTGAGAACTCTCATCAATCGATGAGAGTTCTCAGAGCAAAGCAGTTCTAACCGAACTACGCACAAACACTCCAACTTAAAGCAACCAAATCAATACGATTATATACATTGGAACTGCCTTACTCTTATTTCTCTCATCTATTGATGAGAGATCTCAGAATGAGGCAGTTCCAATCGAACTACTCACAGACAGTCCAGCTAACCAAACCGAATCAATACACATATATACATTGGAGCTACTTTGCTCTTATTTCTCTCATCAATTGATGAGAGAACTCAGAGTAAAGCAGTTCCAATCGAACAGACAAGCTAGCACAAGATTACACATTGGAACAGTTTTACTCTGAGAACTCTCATCGATTGATGACAGATCTCAGAGTAAAGCAGTTCCAATCGAACTACACACAAGCACTGCTTCTTACAGCAACCCAATCAATACGCACATATACATTGGAGCTGCCTCACTCTGAGAACTCTCTTCATTTGATGAGAGATCTCAGAGTGAGGCAGCTCCAATCGAACTACATACAGACATTACCGCTAACCATAACCCAATCAATGTACGTATTTACATTGAAGCTACTTTACTATTATTTCTCTCATCAATTGATGAGAGATTTCAAAGTAAAGCAGCTCCAAAAAGAAAGTGAGAAGAAAAGAAGGAAAAAGAGAAGAAAGAAAAGAAGGAGAGAGAAAGAGGAAAAGAGAAAAAGAAAAAAGGACATATTAAATATGATATGCTGTTTTTAGTGCCGAGGCGGCGAAGCCGCCGAGGCACGATTTTTTTGGTCTCTTCCTTCCACGTGGTAAGCTTTTTTAAAAGTTTGGACAGGCCTAGAAATACTATATATATGTAGATTGAATTCTTTTATTTTGGCACTTTTTATTTTTTTAATGTTTTTTTTTCTCCAACACTCAGCCCCCAATTCAAATCAAGCATTTACCAACGTAAAATACCGGTATTCCAATCAATAAGAGGACAGTTCTGTCAAGACCCTTCCTGATTTGAAGGAACTTGAAAGAACTGCTCTTTAACCGACTTCAAATAAGAAAATTTCACTCATATTATCATGTTAACATCGAAACTACTGCCATTTAGAGGGCAGTTCTTCCAAGATCTTCCAAATCTTCGAAGATCTTGAAAGAACTACTCTTAAAATGGCAGTAATTACCGTAACTTTCTACTTGATAGTAACAATACCGAAGCTACAGCCATTTAGAGGGCAGTTCTTCCAAGATCTTCCAAATCTTCGAAGATCTTGAAAGAACTACTCTTAAAATGGCAGTAATTACCGTAACTTTCTACTTGATAGTAACAATACCGAAGCTACAGCCATTTAGAGGGCAGTTCTTCCAAGATCTTCCAAATCTTCGAAGATCTTGAAAGAACTACTCTTAAAATGGCAGTAATTACCGTAACTTTCTACTTGATAGTAACAATACCGAAGCTACAGCCATTTAGAGGGCAGTTATTCCAAGATCTTCCAAATCTTCGAAGATCTTGAAAGAACTACTCTTAAAATGGCAGTAATTACCGTAACTTTCTACTTGATAGTAACAATACCGAAGCTACAGCCATTTAGAGGGCAGTTATTCCAAGATCTTCCAAATCTTCGAAGATCTTGAAAGAACTACTCTTAAAAATGGCTGTATTGCGAGAGGGTTTGATTTTTCGTTTATTAAAATTGTATTCTATGATATGATTTAATTCAAGATTTGTATTTCTGTTATTTTTGTGATATCATTCAAGTATATATATCAGAATATGCACATAATGATACCACATATACTTAAACTATACGTATTTAAATCTTAGCGATCAATATAATTTTTTTGTAATATCGAATAAAAGTTTGTTTTCGCATTTCCGTTTTATTTGACTACATGAAGATAAGAATTCTTGAGAACGATTTTAAATAAATTGCCAAATTGAAGAATTCGATATATGATGATATTCACTGATTTCTGCCAAACTTGTAGGAATGAATCCATTTAGAATAAAAACGATTTGTGCATTGGAAGCTCAGAACAAGTTATGTTCATTATCCCAATATGAAGAAAATGCACGTTTAGAAAAAGACGATAACGATTAAATTACAAAATCAATAACGATAACGATTTTATTTATGAAGAAGTAATTTAAAACGATTTTATTTATGATCAAATTTTATATATTTTTTTGGATCAAATCCATTTTAATAGAATTTATATACTATTCATCTATTAGTAAACACTACCGTATATTATTTTTTAAGCTATCTTATTTTTTGAATTTTTATTCAAATCTTTGGTCGCAAGAAGAATTGCATGATAAATAAAAACATTTAATCAAAGTCAATTTTATTTTTCATATTCAAATGGACTGAGTGTTAACATTTAACATTTTTTGCTAATTGTCGTCAAAAATTAGGCGTAAAGCAAAAATTGATATTTCATATGGTTTTATGATAGATAAGCATTATATTCCCACTCATTATATTCGTAAATTTTGAGGTTTATCCTTCGCTTTTCAGATCATTGAATTTGATTTTTATATAAAATAGTTATATATTAGAAAATAATATGAGTTTATGTGATATTATTTTTCAGAAGATTTCATTCTATATGCCTATGAAAAGTACTCATGATCTTACTTAGTACTTTTAAAGTTAATATCAGAAAAAATTTGACACAATGGTATCCGGCACATACAAGTGGTGTACAACCAAAATATAAGTTAGTTTAAACATATATTGCTATATCTCATGATCTTACTTAGTACTTTTAAAGTTAATATCAGAAAAAATTTGACACAATGGTATCCGGCACATACAAGTGGTGTACAACCAAAATATAAGTTAGTTTAAACATATATTGCTATATCTCATGATCTTACTTAGTACTTTTAAAGTTAATATCAGAAAAAATTTGACACAATGGTATCCGGCACATACAAGTGGTGTACAACCAAATCTTCGACTCGATGAACTTGTCATCGAGTTATATTCCAGTGTTGTTCCTTCATTCCTGATTAAGTTGCAAATTAAAGGTCTGGATTCAGAGAGAAGTGTTAAAGTTATCAAAAAAGTCACAAGAGATTTCGAAGAAATGACACAATTTAAAAAGTCGAATGCATCAGTATGCTTGAAGCTGTTCAGAAAGGTCTGAAAAATGATACACTTGATCCCAACATTGTTTACTCAACATTAAAAATATTATTGCAAAGAAAACATTTGATTTAATAAACATTTAATTTATTATAATTAATTTTTTATTACAGTATAGTAAAAAATGCTATAAATAAATTATTATATTTTATTAAAATGTGACTTTTAATAGTAAGTGAATAAAATAAATCAGGAATTGGGAAAGAAATAAGGTTAATTAAAAATAATGAAAATTACAAGTTTAAGGTTAATGAAAAAGTGACAATGGGCGAGTTTGTCCCCCACTCGGGATTTTTGAATTTTAAGAATTTTTTTCGAATTTTTTCGAAAAAAAATATTTTCAGAACAGCCTTAACGGCTAAGATTTAGGAACAATGTTAAGTATCAAAAAGAAAGGAGGTCTGATATAGACAACAGATATAAAAAAAAAAAAAAGGTAGTGGGGCTCCCAGGGGCTGCGCCCCTTCTAGCCCTGTAGTTTTTATTTGGAGGGCCTCCAGGCACTTCGTGCCCTCGAGCCCTGAAGATGTTTAGTATAATGAAGTTTTTTTTTTTCTTGGGATGGCCTTCCAGGGGCTGCGCCCCTTCTAGCCCATAAAAAATTTTTGAGAGTCGTCGTCGTTGACTTTTTTGTAGAGCACTCAAAATAGTATAACTTTGTCCGGACAAGTAAGGGTCTATCGTCGCTACAGGAAAAGTTACGGGCGTTCCAAGGAAGTATACTTTGAGAGACTCTTTAGAAACTTTAGACGTTTTACATAACCATCCATGCTTTTACTTTACATCCGATAAAAGTGGTTTGGAAACCGTTATGAGATGGTTAGAGGACATACATGACTATGAGTTTAGATATGACAAGATAGAATATGAGAGAGGTCCTATAAACCGGAGAAAGTGTCATATAAACATCTGTCAAAAACCGCTTTTTAACTTCACTTAAAATGCCACGTAAGCTACGTAAGAATATACGTAAGAGGAAGGGAGCATTGAAACATCCAATAGTAAAACTGACACCACAACAAAAATTGCAACAACAAATGCTGAATGACCCCACTATGTTGCAACAAATGTCAAGCAATCCTATGCTTTTAAACCGAGTTATTGGTGCACAGAGTGGAGGTTTAAGAGCGGCACTTTTAGCGAAAAATGGCAGGCTATGGTGGAGCTGCAGACGGAACAGCATATAACCCTCAAAGTCAAATGAATTTGAGTTCACTCAAAAATCAAATAGCAGATGTCAAAAGTCAAACATAGACATACAGAAACAAATAGGTGAAAACGAAAAGAAACTAGAATATGACAGACACACAAAGAAACTCAATGAGTTAAACGTAGAGAAAAAGAAGAAAGAAGAACAACTGAAAGAACTAAGTACAGAGGAATATGCGAAAAAAGTGTCAGAAAAAGCAGCAAAGTAGCAAAAATGGAACAAGATGTTATAAATTTGAAAAACCATACTACTCAATATAAAGTACTGAAAGATGAAGAAATAAAACAAAAAGCCCTGAAGACATATATGGATAGCGATGAGTATAAAAGAAAGTTGAAGCAAATGTAAAGGCAGAAAACTTTTACAGTTGCAAAACCAAACCGTACAGTATGAAAACTTAGCACAAGAAAGTAAAAATAACGACGCAGCCATGCAAAGGCAATGAAAAGCGCAGAATATATAAAAGCTAATAATGACTGGTTAGATGCCCAAGCCAACGCTAAAGCAGCCCAACTTATAGGGTCAATAAGGACAAAAATACAAGCGGATGAAGACAGTTCAAATGAAGCTTTAATGAATGCTGACTTTAAGAACGCCTTCGAAGCTCTTCATAGTAAGGTGAAACTAGTGAACGACTTCTCATCTGGAAAGAAACTGAAGTCTGAAGGTTTCGACAAAGAGTTAAGAGAAGTAGCACAAAATATGACGAAAATAACAGATGCAGCAACGAGACAGGCAGTTCAAAGTGCCTATGACGCCGTTTAGAGCAACTGTTGTGGAAAGTCAAGAAAAAGAGTTACAACAGACCAAAACAGACCTAGTAAATGCTTTCTTAAAAACGAAAAGTCAGGTAGGACATTATGCTGCAGATGGAACATATGTGCCAGCTGGTGGAACTTATAAACCAGCTGGTGGAACTTATATACTAGCTAGTGGAATTTATATACCACCAAACCCTCCAAGAGAAGCACCTGCACCAGGACTACCTAAAACATTTACATCGTCACATGGACATAGACACAGGCATGCACCAAAACCAGCACAACAACCAACACAACAACCAACACAACAACAACAACCAGCACAACAACCACCTCCACAACCAGCACAACAACCAACACAACAACCAACACAACCAAAACCAACAGTTCAAAACCCTGCACCTGCACCACCTCCACAACCAGCACCACAACCAACAGTTCAAAACACTGCACCTGCACCACCTCCACAACCAACAGTTCAAAACCAGCACAGCAACAACAAAACAGAGCAAGGACATAAAAGAAGTAAAGAAAAAGGAAACCAAGAATTCTTAAAAATGCTTAAAGGAAGACTATGGTTACCAGATACTATTGACTTTAGTGACAGATATAAAGAAGCTATTAAAAAGTTCAAGGAAGGAAATATTGACCCGAACCTATTTAGCTTTATGGCTCAGCATAAAATCGGATATAATTTCAAACCTGGAAAATACAAGCTCGCTAAGGGATATGATTTAATAGCATATCATCCAAATGACATGACTGAATTTACTCCGAGATATTTGGTGTCAGAGCTAAATGACAATTCAACTATCTTCATGAAACGCGTAAAAAATAGAGACGGAACGAAAGAAGAAAGGCTTATGAATGCGGATGACTTAAATAGGGAACTTGTTGAAAACGGTCTCGGAATATATGAAATGCCAGCAGATGAGGTACAAGAAACTCCACAGGAAGAAGTTCAGATACAACCAGACATGGAAGAAATAGTTCAGCAACAACAGCTAGAAGAGCCTGAAGGAAACGAACAAGTCCCTCCTTTGGAAACTAACTTCACAGAACTAGATGAAGATTTGGAACAGCCGAAAAATCTTGACCCTCAACAAGAGTATGAGGTGAATATGGAATCTTTCCAAGAGTCTAAAAAAAATTTGGCTGACATGGTAGAAGAATATCGAAAAATGTTTGCCGACATACAAAAGACTCCAACACCAGATGAAAATATTCAGCATAGAATGGAAGTACTGAAAGAAAATGTACACAAATACAACAACCCTTTTTACTTACGACCATATAACGTTCAATCTTTGGCTGAACTCGGTGAAAATAAAAGGTTAAATTTCAACAAAACATATAGAAATGAAACATTGTTTAAAGTTCATTCAGAACCTAACCAATATGGAAACAAACCTACTTTTGTTTCTGCAGACTATGGAACTACAATGAGATGGGGTCATAAAGCTAACCCGGATAGGTGGTTCATAAACTTACAACCACAATTCCAAGAAGTTGTAGACGCAATGGAAGTCAATGGTGAACCAGATATAGCTGGTATTTTCAGCGCGGCTTTAATGCCATTGAAAGATATGAAACATGCAGATATTTTGGACCAGTATGAAATGAACATGGCTGATGGAAATATAACACCTGACGTTCTAGAACATTTATCTCAAAGAACTACACAGAACCATAGAGATGGTATATTTGGTGAAGAGTTTAGAAAGAAAGTTAGGGAGAGCGAAGGAAGAGAACCTATTGTACATGACCTTGCAAACGAAAGTTTGCAAAATGTCATAAAAACTTACTTTGCAGACAATGAACTGAGAAGGGATGAATATTTAAGAAAACTCAAATGGACAGTACCAAATGAAATGTTAGTATTGAAAAACATGTTCCTTGACAAAATAAAACCAACTACAGAAATAAATGACGCAAGACTGAAACATTGGGTAAAAGCTTTTCCATTCACAAAAGATATTGTTGGTAACATGGAAAGAAAACCAGATTGGCTACAAAAACATATATTTGGAAACGAGCATATTCCATATGGACAAGCTCTGTTTGAAGAGCTTGAACCGGAAACTCAGGAAAGAGTCATGCAAACAATACGTGAAGACTCAAATACAAACTATGACAAACTCTTTCTAGGATATTGGTTACCTGAGATGGGCGACCAGAGCCCAAAGGCAAAAAGGACATGGGAAATTTACAACATACTAGGTGAACATGAGGCAAAGATGCAACAACTTGAAGCAGAGGGCAAGTTACCAAAGAAGAAGAGAAGAGTAGAACAAAGTGAAAGTAGTGAAGAAGTAACTTCATCTAGTGAAAGTAGTGGCAATGAAGGAAAAAGAAGAGTTAAAAACTCAGTCAGGAAGAAAGTAAAGCTTGGTCCACGTGGGTTCTATTATGACAAATAAATCCAACTATTCTATATTTTTACCCATATGAAATGTACGCCGCTCAGAATATAACGCCAACAGTTTTGGATGCCATGAATGGAAACGTTTCCGAATGGTATAACGAATGCGACAATGCCATTAGAAGGTCAGAAATAGTTCCTGGAACTTACGAATATACAACTGCTGTTTCTTATGGAAACGTAGGTGAGTTTGGAGAAGGTTCTTCAACAACAGTAGATATTGCTTGCGACAGGTTTCATATAATTTCTATTGACAACTCATTCTTATACGTGGAACAAGACATTGAAATAAAACCTTCTGCTGACTTGAGAGGTAAGAAAGGTTGCAATGGAATTTTCTATGTCGGATACCAATATGCTCCAGAAGTTTTCATGGGATATAAGATATATTCTAACTCTGACTTAGTTCAAACAGTAACCTGGGCAAACTATGAATGGTTCGCTTTGAGAAACTCAGTACAACCACAAGCTAGAGAACAAACAGACCAGTATGCAACTATTGAGAAAATAAGAAGACTTGACCCTAACGTTCCAGGAGTTTATGTTAACCTTTCTGGTTCAGATGGAAATGCTGTCACTAAAGTAAAACTGAAACTTAGAGTTCCTTTGTCATCTTTCCTCATCTTCAGGTTTTTAAGATACTTGCCAAACTGGGCAGGAAAAATTTCTATTGAACTTACTCCAAGCAAAAATAACTTAGTCATTGCACCAACGCAAGACCCATTCACTCTTACAGACGTAAAGGGAGCAAATCAAACGTCATTCGCCGAATTTTGCAAAGACAAAGTTGACTTAGACTTTGGTTTCTCAAACCTCAACACTGAAGTAAAGTATTATTTCAATGCTGCTGGAACTGCTTGGGACCCAGTTAAGTTCACATGCAAACAGTTTGAATGCAAGAGAATAGAAAGCAGACTTGCAGTCTATATGTTGGACCCAGATATTTCAAATGCTTTAGCTGCCAAATATATTGCAGTTCCACTTATGTTCCCTATACACCAAATATCTGTCAAAGACTTTGCAGGTGAAGTTGGAAACCAAAATCCAGAACCGCAGGTGCAAGAACAGATATTGCTTTAACAACTGCAATGAAACATGCAGATACTATGTTTGTACTGTTCAGACGAACTATAAATGACTATTCTTGTTTCTACAACCCCGGTATTAAATATCATATAAACATAGATGGCAAATATTATCCAAGAGAAGAATATTCTACAGTTGAGGATATGAGGTCATACAACTTGACATTAGATGCTATGAACTTTAACAACAACTTCACAACAACCATTAACCCTGAAATGCAAAGTTCTATTATGCCATATGTGAAAGTATGGACCATACAGGAAGTCAAAAAACTCAATATACAAATGGAGACCGTTCAAACTTTTGGCTTGGCATTCCATTTGCTGACTCAGAAGACTTTATGGGTGGTATTTCAACTGTTGGTACTGTACAAATACAATATACTGGTGACAGAGACGGTCCAGATGAACTGAGAGCAAAGAAGTTTACAAAACCAATAGCACTTTTCACGGAAGATGCTCTTTTGAAGATTCGTTCGATGAAACCTGCTGGGGCTCCTCAGATTGGCATAACGACAGCTTCCATCGAGCAGATTTTGGCAGCAGGTCAGTAAGTTGTTCTTGAACTGACTTCTCTCCGTCAAATATTGACAGTACGCCAGTTTTGACATAATATTGTATTATAAACTTTCCTTTAGAAATATCTGTAAGTTTTGAAGTTATATTTTTGTCTGCTTCAAGAACTTTCACCATTTCAGTTATACCAACTTTCTTTGCTTTATGAAAATATTTTGGTTCAGCAAAGACTGCTATTCTATAACATTTACCATTGTTTGTATAAAGAACTATTCTGTCAATGTATTTGTATTGTTTGTGTGTGTAAACTTTGTTCTGCTTCAATTCGAAGAGATACTCGAATACGTCCATCTTTTTATTCTAAGTAAAATGTCATTTCCGAAAAATAGAAGCGTAAGTGTTTCAAAAGGTTTAATGGCGGTGGCAGATGTGAAGTTAAATTCACCAACTCAAACAAACAGTCAAAGTGTTATTGTCAATGTCAAAGAAAGAGATGTTGAAGTGGGGAAACCATACGAAGACGAAGATGGTATAACAATTGTTCCTGTAAAAGAACAACCAACATATCCTGAAGTTAGCAGAGACTTAAGTTCTGTTGCAGATATTCGAAATGACTACCAACAACTGAAAGACAAACTTCAAACTCAGGAGAAGATTTGTCAAGCTTTAGGTATAATGTTAAACTTGGTCGAACACAACCCTGTAAAAGTGAACTCATATGTCATCGCACCTCATGAAGTTTTGAAAGAACTATTGAAACTTTTGACAGAGGCAGACGATATAAACATCAAAGAAATAGAACCCGACGTTAGTTGCTGTGGTGTTTCATATAATGTCATTGACAAGATATACGTTATGAAAGGAGGTGAAACATTGAACTTAAAATATAGTTTCCCAGACGTCATAAAAATATTTGACGACCACAACATTTCATTAAAATTTATTTGCTAAGTAAAAATGTCAAAACTTCTTGAAAGATGTTTGAAGAAAAATAATATAGACTTTATTTCATGTAAAGGACTTTACACACTTTTGAACGATATGAAAGACCCTGTTTTGTTTGTTCGTGTAGACAAAGGAAAGTTCTATGTCTTTACAAAATATTTGAACTTCTTAGACAGAGAACTTCAAGAAACGCCATGTGAAAGTTTAGATGAAGTTCTTCTCCACTTTCAGAAAAACTTTTAAATATATGTAAATGGCAGAAGACATAGTGGTTTATACTATTACGACTAAAAACCCTGAGTCATATAATTCTATAACAACAAACTTACAAAGTCCTCAAGGACGATATTGTAAACTAACCTTAAACACAATGACGACTAAAGCTTGTTTTGCTCTTTTGACACCAGAAGATTTTATTGTTGTGAATGGTAAAAAATACTCCTTTGAAGATACTTACTCAGATATACCACCAACAGGTTTTGTTGACTTATTTAATACTTTAAGGACGAGTGTAACATGTGCTGCAACTAGAGCAGGTTTCATTATGTTTGGATGTCCGACTGAGTTTACTATAAACAATATGAGCTATAATACAAAACTTATATCTGGTTTTTACTACCAACAGTTTCCCATAACAGGAAAAGGTGTCATACAAGGAATGTCTATTCCATTGACTTTAAGTACACCTATTTTATATATTGTTTCAAACTTAGGTTCAAAGTGCTATTCGAATGTCGACAGAAACTACTATGACCAAAAGATA
Source organism: Trichomonas vaginalis G3 (assembly GCF_026262505.1). Lineage (NCBI taxonomy): Eukaryota > Parabasalia > Trichomonadida > Trichomonadidae > Trichomonas > Trichomonas vaginalis. The sequence continues at coordinate 15,706,821 of NC_067205.1, forward strand.
CTTATGCGTATAAACAATACTTTCTCTGCTGGTTTGCCTATTGTTCATTCGAATGCAGAGTTTTCAGCTTTAGTAAACTCAAACACTTTAGCAAATATAAACTTAACCTTAGTTGACGCAAACTTTGTTCCTGTAAAACTTTTATGTCCTATGTATTTGTCAATGACGGCAGAAAGTTTCGAATTGGAAGATGCAACTGGTGAAAGTATTGTATTACAAGAACAACTTCAACAACAAATAGCTCAAGAACAACAAATACAACAAATAGCTCAAGAATAAAAAAAAATATTTTTTTTATTTTTATAAAAATGTACAGAATAGATGTTTCAGATTTTTATGACTTCCAAACGTTCAGAAATATGTGTCCATTTCGAGACTATAACAAAGCAGTCGAGAATTTGAAACGTTTAGTCATTTATGTCGACTCTGCCCCAGAATGTTATGTTATGAAAGAATGGGATGTAGTCTTTAACAAACCTAAAGCGACAATAGTTTCAGAACAAGAATGTAAACAGAAACTTAAGAAAATAAAAGTCGTACAAGTTGGCATGAAGATGTTAGATGCTTGGGATATCTTATTGTCAAAGTTAGAAGATTTTTCAGTTCGTGGTATAAAGTTTTATACACCTTCTCCAAACTTCTATTCTATCTTCACTGGATATAAATACGAACAAGTAGAATGGAAAGAAAATGTTATAGAAGCTTGGTTAGACCATGTCAAAGAAATTATATGCAATGGAAACGAAAAGGTTTATGAGTATATCTTATGTTGGTTTGCAAACATCTTACAACATCCAAGTGCTAAAAATGAAACTGCTCTCATTATAATTGGAAAACAAGGAACTGGTAAGAACACATTCTTTACAGATATCTTGTGCAAACTGTTAGAGGGCTATTCGAACCCGAATATGACAAACATAGAAAACATCTGCGGTAAATTTAACTCTTCAATAGAGAATATGAAACTTATAGTATGTAACGAACTTCAAAGTATAGATACAACAAAAGTTTTGAACTCAGATGCTTTGAAGAGTCTTATAACAGACAAAGTTGGAGTTGTTGAAAGAAAATATAAAGACCAAAGAGTTTGTGAAAATGTTGCAAACTTCATTATGGTTTCAAACAATGCTGTTCCGATGAAGTTAGAAAGTTCTGACAGAAGATATGTAGTTGTCAGAACGTCAGATTCTCATATGCAAGATACAGAATATTTTGACGACTTAGCAGAAACTTTGACATCTGACTTTTACAACCACTTGTTCTCATATTTCATGACATTAGATATTTCTAAGTTCAATCCAAGACAAATTCCACATACCGAAGAGAGACAAACATTGTTAGAAGCAAACAAGAGTGTATATGAACTGTTCATAGATGAAACTGACTTTGAGTGTTTAGATGAAAGGTCATTGTACGATTCGTATAAACAATATTGTCAAGAATATGGTTATATGACAACGTCTAAACGAACATTCTTGGCAAATGTCAAAAGTCTTTTAGACGTACAGAATGGTGTATATACAAAGAAAAATTTTTCTGAGTAAATTTAAAAAAAAATATTTTTTTATCCGATAGAAAAGATGACAAAATTCATCTCAGTAAACAAGTACATGTCAGGACTTAAAGAAGAACTAGACCCATTCACATATTTGAATGTTTACTTCTACCATTTTGAAAAGTCTTCATTCAGCAAAGTTTGGAACATCGAACCAGTTAAGTTTGCTATTGTGACTAAAAATGGTGCGAAATTTGAAGACTTAGACATAGAAGGTTTGTTAGCAGTCAAAGAAAGTTTTGACAGAAGGTTCTCAAACCTTAAAGAAGGCAAAGCATACAAACTTGTTATACCTTATGAACCAAAGAAAGCAGACGACTATGAATATTATGAGTCTAAGATAGTTGAAGTTCAAGGTAAATTGGGTAAAAAGATTTTAGAGTCTAAGCCAGTGTTTGCTCCTAAAGAGGAAGAGAACATTGACATTGACCCAGAAATGTTCTAAAAATAAAATTTTATTTTTACATGTCAAATTTCTTTTTCTCTGGAACTGGTTCAGGTTCTTTCTTCTCTTCTTCTACTTTCTTTTCTTTCTTTTCTCTCTTCTTCTTTTCTGGTGGAGTTATGTCAAACTTCTCAGAACCATATTTTTGTAAAAGTTCTTTGTCCTTTAATAGCTCTTCTATTCTGTTTTCTATTTCATCTTCAAGAACAGCGCATGTGTCTTCTTTGCATTCTAAGAACTTTTGTTGGACTTCATCTTTCCAATCGGCGTCATCTCTGTCAACAAGTCTGTCATTGACAAATTTTAAGACTGCTCTGCTTAATGTTTTATGGTTCTTGTCATATTCCCAGAAACAGAACTTTAGAACAAATTCACCTTTCTTGTTTACACTATGTAAGATTTTATGGTCGACAGATGTTTTGCTGTCGAAAAGCTTGTCTCGAATATAGATGGCGAAATCGCTAGACATTTTCAAAAAGATAAAAATTTTAATTTTTCTAAAAATATGTTAGAAAAAAAGTTTGCTGACATTGACAAGAAATTTGAGAATGTTTTAAACAAGAACAAGAGGAAGTTAGAAAATGCTCAGATAAAACCCATACATGACAAGTTCTTATTTGCTCAGAATGGTATAACAGGTCTAATTGCACCACCTGGGTCGGGTAAGACTTTCACTTATCTTAAAATGGCTGCACAACAACAAGAACTAGATGAGAAGAACCCATTCTATGAGTTAGTTGTTATTTGTAGTACTTCTGGTCAATTTGACCAAACCGTAAATTCGTTCAAAGATATTATAAAGAAGTCTAAGTTAGTATGTATAAAAGACTCTGAGTTGTTAGATTGGATAAAGAAGTACCAAAGAAGAGTTTTGAAGTATAATGCTATAAATGAGTATATAAATTCTAAGTTTAAAGACCCAAATGAGGAAATGCAGAGAATATTAGACAAACACCACTTCAGAAACAAACAGAAAGAGATAGAATACATTTCGAAGAAATTGCAATCTTACGATTGGAAGACTTACCCTCATAGATGTCTTCTTATCTTAGATGACTTTGCTTCTCATCCTTTGTTAAAGAACAGAGAACAAGATATGTGTCGAATTCTTAAGAAGCTCAGACACTTCAACATCTCAGTTGTCATTTGTGTACAGACAGCCAAGAGTTTAAGTAAGGATGTAAAGAGAATACTTACTGACATTGTACTTTTCCCCGGATTGTCCGAAGACGATTTCATGGAACTTATGAAAGAGTCCATGGCAGGTAAGTTTGACAGACATGAACTATGGGAGAAGTACAAAGTCATACAAGACCCTCATACTTCTTTCAGAATTCATATCTACGCAAACAAAGTTCAAATTGTAAAAAGTCAAGCGTAAAAAATGTAAGTGTTTAGTCTTAGTAAGTCTGTTGTGGTGCTGGGGCTGTCGGTTCTTCTGGCTTTGGAATGGACTCGGTTGGTGGTACGTCACTCATCCGTTTGTGTCCTGTCGGAAGGAAGGACTTTTCCTGTTGGAAGGAAGGACTTTTCCTGTTGGAAGGAAGGACTTTTCCTGTCGGAAAGAAAAACTTTTCCTGTCGGAAAGAAAATTTTTTCCTGTTGGAAAGAAAATTTTTTCCTGTTGGAAGGAAAAACTTTTTCTGAAGGTCGGCCAAAAAGTTCTCAATTTTCGAAAATTTGAATGGTTTACGGACGGACAACTGGAAATTTTTTTCCTGTCGGAAAGAAAAATTTTTCCTGTTGGAAAGAAAAATTTTTCCTGTTGGAAAGAAAAACTTTTCCTGTCGGAAGGAAGGACTTTTCCTGTCGGAAGGAAGGACTTTTCCTGTCGGAAGGAAGGACTTTTCCTGTCGGAAGGAAGGACTTTTCCTGTCGGAAGGAAGGACTTTTCCTGTCGGAAGGAAGGACTCGGAATGCCAGAAGGATTTGACAAGCCAATTTACCATCTAGAGCTACCTGAGCCATCTTTGGTGTCAAGCTTGAAAAATAAATGGTTCATTTACTCTGCTTGTTTGAAGTTGTCAAAATACTCTGTTATTTTTTCTTTCAGTAGCGGCAAATCTTCTTTGAATGTAAGTATTGTACAACCTTTCATATCATAGTGTGTTTGAGGTAAAGTATCTTGAACTATTTGTTTCACATCTTCATTTGGTGTCATTGAAATCGGTAAGTTTTCGCGATAGAACCAATTTCTGTCAGATTTGTAAATCTTAGCAAGGTCGTAAAAGCTTTTGTTGTTTCTTCTGACTAAATGCAACATAACCATATCTCTGTCTTCTTCATTTTCCATCTCTTCAGTATAAATCATATACTTATAGTTCTTTTCCTTTCCTTTTGGTACCGAACGTGGTATTCTTTTCTGTATGTTTTTGTCTTTTGCTTCAATGACTTCATCTTTTGCTTGAAGTTTCTTTTCCATCTCTTCACGTTCTTGTCTATGAATTTCATCTAACATCATGAAAATATAACAAGCGTAACGAGGTGAAGCCCACATTGCTACAGCATTTACTAAAAGTCTATGAACATAATATCCTTTCAAACTATTTGGCAAATTTTTACGATTTTCGTACGGAATCTCGTTCCTCGGTTTTCCGAGGAACGCAAACATATGAGGAAATTCTTCTAAAAGTTCTTTTGTCTGTTGGTTTTCAAACCAATGATATGCTTGCTTTGTAGAACGAAGAGCTGTCAAAATACTTTGCATTTGGTACATATCGTCTTTGACCGAACGAATGAGACGTAACTGTTTGTTATATTGTATGTACTCATATTCTTCATTTATGGCTTCATGAACGATAGCAGTTGTTGTGTTCTCGGTTGTTGTCATATCTGTCTTTACATACAAAATAAAAAAAATATTTTATAAAAAATTAGCGTTATTTTCTTACTTTCACAAAAGACCAAAAATAAACGCTTTACATGTATTTTTCAGCAACTTCGTCAAGAAGTCTGTAAATATACCATGCATAACGAGGAGAAGCCCACATTGCTATTGAACTAACTAGGAACTTATGAACATATATACCTTTTAGATATGATGGTAAGTTTTGTCTGTCTTGGTACATCTTTTTAAGTTCTACATGTTCGAACTCACTCAAAAGTTCTTGAGTGCTATTTAATTCAAACCAATCTTGTGGTTTCTTAGTATCTGGAGCAAAACATGCTGTCAAAATACTTTGCATTTGGTACATGTCATCCTTGACCGAACGAATGAGACGGAGTTGTTTGTTATATTGTATGTACTCGTATTCTTCATTTATGGCTTCATGAACGATAGCAGTTGTTGTGTTCTCGGTTGTTGTCATATCTGTCTTTACATACAAAATAAAAAAAAAATATTTTATAAAAAATTAGCGTTATTTTCTTACTTTCACAAAAGACCAAAAATAAACGCTTTACATGTATTTTTCAGCAACTTCGTCAAATAATTTTATAGCTTTCTCTATCTCATCTACTTCAAACGTTTCTTTACCTTTTATGGGAGCACCATACATTTTCTCAAACTTTTCAAGTAGTTCTGTTTCAGCAGCTCTCATATCGTTAACAAACACAACCTTAACTCTATTGACTATACTGTCATATCTTTTAGTTATATTATATGTTCTTCCTATCTTATATCTCTTTGTATTGAAGTCCTTTGGTTTCTGAACGATGTAAAGTAAGCCTTCACTGCAACGTTCCGTATCGAATGAACCATAAGTTATGAAGTTATATCCAACAACTGGGTCAATCCAGAACAAAACTACTGGTATAAGACTTTTGTCGATGAGATATGCTCTTGTTCCATAGAATGCTACTGATATCATAAGCTCAGGATTTCTTGTCAAAATTTTCTGAGTAGAAGCAATTCTAACCCAGTCCTGCGGTCTCTTTCCAGATGGAGATATAATGTCTGACAAAGAATATTTCTTGTATTTCTTTGAGTATCTTACGTTTAAATCACCTATTCTAACCACTTTGGTGTTATTGTCTATCTTTCTAACTGTTTCAAACTCAATGTTTAACATTTTCTGTTTCTTACATACAAAATAAAAAAATAAAAAAAAATAAAACTAACGTTATTTTTTCTATCTTAAGGAAACTCATGAAATTTGGTCATTTTTCAGCAAAAATATATTTTAGGGTAGAAGGTTAGATCTAACCTGTTTTCTAACCTGTTTTCTACCCTCGTGAATTTTCATGATTTCATCGTATATGTTTTGTCAAGACTTCTTCATCGTAATGAGCGTATATGTTTTGTCATGATTTCATCGAAATGAGTGTAAATCAGACAAAAATATATTTTAGGGTAGAAGGTTAGATCTAACCTGTTTTCTAACCTGTTTTCTACCCTCGTGAATTTTCATGATTTCTTCGTACATGTTTTGTCATGACTTCTTCTTCGTCAATGAGCGTAAATCAGACAAAAATATATTTTAGGTGAAGAGGTGCGATCTCACCTCTTTTTTCACCTGTTTTCTCACCTCTTGAATTTTGTATAAAAGATATGATTTCAGGGATTTTTTTTACGAAGTGTTAAAGTTCTCTTCGTCAAAAATAACAGTTATATCATGAAATTTGGTCATTTTTTCAGCAAAAATATATTTTAGGTGAAGAGGTGCGATCTCACCTGTTTTTTCACCTGTTTTTTCACCTCTTTTTTTTATAAGCGTTTTACATGAATTGTACGATGTATATTTGAAATTCTAAACAATTTCGTAGCTTCTATTTCTTCTGTCAGTATGTCAAAAGTTTTCACAATGCCGAAAGTTTCTTTATATTTCTTCTTGACATCTGAAAGAAGGAAATCGTCAGCTGTTGGATAGTTTTTGTTTAGAAATGTCAACATGTCCATTTTATTTTCTGCTGGTTTCTCTGCTTCTTTCTTTAAGTCAGCATAGTCGTTTCGCATACGTTCTATCTCTTTGACGGAGTAGTTATATTTCCTCATTGCTGCTTTACATTTAGAACATTGTGGGTTCATTTTAGCATTGTACATTGAAATTTGACCTGCAAGTACAACTATAGCGTCAATGGTTTTCTTTAACTCAAAAGTTGCGGGTTTTATTTGTTCATTCCATATTTTACATCTTTTATCTTTATCTCTTATCTGCCATACACATTCAGCAACTAACGAAACAAAGTTGTCGTAGGTCTTAAACTCCTCCGATTTATATATGTCAGAAATATTTTTATATACCATATCGCAATCTTTGTCCATGACTTTGTGGTTGCAATGAAATCCAAGAAACTCATAGTTTACCTTTCGTATGAACTTCTTTATTTCTACTGAGTCAGTTGCTTTGACTTCTATTTCATCGAATTCAGGAATAGTGAGTTTTTGCTGCTGAATTTCAGGAAGTTTAGGTAGATGGTCGATGAGGTCCTGCATGTCATAAAGATATTCTTCATTTGTTTCATCTTTCGCAGTGCAATCTAAATCTCCTTGGAGAAGTTCTTGCTTTATCTTCTGGATTTCTGTTTCGAAAGTATATGAAGAAGGAATGAAGCTTTTCATCTCTACTAACATTGAAGTTGGGTTCATGACTAACGAGTTTGGTGCTGTTGTTGCTAACATGTTCTTACAATAAAAATAAAAAATATTTTTTTTAAAAAACTAACTTTATTTTTTATTTCGGGAAAATTCATGAAAATTCAAGAGGTGAAAAAACAGGTGAAAAAGGAGGTGAGATCGCACCTCTTCACCTAAACTTTATTTTTATTGAATTCAGAACAAAACTCAAGAATTTTGGTTGAAAAATACGGTGGAACCAAAAGTGGCTCGACCTCAAAACAAGCATTTTGTGAAGAATATACCAACCGCCGGAATTCCGCGGGTTGCTTTTTATACAAAATTCAACGGGTGACAAAACATTTACGAAGAAGAAGTCTTGACAAAACATGTACGATGAAGTTTATTTCCTGTGTTGTTGTCTAAATGTCATGTTGTCTCATTTTTTCAGAGAAGTTAAAATGACCGAGGGACCGAGGGACCGAGGGACCTGGTGACACCTAAAAACCATCTACCCTAAAATATATTTTTATTGAATTCAATAAAAAGAAATGGTTCATTTACTCACAATATTTTTGTACAAAACGACCCCAAACTTTTAACCTCTCTTCTGCAGCTTCTAATGAAATTTTAGCGAGTTCATATTCTCTAAATTCTCTCTTTAAATCTTCTTGTTCCCATTGGTCTAGTTCGTATGGAGAATCTCTATAACCATAACACATCTCATGTTCATGTTCTATTTGTTTTTCGCACATTTTTCCAACTTCTTGTTCGAACAAAGGTTTAGCATTCTCTACTGTATCTTCAAGTTCTTCTTCATCTAATTTCTCATGAACTTTCTTGTCTATGGAGTCCATAATTTTTCCAACTGCTATGCAATATTTTGGAGAAGCCCACATTGCTATATAGTTTACAAGTCTTGGGTCTACATACGTTCCTCTAACCTGTTTGATTTCATCCGGAATTCCTGCATGAATTTTGTATAAAAAGCAACCCGCGGAATTCCGCGGGTTGGTATATTCTTCACAAAATGCCTTAAAATACTCTTCCCAGGACTTATTTTCCAACAACCTTCTAAAGTCTTTCCCAAACTGCTGACACATATTTGTTACATTTATATAACCATCCTTGTCTCTACGTAAGACTTCAATACCGTTGTAAGTGCCTTTTGTGAATGTTTCGCCATTAGATTTGTTCGTGAACGTTTTTGCTTCGACTGTCATTTCAGTTCTTACAATAAAAATAAAAAATATTTTTGGGTGGTACGTCGGACATTCGTTTGTGGCTTAACCGTCGGACATTGTCTTGAAACAGTACAAGACTAGTTCTGAGATCTCACCATCTAACCTAAAATATATTTTTGCCGAAAAAAATGAGTTTTGGTTGAAAAATACGGTGGAGCCAAAAATGGCTCGACCTCAAAACAAGCATTTTGTGAAGAATATACCAACCGCCGGAATTCCGCGGGTTGCTTTTTATACAAAATTCAACGGGTGAAAGAATACGATGAAGAAGTCATGACAAAACATGTACGAAGAAGAAATCATGACAAAACATGTACGATGAAGTTTATTTCCTGGACTGTTGTCAAAATGTCATGTTGTCTCATTTTTTAAAAGAAGTTAGTTTACCTGGTGACACATGGTTACCCGGTGACATGGTGACCCCTTCAGTAAACATCTCATTTTAACTCACTTTTTTTCTATCTTAAGGAAATTCATGAAAATTCAACGGGTGAAAAAACAGGTGAAAAAGGAGGTGAGATCGCACCTCTTCACCTAAACTTTATTTTTCAATACTTTTTCAGCACTTTTCCGTAGTTGTATATGAAAGACAATTCGAGATAAAAGTCATAGTACAATGGTATTATATGTTGCACACCATTTGTTGTGAACCAAACTTGAAAGTCAGAGAAACTGTTACTAGGTGGTTCGTAGAATTTAGAAGCAAAGTCATAAAAGTCCTTACCGATACATAGAAAACCATTGTTGCTTGAACTGAAACTTGCATGACACATAACATTTTGAGGGTCGAACACGTTTCTATAAACTGTCAAATCTGCTGGTGGAAGTATAAATTTAAATGGACCATCTGGTGGTAATGGTTCGTTCTGGTTTAGTAACCGAAGAAATTGTGCCCAAGAACGTTTGTCTACTTGCCAAAATAAAAACTCTGTATCTCTTGGAGGGTTAATTTCAATCTTTTGAAATGAAACGGTGGAGTTCATCTTGTCATATTCTAGTTTCAGATAGTATGTTCCATTTAGTAAAGAGTCGTATTTTTCTTGAAATTCCCAATAATATTTGTTTATTTGAGTTTGAAAGTCATTTAGAGTTTTCTCAAGACTTTCGTCTGAACGAACTGTAAAGATTCTCATTTCGTCAAATTTTTCTATTAGACCATCAGAACCTTTATACTGCCCATGAAAATATACTGCGAACATAAATGCGTTAGTTCTATTTGAAAACAAAACTCTTCTAAATCCTATTGCCTTTGCATCTGAAGGACTTTGAAGCCAACGAATTGGATAGTCAAACCTGTATGCTCGGGATGAAATTTCTTCATCTGAAATAGTCCTACCAGCATTTGTAAAGATATAGTCTAACGATTTTGTATCTACTACTTTTGTTCTTTGTTTTTCAACCTGAAGCATTTAATATATGTAAAAATATATGGTTTTAAAATGGTATGCCATTTCATATTTCTCATCTAACAAACATGTTGTCTGACTGCTTGAGGGTTAGTTTTGTACCATTCGAACTTGACACTTGCAATTCCTTCAATTGCATTCAAAATGTCTGAGTCGGAGTCAACCATTTGTTCTCTCTTTGTAGTCTTGAAAGCGTCAAGAAGCATTGCAGCTGTTGTGACATTGCCATGTGCATAGTAAATGTGACTATCCAAATCTGTTATCGTCAATCTGAGATTGTGTCCTTTCTTATTTCCGTCTTGTATGGCAGCAAGTACACCCATGAAGCCTTCTTTGTTCTTTCCTTTGTCAAAGTTTACTGTAAAGGTTCTACCAGATGTAATTTGGCTTCTAACTTCACGGTACTTCTCATATGCATATCTTGTTCTTTCCATGGGAGCATGACCATCCTCTGCACTACCTTTTTTCCTTCTCAAAGGATGCAATTGTTTGTCATGTTTCCAGTAGAATCTGGCAAAGCCGTCGTGTCCTTCAACTCGAGGTTCACTAGCATCGAAAGGCATGTCCATAAGACGTTCTTCTTCTAACCTCTCTAGTCTGTTTGGATAATTTGCACGCGCTGTTTCCAAATCCATTTCATAGCGAAGACCAGACAATTTGTCATAGACTTTTATGGGTCTTCCCTTCCTATATTTAAAATTCTTCGAAACTCTCCAACCATATCTTTGCAACTCTGCTTTTATTCTAGCAGACTTTCTATCCATTCTATATGGGGGCATTTTTTATAAAAATAAAAAAATATTTTTTTCTCTTTACTTTACATAACCACCTGAAGCCATAAGTCTTTGACGCCAACCCATACCAGCTAATGAAGGTTGACTTGGTTTAGTTTCCAAACTAAACTTTGGTTTTGGTTTATCTTCAGTTTTTGGTTTCTCTTCTTCTATCGGTTTTTCGTCACTTTTCGGTTCGGCTGACTTTACCTCACTTGCAGGTCTAGTTGTGTCGTCAACATCTTCATAAATATCATATGCCATTTGTTGTTGTTTTCCTTTCAACTTTTTGTGTTTGTTGTAAAGTTTAGAATATTTTGACTCTAAGTCAATGAGATGTTCTATAATGAACTGTTGGTCAGTGAAGTAAACTTTTCCATCTGTTGTCTCGAAAGCTCCTTCAGACTTCAATATTTTATTTGTGAGAGTCTGTTTCTTTTTTGAGATACTAGCCGTTCCATTTCTATGAAAAGTGACTTTGTAGTTAGGGTTTGTATTTCCAGACCTGGCACTTTCTATTATTGAATTTTTCTCTTCATCTGTAAGTTCTTTGACAGGTTTTGACAATGGTTCTGAACTTTTTGTTTGTGGTGTCAAATCTACCGTTTCAACTTCTTCGGTCATTTCATCTCAGTAAAAAATTTTAGTTTGGTTTGTTTTCAACTGGTTGTTGTTGTTTTTTAAGTCGGTCTAAAACTTCCTGAGGTATAGGAAGAACTTGACAAACACGTTGTGTAACTGCTGGAAGCCGACAAATCCATCTTGAACCCATTTGTCTTAAAGCTGTATTGTTCATTTCATCTCAGTAAAAAAATTTACATTCCCCACGTTTGAGGTGGTTGCGGTTGGTTATTGTTTACCCATTGTTGTGCATGGTTATATCCTCTGTTAAAGAATCTTTCACCTTGGTCCATATAGTGTCCTGCTTGGTTATAGTAGTCATTTGCTTTGTTATAATAGTTTCCTGCTTGTCTTCCTACATTGTCCATCCATCCTTGAACTTTTTCCTCTTGTTTCAGGATTTGGAATAAGATTTGTTGCATCTCGTGCTACATCCCAACCTTTCTGTACAGTTTGTATAATAGGTGTTGCTTTCTCTTTAAGTATACCTAATGTACTCAAAATCTTCCTTCCAACTCCAAATACACCTCTGGCTATTGTTCCCACTGCGGGCAAAAATCTAGATGCAACTCCTGCTAACGCGCCAATAAACCCATTTCTTATGGGTTAAAAAATGACGAATCAAACAAGGACCCCTATGTTCTAAAGCGACAAAGAAAGCACTTGGTAAAAATCTTTAGTTCAACACCAAATGCTTGGTTTATGGATATCTTGGAAAACATTCCGAGAGTTAGAACAGATGGACCTCCATACTGGTTAATATTTGTTGGTCAAAACACAAGATACTGTGAAGCCATACCATTATGGTCCAAAAATATTTTAGATGTGAAAACTGCTTTGACAATATTCGTTGACAAATACCATCCAACAAAACTGACATCTGACTGTGAAAGTTCTTTCAAATCAGACGATGTAAAAAACTATCTGCGTTCAAAAAATGTAAACCAATATTTCATTGTCGACCAAAACCATTCTGCTCTTGGTGTCATTGACGGTTGTATAAAAATGTTAAGAGACTTAAACCAACCACAAGTGGTGAAGCAAATGAAATGTCATATGACGACTATTAGACACTTCTCCATGGCAAAGATGAGACAAGTTTTAAATATTTACAATAACTAAACAAAAAGGTTTGGTGAAACCACTCCCCCGAAGAAATGAAAAACAACCCTGACTTAGAGAAAGACTATATATTTAATAATTTAGTCAAAAGAGACAAACAAGAAAGAATGCCGGGCTTCAAACTTAAGAAAGGCGACAAAGTAAAAATAGAAATACCTAAACGCGACCCATATGAAAATACTATTGACTATGACAACAATGGGAACCCGACAGGTACTCACATTCGTGTTCGTAAAAATAGAAGAAAGTATACAAGAGAATATTATGAAGTTTTAGGCAAACATGGCAAAATGTACAGACTGCAAGCAGAAGATAAAACTACTATTGTCAGACCTCGTTTCAAACTTGTCAAAGTTCAAGGTGGTATACTTTCAAAGACAGTTCCTAACAAATATAAGACAACTCCTGACGAATATGCTAAAGAAGTTGAAAATGACGACTAAGCAATTCTATACCATGCGTAAACTGTCATGTAAGGTGGCATGTAGTCTTTACTTTGTCCCGTTGTTTTCGTATACCCTGAAACGAAATGTGTATGGTCTCCTCCTACCTCAGTGTTATCCAAGTAACAATTTATAGCAAACTGAACGTTGTCTTTAACATCATATCCTTTACCTTTTGTCATTCCTGTCCAATCCCAATATTTATGCCTATGCCCACCTTCTCGAGATGTAGTTAAACTTACGTAGTGACTGTGCGCAGGTAAATTTGCACCTGAAATCGTTTTACTTCCGCCTGTTTCCTTTGAAGAGTTTGCACAATACAAAAACCTGTCGACTATTTGAGTCCAAGTTCCAAAACCAAGTACTACTTCTGGTCTGGTAGAGTTCATTGACGTATAAATAGAGCCTATAGGATATAATGTTTGAAATATTTCTGTCTTTAATGTTTGAAGCTCTGTTTTGTCTGCTTTCTTGTCATATAAATCTTGAGCAGTGAATTTAACGTTATTTTCATCCTTCATGACATAAACATCTTTACATCTAATGTTTTTCATCGTCGTTATGTCGTCATCCGATGTTAAACCTTGTGGAAAGTTAGGAGGTTTACAATATAATGCATCCCCACCAGTTTCTTCAACCGTTCCTTCAATACTTTCTATAGCAACAGTTGTAAAACTTGTATGTGTATGAGTCTTATTTGCTTTCTTCTCTAACTCATCGTTAACATAAGTTTTATCTGCTTTAAGGTCTAAACATCCTGAAACCCATCCTGTATTGGCTTTACCTTTTAAAATCTTCGATGTCCGTTCATGGTACCATTCAACCCTTTCTTTCATTTCGTTATCTTTTTCATCCACATATTCCTTATCCGCCTTCTTCACTAACACACTAGCCACCCATCCCTTATCTGCTTTTGTCTCTAATGTTTCTTGTAAGTCTGTTATTTCAGATATAGAATGTGTATGAGTCTTTTTAGAATATTCGTTTTCAGCTCTTGTCACTTCACTTGACATTTTATTGTCAACATATGTTTTGTCTGCTAGTTCAGGATGAGTATGTTCTTTTGTTGCATAAGCTTTGTTAGCTCTTTCTTCTTCTTTTGCTATTGCATCGTCTACATATTCTTTGTCAGCTTTGCTGTCAACATCTGCTTTCAAAAGAAGTTCATTTATAGGTTTCTCGTTTAAAGTTCCTTTTGTTGGATTTATACAGACAGTATGGTTCTTATTGTCTTGAAACAGAAACTCATCTGTCATTGGGTTTATTGTCAGTTTTAAGTTTCCTTCTTTCAATGACTCAGATATCTTAGAATAGTTTGAAAAGTTTGTTGTGTTCTTATTTAGAGCTTGCATAATGAGTTGTCGGTTGTGTTGTATTTCTCTCATAGACGCTGTTTCATTTGACATTTTTATTCTAGATAAAATATGCTTTCAATAGAAAAAGAAAATTCAAGAGTTGCTACAACTAAACCATTAGATGAACTTTTTACCAATGTAGGTCAAAAGTTTGAGACAGAGACCGTAAAGCATGAAGGCTATCGTTTTGACTACCCGTTAAGATGGTTAAGAGACCCATCCGTCACAAAAGCTATTGGCTTTCGTAGAATGAAGTTCATTTCAGAAGCCATACATGGTTTCCCATTTACAGTCGGTTTTGAAGTTCGATACTATAACAAAGAAAAACGTATGTATGAGAAATTTGAACAGGGAAAACTTTTACAAGTGAATTTGCTTGTAAACTTAGAAACAACTCTTCAAGCTTTTCAAGAAAAAATAAACGATATCTATCTCGAATATGCAAAACAGTACAACATTGACGAAGGAGAGTACCATCTCGATATTATATATGACAGGAAAAATGCAACTGTTAAAATCAATAGAATAGAAGACCTTGGAGAAAACGTTTATATTTCTACAAAATATAACAACTTGGCATGGTATAGATTTCTGAGGATGTTAAATCAGCCTGCAGCATATCCAGTACACCCGGACTTTTATGAAGTCGAAAACCCTAATGGAACATATGAAAATGTTTTCGACTCAGATGCTATTATAGTTCATGCTTCATTTTCTGGCGCCCAAAACTCTTTTTTATGCTTGGCAAATGACTTTTACGAAAAACCTACAAAGCTATATGAACCACCAAGTGGAAGTATTTCAGACTTTCAAGTATGGTTTACAACAGATGGAAGAAAGAGAATAATTCCATTATACCATGCGTTTTTACTTAGAACTAGTTTCATATACAACTACTATCGAACGGTAAAAATATAATTTTTAATACGGTCGAGGTGTTGGATTTGGTTGCCAACTTGACTGTGGTGCAGGTTCAGGCTGTTGTATAACAGGAGCTTGTTCTTCTGGTTCAGGGTCTTTAGGTATAATACCAACAAACTGACCTACTCTTTTACCAATATTTTTGACTCCGTTCCAAATTCCTCTTCCTACGGTTTTTATTCCATTCCATATACCTCTTCCAACATTTCGAAAGAAGTTTCCAATACTACTGAAGAAACCCATTTACTACGTGTAAAAATCTAATGTCCGCCTAGTCTCTTACGTTTCCTTCTGAGTTCCATAGCATTTTTTAACTGGAGCTCATACATTCTGTTTCTCCTCTGGTAGAAAACATATTCTGGGTCAACTCCTGTGTTCGCGTCATCTGCATAAAGTTGTTTATATCCCACTTCAGGGTTTGTATAAAACTCTTTCCATCTCATATTTGCATACCATGGTGGCAAACCTAACGCAGCGTCATTTGACATGGCAGTTTGCATTTGTACATCTGTTGGCACTTGACCATAGTTTGCCATTGCAGTTTGTATTCTAACTTCATTTGGAATATTCTCTGGGTTTGGTTGTCCAGGTTGCTGTGCATTTGCTAAGTTCTGTGCGTCCATTTAATATTAGATAAAAATATCTCTTACGAGTACATATACTGAACATTTGCAGACATTGGTTCATCTTCATATTCTCTGTACCTTTCTGCCACGTCAAATAAATAAATGACACAATGGAAAAAACCTAAAACAAGTAGTCCTATTTCAAACCACATTTACTTACTAGTAAAATTTCTTTGTTATGACACTTTCTCCGGTTTATAGGACTCTCTCATATTCTATCTTGTCATATCTAAACTCATAGGCATGTATGTCCTCTAACCATCTCATAACGGTTTCCAAACCACTTTTATCGGATGTAAAGTAAAAGCATGGATGGTTATGTAAAACGTCTAAAGTTTCTAAAGAGTCTCTCAAAGTCCAGTCTACTTGGTATTGAAAATCCCATGTGTTATAGAACGGCGGGTCCACTATAAAGAAAACATTTTCCTTGTCTTTATATTTTTCATACAACTCTGTCCAATGACATCTCACAAACTCTATACCCTCAATATATTTTTCTATGTCCTCTTTGAAAACATTTGTATAGTTAAGATATAAAACATTTGACATAAGTGTTTCAATGTCATGAACTCTTATAGAACCACTATATAATAGTCTAGCAGATATACTATCCCAGTCTATATATTCTGCTTTTTTCAAAACCTCTCTCACAATATTTTTCTTATCTAATGGTATACGTTCCATCTTGCCTATAGGTATCTTTTTTTTTAACTCTTTCAATATATTGTTTGTGTCTGGTATATGTTTGAGACGGTCCATATAGTTGTCGAAGTCATTGCATATAATCTTTGAGTCTGGGAATATTGTATGACACAAATGGGATATATAGAAACTTCCACCGAACAAATCTACAAATGTTAGACCATTCGGTAGTTTCTTAAGTTCTCTCAATAGAATATCTTTACATTTACTCTTATTTCCAAAGAACGGTAACGGTGGTTTTGTAAAATTCATTTTATATATAATAAAAATGTTTTTTCCCTGAAAAGTGACAGAAAAGTGACAAAACATGAAAACATATATAATTTGTGAAAAGCTCCTGGAAGACCCGTATATAAGAACTTCATTTATACTAAACATCTTCAGGGCTAGAGGGCACGAAGTGCCTGGAAGCCCTCCAAATAAAACTTCAGGGCTAGAAGGGGCGCAGCCCCTGGAAGCCCCACTACCTTTTTTTTTTTTTTTTTTTGATATCGTTGAAGGTTGAAAAAATCTCTAATATTTGAGCCCAAAATTTCAAATTTTAATTTTTTGAAAAAAGAGGCCACCCGTATGTACGTTTATTTGAGAGGAGGAGGATTATATTTTTGAAAGGGTGAAACATTATGAATATGTTAATTATATAATAATATGTATTATTATAAAAAAGAAAAAATAAAGCACGTTAAAATTTTTCTTTCTTGATTTTTTACAAAATCTACTTAGAATTATGCAAAATATGACTAAATAATTATAAATTTCAAGTTAAATTTTAATTTTGATAAATAATTTAAATTTCAAAATATCAAGTTCAGTTCGACTATGTATGTAGTAATTCCTCAATAAAGTGCCAAAACCCTATTAAAATATATGAACATTTTCAACATTTTAATATTTTTATTTAAAAATTTGTTGGAATATGAGCTTCAAACAATTATTATGTAAATAAAAATAATTAAATATATGTATTTATTCGTATTACAACCGTAGTAAGTCGATTCTTCCTTTCTTCTACTGAGGTTTGAATTTGATTTCGAATTGTAAAGAGATTCAAAGGGAAAATACTAGCGGATAAAAACTACCTCCATGAAAGGGTCATAATGGAGTCAAGTTGTATTTTTTGATATTTTTTGCTTTTCGAGCCTAAATAGGTAGCCAAGATAATGCCTAAAAATAAGGTTCTAAATTCTGAAGTTTACATGATCCTCTCGTGTGCACCCTTAACAATTTTCATTTTTTTCTTTTAACAATTTCGTTTTATTTCCATTTATTGTTAAATGATTTTTAGCATACACCTTTCTTTGTTCATCTTCTAAATACAATTTATTTTTTCTTAGATATAATTCTATTCATTCAATTCGATCGTCATTTTTCAGTACATGATCGTAATTTTCAATTATTGATCGCGATTTTACTTCAGAATTTGTTCGCAATATTAGTAGTAGAGTATGATGGGTTTTGTGACTTTTTTTGTAAACGTAAGAATTCATACAATATTGAATGATTTTGTATCATTTATTTTAACATTAATTTTAAAATAATTTATTTTTTTATTCTTACATAAATGACCCAACAAGTAAAACCTGATAAAGTGGATAATAAAATTCATGTCTTACGTTTTTGAATAACTGAGGGGGTAACCGGGTTAATTAACTTCTTTTGAAAATGGTGACAACATGACATTTTGACAACAGGGGAGAAAATTCATGTCTTACATTTATGAATAATTTATTTTTTAATTCGTAAGAAAATGAGTGTCAAAACTAACGACGTTAGATATTCAGGATTCGTCACCGTCAATCAATTAATGGATGCTCTTTCACCAATTCTTGAAAATGTTAAACAAGTTGATGTTTATTTCGATGATTATGTAGAAAGTTTATATTATAAAGGTAAGTTTAATATTAAACCTATTGCTTTTGCATTTGATAATAAATTAATTGAAAATGCAAAAATTTGGGAATTAATTCCAGATATTGAATTTATAACAAATATTAAGGATAAATGGTTCAAACGAATTCCAACCACAAAAGTTCTTTGTAAATTAATGATCAAAACCGAGGTCAAAGAATTTCATGAATTTACATATCATCCAAATAAAGTTTCAGAACTAGAAAATGAAAAACTTCAGAAAAAATTAAACAATAGACTTTCAAATGATCGTATTGAAAAAATAAATAAACTAGCAGAAGTTGCATTTATTAATGAAATATTTGATGAATATAACCTTGAACTCAGTGATGGACTTTAAGGACCCGGGCTCAACGAGTCATGATTTATGAAATCAATTATTTGATTTATTCTTTCTTCAATAATTTCTATTCTTTTTGTTAAATCATCAATTTTCATTAATGAGGTGATTCTTGATTGAGGAATAGATTTTAAACTAACAACACCTTTTATTTTTGAAATTTTGAATCCATCAACTTTAAACATTTTATTCAATTTACATGTTGTCAATTCTTCAAATAATTTTTTATTATTAGCATAATAGTCATTAAATTCTTCAACAGATGAAAAAATTTTTGTTTCAGTAATGGGTTTAACAATGTTTATTTTATTTTGAACATTTTCACTTTCATTAATTTCTTCCTCCTCTGTTTCATTTATTTTTAAAATAGGCTTCATTTATCATTAAATAAAAATTAGAATATAAGTGATGAAATATATTTTTTAATTAATATTAAATCAGAAATGGCTGCAGGATTCTTTAAAAAGTTATGGGAAGGAATTAAGAAAGCTGCAAGTTGGGTTCATCAGAAAATAATAAAACCCATTGCAAACTTTTTGGCACCAGTAGCGAAAACGGCAGGAACTATCATAGGTGGAGTATTAGGTGCTAAAGCAGGTAATCCAGCGATGGGAGCACAAGCAGGTAACGCAGTTGGTGGAATTGCTGAAGGAATACTTAATAAAATAGGAGGAAAGTAGTAAAAATAAATATTATTTTTATCTCAATATCGGTTGTAGTCGACGATAAACTTTATCTCCTTTATTTAATACTTCCCTTACCGGAACATTAGGTGCTATTTGTTCTGCAATGTCACTAATTGCTTCTTTATTCTTAAATATCCAATTTGCTCCTTCTTCATTGTTTCCCAAACTTTATGCGCTCCTCTTTTTACTTTATCCCATAACTTTTTAAAGAATCCTGCCGCCATAGTTGATTATTTCATTAAAATTAAAAATTCATTTTCATCTTTTAATTTTGATTTTTTTTTATTTCATCATAAATGACGACTAACTATTTGGTGCCAAACACTAAACCAATTAATGGAAATGTTTCATTCATTCGAAAAGATAAATGAAATATTCGCAAAGAATGACGGTAGAAGATATTATAGAGAACTTGAAAGTTCATGCTATGACTCTGATACTCCATATTTTGATGATAAACAAACTCATTTAAGAATTACAAATCCGGCTCATGATGTGAACCAATTAGGTGACACATATATTAAACGCAAAGTTAAAGCAACTCTAGTTTCAAATAAAGCTTTCACATGTGATGCCGCTTTTAAATGCATGCGTTTATTCGTTGGTTACAAATCATCAAATCAAAGCTTTAAACAATTAGAAGTAGAAACCGAAAGAGGTGATGCCGGTTATCTTCAGATGGATTGCGCCCGTGAATCTTTCGCATTTGCAACATATAAACCAAAATCAGAAAGGAAAGTTAAAAAGTTTGTTCATTCATTCTATATAATAATGTTCAAAAATATGATAACTCAGTATGTGGTAAATATATTGACCCTTCAGAAGTTTTCAAGAAAGCAAATGAAGAAGTTGATGTCACTTTTGATATGATTATTCCGGTAAATGATTTGTTAGCATTTCAGGCGTTCGATGATTATCCAAATCATTTGGTGAAATCATTTTAAATATTATGTTTTCAGGGATACTTTAGTATTTTGTCAGGTTGACCCGTTAAGAGTTGCTGATTTACAAAATTACGTTTATGAAAAGATAACTGATGAAAATTATGAAAAGATTATGAATCATGTTTATAAATATGATCGCAAATTCCAACAAATCGGACTTCCTGCAAAATTAATTACAAGCTTAGCCGCTACATCTGCTGACGCAACAGTTGAAGACGTTATTATTTCATGCACAAAGATGGAAGTTTTAGAGGATAAATGCATTACACCAGGATACGGTTTAATTGAAGAATCAGTTAAAGCAATACCACGTTTATTCAGTAAGGAAGATCCATTCATGATTCCAGCTCAACATATTGACGTTCGTTCACTAAATGGAGGTTGCATCACTCCTGAAGGTATCAGTTCTGATTTCTCATACGCTCTTCATAATGTTACAGATGTTGTGTTAACATTTCCGAAGAATGCAATGCAAAGAACGGTTTTAGAAAATCCAATGCTTCGAGGTCTCAGGTCACTATAGATTCCAGAAACTTCCCCGATCAAGCGATGACCACAGTGGGTGACATATTCTTTACACGTATGCTTCAAGCTTCTGATTTAGATGGAGTGAATGAATGCACAGAAGAATACGAGGACTCATTAACTAGACCACTGAATGATGATAATGGCACGCCATTAGCTAGAACATGGAAAGACCAAACTTCATTCTTATGCACTATTCCAGTTCAACGTGATGGAGCGGGTATATTCTTTGATGGATTAGAAACTTTCAACTCACAAGTTACAGTACAAGTGAAAGCTTATCCAATCATTCAGGGTGAAAATGACACTTACTGTTCAAAGGTGACAAATCCTCCTCAGGTTTGGTTTACTAGGACTACATATTGGACATGGACACCGGATGAAGGTTTGAAATATCATCCAACAGGTACACCACCACAGTATAGAAGTTCATATGATGAAATATTGATGAATAGAAATGTTTAAAATTATAAATTTATTTTTGATTAAATGGATTTCAATTCTGAAGAATTACAGGAGTATATAATACATACGTAGATGATATGATTAATGAAGCATTGAGTGATAATAGAAATGCTCTATCTAAGGAAAAATTAATGAAAATTCCATATTCTGAATGTTACTTAAATTCAATCACTGCAGCAATTGGTAAACAAAATAAAGGTAAAACATTAACGATATTAAAACAAATTATCATTATTGCTAACACTTCACCTTATTCTCATGTGTTAATTTATATCAACCGTTCTGGTTCACCTTCAGATGATACATTTGAATCATTAAAGCATTTAATAAAAATTCCAATTATTTATTTATCACAAGAAGAAGCAGAAGATTATTTGAAAAACTTTTTAATGTATAAAGAGTTATATAATACAATCAAGAAGCAAGGATTAGAGGATAAAATTATTGATAAACAAAGGGACGAATTATTTGAAACACTTTCTATTTCAAATTTTGATAGAGAATTTTTGCATTCACTAATTTTTCTAGATGATGCCGTGAAATCAAAACTAATAACTAATGAGAAATCATATTTTAATCAATTATTAACTCAATGTCGACACATTCAGTGTTCATTCTTTATGGCTGTTCAATACTTTAAAGCATTAAGCACAAACATTAAATCAAACCTGTCCACCCTTTTCATTTTCAGTGGTTTTAGTCGTCAACAGTTGAACGTTATGCTTTATCAAGTGAATTTACCAATGAGCATTAATGAACTTTACACACAATATCAACAATTAGGAGAACATGGAAAAATAATAGTTGATTTAAATAAAGGTTCCATTAAATTCGAATAACTTTTTTATAATTAATTTTTATTTTTTATTTATAATTAAACATGACAGAAATTGCAAATCTTCTACAGGTTCCATTAAAACAAGGGACAAACAAAAAGGGTGCATATAATAGAACTATGAAAGTTCCAGACGGAATGAAAGAATTAGTCCACATTGTTGCCGGTCTTCAAAAGGATGTTAAACAAATGAGAAACGTTTTAACATTACCAGAAGCTCAAGCATATGCCAAACGTCATGGACCAAATTGGGAAGCACATGAAGCAGACATTACAGGTCCAAATGGAAAGCCTGATGGAATAAATGAAGTCTTTGTTACTGATGGTCAAGGAAATATTAAAGTCATAAATGGGTATAAATTAACAATGACGGATTATCCTAAACGTAAAGCATATAATGAACGTTATCCTATGCAATTTGATGAAAATGGAAAAGCTGTTAAACAACATATCGGAGACAGTAAAGATGGACCAATTCTTTCATACCGTCATAATCCATATTCTTATTTCAATGAAGAATTAAACGCTATTGAAGAGGGACCGGATGGATTACCACGATATGTTAATCAGTTTGATGGTCAATATGCAAATTTGAGACCTGAAATTCCAGCTAAGAAATTCTTTAAAGTTGCTTTATTCGATCCAGTGTTCAATGAACAGAAAATGAAAGCAGAATTTTTCAAGTGGCAAGAATTTCTTCATCTTCACTTTCAGAAGCGTTCAAGGAATTGATAAAGAAACCACTTTATTCTCAACAAGGTTATAACTTTGATTTAATTAAAGAAAGTGATAGACGTAAATTAGAAAAATCGGATGGTTTTAAGAATGCATGTAATGAAATGATTAAAGATATTGTAAATGATAAAATAAGACTGGAAGAAACTCAAACCATTATCAATAACATAATTGGTGCAGTTACAAAGAAAGTATAAGCAAACAATGATGAACCTTGGGATATTACCGTAACAACTAAATAAAACTTTAAATATATTTTTCTTTTTTTTATTCAATTATAAATGAGAAGACGTTTCACAAGTCAAAAGAACACAAACGCAAAAGCAGAGATTACGGTTGGTTATAATGTAAATGATGATAAATCACGAATTATTCAAAATGTTAAAGTTAATGTTAGTCCTGAATTAACAAGGTCAGCAACTCAACCAAATTTATTAACTCGTGACTTACCGAAAAAGGAGGAGGAGCAAAATAAAGAAGATGGAGACCCAATCATTTTATCTGAACCCGGTAAAGAACCTGTTGAAATTCCCACTTATCCAACATACCCCCCACCTCTTTCATCAAACATCGAGAACCCATATAAAATAGACATTAATTCTGAATTAATGAAAATATATCGCGATATCATAACTGATAATTATGATTCAATAATAAATTTAATTGACCAATCCGGTTTAATTATTTTACCTTATGAATCATTAATTCACATTATCGCCATTCTTTGTGATGTTCAAGATTCAGACGTGAAGATTCAATATTTCATAGATGATGAGGTTTCATGCTGCGGAACAGTTGCAAAAATAAATCCTATAAAGGATATTAGCACAATTAAGATATCAAAGAACGGAACAACAACTGAACTTCATTTAACATATAATGATATTTATAATAAAATAGTTGATGAATATAAAATATCACTTGAAAAATTCTTTGTTAAGGCTATTTAATATTCAAGCATTAACATTATCGAATAATAATCCTTTGAATCATAATCGATAATAATTGACCTTTCACCAGTTTCTATCGTTTGTTTTATTTCTTTTTGTTCCCCACTATCCGGATCAGTCATTGTAATTGTTTTTGTTATAGTATCTGCTTTATCTTTAACTTCAATCTTTTTTCCATCGGGATATTTAAACCAAAATTCCAAAAATTCGATATTGTCAATCTGTTCATATTTTAATCTATCAATTACATTTTTAATACCATCTGAAAATCTTATGAAATGGTCATTATATGGGTTTGATTGAACTAAATTTGAATGAAGTGAAATATAACCTGATGATGAATATGACATCGACTCATATTTTCTGAAAACACTAAAATTTATAACATGAATGAATTTCTTATTCGTTGAATTTATGAATTCTTGAGGTAATCTTATTCTAGTTTTATTTATCACTGGAAAATAACGCTTTACCATATTTTTAATCGTAATAAAAAATGTCAATTATCAATATTATTTCGAATAATAACTGTGAATTAAATTTAACAGTTAGTGGAATTTATAATGTTACTCTCGTTTCTGTGAGTGGTAAATTTAATCCCATTCTTTTAGACCCTTCAGATTATATATCATTTATTAAAGATGACCATGAAAAAACGTATGATATGTATATAAATAATGTGATAGTGAGGGATATTAACACAATTTTAAGTTATTTAAATGAATCATTTATCGTATGGTATGAAGAAAATTTTAAATCAAAACCTGATAAACTTTTTGAACTTGATGAAATAAATAACCTTATTAAATTTCCGCTGAAAATTAAATTTTGTACTCCTCGTCTTCGTTCATTGTTGGGGATATTAAATTTTGAAAAAGATGTTGGGGATGTTTTGTATTCTGACACTGGTTCAAATTTCATTTTAATCAAATGTGATAAAGTTAATACCCCAATGAGATTTTCACATCAAACATTAGACCCTAACTCTTACCCATCAATACAAAACATTTTATCCATCAACTTAAACATATTTTCTTTATCATATCCATTTCAATTATCCGGGAATTCATTTATTCTTCATTCAAAAGATTTATCAAATATTAAATTTAGAATAACTGACCTATTTGATTGTGATTTAGAATTCATGAATGAAATATTATGGCAATTTCAAATAGAAAAAATAGCTGATGAGATAACGGATTAAATATTTATTTTTAAATCGTAATAAATGATTAAACAACAGCAACCACAGACCATTACATACGCCACATATGCATATAATTCAAAGACGGCAGAACAAACGCAAAGGTTGAAATATGGAGATTTGGAGATAGTATTGAAAAATGACCATTTTGAATTCGTTTGCAAAGGTGGTGCGGTGATATCAAATATAAAAGAAATTTTATTTATGAATTCAAAAATTAAAGGATAACGGATGATATAACATCAATTCCACCAGAAGAACAGAGATATTACGCATTAAATGCATTTCCTAAAGTTTTGAAGATTGGAAGATTTAATTTAAATGAGGAATTCATAAAAGGTTTCCTAAATGACATAATGAAGAAGCAGATAAGGAATATGTGGCTAGTGTGTTAGTGAAGAAGGCGATAAGGAATATGTGGATGAAAAAGATAATGAAATTATAAGAAAGGTTGAATGGTATCATGAACGGACATCAAAGATTTTAAAAACTAAAGCTGATACAGGATGGGTTTCAGGATGTTTAGACCTTAAAGCAGATAAAACTTATGTTAACGATGAGTTAAATAAGAAGGCAGATAAGGAATACGTTATACTGAGTTAGCAAAGAAAGCTGATATATCATTTGTTAATGAAGAAATAAAACAATCGGAGGTCTATTTTACCCCACCATTTTTAAATTTTATGAAATCATCAGATAAAACATTTGAAGATATTGAATGGTTATGTTTCGATGGAGTGACCATGTATTTATTTTATACAGGCGGAGCTTTATTATTTTAAAACAAATGATTTTAAAAACTATGAATCATTTACTCCATCCGTTTTGAATCCTGATACACGAGAGCCAATCATTAATCCAAGAATTTTTTATGTTGAATATAATAACGGCAAATTTATGGGAATGATAACGGTTGGAGATGATTTTTGCCCTTGTTATTCATTCGATTGTATCCAATGGTTCAAATGTAATTTAAATCAAGATGTTAAATTTAAATATCCAAATAATCCTATTAGATGTGTTAATAATAAATGGGTACTAATTTATGAAAACAATCAAATTTTCATTAGTGAGGATGGGATAAATTATTATATGTTTAGTATGATGTCATCAGATTTGAAAATTGATTATACAAGTAAATGGTATTACATTAACAACATGTGTTTTATCCTACAAAATGATAAAATTTATAGATCATATTCAATACCATTTGGTCATTTTGAACAAATTTTTCAAGCTGATGGAGACATTGAAGCTTTATGTTATGCTTCGAATGTTTGTGTTCTTGTTTCAGGTAGTATGGTGTATTCATATCCTGTAAGTTATAACAGACATATTTATTTATCACAAGATTTTTCACAGGATCCAGAGAAAACACCAAGTTGGGAATTGGTTTATTCATTCACTCCAAAATTTACTCGAAATTATAGATTTACAAATTTGTTTTATATTGATGGGTATTTCATTGCTTTTGGATGTGGTGATTTAGTAAATATCAGTAGTGATGGAAAAAATTGGTCTGAAATCACAAAATTTCAAGATGTTAAAAAAGCAATTTTCAAAAATAATATGTTAATATTGATGACAATACCAATTTTAACTTCTTACACGATTTCAATATTATATAATAAATTCAATATTCATAATGGATTAAAGAAGAAAGCAGATAAGGAATGGGTTAATACTGAGTTAAAGAAGAAAGCAGATAAGGAATGGGTTAATACTGAGTTAAAGAAGAAAGCAGATAAGGAATGGGTTAATACTGAGTTAAATACAATGTTTGAGATGATTTACCCCATTGGTTCAATATATACATCAATGAATTCAACAAATCCGGCAACATTATTTGGATTTGGTACATGGCAACAAATAACCGATCGTTTCTTATATTGTACAAACTCATCAAAACAAACTGGTGGAAGTAAAACAATTACGGGTGAAAATTTACCTGCTCACAGTCATTACGTTAATTTAAACACAACCGAAGCAGGATGGCATAAGCATAGATATTGGGATTGGTCAGGAATGACAAAAGGTAAAGGATATGATGTTAAAGATGACGTTAAATTTGCTATTAATTGTTACTGGAACGATACACAGGGTTCAGGTAATCATACACATAATGTTTCAGGATATACACAAACGACGGGACAGAGTAAAGATTACATGCCGCCTTATATGACAGTTTATGCATGGTTTCGCACAGATTGAAAGTCCTGAGCTCCAATTCAGCATACCTCAGTAATGAAATTACAGAATTTTTGAATAAATGAGGGGGTCACCAGGTCACCAGGTCATTTAACTTCTTTTGAAAAATGAGACAACATGACATTTTGACAACAACATAGGAGGAAGGCAGTTATGAATTATTTTTGAAGAACTGTAGGTGCTACCATGTTACCATGTGCTACCAGGTCATTTAACTTCTTTTGAAAAATGAGACAACATGACATTTTGACAACAACATAGGAGGAAGGCAGTTATGAATTATTTTTGAAGAACTGTAGGTGCTACCATGTTACCATGTGCTACCAGGTCATTTAACTTCTTTTGAAAAATGAGACAACATGACATTTTGACAACAACATAGGAGGAAGGCAAAAATAAATTCAAATTATACTTTATAAAGCTTCATTTACAGGTATTTCATCGTCAGTAAATGAATCCTCATTATCATTTGGTTCAACCTGTTTATATAATCCTTTCATTTCTTCTTTCAAAACATAACACCATGTTTGTTTATCGTCTATTCTTCTATGTTTCCTATCACATTTATCCTTAATGCTCATTTGGAAATTCTTGTCTTTCATGTCTGATGGTTTGCAGAATAGAGCATTTTTACACGTCATACCTACACACAATTCATCATAATGTGTATTTATCCATTCATCTAAAGGATTTGTTGATAATTCCATTAAATCTTGTTTGGCTTCAGTCATTGGTATGATTCGTACATTAAATGATGAAAGGTCGTAAGTGATAAAATATGTTAGTAAATTATCATAAAATTCCTTTGTGCATGAATCCATTAAATTCTTGAAGTAATCAAATTGACCCTTGAACTTACCATTAACCCTTAAAACTACGTATCTTCTGTCTCCAACTTCAATTTTGACAGGGTAAACGTTATTAGTTACGAAAATGAAATTGGCAACATTTTGAGCAGTTCTTCTTGGTTGATTCTTTTCATTAATTCTTATCTCATTATCCGTTATAATTGATTTCAAAGCGTTGAAGTTTGCAAGTCTATCTTCACCTACATTCTTGAGTTCATTAAGTACAAGAAACATTTTATTTTCAACTACTGAGTTGAAATTACCCGTTAGCTCACTTATTTCAGTAATGTTTTTACATGAATAACCAGCGAGAAGTTCAGAAATAATGTCTGTAAATCTGTTTTTACCTGTTCCCTGAAGTCCTTTCAAAATAATTGCTGTTTCATTCTTGATTCCGGGATGTTGAATCATTGATGCAATCCAACCGAGAAGGTATTTATACACTTCATCGTTATTATCACAAATGGCTTCTTTAATGAAATTCATAAACATCTCAATTTTTGAGTAATCTACTTTTTCGAGAACGTTGTATTTATAACCCTGAAACGTTGAGAAAACATCTGGGGAATCAGATTTAAAGCAAACACCCTTAACGGTTAATGAGGATAATTGATTTAGTAGTACGTCCCATGCTGTTATGGTTTTACCTTCTTCTTTAAATAATTTAATCATTTTGAGTGACTCTTTCATGTTTGATTGAAGAACGAATGATATTTGATTCATTTTATCATGAATATTATAGTCTTTTTGAATGAAATATTTGTTTCCACAATCTACAAAACGGATTACACGTGATAAATCCTCAATTACTTCAGAACTATTTTTATACTGATGATTTTCAGCTTTACGTCTAATATCTGTTATCAAAAACGAGTCATCAAGTTTGATATCAAATGTTATTTTTGGCTTACGTAATAAAGGTAAAACATATTCATCATAATATTCCTTTTGATAAAGTTTCAGAATCTTCACCAAAACAAATGGAGAAGTCATTAAATGTGCATATCTATCACGTGCTTTTTCAAAATTACTTTTTGCATTTTCTGTTAAACTGCAGAAGTTATAAACGTTATCATATGCTTCATTAATAAAATGATTAGGTAATGAATTAATAGCTTGAAACAGTGTGAATAATGTAACTTCTTTTTCTAAATTCATGTTTCCGCCGTCATTATGTACTTCAAAATCACTGATGCCATCAACTATGCTCTGAGCTAGTTTATCGTCAATGTTTACATCTTTGTTCTCATTCATGATAGTCTTTATTTCTTCATTCTTTTGTTCAACTCTTACCTTAATATTCAAATCATTTAATATATCGTTTACTGTTCTAGTTAATGTTGAATCATAACTTCCACGAATGAATGAGTATGTATTGATTGGTTCTGATGCATTCTTGCGAACTCTTGAATCAGCCATAACCACTAATGAACGCTTTGAATCATCCATTGAAGTCATGATATCGATATCATAATCATTGCAGGAATAACATTTAATCATTCTGTTCGAGGTTGAATAGAAGAAATTAGTGTTACAATAAATGTGAAGACCTCCTGAAGCGGTTTTAACGATAACATCTTTATCCGAAAGTTTTGATAAAATATCTTTTCTAACTGTTTCTTTAAGTTCATCATTGTAAGATTTATTGATATCAACATCTATAATCGTTAAATTTGAAATTTTATTTGCTAATAAAGCTGTACCAGTTTTCCTTCCTCTTCCCCCATCATGTTTGAGGTAGTTATGTAAATCTATCTTGTTTTCACCAATTCTTTCGTTGAGGGTTTTAGTTTCTGCCACAACTAATTCCTCAGCTAATTCTTCAACTAATGAATCAATAACTTTTTCATCAGAAACGATAAAGTCGATGTTGTTGTTTGTTGCTGTCATTTATATAGGAATAAAAAAATAAAAATAACTTTAAAACTAACTTTATTTTTGTAAGACATGAATTTTCTCCCCTGTTGTCAAAATGTCATGTTGTCACCATTTTCAAAAGAAGTTAAATGACCTGGTTACCCGGTTACCCCTTCAGTTATTCAAAAACGTAAGACATGAATTTTCTCCCCTGTTGTCAAAATGTCATGTTGTCTCATTTTTCAAAAGAAGTTAAATGACCTGGTAGCACATGGTAACATGGTAGCACCTACAGTTCTTCAAAAATAATTCATAACTGCCTTCCTCCTATGTTGTTGTCAAAATGTCATGTTGTCTCATTTTTCAAAAGAAGTTAAATGACCTGGTAGCACATGGTAACATGGTAGCACCTACAGTTCTTCAAAAATAATTCATAACTGCCTTCCTCCTATGTTGTTGTCAAAATGTCATGTTGTCTCATTTTTCAAAAGAAGTTAAATGACCTGGTAGCACATGGTAACATGGTAGCACCTACAGTTCTTCAAAAATAATTCATAACTGCTTCCTCCTATGTTGTTGTCAAAATGTCATGTTGTCTCATTTTTCAAAAGAAGTTAAATGACCTGGTAGCACATGGTAACATGGTAGCACCTACAGTTCTTCAAAAATAATTCATAACTGCCTTCCTCCTATGTTGTTGTCAAAATGTCATGTTGTCTCATTTTTCAAAAGAAGTTAAATGACCTGGTAGCACATGGTAACATGGTAGCACCTACAGTTCTTCAAAAATAATTCATAACTGCCTTCCTCCTATGTTGTTGTCAAAATGTCATGTTGTCTCATTTTTCAAAAGAAGTTAAATGACCTGGTAGCACATGGTAACATGGTAGCACCTACAGTTCTTCAAAAATAATTCATAACTGCCTTCCTCCTATGTTGTTGTCAAAATGTCATGTTGTCTCATTTTTCAAAAGAAGTTAAATGACCTGGTAGCACATGGTAACATGGTAGCACCTACAGTTCTTCAAAAATAATTCATAACTGCCTTCCTCCTATGTTGTTGTCAAAATGTCATGTTGTCTCATTTTTCAAAGAAGTTAAATGACCTGGTAGCACATGGTAACATGGTAGCACCTACAGTTCTTCAAAAATAATTCATAACTGCCTTCCTCCTATGTTGTTGTCAAAATGTCATGTTGTCTCATTTTTCAAAAGAAGTTAAATGACCTGGTAGCACATGGTAACATGGTAGCACCTACAGTTCTTCAAAAATAATTCATTTTTGCCTTCCTTCTATGTTGTTGTCAAAATGTCATGTTGTCTCAAACTTTAGAACGGTATAATTTAAATTTTTATTTTTATATAAATGAATACCCCACAAGCTCAAAATTTACCACGAATCATAACAAGGGAGGAAACGATAAAAATGATGCGAGAACTTGCTAAAAATAACAAACCACTAAAACTGAGAAAATGTGGTTATGCAGTAATGATGGAAAGAGAGATGTTGTCGAAGAGGAATAAAAATTAAATTTGGATAGAGTTTAAAAATTCATCTTTATTAAATTCATCTCTTCCAATCAATTTATTTATTCTATTAAATTCTTTTATTTTTGCTTCACTCAGTTTAAGGATTGAACGGTAAGTTTCTAATTTTTCGATTATTTCTTCATCATTTTCAACCCCACCACATTGCGGCTTCTTTTTGTAATAACATATTTTTGATTTAATTCTGTTTAGTTTCTTTTTATATTCATCGTCTGGACTCTTGACTGCTTTGTTGTACTCATTTCTTACGAAATAAAAAAATTAAATATTATTTAAATATAATGGAGTAATAAAATAAATCGGAATTTCTATTAATTTATTGTTAACCTCAACTAATGCATTGCCGTTAATATATCTAACAAATTCAGCTATTGTGTCAAATCTTCGTCTTCTTTTTGTCATTGATTTATCAGTTTTTCCATAATCGAGATGAATCAAAACTTTATCCCCTTGTTTAAAATTCATGAGCCCCGAATTAATTTGTTCACGTTTAACATCATTTAACCTTTCCATTTGCTTTCTAATATATTCCCATTCTTTTGAAATATCATTTTTCATTTCCACTGGTTTCATGTTAATAGTTCTATGCCATGTATTATTGTAATAATATACTAACTGCTGTATGATGGAGTCATGATTTCCATCCCAGTATATCTGACCGTTAACCCCTAACGCATCTCTAAGAGTTCTCATTACCGCATCAACTATTTTATTATGAAACGTATATGGAGAGGATGAGAAGTAAAAATTAATTTGTGGGAAATAATGAGTCATGGCTGCCTGAAATCCTTTATCACCATCACCCCTGATATTATCTACTCTTTCATGATCTAGTAAGTATTGTATAGCTCTTCTTGTTTCCTGTTCTGTTTTCCCTTTCACCGGAATGCAATATAAATATCTAGTGTTAATGTTAATGGCAAATAAATAAGTAATATTTCCTTTTGAATATTCCAGATGATCGATTTCATATGAATAAGGTGAAGGTGCAAATGATGGACGACTAAATTTTTCTTTTAATGGTTGAATTTTCGGGTCAATTGGTTTATTTAATATCTTGAAACCCTTTTTAAAATCTTTTGTTTCTTTAATGTTTGAAATGGATATAATAAAGTGAATGATGAAGGATTAACTGAAGGAGGGAGAGGTACTGTCGTTGGGGTTTTGGTGTTGCAAGTGGTTTAATTTTATCTGCTTTGATTTTGGATTTCATTCCCCCCTTCATTAATTCTGGATGTATTCTATTCATTTGTTTTAAATATGCTGTATATAAAGGTTTGATATACTTTCCCGCTTCGAGTTTATGTTGAAGGATGAATTCCAAAAGTTGATCTTCATTTAAAAGTCGGGTTGAATATGTTTTAACTAATGAATCATAAATTAAAGCTTGTGCTTCATTTATGAGCTGCTGAACGTCCAAACTTTTCTCTTTTGGCTTTTGCGGTTCAGGATTATATAAATTATATAATTCATCAATATCTTTTTCAGTTAATACTTTATTTTTGAAATCTTTCAACTGTTTAAGTTGTGATTTACTTTTTCCCTTTGAATATTTTCCTTCTTTAATGTTCTCTCTTAAACGTTTAATTATTTTATCATGATATTTCAAAATTTCATTTTTATAATACGATAGTATTCACCCATATCATCCCCGTTATATTTTTCATCATGTTTTTGAAGATATGATTTTAATTCATAATAACTAAGAAAATTTTGATTAAATACTAAATCATCAATTAAATTTTTTAAATCTGCGCTATTCATTTATATAAAAATAAAATAAATGTTTAAGGGTGCCCCTCTTTGTCTCTTCTGTGGCATTTCATTAAATAAATGGCATACAACATCCATTTTCACAACATACAGCTTTAGTGTGTGCCCTGTTAATGCAGTCTTACCAATTGTTAAGCGAGTCATTGACCCATTTTTAAGTTGTAAATTAATATTTTGACCATCAAATATCACTTTGTCATTTATTATATCCAAATAATTTTTAGGTGTTAATTGTTTATTTTGTTGTAAACTTACACCTTTCATTTTTTGTGCTATCTTTTTGAAGGAGTCTTCACCAATCATTCCGTTGAATGATGTATAACACTTAGGGCATAAAGCAACCATGTTATCACCTTGTTTCTCAATTGCTAAACCCAATAACTTCTTCTCATGTGCTTTTTCTTCAGCTTTATTCTTTAATTTAGGTTTAAATTTCTCATCAAAACAGAAGAAATCAAAGGTGCGAATTTGAAAATGTTTTTATCATAAAATTGTTTATCGGTTACAATTGCTTGAAATGCTTGAGTGTTAGGAAGATTTGGGTCGCCAGCGATTGCCCAATAAGATGAATCAGTATCACCTTCAATGAAATGAAAACGATTAACATCCATGCATTTATACATAAAATCATAAATGAAAACCAAATACCAGTATTTAGCATTATCTAAAGTGAAGAATGCCTCTTGTAAACATGTATCACATCTATAAAATCTATCTTTGAGCATCACTTGATATGTATCCTCACCTATTTCTCTTATGTTTTTAAACTTATTTGACATACATGCAACGCGTGCCTTCTGTGCATTCATTATTTTAGTCTTTGCGTAATTTTGTGTATTCATTGCATCGTAACCATATGATCCATTAAGTGAAATTTGCAAAATAAACTTTTTCCTTTATTTCCTTCTAATTCAGCCTTTTGTCTTTCGTTCATAAATTTGTTCGCAAATTCATTAAAACAAGTATTTTTCGTAAATGTTAAAATTGATTGAATCATCAATGATAAAATGAAATCTGTCTATTAGATACCAAAGATAATAAGAAGAAAATGGTTGATATTGGTTGTGTGTTGATGCTAACTGAGTTAATTTTCTCTGTTTCTGGTCAACCGGTAGATTGTTTGATTTCATGTAATTATACATAAAACTGCCAATTGTTTTTTCATCTGTGATAATATCTAAGTTTCTTATTATCGGTAAAAAGTTTATGTAATCATTAATGTATTTTTCATCAATGTGACCCTTTACTTCAGCCACGAATAAAGTATTTTTCTTTCTAATAATTCCTAAAGCTTTTGCTTTCTTTGTTGCTGTATCACAAATTAAAACATCTTCTAATCTCCCCGGCATATACATTCTATGATCGGTGTATTGAATGAAATCATGAGGATTTGATGAAAATGATGAAGGATATAATGAATTGAAATCAACACCAACGAAATGAGTCATGATGTTGGAAGTGTCCTCATTTGATACAGTTTTAGTTTCTGGACTATATGAAAGTTTATTAATGTGTGTGATACCTTTAAGATTAACACGATGTTGAACATTTGAGAGACCACCAGTAATTCCATTACGGAGGATGTGATACGCTTCCACTGAATCTAAAGTCATTGGTAAATTATTTTTCAATGCGTAATTTCTTAAATTAATTCTTAAACGTTGAACTTCTTCATCTTTATTTGATTTTACGACATTGCAATAACAACACATTAACTGACAATTTTCTTTGGTATGTGGTTTTTCATTATCGATTCTATCCAATGTTGGTTTATTTGCATATGTAAACGCTTTACCACACATTTTGCATTTAGATGAAAGGATTAAATCGTGATATATTGATAGTCATCCATTGAAACATTGTTTTTGGTATCTCTTTTCGCTTTTCATCTTGTTTCTTATATGATTCAATTTTATATTTCCAATACTTTTTTGTTAATTCAAAACTTGATTCCACATTTTCTTCTTCTGGATATGTTTCGTTAGGATTGAAGTTCTTATATGCTAACGCGTAACGAATCATTGATGCATTCGATGATAAAGAAAGATTATGAAGCATATCAATTTTATAAACAAATGTTTCTTCAATAATTTTATCAATTGGGTCAATCATAATTTCAACATCTTTATTGCAATAATGAATAAAATATTCTAATCTATTCTCAAAATTTTTAGCATCATTGAGATATATTTGATAATCTGAATCGGATATTGTTTCTTGTGTTAATGCTGAATAAAATGAATCTTGAGTGAATGGTTCCTTTTTATATAATTCATCTTCGTAATTCTCCCATGTGATGAATTGATAAGGGAAAAAGGATTTAACACGTGATTTATTGTTTCCGAAATCTTGAGTGAATTGGTCTAATGTTCCACCCGCTATATAATTTCTGATGTCAATAAATCTCAATTCATATGGAACGTTTGTTTTCTTTACAATGATTTGCTTAAATTGAGAAGAAGAACCCAGCATTGATTTTATCTTCCATTTTGCAGTATTTAAATCACGAAGAATTAAATTTAAATCAAACTTTCCTGAATTAAAACCAATGATATTCACTTTATTAAATTCTTCATCTAAAAGCTCTTTAAATGCTTCCTTCTGTTTCTCATTTAATGTATGGGACTTCATTAATTCTTCATATTGTTCAATATTTGATTTAGCAACTAATGAACAGGTTGAAAATAAAAACTCAATCCAATCAGAAATAAAAGAATCACTTGATGTTAAGCAAAAATTCCTCGTATATGTTTTATCGTTTAATTTAACCGTTGATGATACCATGAATGGTTTTAAGTAAGCGTTCAAAGTTGCACACTCAGAAAGTTGTAATTCTTCTTTAGTCTCTAATGTTTCGAAGTCAAAAGTAATATAATATCTTGTTGGTTTATAATATTCCTGCAAATTATGTGCTAATAGCCATTGATATATCTTCTGTTTCGTGATATGTGGTGCATATGGTTGTTGTGTGTTTTGCAATTGAACGTCTTGAATTAATCTTCCATTATTTTCTTTACATTTCTCACAATGTTTTAAAAATCTTCTTTGGTTTTTCCTTTCTGGATCATCACGGATAGAATATACTTCTTCTTTGCAAAAGGGGCAAACTTTATATCCTGTGAGTGCTTCAACGTCTGTTATTCTGTCAGCGTGAAGTTTTCCACATGGACTCTGTGTTAATAAAATATTTACTGTTTCAAATTCTGGATCTATCATTATTGAATCCACTAATGGAAAGTCTACCTTGTTAATGTCTACGTCTTCTGGTTGAGGGTCACAATAATAAAAATCAATATTAACGTTTAACATTCTTGCTAACCTCTCACTTTCTGATGAAATGTCAAATCCTTCATATGCATCTATGGCTTCATTTAAATAACTTCTACGAGTTTTAGGATTAACACCATCAGGAATGTTATAGAAGCGTTTAAATAACCTTCTACCTTCGGCTCTTATTTGATTATCATTCATTTTAGCTGTTCCATTTTTGTTCATTTATGTAAGAATAAAAAATAAAGTTTATTCTTTAAAGTCCATAAAATGAATTAAGAACACACAAATTTTTATCATCTGCAACGTGACGAATACATTTTAATTTACTCAAGAATGCGTAACCTGATACATTAAATCTAATTCCTGTCTTATTTAATTTCACAACTTTGAAAAGGAATGTGTGAATAGCTATGAAATGATGACGAGATGATTTATGTGTTGCTTCCATTTTTTCTGAAATGAATGAATAAATATAATGTTTATAGGTTTTCATATCTTTTATGTTCTTAATAACGAATGGAATAGATCTTTCCACTTCGTCCTCCTTCGGAGCTGTTCTTTCATATGAAACATCAACGGTATCTTCAACAATGAAACCACAATCGCATAAAATTTTATATGTACCAATTGTTTCTTTTGATATTTTATCTAACAAATCAAAAACTTTATCAACACCTGTACATTTATTTAAATAATAATTTGTGTAAATATCATGGTCTTCTTTCTTAATCGTATTTGTTGCATATGTTACATTTTTCAGTGCTTTTTTGAATTTTTCAGAATCAAGAGGAGGTGAAAGTAATATACATGGATAATCTCCATCGTCAATAAACTGAAGCTTATGTTTATGAATAAATTTTGTGCCTTCTTCTGAAAGTGTTTCGTCAATATCACCATCTAATAAATTTTTAGTTGATTCCAAAAAGTAATTTTTATATCTTTCCTCATGTGATTTTTGAACTTCTGATTCTGAAGCTGGGATATTCATTAAACCCTCTACTTCATTCTCATTATATTTTTCAACTTCTCTTAATTCCTTAATTTTTTCATCTATTTCATCTCTTATTTTTTTCAGTCTTTCAATTTCAATTTCATCATATTCATCATCATCTTTAATTCGTTCTTCATAATATTCAGGGAAAACATCAGGTTCTTTTGGTTTTTCTTTTTCTTTAGATGTAGGATATAAGAAATTTATAACATCATCTTTATTCATTTTTCCATCATAATCAAATTCATTTAAAAACTCCGCGAATTTTTGACAATTTCTTAAATAATATTTATCAACCTCATAACCCGCCTCCTCTAATATATCCTTTATTTCCTCATTTGTGAATCCTGAATATCTAACGTCGTTAGTTTTGACACTCATTTTCTTACGAATTAAAAAATAAATTATTCATAAATGTAAGACATGAATTTTCTCCCCTGTTGTCAAAATGTCATGTTGTCACCATTTTCAAAAGAAGTTAATTAACCCGGTTACCCCCTCAGTTATTCAAAAACGTAAGACATGAATTTTATTATCCACTTTATCAGGTTTTACTTGTTGGGTCATTTATGTAAGAATAAAAAAATAAATTATTTTAAAATTAATGTTAAAATAAATGATACAAAATCATTCAATTATGTATGAATTCTTACGTTTACAAAAAAAGTCACACAACCCATCATACTCTACTACTAATATTGCTTATCAAAATTATATCTCTATTCTCTCATTTCTGTTTAGTCAATATCATTACACTCCTATTGTCTAATAACATGCTATTAATTTTCTTAAAATTAAAAAAAAATATCAACTTTTAAAAACAGAAACTTAACATCCTTAGGTCAATGGATTTTGATGTGAGATACATTTAATCTGTTTTTCTTTTTTTATTTTAAATAATTGAATATTTATAGTTGTTATGGGTCTTACATCATGTAAAACGAATTTTCTTAAAGTAAATTTACTTTTTCTTCAATCTTTCTTACATATTTATTAAAAAAAAATTATCCAAAAAAAGATGTTTTAGAATGAAAAAAAATAGAAAAATCTTCATTTATAGTCTTTCTTGAATGTATACGTTTTGATTTTTTTCTTTTTTAAAAAATTCAATTTCTAGAAAAATCGAGAAAAAATCATTTTCTTCTATTTTTTAGGACGCCATACCCATTGAAATCTCCTCTCAGGACGCCATAAACTATTCAATTATGGTGTAAACTTCTCAAAAATTGAATAGTTTACATCAGGACGCCTTAGGACGCCAACCCTTTACGCGCCCGGCCGAAACTACAAAAAAATTATAACTTCTAATTCTTACATCTCATTGGCTTATATTAAATTTTTATCACTTACATTTCTCTTTTTCATTCATCTGGTCATATTTTTAATATGTCATCGGTTCAAAAATCTTTTTAATCCTCATAAAATTCATTTATTATCCTATCACATGCTACTCACATAATGAGAACATCATATTACTCATGTTATAATAATTCTTTTTTTGATAATACATCTATCTCTTCTCTAGTTTATATATCACATTACAATAGGATCAATGGCAGCATTATACAGTTCATTTTTTCTCATATATGTATAATGAAAATCTATTTGTTCTTCATTAACATTATCAAAGAATTTGATTCATCTCATAGGTCATATTTTCTTCATAATGATTAATGAAGTAAATTTCAATATGCATATGAGAATATTCGTTCAAAATATCTAATTTATGTTTTAAAAAGCGTAAAAAATACATATATATTAGGAAAGATAGTACTTTATATGTAAAAGAACAAATAATTATAAAGTCTTAAGGAGTTGTATTGTTATTCTCTGCCTTATCGCCATTTGAATTTTCAGAGTTAGAACTTGATTCATGAAGAGCATTCTGATTAGCATGCTTTTCTTCTAGTTGTTGTTTGATCTTTGCAAATTCTTCTCTTGAAATTCTTCCGCGCAATGAAGGAATAATTGCGAATAAATAAAAAACGCCAGGAACCAAACCCATAACAATTCTAACAGCCATCAAAGCTTTCTTCGTTTGTTCCACTTGTTGGCCGTTATTGCTTTCCTTATAACCAAAAGCACCAAGAACTGCGGAAACGATAGAAATCGTCACGCCGCTACAAACCTTATACATAAACAAAATTATACCATAGTATATACCCTCTCTTCTTTCACCAAACTTGTATTCGTCGATCTCAACTACATCAGGGAGAGCTGCGTAAGGGAGAATTTGAATTGCACTTAGACCTAATCCAGCAAAAATTGTCAATAATACAATCGACCAAACAGTTTTCTCTGGTAAGAATATAGCAAAGAATAATACAACAAACATGTATACGGCAGATATGATGAAGGTTGTTGATTTAGACAACTTTTCAGATAGCCATACCCAAAATGCAGCAGAAACAATAGCACTAATCAACGGAATAGCGACAAAAATCATTGCCATTGTACCACCACCGAATTTTAATGCATCATTAACGTAGAACATAAAGACCAACATAATAATATCGAATCCAACCATCGAAAGAATATACCAGCAAGTAGAATTGACGAATTCCTTGATAGTAAACAATTCTTTGAGTGTTTGAAATACAGATTTCGTTGACTTATTGTTCTCAGCGCATCTTTCTTTGACAAAAAGTCCTGATAAAAACATAAAAATCGAACTTGCAAGGCCAAAGATCAGTCCACTGATACCATACGCTTTAGGAACGGAATGTAGACGAGGATACAATGCACTTTCTTCACCATCGGCTAAGATTGCGAACAATGCAGCACCTAAAATAATTCCGATATTCGCCATCGTAATTCTGTAACCATTTAATGATGTTCTTTCATCGTAATTCTTTGTCATATTAGCTGGCAATGTGTTGTATGGTGTATAAACAATCGCCCAACATGTTGTATAGATCATATAAATAAAAATGTAATAAACTACTTTAGTTGTTTGACTTTTTTCTATTCCTGGTGATAGCCATAAGAAGATAAAGCTTACTCCAAATGTTAATGCACCAAAGATGATAAATACACGACGTTTTCCAAATCTTGAATTACATCTATCACTAATTCCACCCATTACGTATGAAGTAATTGCATCCCATACACGACCGACAATGTTAATAGCTGAAGCATTATATGCAGTGACACCTGCGACGTTAATTAAAAAGTAAATGAAATAAAACGAAATTGCAGCCATCATAATATTGGCTGCGAAATCACCAAGACCAAAACAAAACTTCTCGCTGAATTTGAGTTTGTCTTCCCGTGGCGCTATTTCTGTATCAAGATTATCCGACATTGCAAAAATTGAAGAAGTTTAGATTAAAACTTTTAACAAAATTTTCTGATGGTTAAGATTACATATCGTAATTATCAAACTGGCATAAATATTGTGTATTTGATTTAGCCGACTAAAATATTGAAAATTCGAATCTAATCGTATTCTTCTGTTTTTGACCATAATGTTCTGAATATTTTTTCTGAGGTTTATTTCATACTCATATATTTATTGATTCTTTACATATGGACAAAATAACACTCCTAATAATCGCGATCAACTAACACTTTTTGAATCACAATTTTTTTGGGAAAAATTACCCTTTTTTTGGTTCATATTCAACATGCTTAATTTCAGATTGTGTTTCTCATCTAAGAAATATGAACCAAGGTGAAATATCAGTTCGATTCGTCAAGATATTTCATATTCTTGGTAATCAAATTTCTTTCTCAAGCAATAAGAAAAACTAATAAACAATATTATGATCTAACAGTTTCCAAACAGAGAATTAAGCTTTATTGCTTATTTTCATCTAATTCAATATTTTCAAAAAAATCAACTATAGAAAATAACATAGATATTTACCTCATAAAAATAACTAATTACATTAAAGTTCATAGCCTTCAAGCTGCCAGTCAATATTGAATATATCCGAAGAAAAGAATTTTTCTGTCCATGCCGCTGTGGTGTCTTCATACATATTAGCTAGGAACTGAACATTGGACTGATCCAAACAAGTTTTATTTTCCCTTTCTTTTTTAATTTTTTCAATTTTCGGTTTGAGCTTTTTTAACGATGGAGCTCTTCCCTTTGAAACATGAAAAGAATACCTATTTTTAACATTCACGTCAGAACGAGTAGGGAAAAATTTCGTTATTTTTGACCAACACGGGCCCATTTCTTTAACAAGCTTGAGCAAATATTGATCTTCTTGTGATGACCACGGCCCATTTTTTAATTCAGGACTTAGGTAATTCAAGTATCTTTCTCTACATTGCCTTGTTGATCGGGTTTTCATTAATTGCGCAATTTTTTTCCAAGAACCTGTTCCGAACTCTTTAACAAGAAGTGTTAGTCTCTCATCTTCTTCTGCTGTGAACTTTTGTCTATGCGTTTTTTCGTTTTCCATATTCACACTGTACGAAACTGATCTTTGAATTTTAAATTTCATGATATTGAATTCACTTTTAAATATTCTTCACTCAATTTTACAACAGTCTGAATTTTAATTAAATTTTACATTGGAATTATGCATTGATGCTAAAATCCTAACTGTAATTCTTCTCAATTTGTTATAATTTGAAATGATTTGAAAATTTGATTCGTATTCAATTTCGTTTGAATTAAGGTGTGAACTATTTTACATGAAAATAACTGTTGACAACCAGTTTATTCATATTAAAACAATAATTATAATTTATCAAACCAAATGATAAAATTAGGCTTAATTTTATCTATCTACAGAGTAACAAAAAAAGGTAGTGGGGCTTCCAGGCGCGTTGCGCCCTCTAGCCCCGAAGATGTTTAGTATAAATGAAGTTTTTATTCGGAGGGCTTCCAGGCGCGTTGCGCCCTCTAGCCCATAAAAAATTTCTGAGGACGAGCCAGCCGTTGACTTTTTTGTAGAGCACTCAAAATAGTATAACTTTGTCCGGACAAGTAAAGGTCTATCGTCGCTACAGGAAAAGTTACAGGCGTTCCAAGGAAGTATACTTTGAGAAGCCTTTTTCCCCTTATAGAATGAGATAGGACGGTTATTTTACAAAACTGACAACACTTTGACCGAGTAGTTTTTTGTGCTGAACAAAAAGTGTCATATAAACATCTGTCAAAAACCGCTTTTTAACTTCACTTAAAATGCCACGTAAGCTACGTAAGAATATACGTAAGAGGAAGGGAGCATTGAAACATCCAATAGTAAAACTGACACCACAACAACAGTTGCAACAACAAATGATGAATGACCCCACTATGTTGCAACAAATGTCAAGCAACCCTATGCTTTTAAACCGAGTTATTGGTGCACAGAGTGGAGGTTTAAGAGCGGCACTTTTAGCGAAAATGGCAGGCTATGGTGGAGCTGCAGACGGAACAGCTTATAACCCTCAAAGTCAAATGAATTTGAGTTCACTCAAAAATCAAATAACAGATGTCAAAAAGTCAAACATAGACATACAGAAACAAATAAGTGAAAACGAAAAGAAACTAGAATATGACGAAAATAACAGATGCAGCAACGAGACAGGCAGTTCAAAGTGCCTATAACGCCGTTAGAGCAACTGTTGTGGAAAGTCAAGAAAAAGAGTTACAACAGACCAAAACAGACCTAGTAAATGCTTTCTTAAGAACGAAAAGTCAGGTAGGACATTATGCTGCAGATGGAACATATGTGCCAGCTGGTGGAACTTATATACCACCAAACCCTCCAAGAGAAGCACCTGCACCAGGACTACCTAAAACATTTACATCGTCACATGGACACAGACACAGGCATGCACCAAAACCAACACAACAACCAACAGTTCAAAATCCAGCACCACAACAACAACCAAAACCAACAGTTCAAAATCCAGCACAGCAACCAACAGTTCAAAACCCTGCACAGCAACAACAACCAACACAACAACCACAAACAGAGCAAAAGCCTGCACAGCAACCAACAGTTCAAAATCCTGCACAGCAACCACAAACAGAGCAAGGACATAAAAGAAGTAGAGAAAAAGGAAACCAAGAATTCTTAAAAATGCTTAAGGAAGATTATGGTTACCCAGATACTCTTGACTTTAGTGACAGATATAAAGAAGCTATTAGAAAGTTCAAGGAAGGAAATACTGACCCGAACCTATTTAGCTTTATGGTTCAGCATAAAATCGGATATAATCTCAAACCTGGAAAATACAAGCTCGCTAAGGGATATGATTTAATAGCATATCATCCAAATGACATGAATGAATTTACTCCGAGATATTTGATGTCAGAGCTAAATGATAATTCAACTCTCTTCATGAAACGCGTAAAAAATAGAGACGGAACGAAAGAAGAAAGGTTTATGAGTCCGGATGACTTAGATAGGGAACTTGTTAAAAACGGTCTCGGAATATATGAAATGCCACCAGATGAGGTACAAGAAACTCCACAGGAAGAAGTTCAGATACAACCAGACATGGAAGAAATAGTTCAGCAACAACAGCTAGAAGAGCCTGAAGGAAACGAACAAGTCCCTCCTTTGGAAACTAACTTCACAGAACTAGATGAAGATTTGGAACAGCCGAAAAATCTTGACCCTCAACAAGAGTATGAGGTGAATATGGAATCTTTCCAAGAGTCTAAGAAAAATTCGGCTGACATAGTAGAAGAATATCGAAAAATGTTCACCGACATACAAAAGACTCCAACATCAGATGAAAATATTCAGCATA
Organism: Trichomonas vaginalis G3; assembly: GCF_026262505.1. Classification (NCBI taxonomy): domain Eukaryota; phylum Parabasalia; order Trichomonadida; family Trichomonadidae; genus Trichomonas; species Trichomonas vaginalis. Next base: position 15,751,320 of record NC_067205.1, read on the forward strand.
GAATGGAAGTACTGAAAGAAAATGTACGCAAATACAATAATCCTTTTTACTTACGACCATATAACGTTCAATCTTTGGCTGAACTCGGTGAAAATAAAAGGTTAAATTTCAACAAAACATATAGAAATGAAACATTGTTTAAAGTTCATTCAGAACCTAGCCAATATGGAAACAAACCTACTTTTGTTTCTGCAGACTATGGAACTACAATGAAATGGGTCATAAAAGCTAATCCGGATAGGTGGTTCATAAACTTACAACCTCAATTCAAGAAGTTGTAGACGCAATGGAAGTGAATGGTGAACCAGATATAACGGGTATTTCAGCGCGGCTTTAATGCCATTGAAAGATATGAAAGATGCAGATATTTTGGACCAGTATGAAATGAACATGGCTGAGGGAAATATAACACCTGACGTTCTAGAACATTTATCTCAAAGAACTACACGGAACCATAGAGATGGTATATTTGGTGAAGAGTTTAGAAGAGAGTTAGGGAGAGAGAAGGAAGAGAACCTATTGTACATGACCTTGCAAACGAAAGTTTGCAAAATGTCATAAAAACTTACTTTGCAGACAATGAAATGAGAAGGGATGAATATTTAAGAAAACTCAAATGGACAGTACCAAATGAATGTTAGTATTGAAAAACATGTTCCATGACAAAATAAAACCAACTACAGAAATAAATGACGCAAGACTGAAACGTTGGGTAAAAGCTTTCCCATTCACAAAAGATATTATTGGTTACATGGAAAGAAAACCAGAATGGCTACAAAAACATATATTTGGAAACGAGCTTATTCCATATGGACAAGCTCTGTTTGAAGAGCTTGAACCGGAAACTCAGGAAAGAGTCATGCAAGCAATAAGCGAAGACTCAAATACAAACTATGAAAATCTTTCTAGGATATAGGTTACCTGAGATGGGCGACCAGAGCCCAAAGGCAAAAAGGACATGGGAAATTTACAACATACTAGGTGAACATGAGGCAAAGATGCAACAACTTGAAGCAGAGGGCAAGTTACCAAAAGCGACACCAAAGAAGAAGAGAAGAGTAGAACAAAGTGAAAGTAGTGAAGAAGTAACTTCATCTAGTGAAAGTAGTGGCAATGAAGGAAAAAGAAGAGTTAAAGATTCAGTTAAAAACTCAGTCAGGAAGAAAGTAAAGCTTGGTCCGAGTGGGTTCTATTATGACATATAAATCCAACTATTCTATATTTTTACCCATATGAAATGTACGCCGCTCAGAATATAACGCCAACAGTTTTGGATGCCATGAACGGAAATGTTTCCGAATGGTATAACGAATGCGACAATGCCATTAGAAGGTCAGAAATAGTTCCTGGAACTTACGAATATACAAATGCTGTTTCTTATGGAAACATAGGTGAGTTTGGAGAAGGTTCTTCAACAACAGTAGATATTGCTTGCGACAGGTTTCACATTATTTCTATTGACAACTCATTCTTATACGTGGAACAAGACATTGAAATAAAACCTTCTGCCAAGTTGTCTGACAAGAAAGGTTGCAATGGAATTTTCTATGTCGGATACCAATATGCTCCAGAAGTTTTCATGGGATATAAGATATATTCTAACTCTGACTTAGTTCAAACAGTAACATGGGCAAACTATGAATGGTTCGCTTTGAGAAACTCAGTACAACCACAAGCTAGAGAACAAACAGACCAGTATGCAACTATTGAAAAAATAAGAAGACTTGACCCTAACGTTCCAGGAGTTTATGTTAACCTTTCTGGACAAACTGCAGCAGCAGTAACCAAAGTAAAACTGAAACTTAGAGTTCCTTTGTCATCTTTCCTCATCTTCAGGTTTTTAAGATACTTGCCAAACTGGGCAGGAAAAATTTCTATCGAACTTACTCCAAGCAAAAAAACTTAGTCATTGCACCAACACAAGACCCATTCACTATTACAGACGTAAAGGGAACAAATCAAACGTCATTCGCCGAATTTTGCAAAGACAAAGTTGACTTAGACTTTGGTTTCTCAAACTTCAACAATGAAGTAAACTATTATTTCAATGCTGCTGGAACTGCTTGGGACCCAGTTAAGTTCACATGCGAAAAATTTGAATGCAAGAGAATAGAAAGCAGACTTGCCGTTTATATGTTGGACCCAGATATTTCAAATGCTTTAGCTGCCAAATATATTGCAGTTCCACTTATGTTCCCTATACACCAAATATCTGTCAAAGACTTTGCAGGTGAAGTTGGAAACCAAAATCCAGGAGCCGCAGGTGCAAGAACAGATATTGCTTTTAACAACTGCAATGAAACATGCAGATACTATGTTGTACTGTTCAGACGAACTATAAATGACTATTCTTGTTTCTACAACCCTGGTATTAAATATCATATAAACATAGATGGCAAATATTATCCAAGAGAAGAATATTCTACAGTTGAGGATATGAGGTCATACAACTTGACATTAGATGCTATGAACTTTAACACACAACTTCACAACAACTATTAACCCTGAAATGCAAAATTCTATTATGCCATATGTGAAAGTATGGACTCATTACAGGAGGTCAAAAAACTCAATATACAAATGGAGACCGTTCAAACTTTTGGCTTGGCATTCCATTTGCTGACTCAGAAGACTTTATGGGTGGTATTTCAACTGTTGGTACTGTACAAATACAATATACTGGTGACAGAGACGGTCCAGATGAATTGAAAGCAAAGAAGTTTACAAAACCAATAGCACTTTTCACGGAAGATGCTCTTTTGAAGATTCGTTCGATGAAACCTGCTGGGGCTCCTCAGATTGGCATAACGACAGCTTCCATCGAGCAGATTTTGCAGCAGGTCAGTAAGTTGTTCTTGAACTGACTTCTCTCCGTCAAATATTGACAGTACGCCAGTTTTGACATAATATTGTATTATAAACTTTCCTTTAGTAATATCGGTCAGTTTTGAAGTTATATTTTTGTCTGCTTCAAGAACTTTCACCATTTCAGTTATACCAACTTTCTTTGCTTTATGAAAATATTTTGGTTCAGCAAATATTGCTATTCTATAACATTTTCCATTGTTTGTGTAAAGAACTATTCTGTCAATGTATTTGTATTGTTTGTGAGTATAAACTTTGTTCTGCTTCAATTCAATAAGATATCCGAATATGTCCATCTTTTTATTCTAAGTAAAATGTCATTTCGAAAAATAGAAGCGTAAGTGTTTCAAAAGGTTTAATGGCGGTGGCAGATGTGAAGTTAAATTCACCAACTCAAACAAACAGTCAAAGTGTTGTTGTCAATGTCAAAGACAGAGATGTTGAAGTGGGGAACCATACGAAGACGAAGATGGTATAACAATTGTTCCTGTAAAAGAACCAACATATCCTGAAGTTAACAGAGACTTAAGTTCTGTTGCAGATATTCGAAACGACTACCAACAACTGAAAGACAAACTTCAAACTCAGGAGAAGATTTGTCAAGCTTTAAGTATAATGTTAAACTTGGTCGAATACAACCCTGTAAAAGTGAACTCATATGTCATTGCACCTCATGAAGTTTTGAAAGAACTATTGAAACTTTTGACAGAGGCAGACGATATAAACATCAAAGAAATAGAACCCGACATTAGTTGCTGTGGTGTTTCATATAATGTCATTGACAAGATATACGTTATGAAAGGAGGTGAAACGTTGAACTTAAAATATAGTTTCCCAGACGTTATAAAAATATTTGACGACCACAACATTTCATTAAAATTTATTTGCTAAGTAAATGGCAGAAGACATAATGGTTTATACTATTACGACTAAAAACCCTGAGTCATATAATTCTATAACAACAAACTTACAAAGTCCTCAAGGACGATATTGTAAACTAACCTTAAACACAATGACGACTAAAGCCTGTTTTGCTCTTTTGACACCAGAAGACTTTATTGTTGTGAATGGTAAAAAATACTCCTTTGAAGATACTTACTCAGATATACCACCAACAGGTTTTGTTGACTTATTTAATACTTTAAGTACGGGTGTAACATGTGCTGCAACTAGAGCAGGTTTCATTATGTTTGGATGTCCGACTGAGTTTACTATAAACGATATGAGCTATAATACAAAACTTATTTCTGGTTTTACTACCAACAGTTTCCTATAACAGGAAAAGGTGTCATACAAGGAATGTCTATTCCATTGACATTAAGCACACCAATCTTATATATTGTTTCAAACTTAGGTTCAAAGTGTTATTCGAATGTCGACAAAACTATTATGACCAAAAGATACTTATGCGTATAAACAATACTTTCTCTGCTGGTTTGCCTATTGTTCATTCGAATGCAGAATTTTCAACCTTAGTGAACTCAAACACTTTGGCAAGTATAACGTTGACATTAGTTGACGCAAACTTTGTTCCTGTAAAACTTTTATGTCCTATGTATTTGTCAATGACGGCAGAAAGTTTCGAATTGGAAGATGCAACTGGTGAAAGTATTGTATTACAAGAACAACTTCAACAACAAATAGCTCAAGAACAACAAATGCAACAAATGGAACAACAAAGTCAAGAATAAAAAAATAATATTTTTTTTATTTTTATAAAAATGTACAGAATAGATGTTTCAGATTTTTATGACTTCCAAGCATTCAGAAATATGTGTCCATTTAGAGACTATAACAAAGCAGTCGAGAATTTGAAACGTTTAGTCATTTATGTTGACTCTGCCCCAGAATGTTATGTCATGAAAGTTAGTATACAAGTCATGGGTACGGAGGCACTGCGTTCCACCTTACCCAATACTTGTGAATTTGACACTTTACAAAGCCGTCAACCACTTCACTAACGAGCTCACTAATGTAAAAAATAAACGTTCTCACTATCGTTCTCACTAACGACTTCACTAATGTTCTCATAAATTTTCCTCAATATCTTCATCATCAGTGTTAACCCTATTGTAGTCATACTTGAAGCCATAAACTTTCTCTAACTTCTTAACGTACAATTTACATAACTTACCTTCGTCATCGTATGGTTTAATGATATAACTATTTCTATCTTTATACACAGTCAATGAAAAGTCAACTGGTCTCGGATGTATTTGAAAGAACATGTTATGCTCAGGAAGGAAGAATAAATGTTTAAATGTATGTTTGTTATACTGTGGAATTCGAATGAGTTGCTTTTGTTCTGTCATTTATATAAAAAAATAAAATAAAAAATAAACTTAAAAATTAATGATATCACCACCCTCACACGTATGAAAACATAGCACAAAAATAAATTTAGGTGAAGTGGTGAGATCTCACCTCTTTTTTCACCTGTTTTTTCACCCTGTTGAATTCATTGCTTTATAACTCTCTTCCTTTCTCCAACTCTTCTAACTTCTTCCTAAGTTCAGCAATGTTGTCCTCATGAAGTTTAATCTTTCTCAAAATTCCTTCTTTATCTAATGGTTGCTTTATCTTTCTAAACTGAACTCTACCCTCCTTCATAGTATGAATGTAAAAACCTTCTGGAATAGTTCCTGATTTAATGTATTCTACCAAAAACTTTTGTTTCATTGCTTCAGTGACTTTAGTCGTCATTTTACTCTAAGGTGAAGCTAGCACAGCGATAATGGATTTCATGACTTTTTAGTATTTCATGCAATCTTAACAGATAGCCTTACAAGTACTTCCAGTGTCCCTAGCTGTCCCTCCTTTTTATATAACTCCATGACATTTATAATCTCGCGAAACTTAACAGGTAGCATAACAGATTAAAATCAGATGAGGTTTTGAACCAAAATTTCTAAGCAACGTTGTCAAGGATTTTGAGGAACTAGGGACAGAGTGTGGCAAAGTCCAAGATTTAATTTATCTTCATCTGTTTCATCAGCTATCTCATCTAATATGCCAATATTTTATTCATAACTCGTGGCAAACTCACTAACTTTCATTATGTTCATCTGCATGCTTCATCTGATAGAAAGTATGACTTTCATTAACTCTGTGAGATAATGAAAACTACTAGGGACAGAGACCATGGCAAAGTTTATGACTTTCATTATTTCCAGAACTTAATGAAAACTACTAGGGACAGAGACCATGGCAAAGTTCATGATTTAATTTATTCTCTCACTAACAACAACCACAAACTCCAACACTAACGACAAGTACTAACCTCAACACAAATGACAAACACTAACAACAAACACAAACTCCAACACTAACGACAAAAATAAATGTCCTCACTTCTTAACAAAGTAATATGTGCTTCTTACACCACCATAGCTCAAACGTTTCTTTTCAAACATTGATTGAAACTTATTTTGAGCCATTGGTTTTAGTCTCTTTTTCTTCAAATACGCCAAGAAATCTTCTTCACATCTTTTCACTTCATAGCCTTCTTTAAACTCCTCCTTGTTAAGTTCTATGAAATCCTTTATAACATTCTTTGTTGCAATGGCTTCTTCACGAACGACATCGTGAACTATTTCATCACTGTTCTCATGTATGACCTCCTCACTGTTCTCGTGAACTATTTCATCACTGTTCTCATGAACGACCTCCTTACTGTTCTCATGAACTATTTCATCACTGTTCTCATGTATGACCTCCTCACTGTTCTCATGAACTATTTCATCACTGTTCTCATGAACGACCTCCTTACTGTCTTTCATAAGCGTTTCAAAGTCTCCTTTACTCATTACTTCAATCTCATGCTGTTCACAATAGTACTTAAACTCACTGTAATATGTCTTTGTTGTATGTTATATTTGCTTCCCATGTACTCCATGAATTTTTCAAGCACTTCCTCATAATTCACTGTTTCTTTCTTTCCACGACCTTCTAATATCATACTTGCTTCGTAAATATAACTTCGTGCAGAACCGTCTCGCTTTCTACTTCTCTTCACAAATTCTCTCATCTTGCCACCAAATACATTTGAACTACATGCAAAGAATTCATTCTCCTTCGCAAATTCTTTATATCTTCTGTAGCACTCTGTACAATTCCATCCGGATACAAACTTTCATAGAACTCCTCGTAAAACATTTGGTAAGGTGTTTTGTTCATTTCGATGAGTTCTTGTTTAGCCCTGGTGAATGGTATATTCCTTACATCAAATTCACTTAAATCTTTCTTCATGAAGTACGTCAGTAAGTTTTTGAATAAAACTCTTCATTAAAGCTTTCAATGAGATTTGAGAAATATTCGTAATTTCCTTTGTATCTGCTGCTTACGTCAATGACAACAAATCTTCTGTCGTCTTTGTCAATCTTTACTGAGTTGAAGTTGTTAGATATCATGATGATATTACAAACATTCTCTATCTTTCTTACTGGCTGACACTTCTGATTTAAGTCCAACTGAGTCTCTGTTTACTATTGACTTTAGTGCGTCGTGGTTTCATGACCTTAGACGTATCGCATGAGCTTAGTTCATTGCATACGATGAGCTTCATGTTCTCAAGCAGCATTGAATCTACCAACCACATTCTCTATTGCCGTTATATTATTGTTGGCGTACTTGCTAATGAGCTCGCATAGAACATTAACTAAGTACATTCTTACCAGTTCCTTGCTTTCCTATTAACAAAAGTACTGTTCCAGTCTTTCCACAAGGATTTTGAACGATGTAGGCGAACCAGTTCAAAACATACTCATAAAGCTCTTCATCCTCATTACATATGACATCGTGAACATGTTTCAAATATCCTTCAATAACGCTTCATCTACTTCATTCAGTACCTCATACTCATATCTCTGAAATAGCTGTAAATGTCATCTCTTTCGTCAAAGAATCTCATGCCTGACTTCATAAGATAGTTCTTGTTCTGACCCGCTTCATAAATCATCAGTGCGTTCACATCCTTCTCCTCAATACGTCCTACATAAATACTCTTCATGAGCTTATTGAATTCCTTGCTATCTACTGACACAAGTGTTGTTGTGTCTCGTATTCCCATCATAATCTTTCACTAGATATGTCATACGTGCTCCGTCAATAACGACAACACATCTTCTTAAGTCATTTATAACACTAGCTATGTCAATACCTTCTTCACTCATGTACTTATTTCTTCTCAAGTCCTTTAGTGTGAAAGTGTCTCTAAGTTTATTTCAAGCAATTCATTTACATGTCCTTTGCAATACTTCTCTATAAAATATTTCTGTCGTTCTTTACTAAGTTTCTTAACAGCTCTGAAGAACCATGTGTTTTGACTCAAACATCCTTCACAACTTCTCTCATTCATTCCTAGTTCTTTCATGTCATTATCTTCAACCTCTATGGTCTCATTGACTAAGGTCAAAGGGTTCTTAGTCATTGCTGGTCTTATCTGAAACAATGTTCGTGCAACAGGTTTAACTAGTTCAGCAACGTCCTTCCTTAATATGAATAGCTGTTTCCACTCATCTTTGCTAACAAGTTCTTTCATAACCACTGACAGTAATGATTTCATTTGCTGACTTAGACACTTATGTTCTATCATTTGTATTGCTTTTGTGTGTAAGGCTTTCGTGAGCATAGGTTGTATATGTCATTCCTGCAATGTTCATTCATACCAATAGTACTAAATCCTTTCTTTGCTGTTGAGTGCATAATATCCATTAGTTCCTGTGTTCGTATTGCTGTCTCATAAAATACAACAAGACCTTTGTCATCTATGACGTACTTACCGAAAACATTGCTTATATTCTTTAACCATGAAATAACATCCTCATTCATGCTGTCAAACATGAAGTAAGGTCTTACATACTCTTCACTTATAAGATACTCCACAAAATACTTGTTAAGCTCTATGTCCTCGTGAGCGATTTCATTAGGTTTGATATTAGTTCCTTTTGTCATTGCTGTCATGTCTTCACTCTCATAGTTCCTTTCAATAGCGTAAAAGTACTTCATTGTTTCATAACTGCTCTAAATTCTGTTCAAAATTCGTACAACATAACTTTTAACATTAGTGAAAGAACATGAGCGAAACAACAACATCTAACATTACAGAAGAAGTCAATGACAATGCCGATGAAAACATTACAGAAGGAGCTAGTGAAAATATTGACGAGTTCAGTGAGGAAGAAGATATTGAGGACGTCAATGAGAACGTTAGTGGGGAACAAACTCAATGGGAAACATTGAGAAATCATGAAGATTATGAGATTTGTACGACATATCCTTTTACTATTCGTCGAAAGAAAAACAAACATATTAAGAGTGAATGCTTAAATAATCATGGTTATATTGAGCTTAGTTTAAACAACAAAACACATTTAAAGCATAGAATTATTGCAGAACAGTGGATTGAAAATCCAAACAATTTGAAAGAAATAGACCATATAAATCATGATAGAACGGACAACAGAATCTCAAACCTTCGTTGGTGTTCTAAATCTGAAAACAATAGAAATAAAAGCAAGTATGGCGATATAGTTTATGAGTTCGTTGATGAAATATCTGACGAAGCTGTTGAAATAACAGCTTATGGTAAGCATTCGTTTGAGTTCTACTATTATGTTGAGAATGAGGACGCATTCTATTATTATACAGGTCTTAACTATCGAAAACTTCATATAAACTTTACAAAAACAGGTGCTGCTTATGTTTCTATGATAGATACAGAAAACAAGAGAGTAATCTTATGCATAAACAAATTCAAACGCTTGTACGGCTTCATGTAGGACAAACATTATTTTTCAACACTAACGCCAACACGTAGGACAAACATTCATGACTAACATTACTGTATAACATAAATGTTTTGTCATGACCTCATCGTAAATGTTTTGTCATGACCTCATCGTAAATGTTTTGTCATGATTTCATCGTAAATGTTTTGTCATGATTTCATCGTAATGAGCGTAAATGATCCAAAAATATATTTTAGGTGAAGAGGTGAGATCTCACCTCTTTTCTCACCTCTTTTCTCACCTCATGAATTTTCATGACTTTTTCATCGTACATGTTTTGTCAAGACTTCTTCATCGTAATGAGCGTAAATGTTTTGTCATGATTTCATCGTATATGTTTTGTCAAGACTTCTTCGTATATGTTTTGTCATGATTTAATCGTATATGTTTTGTCATGATTTAATCGTACATGTTTTGTCATGACTTCTTCATCGTAATGAACGTATATGTTTTGTCAAGACTTCTTCGTATATGTTTTGTCATGATTTAATCGTATATGTTTTGTCATGACTTCATCGTATATGTTTTGTCATGACTTCTTCATCGTAATGAGCGTAAATGTTTTGTCATGATTTCATCGTAAATGTTTTGTCATGATTTCATCGTATATGTTTTGTCATGACTTCATCGTATATGTTTTGTCAAGACTTCTTCATCGTATATGTTTTGTCAAGACTTCTTCGTAAATGTTTTGTCATGATTTAATCGTATATGTTTTGTCATGACTTCTTCATCGTAATGAGCGTATATGTTTTGTCAAGACTTCTTCGTAAATGTTTTGTCATGATTTCATCGTATATGTTTTGTCATGATTTAATCGTATATGTTTTGTCAAGACTTCTTCATCGTATATGTTTTGTCAAGACTTCTTCGTATATGTTTTGTCATGATTTAATCGTATATGTTTTGTCATGACTTCATCGTATATGTTTTGTCAAGACTTCTTCATCGTATATGTTTTGTCAAGACTTCTTCGTATATGTTTTGTCATGATTTAATCGTATATGTTTTGTCATGACTTCATCGTATATGTTTTGTCATGACTTCTTCGTAATGAACGTATATGTTTTGTCAAGACTTCTTCGTAAATGTTTTGTCATGATTTAATCGTATATGTTTTGTCATGATTTAATCGTATATGTTTTGTCAAGACTTCTTCATCGTAATGAGCGTATATGTTTTGTCAAGACTTCTTCGTAAATGTTTTGTCATGATTTAATCGTATATGTTTTGTCATGATTTAATCGTATATGTTTTGTCAAGACTTCTTCATCGTAATGAGCGTAAATGTTTTGTGAAGAATATAACAACCGCCTGAATTCAGACGGTTGCTTTTTATACAAAATTCACACAGGAAAATTCTTGAGTTTTGGTTGAAAGAATACGGTCAAGCCAAAAGTGGCTCGACCTCAAAACAAACATTTTATGAGTTTACTAAGGCGTTATGAATGAATTCAAAGGTATTTGCATACATCCTGACCTCGTTCATTTTGTTGTTGAATGGTGCTCTGTAAAGTATGCATTTTATGTCAAAGATATTATGGACTCCATAGACAAGAAAGTTCATGAGAAGTTAGATGAAGAAGAACTCGAAGATACAGTAGAGAATGCAAAACATTTTTGACGAAGTGAAGATCTTCACTTCGTCAAAATGTGATGCAAAAACAAGCATTTTATGAGCTTACTAAGGCGTTATGAATGAATTCAAAGGTATTTGCATACATCCTGACCTCGTTCATTTTGTTGTTGAATTCAGCAAAAATAATGTTTACGTTAATGTTTTCACTGTTACCATGTTACCATGTGCTACCAGGTTAATTAACTTCTCTTAAAATTACTGACAACATGACATTTAGACAACAGTCCAGGAAATAAACTTCTTCGTAAATGTTTTGTCATGACTTCATCGTAAATGTTTTGTCATGATTTCATCGTAAATGTTTTGTCATGATTTAATCGTATATGTTTTGTCATGATTTAATCGTACATGTTTTGTCATGATTTCATCGTATATGTTTTGTCATGATTTCATCGTAAATGTTTTGTCATGATTTCATCGTAAATGTTTTGTCATGACTTCATCGTAATGAGTGTAAATGATTTCATATAATTGCTTACCTCGGAAAACCGAGAGAAGAGATTCCATATGAAAATCGCAAGAATTTGGCTCCTGGTTTGAAATATTATTATGTTCATAGACTTCATCGTATATGTTTTGTCAAACATGAACGTATATGTTTTATCATGATTTCATCGTAAATGTTTTGTCATGACTTCTTCATCGTAATGAGCGTATATGCTTTGTCATGATTTCTTCATCGTAATGAACGTAAATGTTTTGTCAAGGTTTCATCGTACATGTTTTGTCAAGACTTCTTCATCGTAATGAGTGTAAATGTTTTGTCAAACATGAACGTAAATGTTTTGTCATGATTTCTTCATCGTAATGACTTTGTCAATACTTCATCGTAATGAGTGTAAATGACCCAAAAATAATGTTTAGGGTAGATGGTTTCGGGTTATTCAATAATTAATTATTTTTGAAGAACTGTGGGTGTCACCATGTCACCATGTCACCAGGTCATTTAACTTCTCTGAAAAAATGAGACAACATGACATTTAGACAACATCACAGGAGGAAGGCAGTTATGAATTATTTTTGAAGAACTGTGGGTGTCACTATGTCACTCGGTTATTTAACTCATGACATTTAGACAACAACACAGGTCATTCAATAATTAATTATTTTTGAAGAACTGAAGGTGTCACTATGTCACCATGTGTCACTCGGTTATTTAACTTCTCTGAAAAAATGAGACAACATGACATTTAGACAACAACACAGGAGGATTAATGAGGAAGGCAGTTATGAATTATTTTTGAAGAACTGAAGGTGTCACCATGTCACCATGTGCTACCAGGTTATTTAACTTCTCTGAAAAAATGAGACAACATGACATTTAGACAACAACACAGGAGGAAGGCAGTTATGAATTATTTTTGAATAACTGAAGGTGTCACCAGGTCACCAGGTCACCAGGTTATTTAACTTCTCTGAAAAAATGAGACAACATGACATTTAGACAACAACACAGGAGGAAGGCAGTTATGACTTCTTCGTATATGCTTTGTCAAACATGAACGTATATGCTTTGTCAAACATGAACGTATATGTTTTGTCATGACTTCTTCATCGTATATGCTTTGTCATGATTTCTTCATCGTATATGCTTTGTCAAACATGAACGTATATGCTTTGTCATGACTTCTTCATCGTATATGCTTTGTCAAGACTTCTTCATCGTAATGAGCGTAAATCAGACAAAAATAATGTTTAGGTGAAGAGGTGAGATCTCACCTCTTTTCTCACCTCTTTTCTCACCTCATGAATTTTCATGACTTCTTCATCGTAATGAACGTATATGTTTTGTCGAAACTTCTTCATCGTAATGAGCGTACATGTTTTGTCGAAACTTCTTCATCGTAATGAGCGTATATGCTTTGTCATGACTTCTTCATCGTATATGCTTTGTCATGATTTCTTCATCGTAATGAGCGTAAATGATCCAAAAATAATGTTTAGGTGAGATCTCACCTCTTTTCTCACCTCATGAATTTTCATGATTTCTTCGTATATGCTTTGTCAAACATAAGCGTAAATGTTTTGTCATGATTTCATCGTACATGTTTTGTCGAAACTTCTTCATCGTAATGAGCGTAAATGATCCAAAAATAATGTTTAGGTGAAGAGGTGAGATCTTCACCTCTTTTTCTAACATGTTTTCTAACATGGAGGATTTCATTAGATATAAATATTCTTCCTTCATTTCATTCTATACACAATTTACATCATAGACGATTTAATAGATATAATACTTTACTGTTTCATCTGAATATAAACATTCTTCCCTAAACATTATTTTAGTTAAAGTGCATCAAATATTTTTAGGATACTTTCACCAAATAATATTTATATCTAATGAAATCCTCCATGTTAGAAAACATGTTAGAAAAGAGGTGAGATCTCACCTCTTCACCTAAACATTATTTTTGGATCATTTACGCTCATTACGATGAAGAAGTTTCGACAAAACATGTACGATGAAATCATGACAAAACATTTACGCTTATGTTTGACAAAGCATATACGAAGAAATCATGAAAATTCATGAGGTGAGAAAAGAGGTGAGATCTCACCTAAACATTATTTTTGGATCATTTACGCTCATTACGATGAAGAAATCATGACAAAGCATATACGATGAAGAAGTCATGACAAAGCATATACGCTCATTACGATGAAGAAGTTTCGACAAAACATGTACGCTCATTACGATGAAGAAGTTTCGACAAAACATGTACGCTCATTACGATGAAGAAGTCTTGACAAAGCATATACGTTCATGTTTGACAAAGCATATACGCTCATTACGATGAAGAAGTCTTGACAAAACATATACGATGAAGAAGTCATGAAAATTCATATACGTTCATGTTTGACAAAGCATATACGTTCATTACGATGAAGAAGTCATGAAAATTCATGAGGTGAGAAAAGAGGTGAGAAAAGAGGTGAGATCTCACCTCTTCACCTAAACATTATTTTTGTCTGATTTACGCTCATTACGATGAAGAAGTCTTGACAAAGCATATACGATGAAGAAGTCATGACAAAGCATATACGTTCATGTTTGACAAAGCATATACGATGAAGAAGTCATGACAAAACATATACGTTCATTACGATGAAACCTTGACAAAGCATATACGTTCATGTTTGACAAAGCATATACGTTCATGTTTGACAAAGCATATACGTTCATTACGATGAAGAAGTCATGAAAATTCATGAGGTGAGAAAAGAGGTGAGAAAAGAGGTGAGATCTCACCTCTTCACCTAAACATTATTTTTGTCTGATTTACGCTCATTACGATGAAGAAGTCTTGACAAAGCATATACGATGAAGAAGTCATGACAAAGCATATACGTTCATGTTTGACAAAGCATATACGATGAAGAAATCATGACAAAGCATATACGATGAAGAAGTCATGACAAAACATATACGTTCATGTTTGACAAAGCATATACGTTCATGTTTGACAAAGCATATACGAAGAAGTCATAACTGCCTTCCTCCTGTGTTGTTGTCTAAATGTCATGTTGTCTCATTTTTTCAGAGAAGTTAAATAACCTGGTGACCTGGTGACCTGGTGACACCTTCAGTTATTCAAAAATAATTCATAACTGCCTTCCTCCTGTGTTGTTGTCTAAATGTCATGTTGTCTCATTTTTTCAGAGAAGTTAAATAACCTGGTAGCACATGGTGACATGGTGACACCTTCAGTTCTTCAAAAATAATTCATAACTGCCTTCCTCATTAATCCTCCTGTGTTGTTGTCTAAATGTCATGTTGTCTCATTTTTTCAGAGAAGTTAAATAACCGAGTGACACATGGTGACATAGTGACACCTTCAGTTCTTCAAAAATAATTCATAACTGCCTTCCTCATTAATCCTCCTGTGTTGTTGTCTAAATGTCATGTTGTCTCATTTTTTCAGAGAAGTTAAATAACCGAGTGACACATGGTGACATAGTGACACCTTCAGTTCTTCAAAAATAATTAATTATTGAATGACCTGTGTTGTTGTCTAAATGTCATGAGTTAAATAACCGAGTGACATAGTGACACCCACAGTTCTTCAAAAATAATTCATAACTGCCTTCCTCCTGTGATGTTGTCTAAATGTCATGTTGTCTCATTTTTTCAGAGAAGTTAAATGACCTGGTGACATGGTGACATGGTGACACCCACAGTCTTCAAAAATAATTAATTATTGAATAACCCGAAACCATCTACCCTAAACATTATTTTTGGGTCATTTACACTCATTACGATGAAGTATTGACAAAGTCATTACGATGAAGAAATCATGACAAAACATTACGTTCATGTTTGACAAAACATTTACACTCATTACGATGAAGAAGTCTTGACAAAACATGTACGATGAAACCTTGACAAAAACATTTACGTTCATTACGATGAAGAAATCATGACAAAGCATATACGCTCATTACGATGAAGAAGTCATGACAAAACATTTACGATGAAATCATGATAAAACATATACGTTCATGTTTGACAAAACATATACGATGAAGTCTATGAACATATAATATTTCAAAACCAGGAGCCAAATTCTTGCGATTTTCATATGGAATCTCTTCTCTCGGTTTTCCGAGGTAAGCAATTATATGAAATCATTTACACTCATTACGATGAAGTCATGACAAAAACATTTACGATGAAATCATGACAAAACATTTACGATGAAATCATGACAAAACATATACGATGAAATCATGACAAAACATGTACGATTAAATCATGACAAAACATATACGATTAAATCATGACAAAACATTTACGATGAAATCATGACAAAAACATTTACGATGAAGTCATGACAAAACATTTACGAAGAAGTTTATTTCCTGGACTGTTGTCTAAATGTCATGTTGTCAGTAATTTTAAGAGAAGTTAATTAACCTGGTAGCACATGGTAACATGTAACAGTGAAAACATTAACGTAAACATTATTTTTGCTGAATTCAACAACAAAATGAACGAGGTCAGGATGTATGCAAATACCTTTGAATTCATTCATAACGCCTTAGTAAGCTCATAAAATGCTTGTTTTTGCATCACATTTTTGACGAAGTGAAGATCTTCACTTCGTCAAAAATGTTTTGCATTCTCTACTGTATCTTCGAGTTCTTCTTCATCTAACTTCTCATGAACTTTCTTGTCTATGGAGTCCATAATATCTTTGACATAAAATGCATACTTTACAGAGCACCATTCAAACAAAATGAACGAGGTCAGGATGTATGCAAATACCTTTGAATTCATTCATAACGCCTTAGTAAACTCATAAAATGTTTGTTTTGAGGTCGAGCCACTTTTGGCTTGACCGTATTCTTTCAACCAAAACTCAAGAATTTTCCTGTGTGAATTTTGTATAAAAAGCAACCGTCTGAATTCAGGCGGTTGTTATATTCTTCACAAAACATTTACGCTCATTACGATGAAGAAGTCTGACAAAAACATATACGATTAAATCATGACAAAACATATACGATTAAATCATGACAAAACATTTACGAAGAAGTCTTGACAAAACATATACGCTCATTACGATGAAGAAGTCTTGACAAAACATATACGATTAAATCATGACAAAACATATACGATTAAATCATGACAAAACATTTACGAAGAAGTCTTGACAAAACATATACGTTCATTACGAAGAAGTCATGACAAAACATATACGATGAAGTCATGACAAAACATATACGATTAAATCATGACAAAACATTATACGAAGAAGTCTTGACAAAACATATACGATGAAGAAGTCTTGACAAAACATATACGATGAAGTCATGACAAAACATATACGATTAAATCATGACAAAACATATACGAAGAAGTCTTGACAAAACATATACGATGAAGAAGTCTTGACAAAACATATACGATTAAATCATGACAAAACATATACGATGAAATCATGACAAAACATTACGAAGAAGTCTTGACAAAACATATACGATGAAGAAGTCTTGACAAAACATATACGATGAAGTCATGACAAAACATATACGATGAAATCATGACAAAACATTTACGATGAAATCATGACAAAACATTTACGCTCATTACGATGAAGAAGTCATGACAAAACATATACGATGAAGTCATGACAAAACATATACGATTAAATCATGACAAAACATTTACGAAGAAGTCTTGACAAAACATATACGATGAAGAAGTCTTGACAAAACATATACGATGAAGTCATGACAAAACATATACGATGAAATCATGACAAAACATTTACGATGAAATCATGACAAAACATTTACGCTCATTACGATGAAGAAGTCATGACAAAACATATACGATGAAGTCATGACAAAACATATACGATTAAATCATGACAAAACATATACGAAGAAGTCTTGACAAAACATATACGTTCATTACGATGAAGAAGTCATGACAAAACATGTACGATTAAATCATGACAAAACATATACGATTAAATCATGACAAAACATATACGAAGAAGTCTTGACAAAACATATACGTTCATTACGATGAAGAAGTCATGACAAAACATGTACGATTAAATCATGACAAAACATATACGATTAAATCATGACAAAACATATACGAAGAAGTCTTGACAAAACATATACGATGAAATCATGACAAAACATTTACGCTCATTACGATGAAGAAGTCTTGACAAAACATGTACGATGAAAAAGTCATGAAAATTCATGAGGTGAGAAAAGAGGTGAGAAAAGAGGTGAGATCTCACCTCTTCACCTAAAATATATTTTTGGATCATTTACGCTCATTACGATGAAATCATGACAAAACATTTACGATGAAATCATGACAAAACATTTACGATGATCATGACAAAACATTTACGATGAGGTCATGACAAAACATTTATGTTATACAGTAATGTTAGTCATGAATGTTTGTCCTACGTGTTGGCGTTAGTGTTGAAAAATAATGTTTGTCCTACATGAAGCCGTACAAGCGTTTGAATTTGTTTATGCATAAGATTACTCTCTTGTTTTCTGTATCTATCATAGAAACATAAGCAGCACCTGTTTTTGTAAAGTTTATATGAAGTTTTCGATAGTTAAGACCTGTATAATAATAGAATGCGTCCTCATTCTCAACATATAGTAGAACTCAAACGAATGCTTACCATAATCTGTTATTTCAACAGCTTCGTCAGATATTTCATCAACGAACTCATAAACTATATCGCCATACTTGCTTTTATTTCTATTGTTTTCAGATTTAGAACACCAACGAAGGTTTGAGATTCTGTTGTCCGTTCTATCATGATTTATATGGTCTATTTCTTTCAAATTGTTTGGATTTTCAATCCACTGTTCTGCAATAATTCTATGCTTTAAATGTGTTTTGTTGTTTAAACTAAGCTCAATATAACCATGATTATTTAAGCATTCACTCTTAATATGTTTGTTTTTCTTTCGACGAATAGTAAAAGGATATGTCGTACAAATCTCATAATCTTCATGATTTCTCAATGTTTCCCATTGAGTTTGTTCCCCACTAACGTTCTCATTGACGTCCTCAATATCTTCTTCCTCACTGAACTCGTCAATATTTTCACTAGCTCCTTCTGTAATGTTTTCATCGGCATTGTCATTGACTTCTTCTGTAATGTTAGATGTTGTTGTTTCGCTCATGTTCTTTCACTAATGTTAAAAGTTATGTTGTACGAATTTTGAACAGAATTTAGAGCAGTTATGAAACAATGAAGTACTTTTACGCTATTGAAAGGAACTATGAGAGTGAAGTACATGACAGCAATGACAAAAGGAACTAATATCAAACCTAATGAAATCGCTCACGAGGACATAGAGCTTAACAAGTACTTTGTGGAGTATCTTATAAGTGAAGAGTATGTAAGACCTTACTTCATGTTTGACAGCATGAATGAGGATGTTATTTCATGGTTAAAGAATATAAGCAATGTTTTCGGTAAGTACGTCATAGATGACAAAGGTCTTGTTGTATTTTATGAGACAGCAATACGAACACAGGAACTAATGGATATTATGCACTCAACAGCAAAGAAAGGATTTAGTACTATTGCATGAATGAACATTGCAGGAATGACATATACAACCTATGCTCACGAAAGCCTTACACAAAAGCAATACAAATGATAGAACATAAGTGTCTAAGGTCAGCAAATGAAATCATTACTGTCAGTGGTTATGAAAGAACTGTTAGCAAAGATGAGTGGAAACAGCTATTCATATTAAGGAAGGACGTTGCTGAACTAGTTAAACCTGTTGCACAAACATTGTTTCAGATAAGACCAGCAATGACTAAGAACCCTTTGACCTTAGTCAATGAGACCATAGAGGTTGAAGATAATGACATGAAAGAACTAGGAATGAATGAGAGAAGTTGTGAAGGATGTTTGAGTCAAAACACATGGTTCTTCAGAGCTGTTAAGAAACTTAGTAAAGAACGACAGAAATATTTTATAGAGAAGTATTGCAAAGGACATGTAAATGAATTGCTTGAAATAGAACTTAGAGACACTTTCACACTAAAGGACTTGAGAGAAGAAATAAGTACATGAGTGAAGAAGGTATTGACATAGCTAGTGTTATAAATGACTTAAGAAGATGTGTTGTCGTTATTGACGGAGCACGTATGACATATCTAGTGAAAGATTATGATGGAATACGAGACACAACAACACTTGTGTCAGTAGATAGCAAGGAATTCAATAAGCTCATGAAGAGTGTTTATGTAGGACGTATTGAGGAGAAGGATGTGAACGCACTGATGATTTATGAAGCGGGTCAGAACAAGAACTATCTTATGAAGTCAGGCATGAGATTCTTTGACGAAAGAGATGACATTTACAGCTATTTCAGAGGATATGAGTATGAGGTACTGAATGAAGTAGATGAAAGCGTTATTGAAGGATATTTGAAACATGTTCACGATGTCATATGTAATGAGGATGAAGAGCTTTATGAGTATGTTTTGAACTGGTTCGCCTACATCGTTCAAAATCCTTGTGGAAAGACTGGAACAGTACTTTTGTTAATAGGAAAGCAAGGAACTGGTAAGAATGTACTTAGTAATGTTCTATGCGAGCTCATTAGCAAGTACGCCAACAATAATATAACGGCAATAGAGAATGTGGTTGGTAGATTCAATGCTGCTATTGAGAACATGAAGCTCATCGTATGCAATGAACTAAGCTCATGCGATACGTCTAAGGTCATGAACCACGACGCACTAAAGTCAATAGTAACAGAGACTCAGTTGGACTTAAATCAGAAGTGTCAGCCAGTAAGAAAGATAGAGAATGTTTGTAATATCATCATGATATCTAACAACTTCAACTCAGTAAAGATTGACAAAGACGACAGAAGATTTGTTGTCATTGACGTAAGCAGCAGATACAAAGGAAATTACGAATATTTCTCAAATCTCATTGAAAGCTTTAATGAAGAGTTTTATTCAAACTTACTGACGTACTTCATGAAGAAAGATTTAAGTGAATTTGATGTAAGGAAGATACCATTCACCAGGGCTAAACAAGAACTCATCGAAATGAACAAAACACCTTACCAAATGTTTTACGAGGAGTTCTATGAAAAGTTTGTATCCGGATGGAATTGTACAGAGTGCTACAGAAGATATAAAGAATTTGCGAAGGAGAATGAATTCTTTGCATGTAGTTCAAATGTATTTGGTGGCAAGATGAGAGAATTTGTGAAGAGAAGTAGAAAGCGAGACGGTTCTGCAAGAAGTTATATTTACGAAGCAAGTATGATATTAGAAGGTCGTGGAAAGAAAGAAACAGTGAATTATGAGGAAGTGCTTGAAAAATTCATGGAGTACATGGGAAGCAATATAACATACAACAAAGACATATACAGTGAGTTTAAGTACTATTGTGAACAGCATGAGATTGAAGTAATGAGTAAAGGAGACTTTGAAACGCTTATGAAAGACAGTAAGGAGGTCGTTCATGAGAACAGTGATGAAATAGTTCATGAGAACAGTGAGGAGGTCATACATGAGAACAGTGATGAAATAGTTCATGAGAACAGTAAGGAGGTCGTTCATGAGAACAGTGATGAAATAGTTCACGAGAACAGTGAGGAGGTCATACATGAGAACAGTGATGAAATAGTTCACGAGAACAGTGAGGAGGTCATACATGAGAACAGTGATGAAATAGTTCACGATGTCGTTCGTGAAGAAGCCATTGCAACAAAGAATGTTATAAAGGATTTCATAGAACTTAACAAGGAGGAGTTTAAGAAGGCTATGAAGTGAAAAGATGTGAAGAAGATTTCTTGGCGTATTTGAAGAAAAAGAGACTAAAACCAATGGCTCAAAATAAGTTTCAATCAATGTTTGAAAAGAAACGTTTGAGCTATGGTGGTGTAAGAAGCACATATTACTTTGTTAAGAAGTGAGGACATTTATTTTTGTCGTTAGTGTTGGAGTTTGTGTTTGTTGTTAGTGTTTGTCATTTGTGTTGAGGTTAGTACTTGTCGTTAGTGTTGGAGTTTGTGGTTGTTGTTAGTGAGAGAATAAATTAAATCATGAACTTTGCCATGGTCTCTGTCCCTAGTAGTTTTCATTAAGTTCTGGAAATAATGAAAGTCATAAACTTTGCCATGGTCTCTGTCCCTAGTAGTTTTCATTATCTCACAGAGTTAATGAAAGTCATACTTTCTATCAGATGAAGCATGCAGATGAACATAATGAAAGTTAGTGAGTTTGCCACGAGTTATGAATAAAATATTGGCATATTAGATGAGATAGCTGATGAAACAGATGAAGATAAATTAAATCTTGGACTTTGCCACACTCTGTCCCTAGTTCCTCAAAATCCTTGACAACGTTGCTTAGAAATTTTGGTTCAAAACCTCATCTGATTTTAATCTGTTATGCTACCTGTTAAGTTTCGCGAGATTATAAATGTCATGGAGTTATATAAAAAGGAGGGACAGCTAGGGACACTGGAAGTACTTGTAAGGCTATCTGTTAAGATTGCATGAAATACTAAAAAGTCATGAAATCCATTATCGCTGTGCTAGCTTCACCTTAGAGTAAAATGACGACTAAAGTCACTGAAGCAATGAAACAAAAGTTTTTGGTAGAATACATTAAATCAGGAACTATTCCAGAAGGTTTTTACATTCATACTATGAAGGATGGTAGAGTTCAGTTTAGAAAGATAAAGCAACCATTAGATAAAGAAGGAATTTTGAGAAAGATTAAACTTCATGAGGACAACATTGCTGAACTTAGAAGAAGTTAGAAGAGTTGGAGAAAGGAAGAGAGTTATAAAGCAATGAATTCAACAGGGTGAAAAAACAGGTGAAAAAAGAGGTGAGATCTCACCACTTCACCTAAATTTATTTTTGTGCTATGTTTTCATACGTGTGAGGGTGGTGATATCATTAATTTTTAAGTTTATTTTTTATTTTATTTTTTTATATAAATGACAGAACAAAAGCAACTCATTCGAATTCCACAGTATAACAAACATACATTTAAACATTTATTCTTCCTTCCTGAGCATAACATGTTCTTTCAAATACATCCGAGACCAGTTGACTTTTCATTGACTGTGTATAAAGATAGAAATAGTTATATCATTAAACCATACGATGACGAAGGTAAGTTATGTAAATTGTACGTTAAGAAGTTAGAGAAAGTTTATGGCTTCAAGTATGACTACAATAGGGTTAACACTGATGATGAAGATATTGAGGAAAATTTATGAGAACATTAGTGAAGTCGTTAGTGAGAGCGATAGTGAGAACGTTTATTTTTTACATTAGTGAGCTCGTTAGTGAAGTGGTTGACGGCTTTGTAAAGTGTCAAATTCACAAGTATTGGGTAAGGTGGAACGCAGTGCCTCCGTACCCATGACTTGTATACTAACTCATGAAAGAATGGGATGTTGTCTTTAACAAACCAAGAGCAACAATAGTGTCTGAACAAGAATGTAGACAGAAACTTAAGAAAATAAAAGTTGTACAAGTTGGAATGAAGATGTTAGATGCTTGGGATATCTTATTGTCAAAGTTAGAAGATTTTTCAGTTCGTGGTATAAAGTTTTATACACCTTCTCCAAACTTCTATTCTATCTTCACTGGATATAAATATGAACAAGTAGAATGGAAAGAAAATATTATAGAAGCTTGGTTAGACCATGTCAAAGAAATTATATGCAATGGAAACGAAAGAGTCTATGAGTATATCTTATGTTGGTTTGCAAACATCTTACAACATCCAAGTGCTAAAAATGAAACTGCTCTCATTATAATTGGAAAACAAGGAACAGGTAAGAACACATTCTTTACAGATATCTTATGCAAACTGTTAGAAGGTTATTCGAACCCTAATATGACAACTTAGAAAACATCTGTGGCAAGTTTAACTCCTCAATAGAGAATATGAAACTTATAGTTTGCAATGAACTTCAAAGTATTGATACAACAAAAGTTTTGAACTCAGATGCTTTGAAGAGTCTTATAACAGACAAAGTTGGAGTTGGTGAAAGAAAGTATAAAGACCAACGAGTTTGTGAAAATGTTGCAAACTTCATTATGGTTTCAAACAATGCTGTTCCGATGAAGTTAGAAAGTTCTGACAGAAGATATGTAGTTGTCAGAACGTCAGAAGCTCATATGCAAGATACAGAATATTTTGACGACTTAGCAGAAACTTTGACATCTGACTTTTACAACCACTTGTTCTCATATTTCATGACATTAGATATTTCTAAGTTCAATCCAAGACAAATTCCACATACCGAAGAGAGACAAACATTGTTAGAAGCAAACAAGAGTGTATATGAACTGTTCATAGAAGAAAGCGACTTTGAGTGTTTAGATGAAAAGTCTTTATATGATGAATATAAACAATATTGTCAAGAATATGGTTATATGGCAGCTTCTAAACGTACATTCTTGGCAAATGTCAAAAGTCTTTTAGATGTTCAGAATGGTGTATATACAATGAAAATTTTTTCTGAGTAAATTTTAAAAAAAAATATTTTTTTATCCGATAGAAAAGATGGCAAAATTCATCTCAGTAAATAAGTACATGTCAGGACTTAAAGAAGAACTAGACCCATTCACATATTTGAATGTTTACTTCTACCATTTTGAAAAAGTCTTCATTCAGCAAAGTTTGGAACATCGAACCAGTTAAGTTTGCTATTGTGACTAAAAATGGTGCGAAATTTGAAGACTTAGACATAGAAGGTTTGTTAACAGTCAAAGAAAGTTTTGACAGAAGGTTCTCAAACCTTAAAGAAGGCAAAGCATACAAACTTGTTATACCTTATGAACCAAAGAAGACAGACGACTATGAATATTATGAGTCTAAAGTTGTAGAAGTTCAAGGTAAATTGGGTAAAAAGCTATTAGAGTCTAAGCCAGTGTTTACTCCTAAAGAGGAAGAGAACATTGACATTGACCCAGAAATGTTCTAAAAATAAAATTTTATTTTTACATGTCAAATTTCTTTTTCTCTGGAACTGGTTCAGGTTCTTTCTTCTCTTCTACTTTTTTCTCTTTCTTTCTTTCTTCTTCTTCTCTGGTGGAGATATGTCAAATTTCTCAGAACCATATCTATGTAAAAGTTCTTTGTCCTTTAATAGCTCATCTATTCTGTTTTCTATTTCATCTTCAAGAACAGCGCATGTGTCTTCTTTGCATTCTAAGAACTTTTGTTGGACTTCATCTTTCCAATCGGCGTCATTTCTGTCAACAAGTCTGTCATTGACAAATTTTAAGACTGCTCTTTGTAATGTTTTATGGTTCTTGTCATATTCCCAGAAACAGAACTTTAGAACAAATTCACCTTTCTTGTTTACACTATGTAAGATTTTATGGTCGACAGATGTTTTGCTGTCAAAAAGTTTGTCTCGAATATAGATAGCGAAATCGCTAGACATTTTCTAAAAGATAAAAATTTTAATTTTTCTAAAAATATGTTAGAAAAAAAGTTTGCTGACATTGACAAAAAATTTGAGAATGTTTTAAACAAGAACAAGAGGAAGTTAGAAAATGCTCAGATAAAGCCTATACATGACAAGTTCTTATTTGCTCAGAATGGTATAACAGGTCTAATTGCACCACCTGGGTCTGGTAAGACTTTCACTTATCTTAAAATGGCTGCACAACAACAAGAACTAGATGAGAAGAACCCATTCTATGAGTTAGTTGTTATTTGTTCGACTTCTGGTCAATTTGACCAAACCGTCAATTCGTTCAAAGATATTATAAAGAAGTCTAAGTTAGTATGTATAAAGGATACTGAGTTGTTAAATTGGATAAAGAAGTACCAAAGAAGAGTTTTAAAGTATAATGCTATAAATGAGTATATAAATTCTAAGTTCAAAGATCCTAATGAGGAAATGCAGAGAATATTAGAGAAGAAACACTTCAGAAACAAACAGAAAGAGATAGAATACATTTCGAAGAAATTGCAATCTTACGATTGGAAGACTTACCCTCATAGATGTCTTCTTATCTTAGATGATTTCGCCTCTCATCCTTTGTTAAAGAACAGAGAACAAGATATGTGTCGAATTCTTAAGAAACTTAGGCACTTTAACATTTCAGTTGTCATTTGTGTACAGACAGCAAAGAGTTTAAGTAAGGATGTTAAAAGAATACTCACTGACATAATACTTTTCCCCGGATTGTCCGAAGACGATTTCATGGAACTTATGAAAGAGTCCATGGCAGTTAAGTTTGACAGACATGAACTATGGGAGAAGTACAAAGTCATACAAGACCCTCATACTTCTTTCAGAATTCATATCTACGCAAACAAAGTTCAAATTGTGTAAATGGTCAAGCTTGAAAATTCATTATTTTTGTGCTGAATTCAATAAAAATATATTTTTAGGGTAGATGGGTATATCTAACCCGATTTCTACCCTCATGAATTTACACCAAAAATATATTTTAGGGTAGAAGGTTAGATCTAACCCGATTTCTAACCTCATTTCTACCCCAGTTATTTTATAAACGTTTTACATGGTAAACGTTATTTTTGGAATTTTGTGAAAACTCAACGGTTTGACACGTGCCCTAAAATTATTTTACTCAGAATTTTGTGCTGAATTCAATAAAAATATATTTTAGGGTAGAAGGTTAGATCTAACCCGATATCTAACCTCTTTTCTACCCTCATTATTTATAAACGTTTTACATGGTAAACGTTATGAATTCGTGAGATTCTAAACAGTTTTGTAGCTTCTATTTCTTCACTGAGGATATCAAAAATTTTAACAATGCCGAAGGTTTCTTTATACTTCTTCTTGACGTCAGATAGAAGGAAATCGTCAGCAGTTGGATAGTTTTTGTTCAGAAATGACAGCATGTCAATTTTATTTTCTACCGGCTTCTCTGCTTCTTTCTTTAAGTCTGCATAGTCGTTTCTCATACGTTCTATCTCTTTGACGGAGTAGTTATATTTCCTCATTGCTGCTTTACATTTTGAACATTGCGGATTCATTTTTGCGTTATACATTGAAATAAAACCAGCTAGAACAACCAAGGCGTCAATGGTTTTCTTTAACTCAAAGGCTGCTGGTTTTATCTGTTCATTCCATACCTTACCTCTTCTGTCTTTATCTCTTATCTGCCATACACATTTTGCAACTAATGAAACAAAGTTGTCGTATGTCTTAAACTCCCCAGATTTATATATGTCAGAGATGTTCTTATATACCATGTCGCAATCTTTGTCCATAACTTTATGGTTGCAATGATATCCTAGAAACTCATAATTTACTTTACGTATGAACTTCTTTATTTCTACTGAGTCAGTTGGTTTCACTTCAATTTCATCGAATTCAGGAATAGTGAGCTTTTGTTGTTGGATTTCAGGCAATTTGGGTAAATGGTCAATAATGTCCTGCATGTCATAAAGATATTCTTCATTTTCTTCATCCTGTGCGGTACAGTCTAAATTACTTGTTAAAAGTTCCTGCTTAATTTTTTGTATTTCTGTTTCGAAAGTAAATGAAGAAGGAATGAAGTTTTTCATCTCTACTAACATAGATGTTGGATTCATGACTAATGAATTTGGTGAAGTTGTTGTTTGAATTGTTGTTGTGCCGATTGTTGAAATCATATCTTTTATACAAAATAAAAAAATAAATAAAAATGAAGTTAGTTTTATTTTTTATTTCGGGAAAATTCATGAAAATTCAAGAGGGTAGAAATCGGGTTAGAAATGAGGTTAGATCTAACCATCTACCCTAAACATTATTTTTGCTGAATTCAGCAACAAAATGAACGAGGTCAGGATGTATGTAAATACCTTTGAATTCATTCATAACACCCTTTGTAAGCTCATAAAATGCTTGTTTTGAGGTCGAGCCACTTTTGGCTCCACCGTATTCTTTCAACCAAAACTCAAGAATTTCCTGCATGAATTTTGTATAAAAAGCAACAGTCCGAATTCCGGCGGTTGCTATATTCTTCACAAAATGCCTTATAATACTCTTCCCAGGACTTATTTTCCAACAACTTTCTAAAGTCTTTCCTAAACTGCTGACACATATTTGTTGCATTAATGTAACCATCCTTGTCTCTACGTAAGACTTCAATACCGTTATAAGTGCCTTTTGTGAATGTTTCGCCATTAGATTTGTTCGTGAACGTTTTTGCTTCGACTGACATTACTGTTCTTACATACAAAATAAAAAAATAAATAAAAATAAAACTAACTTTATTTTTTCTGTCTTAAGGAAATTCATGAGGGTAGAAATGAGGGTAGATATCGGGTTAGATCTAACCATCTACCCTAAACATTATTTTTTGGTCCGGGAACAACTTTCTCTCAATTGGAGCTGTAGCATACTCTTTGCGTAAGCGGTTCAGACCTTCTTCGAAGTCTTGGTCTCTCTTCGATTGAGATTGGAATTGGAATTGCTGGGGTGGAGCTTGCTGGAACAACCAAGGGTTGGGGAAGTAAGGCATAGGCTGAGGAGGGTAGTTCGGGAAGCCTTGTGGTGGGTAGTAACCTTGAGGTGGAAATTGGTAGTAATTCGGAGGTACTTGCTGGAACTGAGGTTGCTGAGGAGACTGTTGTGGTTCTGCAGCTTTCGGTTCTTCTGGCATTGGAAGGCATTCAGGAAGAGGAACGTCAGTCATCCATTTGTGTCCTGTCGGAAGGAAAAATTTTTCCTGTCGGAAGGAAGAACTTTTTCTGTCGGAAGGAAAAACATTTTCTGAAGTTCGACCAAAAAGTTCTCAATTTTCGAAAATTTGAATGGTTTACGGACGGACAACTGGAAGAGTTCTTCCTGTCGGAAGGAAAAATTTTTCCCTTTGTCGGGAAAATATTTTCCTGTCGGATAGAAGAGTTCTTCCTGTTGTCGGGAAAAATTTTTCCCTTTGTCGGGAAAATATTTTCCTGTCGGATGGAAGAACTTGGAATGCAAGAAAGACTTGACGAGGCAATTTACCTCATTGAACTTAACGAGCTTGTTAAAGACTTCCTCAGGCAGAATGTAAAAGGCAAGCTTGTTAACGGTTGGATAACGGGAAGGGCTGCCTTGACTCTCGAGATTTCGACTGGAATTCCAAATGAGGTACCAGAAGGCACTCCTTTCGACGACATAAAGCAAGCAAAGAAAGAAGCTCTTCTCAAGTTCTTTGCAAAGCGCCCATGGATACAACTTCCAAACAGAGGGAGTCCAATTCCACGAATTATACAAATTCTCAGAGCACTGTTCCACTTCTCGGGTCAGCCGTTCTACATAACCTCAGAAGGCGACATCCAACCAGTTCAGTAAACATCTCATTTTAACTCACTTTTTTAATGTTTTTTGTGAAAGTGTCAAAAATAAATTGTTTTCATGAGTTTTCTACGATGTTAGAAAAAATGTTATTTTCTAATATCTTCACATTCAATACTTTTTCAGCACTTTTCCGTAGTTATATATGAAAGACAATTCGAGATAAAAGTCATAGTACAATGGAATAATATGTTGCACACCATTTGTTGTGAACCAAACTTGAAAGTCAGAGAAACTGTTACTAGGTGGTTCGTAGAATTTAGAAGCAAAGTCATAAAGGTCCTTACCAATACATAGAAAACTATTGTTGCTTGAACTGAAACTTGCATGACACATAACATTTTGAGGGTCAAACACGTTTCTATAAACCATCAAATCTGCTGGTGGAAGTATAAATTTAAATGGACCATCTGGTGGTAATGGTTCGTTCTGGTTTAGTAACCGAAGAAATTGTGCCCAAGAACGTTTGTCTACTTCCCAAAATAAAAACTCTGTATCTCTTGGAGGGTTAATTTCAATCTTTTGAAATGAAACGGTGGAGTTCATCTTGTCATATTCTAGTTTCAGATAGTATGTTCCATTTAGTAAAGAGTCGTATTTTTCTTGAAATTCCCAATAATATTTGTTCATTTGAGTTTGAAAGTCATCTAGAGTTTTCTCAAGACTTTCGTCTGAACGAACTGTAAAGATTCTCATTTCGTCAAATTTGTCTATTAGACAATCAGGACCTTTATACTGCCCATGAAAATATACTGCGAACATAAATGCGTTAGTTCTATTTGAAAACAAAACTCTTCTAAATCCTATTGCCTTTGCATCTGAAGGACTTTGAAGCCAACGAATTGGATAGTCAAACCTGTATGCTCGGGATGAAATTTCTTCATCTGAAATAGTCCTACCAGCATTTGTAAAGATATAGTCTAACGGTTTTGTATCTGCTACTTTTGTTCTTTGTTTTTCAACCTGAAGCATTTAATATATGTAAAAATATATTGTTTTAAAATGGTATGCCATATAGCTTCTTGAATTTGTTAAGAAGTATTTGAACGTATTTTCCATCTGTATCTCTAGTGTTTACATAAGCATAGCCCGCCTTAGTAAAATATACTTGTAATTTCCTATAGTTTACGCCGGTATAAAAGTAGAAAGAGTCTTGTTCTTCGCTATAGTAGTAAAACTCAAACGTATGCTTGCCATAGTCTGTAATTTCAATTGTTTCATCTTCTAGTTCGTCGACAAATTCGAATACAATATCTCCAAATTTGCCTTTGTTCTTATTGTTTTCAGAACGAGTGACCCAACGTAAGTTTTCAAGTCTATTGTCGTTTCTTATATGGTTTATATGGTCTACAAAAGGTAAATTGTTAGGATTCAGTATAAAATGAGTTGCAATGACAACATGTTTAAGATAGTGTTTTCCACCCATCTTCATAATAGCATATCCGTCATTTCGCTCCCATTCGCTTAAAACTCTTTTTGTCTTTTTGTTTCTGACTTCAAATGACTCACAACAGTGAATTTCATATTTCTCATCTAACAAACAAGTTTCCCAACGGTCTTCTCCAACAAACTCAGCGTACATTTCAAATAAAATAAAAAAAATATCACTTTTTTAAAAAACGTTTTTACTTCATGCAAGTTTAACTATTTCACCATCTTCTTTAACACCCCAGTACTTACGCTTGGAGAGGACATGAACTTCGGAAAATACCTTATCTAGCTTAAAACAGCCCATCTTTTCACCGACCATTCCCATTTCAATGAGTTTGTTGTATCCTTCTTCGTTCGTCATGAGTGCGTCAATGTTCTCATAGTAAACCTTGACTTTCGATTTGACTTCGGAGAAGAATTTGTTGTAGTTGTCAAGGACTGCCTTTGCGAACTGAGGGTAAGACCAATGTTCGACAATAGGTTTTAATGTGGTTACTAAGCCACTTTGACCTTGAGTGAATTCGTACTTCAAAACAAAAGGAGAAAACCTTTCAACAAAGTTGTCGACCTTCTCATAATGTTTACTCTTCATCTCTTGAGGTTTCTTAATGGAATATCCCCATGTCGAATTCATAAGCAATTTGAGTGTCATTGCAAGTTTGGGGTTTGAAGCTTTCCTAATATCATACAGTTGTTGTATGACTTTTCCAACTGTATAGTTCCTTCCGGGAACTCACCATCTTCGTTTGGAATTCCAGTCGGAATATATTGGACAAACCTCATGTATGCAGCGTTAAGGTCGACATAGTATATCTTTTCATCTGAGTCGAACTTGTCGCAACCAATTGGTCCAGTTTGTGGAAATTCAAGTGAGTCTCTTATCTTCTGAGAAACTTCTCCTGTTATCTCATAAACATCGTCGAAGCAACCTGTTTCATATAAAACCTTCTGACCTAACTCAGATGCTCTCCAATACAATTTGACGTCAATTGGATGTCTCAATGGAAGTTTGTTTATAGCATCTTGAAGTTCTTGCAACCTCATTGGAAGTTCTTCTGGTTCAGGTTGGTATCCGAACATACCAACCCCTTGTGGAACTGTGTACTTCTTTTGTACTAGAACTTTGTCTGGAACAACTTTTGGTCTTGCTAACAATGAAAAGTTTGTTTCGTCTTTTGGTACAAAGTTTCTGTCAGCTTGTCATCTGGAATTGGTTCCAACAAACCTTTCTCGAAAAGAATGTTTACAGCTCTGACAATGTTGCACTTGCCTTTTCCGAACAATGGGTTTGTAAGACTTTCGTTCAACATGAAGTGGTTGTGGACAATTACAATCTTCAACCATGGCAATTTGAAGTCAACAACATAGTCGTCATGTGAAGAACCTTTAGCTGTAGGTATGTTGACTCGGATATTGACATTTGCCAACGGTGCAATTTTTGCCAATTGACCTCTGAGAATGTACCTTGTCTTCACACATGACTCAAGATACTTCATCTTCTCATCTGTAACAAGACCAGAGTTCCTGAGACATGTAAGAATACAAGGTTCATTGACAATTGTTTCAATTGAATTGTAAATTCCATACCTTGTCAAGTCAATGTCAGACTTATTTATGAACGGGAAGTATCCAGCATGTTGTCTGACTGCTTGAGGGTTAGGTTGGTACCATTCGAACTTGACACTTGCAATTCCTTCAATTGCATTCAAAATGTCTGAGTCGGAGTCAACCATTTGTTCTCTCTTTGTAGTCTTGAAAGCGTCAAGAAGTTTTGCGGCTGTTTGTTCATTGCCATGTGCATAGTAAATGTGACCATCCAAATCTGTTATGGTCAATCTGAGATTGTGTCCTTTCCTATTTCCGTCTTGAATTGCAGCAAGTACACCCATGAAGCCTTCTTTGTTCTTTCCTTCGTCAAAGTTTACTGTAAAGGTTCGACCAGAAGTAATTTGACTTCTAACTTCACGGTACTTCTCATTTGCATATCTTGTTCTTTCCATGGGAGCATGTGCGTCTTCACCTTTTCCTTTTTTCCTTCTCAAAGGATGCAATTGTTCGTCATGTTTCCAGTAGAATCTGGCAAAGCCGTCGTGTCCTTCAACTTGAGGTTCACTAACATCGAAAGGCATGTCCATAAGACGTTCTTCTTCTAACCTCTCTAGTCTGTTTGGATAATTGGCACGTGCTGTTTCCAAATCCATTTCGTAGCGAAGACCAGACAATTTGTCATAGACTTTTATGGAAACAATAAGAATTACCGAAAAAGTGACAAAACATCAAAAACAGGGAGGGGGTCTCAATTTTTATTACTTATATTATTTTACAATATTTATATAAATACTCTTTATAATATATTTTACTATAAAATTATACCTCAAATTCAAATTTTTAAAATATTATTTACATAATTATCTCAAAATTATATTTTTATATATTATTTAAAAAAAAAAGGTAGTGGGGCCTCCAGGCGCGTTGCGCCCTCTAGCCCTGAAGATGTTTAGTATAAATGAAGTTTTTATTCGGAGGGCTTCCAGGCGCGTTGCGCCCTCTAGCCCATAAGAAATTTTTCCCAAGACCCAAGAGGAGGACCGAACCCCAGCCGACCAGCCGGTGACACTTTTTGTAGAGCACTCAAAATAGTATAACTTTGTCCGGACAAGTAAAGGTCTATCGTCGCTACAGGAAAAGTTACAGGCGTTCCAAGGAAGTATACTTTGAGAAGCCTTTTTCCCCTTATAGAATGAGATAGGACGGTTATTTTACAAAACTGACAACACTTTGACCGAGTAGTTTTTTGTGCTGAACAAAAAGTGTCATATAAACATCTGTCAAAAACCGCTTTTTAACTTCACTTAAAATGCCACGTAAGCTACGTAAGAATATACGTAAGAGAAGGGAGCATTGAAACATCCAATAGTAAAACTGACACCACAACAACAGTTGCAACAACAAATGATGAATGACCCCACTATGTTGCAACAAATGTCAAGCAACCCTATGCTTTTAAACCGAGTTATTGGTGCACAGAGTGGAGGTTTAAGAGCGGCACTTTTAGCGAAAATGGCAGGCTATGGTGGAGCTGCAGACGGAACAGCTTATAACCCTCAAAGTCAAATGAATTTGAGTTCACTCAAAAATCAAATAACAGATGTCAAAAAGTCAAACATAGACATACAGAAACAAATAAGTGAAAACGAAAAGAAACTAGAATATGACAGACACACAAAGAAACTCAATGAGTTAAACGTAGAGAAAAAAGAAGAAAGAAGAACAACTGAAAGAACTAAGTACAGAGGAATATGCGAAAAAAGTGTCAGAAAAAGCAGCAGAAGTAGCAAAAATGGAACAAGATGTTATAAATTTGAAAAACCATACTACTCAATATAAAGTACTGAAAGATGAAGAGATAAAACAAAAAGCCCTGAAGACATATATGGATAGCGATGAGTATAAAAAAGAAGTTGAAGCAAATGTAAAGGAGAAAAAACTTTTACAGTTGCAAAACCAAACGTACAGTATGAAAACTTAGCACAAGAAAGTAAAAATAACGACGCAGCCATGCAAAAGGCAATGAAAAGCGCAGAATATATAAAAGCTAACAATGACTGGTTAGATGCCCAAAGCCAACGCTAAAGCAGCCCAACTTATAGGGTCAATAAGGACAAAAATACAAGCGGATGAAGACAGTTCAAATGAAGCTTTAATGAATGCTGACTTTAAGAACGCCTTCGAAGCTCTTCATAGTAAGGTGAAACTAGTGAACGACTTCTCATCTGGAAAGAAACTGAAGTCTGAAGGTTTCGACAAAGAGTTAAGAGAAGTAGCACAAAATATGACGAAAATAACAGATGCAGCAACGAGACAGGCAGTTCAAAGTGCCTATGACGCCGTTAGAGCAACTGTTGTGGAAAGTCAAGAAAAGAGTTACAACAGACCAAAACAGACCTAGTAAATGCTTTCTTAAAAACGAAAAGTCAGGTAGGACATTATGCTGCAGATGGAACATATGTGCCAGCTGGTGGAACTTATATACCACCAAACCCTCCAAGAGAAGCACCTGCACCAGGACTACCTAAAACATTTACATCGTCACATGGACACAGACACAGGCATGCACCAAAACCAACACAACAACCAACAGTTCAAAATCCAGCACAACAACCAACAGTTCAAAACCCTGCACAACAACAACCACAACCAGCACAACAACAACAACCAACACAGCAACCAATAGTTCAAAACCCTGCACAACAACAACCACAAACAGAGCAAGGACATAAAAGAAGTAGAGAACAAGGAAACCAAGAATTCTTAAAAATGCTTAAGGAAGACTATGGTTACCCAGATACTCTTGACTTTAGTGACAGATATAAAGAAGCTATTAGAAAGTTCAAGGAAGGAAATACTGACCCGAACCTATTTAGCTTTATGGTTCAGCACCAAATGGGATATAATTTCAAACCTGGAAAATACAAGCTCGCTAAGGGATATGATTTAATAGCATATCATCCAAATGACATGGATGAATTTACTCCGAGATATTTGATGTCAGAGCTAAATGATAATTCAACTCTCTTCATGAAACGCGTAAAAAATAGAGACGGAACGAAAGAAGAAAGGTTTATGAGTCCGGATGACTTAGATAGGGAACTTGTTAAAAATGGTCTCGGAATATATGAAATGCCACCAGATGAGGTACAAGAAACTCCACAGGAAGAATTCAGATACAACCAGACATGGAAGAAATAGTTCAGCAACAACAGCTAGAAGAGCCTGAAGGAAACGAACAAGTTCCTCCTTTGGAAACTAACTTCACAGAACTAGATGAAGATTTGGAACAGCCGAAAAATCTTGGACCCTCAACAAGACTATGAGGTGAATATGGAATCTTTCAAGAGTCTAAGAAAAAATTCGGCTGACAGAGTAGAAGAATATCGAAAAATGTTCACCGACATACAAAAGACTCCAACATCAGATGAAAATATTCAGCATAGAATGGAAGTACTGAAAGAAAATGTACGCAAATACAACAATCCTTTTTACTTACGACCATATAACGTTCAATCTTTGGCTGAACTCCGGTGAAAATAAAAGGTTAAATTTCAAACAAAACATATAGAAATGAAACATTGTTTAAAGTTCATTCAGAATCTAACCAATATGGAAACAAACCTACTTTTGTTTCTGCAGACTATGGAAACTACAAGAATGGGGTCATAAAGCTAATCCGGATAGGTGGTTCATAAACTTACAACCTCAATTCCAAGAAGTTGTAGACGCAATGGAAGTGAATGGTGAACCAGATATAGCTGGTATTTTCAGCGCGGCTTTAATGCCATTGAAAGATATGAAAGATGCAGATATTTTGGACCAGTATGAAATGAACATGGCTGAAGGAAATATAACACCTGACGTTCTAGAACATTTATCTCAAAGAACTACACAGAACCATAGAGATGGTATATTTGGTGAAGAGTTTAGAAAGAAAGTTTAGGGAGAGAGAAGGAAGAAGAACCTATTGTACATGACTTTGCAAACGAAAGTTTGCAAAATGTCATAAAAACTTACTTTGCAGACAATGAACCGAGAATGGATGAATATTTAAGAAACTCAAATGGACAGTACCAAATGAAATGTTAGTATTGAAAAACATGTTCCTTGACAAAATAAAACCAACTACAGAAATAAATGACGCAAGACTGAAACATTGGGTAAAAGCTTTCCCATTCACAAAAGATTATTATTGGTAACATGGAAAGAAAACCAGAATGGCTACAAAAACATATATTTGGAAACGAGCTTATTCCATATGGACAAGCTCTGTTTGAAGAGCTTGAACCGGAAACTCAGGAAAGAGTCATGAAACAATACGCGAAGACTCAAATACAAACTATGACAAAAATCTTTCTAGGATATAGGTTACCTGAGATGGGCGACCAGAGCCCAAAGGCAAAAAGGACATGGAAATTTACAACATACTAGGTGAACATGAGGCAAAGATGCAACAACTTGAAGCAGAGGGCAAGTTACCAAAAGCGACACCAAAGAAGAAGAGAAGAGTAGAACAAAGTGAAAGTAGTGAAGAAGTAACTTCATCTAGTGAAAGTAGTGGCAATGAAGGAAAAAGAAGAGTTAAAAACTCAGTCAGGAAGAAAGTAAAGCTTGGTACGAGTGGGTTCTATTATGACATATAAATCCAACTATTCTATATTTTTACCCATATGAAATGTACGCCGCTCAGAATATAACGCCAACAGTTTTGGATGCCATGAACGGAAATGTTTCCGAATGGTATAACGAATGCGACAATGCCATTAGAAGGTCAGAAATAGTTCCTGGAACTTACGAATATACAACTGCTGTTTCTTATGGAAACGTAGGTGAGTTTGGAGAAGGTTCTTCAACAACAGTAGATATGCTTGCGACAGGTTTCATATTATTTCTATTGACAACTCATTCTTATACGTGGAACAAGACATTGAAATAAAACCTTCTGCCAAGTTGTCTGACAAGAAAGGTTGCAATGGAATTTTCTATGTCGGATACCAATATGCTCCAGAAGTTTTCATGGGATATAAGATATATTCTAACTCTGACTTAGTTCAAACAGTAACATGGGCAAACTATGAATGGTTCGCTTTGAGAAACTCAGTACAACCACAAGCTAGAGAACAAACAGACCAGTATGCAACTATTGAAAAATAAGAAGACTTGACCCTAACGTTCCAGGAGTTTATGTTAACCTTTCTGGTTCAGATGGAAATGCTGCCACTAAAGTAAAACTGAAACTTAGAGTTCCTTTGTCATCTTTTCCTCATCTTCAGTTTTTAAGATACTTGCCAAACTGGGCAGGAAAAATTTCTATCGAACTTACTCCAAGCAAAAATAACTTAGTCATTGCACCAACACAAGACCCATTCAGCATTACTGTAGCTGGAACTGGTGGAGCCAAGTTCTGTGACTTTTGCAAAGACAAAGTTGACTTAGACTTTGGTTTCTCAAACCTCAACACTGAAGTAAACTATTATTTCAATGCTGCTGGAGATGCTTGGGACCCAGTTAAGTTCACATGCGAAAAGTTTGAATGCAAGAGAATAGAAAGCAGACTTGCAGTCTATATGTTGGACCCAGATATTTCAAATGCTTTAGCTGCCAAATATATTGCAGTTCCACTTATGTTCCCTATACACCAAATATCTGTCAAAGACTTTGCAGGTGAAGTTGGAAACCAAAGTGCTGACCCAGGTGCAAGAACAGATATTGCTTTAACAACTGCAATGAAACATGCAGATACTATGTTTGTACTGTTCAGACGAACTATAAATGACTATTCTTGTTTCTACAACCCTGGTATTAAATATCATATAAACATAGATGGCAAATATTATCCAAGAGAAGAATATTCTACAGTTGAGGATATGAGGTCATACAACTTGACATTAGATGCTATGAACTTTAACAACAACTTCACAACAACTATTAACCCTGAAATGCAAAGTTCTATTATGCCATATGTGAAAGTATGGACTCATACAGGAGGTCAAAAAACTCAATATACAAATGGAGACCGTTCAAACTTTTGGCTTGGCATTCCATTTGCTGACTCAGAAGACTTTATGGGTGGTATTTCAACTGTTGGTACTGTACAAATACAATATACTGGTGACAGAGACGGTCCAGATGAATTGAGAGCAAAGAAGTTTACAAAACCAATAGCACTTTTCACGGAAGATGCTCTTTTGAAGATTCGTTCGATGAAACCTGCTGGAGCTCCTCAGATTGGCATAACGACAGCTTCCATCGAGCAGATTTTGGCAGCAGGTCAGTAAGTTGTTCTTGAACTGACTTCTCTCCGTCAAATATTGACAGTACGCCAGTTTTGACATAATATTGTATTATAAACTTTCCTTTAGTAATATCGGTCAGTTTTGAAGTTATATTTTTGTCTGCTTCAAGAACTTTCACCATTTCAGTTATACCAACTTTCTTTGCTTTATGAAAATATTTAGGTTCAGCAAAGACTGCTATTCTATAACATTTTCCATTGTTTGTGTAAAGAACTATTCTGTCAATGTATTTGTATTGTTTGTGAGTATAAACTTTGTTCTGCTTCAATTCAATAAGATATCCGAATACGTCCATCTTTTTATTCTAAGTAAAATGTCATTTCCGAAAAATAAAAGCGTAAGTGTTTCAAAAGGTTTAATGGCGGTGGCAGATGTGAAGTTAAATTCACCAACTCAAACAAACAGTCAAAGTGTTATTGTCAATGTCAAAGACAGAGATGTTGAAGTGGGGAAACCATACGAAGACGAAGATGGTATAACAATTGTTCCTGTAAAAGAACAACCAACATATCCTGAAGTTAGCAGAGACTTAAGTTCTGTTGCAGATATTCGAAACGACTACCAACAACTGAAAGACAAACTTCAAACTCAGGAGAAGATTTGTCAAGCTTTAAGTATAATGTTAAACTTGGTCGAACACAACCCTGTAAAAGTGAACTCATATGTCATTGCACCTCATGAAGTCTTGAAAGAACTATTGAAACTTTTGACAGAGGCAGACGATATAAACATCAAAGAAATAGAACCCGACATTAGTTGCTGTGGTGTTTCATATAATGTCATTGACAAGATATACGTTATGAAAGGAGGTGAAACGTTGAACTTAAAGTATAGTTTCCCAGACGTTATAAAAATATTGACGACCACAACATTTCATTAAAGTTTATTTGCTAAGTAAATGGCAGAAGACATAATGGTTTATACTATTACGACTAAAAACCCTGAGTCATATAATTCTATAACAACAAACTTACAAAGTCCTCAAGGACGATATTGTAAACTAACCTTAAACACAATGACGACTAAAGCCTGTTTTGCTCTTTTGACACCAGAAGACTTTATTGTTGTGAATGGTAAAAAATACTCCTTTGAAGATACTTACTCAGATATACCACCAACAGGTTTTGTTGACTTATTTAATACTTTAAGTACGGGTGTAACATGTGCTGCAACTAGAGCAGGTTTCATTATGTTTGGATGTCCGACTGAGTTTACTATAAACGATATGAGCTATAATACAAAACTTATTTCTGGTTTTTACTACCAACAGTTTCCTATAACAGGAAAAGGTGTCATACAAGGAATGTCTATTCCATTGACATTAAGCACACCAATCTTATATATTGTTTCAAACTTAGGTTCAAAGTGTTATTCGAATGTCGACAGAAACTATTATGACCAAAAGATACTTATGCGTATAAACAATACTTTCTCTGCTGGTTTGCCTATTGTTCATTCGAATGCAGAATTTTCAACCTTAGTGAACTCAAACACTTTGGCAAGTATAACGTTGACATTAGTTGACGCAAACTTTGTTCCTGTAAAACTTTTATGTCCTATGTATTTGTCAATGACGGCAGAAAGTTTCGAATTGGAAGATGCAACTGGTGAAAGTATTGTATTACAAGAACAACTTCAACAACAAATAGCTCAAGAACAACAAATGCAACAAATGGAACAACAAAGTCAAGAATAAAAAAATATTATTTTTTTATTTTTATAAAAATGTACAGAATAGATGTTTCAGATTTTTATGACTTCCAAGCATTCAGAAATATGTGTCCATTTCGAGACTATAACAAAGCAGTCGAGAATTTGAAACGTTTAGTCATTTATGTCGACTCTGCCCCAGAATGTTATGTCATGAAAGAATGGGATGTTGTCTTTAACAAACCAAGAGCAACAATAGTGTCTGAACAAGAATGTAGACAGAAACTTAAGAAAATAAAAGTTGTACAAGTTGGAATGAAGATGTTAGATGCTTGGGATATCTTATTGTCAAAGTTAGAAGATTTTTCAGTTCGTGGTATAAAGTTTTATACACCTTCTCCAAACTTCTATTCTATCTTCACTGGATATAAATATGAACAAGTAGAATGGAAAGAAAATATTATAGAAGCTTGGTTAGACCATGTCAAAGAAATTATATGCAATGGAAACGAAAAGGTTTATGAGTATATCTTATGTTGGTTTGCAAACATCTTACAACATCCAAGTGCTAAAAATGAAACTGCTCTCATTATAATTGGAAAACAAGGAACAGGTAAGAACACATTCTTTACAGATATCTTGTGCAAACTGTTAGAAGGTTATTCGAATCCGAATATGACAAACTTAGAAAACATCTGCGGTAAATTTAACTCTTCAATAGAGAATATGAAACTTATAGTATGTAACGAACTTCAAAGTATAGATACAACAAAAGTTTTGAACTCAGATGCTTTGAAGAGTCTTATAACAGACAAAGTTGGAGTTGTTGAAAGAAAATATAAAGACCAAAGAGTTTGTGAAAATGTTGCAAACTTCATTATGGTTTCAAACAATGCTGTTCCGATGAAGTTAGAAAGTTCTGACAGAAGATATGTAGTTGTCAGAACGTCAGAAGCTCATATGCAAGATACAGAATATTTTGACGACTTAGCAGAAACTTTGACATCCGACTTTTACAACCACTTGTTCTCATATTTCATGACATTAGATATTTCAAAGTTCAATCCAAGACAAATTCCACATACCGAAGAGAGACAAACATTGTTAGAAGCAAACAAGAGTGTATATGAACTGTTCATAGATGAAACTGACTTTGTGTCATTAGATGAAAGGTCATTGTACGATTCGTATAAACAATATTGTCAAGAATATGGTTATATGACAGCTTCTAAACGAACATTCTTGGCAAATGTCAAAAGTCTTTTAGACGTACAGAATGGTGTATATACAAAGAAAAATTTTTCTGAGTAAATTTTAAAAAAAAATATTTTTTTATCCGATAGAAAAGATGACGAAATTCATCTCAGTAAACAAGTACATGTCAGGACTTAAAGAAGAACTAGACCCATTCACATATTTGAATGTTTACTTCTACCATTTTGAAAAGTCTTCATTCAGCAAAGTTTGGAACATCGAACCAGTTAAGTTTGCTATTGTGACTAAAAATGGTGCGAAATTTGAAGACTTAGACATAGAAGGTTTGTTAACAGTCAAAGAAAGTTTTGACAGAAGGTTCTCAAACCTTAAAGAAGGCAAAGCATACAAACTTGTTATACCTTATGAACCAAAGAAAGCAGACGACTATGAATATTATGAGTCTAAGATAGTTGAAGTTCAAGGTAAATTGGGTAAAAAGATTTTAGAGTCTAAGCCAGTGTTTACTCCTAAAGAGGAAGAGAACATTGACATTGACCCAGAAATGTTCTAAAAATAAAATTTTATTTTTACATGTCAAATTTCTTTTTCTCTGGAACTGGCTCTGGTTCTTTCTTCTCTTCTTCTACTTTCTTTTCTTTCTTCTTCTTCTCTGGTGGAGTTATGTCAAATTTGGCGCAACCATATTTATGTAAAAGT
Organism: Trichomonas vaginalis G3; assembly: GCF_026262505.1. NCBI lineage: Eukaryota > Parabasalia > Trichomonadida > Trichomonadidae > Trichomonas > Trichomonas vaginalis. The sequence goes on from NC_067205.1 coordinate 15,793,270, forward strand.
TCTTTGTCCTTTAATAGCTCATCTATTCTGTTTTCTATTTCATCTTCAAGAACAGCGCATGTGTCTTCTTTGCATTCTAAGAAGTTTTGTTGGACTTCATCTTTCCAAGAGGCGTCATCTCTGTCAACAAGTCTGTCATTGACAAATTTTAAGACTGCTCTGCTTAATGTTTTATGGTTCTTGTCATATTCCCAGAAACAGAACTTTAGAACAAATTCACCTTTCTTGTTTACACTATGTAAGATTTTATGGTCGACAGATGTTTTGCTGTCGAAAAGCTTGTCTCGAATATAGATAGCGAAATCGCTAGACATTTCCTAAAAGATAAAAATTTTAATTTTTCTAAAAATATGTTAGAAAAAAAGTTTGCTGACATTGACAAAAAATTTGAGAATGTTTTAAATAAGAACAAGAGGAAGTTGGAAAATGCTCAGATAAAACCCATACATGACAAGTTCCTATTTGCTCAGAATGGTATAACAGGTCTAATTGCACCACCTGGGTCGGGTAAGACTTTCACTTATCTTAAAATGGCTGCACAACAACAAGAACTAGATGAGAAGAACCCATTCTATGAGTTAGTTGTTATTTGTAGTACTTCTGGTCAATTTGACCAAACCGTCAATTCGTTCAAAGATATTATAAAAAGTCTAAGTTAGTATGTATAAAAGACTCTGAGTTGTTAGATTGGATAAAGAAGTACCAAAGAAGAGTTTTGAAGTACAATGCTATAAATGAGTATGTCAATTCTAAGTTTAAAGACCCAAATGAGGAAATGCAGAGAATATTAGAGAAGAAACACTTCAGAAACAAACAGAAAGAGATAGAATACATTTCGAAGAAATTGCAATCTTACGATTGGAAGACTTACCCTCACAGATGTCTTCTTATCTTAGATGACTTTGCTTCTCATCCTTTGTTAAAGAACAGAGAACAAGACATGTGTCGAATTCTTAAGAAGCTCAGACACTTTAACATCTCAGTTGTCATTTGTGTACAGACAGCAAAGAGTTTAAGTAAGGATGTTAAAAGAATACTTACTGACATTATACTTTTCCCCGGATTGTCCGAAGACGATTTCATGGAACTTATGAAAGAGTCCATGGCAGGTAAGTTTGACAGACATGAACTATGGGAGAAGTATAAAGTCATACAAGACCCTCATACTTCTTTCAGAATTCATATCTACGCGAACAAAGTTCAAATTGTAAAAAGTCAAGCTTGAAAAATCTAAGTGTTTAGTCTTAGTAAGTCTGTTGTGGTGCTGGGGCTGTCGGTTCTTCTGGCTTTGGAAGGCATTCAGGAAGAGGAACGTCAGTCATCCGTTTGTGTCCTGTCGGAAGGAAAAATTTTTCCTGTCGGATGGAAAAACTTTTCCTGTCGGATGGAAAAACTTTTTCTGTCGGAAGGAAAAACATTTTCTGAAGTTCGACCAAAAAGTTCTCAATTTTCGAAAATTTGAATGGTTTACGGACGGACAACTGGAAGAGTTCTTCCTGTCGGAATGAAAAATTTTTCCAGTTGTCGGGAAAATATTTTCCTGTCGGATGGAAGGACTCGGAATGCCAGAAGGATTTGACGAGGCAATTTACCTAATTGAGCTACTTGAGCCATCTGAAGTCAAGCGTAAAAATAAAGAGTGCAATTTACTCTACTTGTTTGAAGTTGTCAAAATACTCTGTTATTTTTTCCTTTAACAATGGCAAATCTTCTTTGAAGGTAAGAATTGTACAACCTTTCATATCATAGTGTGTTTGCCGTAAAGTATCTTGAACTATTTGTTTCACATCTTCATTTGGTGTCATTGAAATCGGTAAGTTTTCGCGATAGAACCAATTTCTGTCAGATTTGTAAATCTTAGCAAGGTCGTAAAAGCTTTTGTTGTTTCTTCTGACTAAATGCAACATAACCATATCTTTATCTTCTTCATTTTCCATCTCTTCAGTATAAATCATATACTTATAGTTCTTTTCCTTACCTTTTGGTACCGAACGTGGTATTCTTTTCTGAATGCTTTTGTCTTTTGCTTCAATGACTTCATCTTTTGCTTGAAGTTTCTTTTCCATCTCTTCACGTTCTTGTCTATGAATTTCGTCAAGAAGTCTGTAAATATACCAAGCATAACGAGGCGAAGCCCACATTGCAACAGCATTTACAAGAAGTCTATGTACATAATATCCTCTCAAACCATTTGGCAAATTTTTACGATTTTCATGAGTTTTAGGCGACCCAGAAAAAAGTCGGTCTCGCTGTGCTTCGCTCAAAAGTTCTTGTGTGCTTTGGTTTTTGAACCAATCGTCTGTATGTTTGGTATCTGGAGCAAAACATGCTGTCAAAATACTTTGCATTTGGTACATATCGTCTTTGACCGAACGAATGAGACGGAGTTGTTTGTTAAACTGAACCCACTCATATTCTTCATTTATAGCTTCATGGACTATAACTGTTGTTGTGTTCTCTGTTGTTGACATATCTGTCTTTACATACAAAATAAAAAAAATATTTTATAAAAAACTAACTTTATTTTTTCTATCTTAAGGAAATTCATGAAATTTGGTCATTTTTCATCAAAAATATATTTTAGGTGAAGCCCACATTGCAACAGCATTTACAAGAAGTCTATGTACATAATATCCTCTCAAACCATTTGGCAAATTTTTACGATTTTCATGAGTTTTAGGCGACCCAGAAAAAAGTCGGTCTCGCTGTGCTTCGCTCAAAAGTTCTTGTGTGCTTTGGTTTTTGAACCAATCGTCTGTATGTTTGGTATCTGGAGCAAAACATGCTGTCAAAATACTTTGCATTTGGTACATATCGTCTTTGACCGAACGAATGAGACGGAGTTGTTTGTTAAACTGAACCCACTCATATTCTTCATTTATAGCTTCATGGACTATAACTGTTGTTGTGTTCTCTGTTGTTGACATATCTGTCTTTACATACAAAATAAAAAAAATATTTTATAAAAAACTAACTTTATTTTTTCTATCTTAAGGAAATTCATGAAATTTGGTCATTTTTCATCAAAAATATATTTTAGGTGAAGCCCACATTGCAACAGCATTTACAAGAAGTCTATGTACATAATATCCTTTCAAACCAGGAGCCAAATTCTTGCGATTTTCATACGGAATCTCTTCTCTCGGTTTTCCGAGGGAAGCAAGCATATGAGGAAATTCATGAAATTTGTTGCTGAATTCAATAAAAATATATTTTATGTGAAGAGGTGAGATCTCACCTGTTTTTTCACCTAATTTTTCACCCCAGTTATTTTATAAGCGTTTTACATGGTAAACGTTATTTTTGGAATTTTGTGAAAACTCAACGGTTTGACACAAGCCATATGCCATTTTACTCAGAATTTTGTTGCTGAATTCAGCAAAAATAATGTTTAGGTGAAGAGGTGAGATCTCACCTGTTTTCTAACCACTTTTCTAACATGGTCTAAAACACACAAAACTCATGAATTCTCGTGAATTTCCTTAAGATAGAAAAAATAATGTTTATGTTAACATGTTAGATCTAACACGTTTTCTAACCTCTTTTCTAACATGGTCTAAAACACACAAAACTCATGAATTTTGTTGCTGAATTCAGCAAAAATAATGTTTAGGTGAAGAGGTGAGATCTAACACGTTTTCTAACCTCTTTTCTAACATGGTCTAAAACACACAAAACTCATGAATTTTGTTGCTGAATTCAGCAAAAATAATGTTTATGTTAACATGTTAGATCTCACCCATTTTTTCACCCGTTTTCTAACATAACTATTTACAAGCGTTTTACATGGTATATGTTGCGATGGTTCATGACTTTAAACAGTTTTGTAGCTTCTATTTCTTCTTTTAGTACATCGAATGTTTTAACAATGCCGAAGGTTTCTTTATACTTCTTCTTGACGTCAGATAATAGGAAATCGTCAGCAGTTGGATAGTTTTTGTTCAGAAATGTCAACATGTCCATTTTATCTTCTGCTGGTTTCTCTACTTCTTTCTTTAAGTCTGCATAGTCGTTTCTCATACGTTCTATCTCTTTGACGGAGTAGTTATATTTCCTAATTGCTGCCTTACATTTTGAACATTGCGGGTTCATTTTTGCGTTATACATTGAAATAAAACCAGCTAAAACAACTAAAGCGTCAATTGCTCTCTTCATCTCAAAAGCTGCTGGTTTTATTTGTTTGTTCCATACTTTGCCTCTTCTATCTTTATCTCTTATCTGCCATACACATTCTGCAACTAATGAAACAAAGTTGTCGTATGTCTTAAATTCTTCAGATTTATATATGTCAGAAACATTCTTATATACCATATCGCAATCTTTGTCCATAACCTTATGGTTGCAATGAAAACCAAGGAATTCATAATTTACTTTACGTATGAATTTCTTAATTTCTACTGAGTCAGTTGGTTTCACTTCAATTTCGTCGAATTCAGGAATAGTGAGTTTTTGTTGTTGGATTTCAGGTAGTTTAGGCAAATGGTCAATAATGTCCTGCATTTCATAAAGATATTCTTCATTTGTTTCATCTTTCGCACTACAGTCTAAATTACTTGTTAAAAGTTCTTGCTTTATCTTCTGGATTTCTGTTTCAAAAGTATATGAAGAAGGAATGAAGCTTTTCATTTCTACTAACATTGACGTAGGATTCATAACTAACGAGTTTGGTGCTGTTGTTTGAATTGTTGTTGTGCCGATTGTTGAAATCATATCTTTTATACAAAATAAAAAAAATAAATAAAATAAAACTAACTTTATTTTTTCTATCTTAAGGAAATGTCAAAATTTCATGATTTTCGAGAGTTTTAGACCATGTTAGAAATGAGGTTAGAAATGAGGTTAGATCTAACATTCTAACATAAACATTATTTTTTGGTGTAAATTTCATGATTTTCGAGAGTTTTAGACCATGTTAGAAATGAGGTTAGAAATGAGGTTAGATCTAACATTCTAACATAAACATTATTTTTTGGTGTAAATTTCATGATTTTCAAGAGTTTTAGACCATGTTAGAAAAAATGTTAGAAATGAGGTTAGATCTAACATTCTAACATAAACATTATTTTTTGGTGTAAATTTCATGATTTTCAAGAGTTTTAGACCATGTTAGAAAAAATGTTAGAAATGAGGTTAGATCTAACATTCTAACATAAACATTATTTTTTCTATCTTAAGGAAATTCATGATTTTCGAGAGTTTTAGACCATGTTAGAAATGAGGTTAGAAATGAGGTTAGATCTAACCATCTACCCGACATTCTCGTCAAATACAAAAAAATGAAGAATAACTTTCACTTTTTCATTATATAACTGTTATTTTTGACGAAGTGAAGGTTGACACTTCGTCAAAAAAATCCCTGAAATCATATCTTTTATACAAAATAAAAAAAATAAATAAAATAAAACTAACTTTATTTTTTCTATCTTAAGGAAATTCTGTATAAAATTCTTGAGTTTTGTGTGTTTTCTACGATGTTAGAAAACAGGTGAAAAAACGGGTGAGATCTCACCTCTTCACCTAAACATTATTTTTGCTGAATTCATGAGTTTTGGTTGAAAGAATACGGTGGAGCCAAAAGTGGCTCGACCTCAAAACAAGCATTTTGTGAAGAATATAGCAACAGTCTGAATTCCGGCGGTTGCTTTTTATACAAAATTCAAGATTTTCGAGAGTTTTAGACCATGTTAGAAATGAGGTTAGAAAACGTGTCAGATCTCACCTCTTCACCTAAACATTATTTTTGGTGTAAATTTCATTGACTGACTGATTGACTGACGGCACAAAGTGGCATAACGAAAACATTAATATATAAAATTCATGAAAATTCAAGAGGGTGAAAAAACAGGTGAAAAAACGGGTGAAATCTCACCCGTTCACCTAAATTATATTTTTGGTCCGGGAACAACTTTCTCAGTAAACATCTCATTTTAACTCACTTTTTTAATGTTTTTTGTGAAAGTGTCAAAAATAAATTGTTTTCATGAGTTTTCTACGATGTTAGAAAAGTGGTTAGAAAACGTGTTAGATCTAACATGCTAACATAAACATTATTTTTCAATACTTTTTCAGCACTTTTCCGTAGTTATATATGAAAGATAATTCGAGATAAAAGTCATAGTACAATGGAATAATATGTTGCACACCATTTGTTGTGAACCAAACTTGAAAGTCAGAGAAACTGTTACTAGGTGGTTCGTAGAATTTAGAAGCAAAGTCATAAAAGTCCTTACCAATACATAGAAAACTATTGTTGCTTGAACTGAAACTTGCATGACACATAACATTTTGAGGGTCAAACACGTTTCTATAAACCATCAAATCTGTTGGTGGAAGTATAAATTTAAATGGACCATCTGGTGGTAATGGTTCGTTCTGGTTTAGTAACCGAAGAAATTGTGCCCAAGAACGTTTGTCTACTTCCCAAAATAAAAACTCTGTATCTCTTGGAGGGTTAATTTCAATCTTTTGAAATGAAACGGTGGAGTTGACTGTCATTTCATTCTTACAAGTAAAAAAAAAAATATTTTTTTTTAAAAAAACCAACTATATTTTTTATTCGGGAAAAATTCATGACAAAACATTTACGATGAAGTTTATTTCCTGGACTGTTGTCAAAATGTCATGTTGTCACACTTTTCAGAGAAGTTAAAATGACCAGGGACCGAGGACCGAGGACGCTGGTGACACCTTCAGTTCTTCAAAACATTTACGATGAAAGTCATGACAAAAACATATACGAAGAAGTCATGACAAAACATGTACGATGAAGAAGTTTATTTCCTGGACTGTTGTCAAAATGTCATGTTGTCACACTTTTTCAGAGAAGTTAAAATGACCGAGGGACCGAGGGACCGAGGGACCTGGTGACACCTTCAGTTCTTCAAAACATTTACGATGAAGTCATGACAAAAACATATACGAAGAAGTCATGACAAAACATGTACGATGAAGAAGTTTATTTCCTGGACTGTTGTCAAAATGTCATGTTGTCACACTTTTTCAGAGAAGTTAAAATGACCGAGGGACCGAGGGACCTGGTACACCTTCAGTTCTTCAAAACATTACGATGAAGTCATGACAAAACATGTACGATGAAGTCTTGACAAAACATGTACGATGAAGTCATGACAAAACATTTACGAAGAAGTCATGACAAAACATTTACGAAGAAGTCATGACAAAACATTTACGAAGAAGAAGTTTATTTCCTGGACTGTTTGTCAAAATGTCATGTTGTCACACTTTTTCAGAGAAGTTAAAATGACCGAGGACCGAGGGACCTGGGGACTGGTGACCAAAAACCATCTACCCTAAAATAAACTGTAGGTGCTACCATGTTACCATGTGCTACCAGGTCAACTAACATCTTTTTGAAAATGGTGACAACATGACATTTTGACAACAACACAGGAAATAAACTTCATCGTATATGTTTTGTCATGACTTCATCGTATATGCTTTGTCAAGACTTCTTCGTATATGTTTTGTCAAGACTTCAGGGATTTTTTTTGACGAAGTGTCAAAGTTCTCTTCGTCAAAAATAACAGTTATATAATGAAATTTGGTCATTTTACTCAGCAAAAATATATTTCTACCATAAAGTTTCACAAGCGTCTTACATGAATTGTACGATGTATATTTGAAATCCTAAACAATTTCGTAGCTTCGATTTCTTCTGTCAGTATGTCAAAAGTTTTCACAATGCCGAATGTTTCTTTATATTTCTTCTTGACGTCAGATAGAAGGAAATCGTCAGCAGTTGGATAGTTTTTGTTCAGAAATGTCAACATGTCCATTTTATCTTCTGCTGGTTTCTCTGCTTCTTTCTTTAAGTCAGCATAGTCGTTTCTCATACGTTCTATCTCTTTGACGGAGTAGTTATATTTCTTCATTGCTGCTTTACATTTTGAACATTGTGGGTTCATTTTAGCATTGTACATTGAAACCTTACCTGCTAAAACAACTAAGGCGTAAATGGTTTTCTTTAACTCAAAAGTTGCGGGTTTTATCTGTTCGTTCCATACTTTACCTCTTCTATCTTTATCTCTTATCTGCCATACACATTTTGCAACTAACGAAACAAAGTTGTCGTAGGTCTTAAATTCTTCAGATTTATATATGTCCATGAAATATACCATATCGCAGTCTTTGTCCATGACTTTGTGGTTGCAATGAAAATCAAGGAATTCATAGTTTACCTTTCGTATGAACTTCTTTATTTCTACTGAGTCAGTTGCTTTGACTTCAATTTCGTCGAATTCAGGAATAGTGAGTTTTTGTTGTTGGATTTCAGGTAGTTTAGGCAAATGGTCAATAATGTCCTGCATTTCATAAAGATACTGTTCATTTGTTTCATCTTTCGCACTACAGTCCAAAGTACTTGTTAAAAGTTCCTGCTTTATCTTCTGGATTTCTGTTTCAAAAGTATATGAAGAAGGAATGAAGCTTTTCATCTCTACTAACATAGATGTTGGGTTCATGACTAACGAGTTTGGTGCTGTTGTTGCTAACATGTTCTTACAATAAAAATAAAAAATATTTTTTTAAAAAAACTAACTTTTTTTATTTCGGGAAAATTCATGAGTTTTGGTTGAAAAATACGGTGGAGCCAAAAAGTGGCTCGACCTCAAAACAAGCATTTTGTGAAGAATATACCAACCGCCAGAATTTCGACGGTTGCTTTTTATACAAAATTCAACGGGTGAAAGAATACGAAGATGAAGTCATGACAAAACATATACGAAGAAGTCATGACAAAACATTTACGAAGAAGAAGTTTATTTCCTGGACTGTTGTCAAAATGTCATGTTGTCACACTTTTTCAGAGAAGTTAAAATGACCGAGGGACCGAGGGACCTGGTGACACCTTCAGTTCTTCAAAACATTTACGATGAAGTCATGACAAAACATTTACGATGAAGTCATGACAAAACATGTACGATGAAGTCATGACAAAACATTTACGAAGAAGTCATGACAAAACATTTACGATGAAGTCATAACTGCCTTCCTCCTGTGTTGTTGTCAAAATGTCATGTTGTCTCATTTTTTCAGAGAAGTTCGTTTAACCGAGGGACCGAGGGACCTGGTGACACCTAAAAACCATCTACCCTAAAATATATTTTTGCCGAATTCAATAAAAATAAATGGTTCATTTACTCACAATATTTTTGTACAAAACGACCCCAAACTTTTAACTTCTTTTCTGCAGCTTCTAATGCTATCTTAGCGAGTTCATATTCTCTAAATTCTCTCTTTAAATCTTCTTGTTCCCATTGGTCTAGTTCGTATGGAGAATCTCTATAACCATAACACATCTCATGTTCATGTTCTATTTGTTTTTCGCACTTTTTTCTAACTTCTTGTTCGAACAAAGGTTTAGCATTCTCTACTGTATCTTCAAGTTCTTCTTCATCTAATTTCTCATGAACTTTCTTGTCTATGGAGTCCATAATTTTTCCAACTGCTATACAATATTTTGGAGAAGCCCACATTGCTATATAGTTTATAAGTCTTGGGTCTACATACGTTCCTCTAACCTGTTTGATTTCATCAGGAATTCCTGCATGAATTTTGTATAAAAACCAACCGCCGGAATTCCGGCGGTTGCTATATTCTTCACAAAATGCCTTATAATACTCTTCCCAGGACTTATTTTCCAACAACTTTCTAAAGTCTTTCCTAAACTGCTGACACATCTTTGTTACATTTATATAACCATCCTTGTCTCTACGTAAGACTTCAATACCGTTATAGGTGCCTTTTGTGAATGTTTCGCCATTAGATTTGTTCGTGAACGTTTTTGCTTCGACTGTCATTTCAGTTCTTACAATAAAAATAAAAAATATTTTTTTAAAAAAACCAACTATATTTTTTATTTCGGGAAAATTCATGACAAAACATTTACGATGAAGTTTATTTCCTGGACTGTTGTCAAAATGTCATGTTGTCACACTTTTTCAGAGAAGTTAAAATGACCGAGGGACCGAGGGACCGAGGGACCTGGTGACACCTTCAGTTCTTCAAAACATTTACGATGAAGTCATGACAAAAACATATACGAAGAAGTCATGACAAAACATGTACGATGAAGAAGTTTATTTCCTGGACTGTTGTCAAAATGTCATGTTGTCACACTTTTTCAGAGAAGTTAAAATGACCGAGGGACCGAGGGACCGAGGGACCTGGTGACACCTTCAGTTCTTCAAAACATTTACGATGAAGTCATGACAAAAACATATACGAAGAAGTCATGACAAAACATGTACGATGAAGAAGTTTATTTCCTGGACTGTTGTCAAAATGTCATGTTGTCACACTTTTTCAGAGAAGTTAAAATGACCGAGGGACCGAGGGACCTGGTGACACCTTCAGTTCTTCAAAACATTTACGATGAAGTCATGACAAAACATGTACGATGAAGTCTTGACAAAACATGTACGATGAAGTCATGACAAAACATTTACGAAGAAGTCATGACAAAACATTTACGAAGAAGTCATGACAAAACATTTACGAAGAAGAAGTTTATTTCCTGGACTGTTGTCAAAATGTCATGTTGTCACACTTTTTCAGAGAAGTTAAAATGACCGAGGGACCGAGGGACCTGGGGACCTGGTGACACCTAAAAACCATCTACCCTAAAATATATTTTTCAATACTTTTTCAGCACTTTTCCGTAGTTGTATATGAAAGACAATTCGAGATAAAAGTCATAGTACAATGGAATAATATGTTGCACACCATTTGTTGTGAACCAAACTTGAAAGTCAGAGAAACTGTTACTAGGTGGTTCGTAGAATTTAGAAGCAAAGTCATAAAAGTCCTTACCAATACATAGAAAACTATTGTTGCTTGAACTGAAACTTGCATGACACATAACATTTTGAGGGTCAAACACGTTTCTATAAACCATCAAATCTGCTGGTGGAAGTATAAATTTAAATGGACCATCTGGTGGTAATGGTTCGTTCTGGTTTAGTAACCGAAGAAATTGTGCCCAAGAACGTTTGTCTACTTTCCAAAATAAAAACTCTGTATCTCTTGGAGGGTTAATTTCAATCTTTTGAAATGAAACGGTGGAGTTCATCTTGTCATATTCTAGTTTCAGATAGTATGTTCCATTTAGTAAAGAGTCGTATTTTTCTTGAAATTCCCAATAGTATTTGTTCATTTGAGTTTGAAAGTCATTTAGAGTTTTCTCAAGACTTTCGTCTGAACGAACTGTAAAGATTCTCATTTCGTCAAATTTGTCTATTAGACCATCAGAAATACTGCCCATGAAAATATACTGCGAACATAAATGAGTTAGCTATTTGAAAACAAAACTCTTCTAAATCCTATTGCCTTTGCATCTGAAGGACTTTGAAGCCAACGAACTGGATAGTCAAACCTGTATACTCGGGATGAAATTTCTTCATCTGAAATAGTCCTACCAGCATTTGTAAAGATATAGTCTAACGGTTTTGTATCTGCTACTTTTGTTCTTTGTTTTTCAACCTGAAGCATTTAATATATGTAAAAATATATGTTTTAAAATGGTATGCCATTTCATATTTCTCATCTAACAAACATGTTGTCTGACTGCTTGAGGGTTAGGTTGGTACCATTCGAACTTGACACTTGCAATTCCTTCAATTGCATTCAAAATGTCTGAGTCGGAGTCAAACATTTGTTCTCTCTTTGTAGTCTTGAAAGCGTCAAGAAGTTGTGCGGCTGTTGTGACATTGCCATGTGCATAGTAAATGTGACCATCCAAATCTGTTATGGTCAATCTGAGATTGTATCCTTTCTTATTTCCGTCTTGTATGGCAGCAAGTACACCCATGAAGCCTTCTTTGTTCTTTCCTTCGTCAAAGTTTACTGTAAAGGTTCGACCAGAAGTAATTTGACTTCTAACTTCACGGTACTTTTCATATGCATATCTTGTTCTTTCCATGGGAGCATGTGTGTCTTCACCTTTTCCTTTTTTCCTTCTCAAAGGATGCAATTGTTCGTCATGTTTCCAGTAGAATCTGGCAAAGCCGTCGTGTCCCTCAACTTGAGGTTCACTAACATCGAAAGGCATGTCCATAAGACGTTCTTCTTCTAACCTCTCTAGTCTGTTTGGATAATTTGCACGTGCTGTTTCCAAATCCATTTCGTAGCGAAGACCAGACAATTTGTCATAGACTTTTATGGGTCTTCCCTTCCTATATTTAAAATTCTTCGAAACTCTCCAACCATATCTTTGCAACTCTGGTTTTATTCTAGCAGATTTTCTATCCATTCTATATGGGGGCATTTTTATAAAAATAAAAAAATATTTTTTTCTCTTTACTTTACATAACCGCCTGCTGCCATAAGTCTTTGACGCCAACCCATACCAGCTAATGAAGGTTGACTTGGTTTAGTTTCCAAACTAAACTTTGGTTTTGGTTTATCTTCAGTTTTTGGTTTCTCTTCTTCTATCTGTTTTTCGTCACTTTTCGGTTCCTTTGACTTTACCTCACCTGCAGGAACAGTTGTGTCGTCAACATCTTCATAAATATCATATGCCATTTGTTTTTGTTTTCCTTTCAACTTTTTGTGTTTGTTGTAAAGTTTAGAATATTTCGACTCTAAGTCAATGAGATGTTCTATAATGAACTGTTGGTCAGTGAAGTAAACTTTTCCATCTGTTGTCTCGAAAGCTCCTTCAGACTTCAATATTTATTTGTGAGAGTCTGTTTCTTTTTGAGATACTAGCCGTTCCATTTTTATGAAAAGTGACTTTGTAGTTAGAGTTTGTATTTCCAGACCTGGCACTTTCTATTATTGAATTTTTCTCTTCATCTGTAAGTTCTTTGACAGGTTTTGACAATGGTTCTGAACTTTTTGTTTGTGGTGTCAAATCTACCGTTTCAACTTCTTCGGTCATTTCATCTCAGTAAAAAATTTTAGTTTGGTTTGTTTTCAACTGGTTGTTTAGGTTTTTTAAGTCGGTCTAAAACTTCCTGAGGTATAGGAAGAACTTGACAAACACGTTGTGTAACTGCTGGAAGTCGACAAATCCATCTTGAACCCATTTGTCTCAATGCTGTATTGTTCATTTCATCTCAGTAAAAAACTTTACATTCCCCACGTTTGAGGCGGTTGAGGTTGGTTATTGTTTACCCATTGTTGTGCATGGTTATATCCTCTGTTAAAGAATCTTTCACCTTGGTCCATATAGTGTCCTGCTTGGTTATAGTAGTCATTTGCTTTGTTATAATAGTTTCCTGCTTGTCTTCCTACATTGTCCATCCATCCTTGAACTTTTCCTCTTGTTTCAGGATTTGGAATAAGATTTGTTGCATCTCGTGCTACATCCCAACCTTTCTGTACAGTTTGTATAATAGGTTGTGCTTTCTCTTTAAGTATACCTAATGTACTCAAAATCTTCCTTCCAACTCCAAATACACCTCTGGCTATTGTTCCCACTGCGGGCAAAAATCTGGATGCAACTCCTGCTAACGCGCCAAATAAACCCATTTCTTATGGGTTAAAAAATGACGAATCCAAACAAGGACCCCTATGTTTCTAAAGCGACAAAGAAAGCACTCATGGTAAAAATCTTTAGTTCAACACCAAATGCTTGGTTTATGGATATCTTGGAAAACATTCCGAGAGTTAGAACAGATGGACCACCATACTGGCTAATATTTGTCGGTCAAAACACAAGATACTGTGAAGCCATACCATTATGGTCCAAAAATATTTTAGATGTGAAAACTGCTTTGACAATATTCGTTGACAAATACCATCCAACAAAACTGACATCTGACTGTGAAAGTTCTTTCAAATCAGACGATGTAAAAAACTATCTGCGTTCAAAAAATGTAAACCAATATTTCATTGTCGACCAAAACCATTCTGCTCTTGGTGTCATTGACGGTTGTATAAAAATGTTAAGAGACTTAAACCAACCACAAGGTGGTGAAGCAAATGAAATGTCATATGACGACAAATATAGACACTTCTCCATGGCAAAGATGAGACAAGTTTTAAATATTTACAATAGCCGTAAACAAAAAGGTTTGGGAAACCACTCCCCCGAAGAAATGAAAAACAACCCTGACTTAGAGAAAGACTATATATTTAATAATTTAGTCAAAAGAGACAAACAAGAAAGAATGCCGGGCTTCAAACTTAAGAAAGGTGACAAAGTAAAAATAGAAATACCTAAACGCGACCCATATGAAAATACTATTGACTATGACAACAATGGGAACCCGACAGGTACTCACATTCGTGTTCGTAAAAATAGAAGAAAGTATACAAGAGAATATTATGAAGTTTTAGGCAAACATGGCAAAATGTACAGACTGCAAGCAGAAGATAAAACTACTATTGTCAGACCTCGTTTCAAACTTGTCAAAGTTCAAGGTGGTATACTTTCAAAGACAGTTCCTAACCAATATAAGACAACTCCTGACGAATATGCTAAAGAAGTGGAACATGACGACTAAGCATTTCTATACCATGCGTAAACTGTCATGTAAGGTGGCATGTAGTCTTTACTTTGTCCCGTTGTTTGTGTATATCCTGAAACGCGATGTGTATGGTTTCCTCCTCCCTCAGTGTTACTCCAGTAACAATTTATAGCAAACTGAACGTTGTCTTTAACATCATATCCTTTACCTTTTGTCATTGCTGACCAATTCCAATATCTATGACTATGCCAACCTGCTTGAGATGTACTTAAATCTATGTAGTGACTGTGTGCAGGTAAATTTTCACCTGAAATCGTTTTACTTCCACCTGTTTCCTTTGAAGAGTTTGCACAATACAAAAACCTGTCGACTATTTGAGTCCAAGTTCCAAAACCCAGAACTGTTTCTGGTCTGGTAGAGTTCATTGACGTATAAATAGAGCCTATAGGATATAATGTTTGAAGTATTTCTGTCTTTAATGTTTGAAGCTCTGTTTTGTCTGCTTTCTTGTCATATAAATCTTGAGCAGTGAATTTAATATTATGTTCATCCTTCATGACATAAACATCTTTACATCTAATGTTTTTCATCGTCGTTATGTCGTCATCCGATGTTAAACCTTGTGGAAAGTTAGGAGGTTTCCAATATAATACATCCCCACCAGTTTCTTCAACCGTTCCTTCAATACTTTCTATAGCAACAGTTGTAAAACTTGTATGTGTATGTCCAACGTCACTTTTCCTGTTTAAGGTTTCTTGTAAGTTTGTAATATTTGCAATGGTATGTGTATGTCCAACGTCACTTTTCCTGTTTAAGGTTTCTTGTAAGTTTGTAATATTTGCAATGGTATGTGTATGTCCAACGGCACTTTTACTGTTTAAGGTTTCTTGTAAGTTTGTAATATCAGATATAGAATGTATATGAGTCTTTTTAGAATATTCGTTTTCAGCTCTTGTCACTTCACTTGACATTTTATTGTCAACATATGTTTTGTCTGCTAGTTCAGGATGAGTATGTTCTTTGTTGCATAAGCTTTGTCAGCTCTTTCTTCTTCTTTTGCTATTGCATCGTCTACATATGTTTTGTCTGCTTTGTTGTCAACATCTGCTTTCAAAAGAAGTTCAGATATAGGTTTCTCGTTTAAAGTTCCTTTTGTTGGATTTATACAAACAGTATGGTTCTTCTTGTCTTGAAACAGAAACTCATCTGTCATTGGGTTTAATGTCAGTTTTAAAGTTTCCTTCTTTCAATGACTCAGATATCTTAGAATAGTTTGAAAAGTTTGTTGTGTTCTTATTTAGAGCTTGTATAATGAGTTGTCGGTTGTGTTGTATTTCTCTCATAGACGCTGTTTCATTTGACATTTTTATTCTAGATAAAATATGCTTTCAATAGAAAAAGAAAATTCAAGAGTTGCTACAACTAAACCATTAGATGAACTTTTTACTAATGTCGGTCAAAAGTTTGAGACAGAGACCGTAAAGCATGAAGGCTATCGTTTTGACTACCCGTTAAGATGGTTAAGAGACCCATCCGTCACAAAAGCTATTGGCTTTCGTAGAATGAAGTTCATTTCAGAAGCCATACATGGTTTCCCATTTACGGTCGGTTTTGAAGTTCGATACTATAACAAAGAAAAACGTATGTATGAGAAATTTGAACAGGGAAAACTTTTACAAGTGAATTTGCTTGTAAACTTAGAAACAACTCTTCAAGCTTTTCAAGAAAAAATAAACGACATCTATATCGAATATGCAAAGCAGTATAACATTGACGAAGGAGAGTACCATCTCGATATTATATATGACAGGAAAAATGCAACTGTTAAAATCAATAGAATAGAAGACCTTGGAGAAAACGTTTATATTTCTACAAAATATAACAACTTGGCATGGTATAGATTTATGAGGATGTTAAATCAGCCTGCAGAATATCCAGTACACCCGGACTTTTATGAAGTCGAAAACCCTAATGGAACATATGAAAATGTTTTCGACTCAGATGCTATTATCGTTCATGCTTCATTTTCTGGTGCGCAAAACTCTTTTTTATGCTTGGCAAATGACTTTTACGAAAAACCTACAAAGCTATATGAACCGCCGAGTGGAAGTATTTCAGACTTTCAAATATGGTTTACAACAGATGGAAGAAAAAGAATAATTCCATTATACCATGCGTTTTACTTAGAACTTAGTTTCATATACAACTACTATCGAACGGTAAAAATATAATTTTTAATACGGTTGAGGTGTTGGATTTGGTTGCCAACTAGACTGTGGTGCAGGTTCAGGCTGTTGTATAACAGGAGCTTGTTCTTCTGGTTCAGGGTCTTTAGGTATAATACCAACAAACTGACCTACTCTTTTACCAATATTTTTGACTCCGTTCCAAATTCCTCTTCCTACGGTTTTTATTCCATTCCATATACCTCTTCCAACATTTCGAAAGAAGTTTCCTATTCTTCCAAAGAAACCCATTTTACTATATGTAAAAATCTAATGTCCACCTAGTCTCTTACGTTTCCTGTTGAGTTCCATAGCATTCTTTAACTGGAGCTCATACATTCTGTTTCTCCTCTGGTAGAAAACATATTCTGGGTCAACTCCTGTGTTCGCGTCATCTGCATAAAGTTGTTTATATCCCACTTCGGGGTTTGTATAAAACTCTTTCCATCTCATATTTGCATACCATGGTGGCAAACCTAACGCAGCGTCATTTGACATGGCAGTTTGCATTTGTACATCTGTTGGCACTTGACCATAGTTTGCCATTGCAGTTTGTATTCTAACTTCATTTGGAATATTCTCTGGGTTTGGTTGTCCAGGTTGCTGTGCATTCGCTAAGTTCTGTGCGTCCATTTAATATTAGATAAAAATATCTCTTACGAGTACATATACTGAACATTTGCAGGCATTGGTTCATCTTCATATTCTCTGTATTTTTCTGCCACGTCAAATAAATAGATGACACAATGGAAAAAACCTAAAACAAGTAGTCCTATTTCAAACCACATTTACTTACTAGTAAAATTTCTTTGTTATGACACTTTCTCCGGTTTATAGGACCTCTCTCATATTCTATCTTGTCATATCTAAACTCATAGGCATGTATGTCCTCTAACCATCTCATAACGGTTTCCAAACCACTTTTATCGGATGTAAAGTAAAAGCATGGACAGTTATGTAAAACGTCTAAAGTTTCTAAAGAGTCTCTCAAAGTCCAGTCTACTTGGTATTGAAAATCGCATGTGTTATAGAACGGCGGGTCCACTATAAAGAAAACATTTTCCTTGTCTTTATATTTTTCATACAACTCTGTCCAATGACATCTCACAAACTCTATACCCTCAATATATTTTTCTATGTCCTCTTTGAAAACATTTGTATAGTTAAGATATAAAACGTTTGACATAAGTGTTTCAATGTCATGAACTCTTATAGAACCACTATATAATAGTCTAGCAGATATACTATCCCAGTCTATATATTCTGCTTTTTTCAAAACCTCTCTCACAATATTTTTCTTATCTAATGGTATACGTTCCATCTTACCTATAGGTATCTTTTCTTTTAACTCTTTCAATATATTGTTTGTGTCTGGTATATGTTTGAGACGGTCCATATAGTTGTCGAAGTCATTGCATATAATCTTTGAGTCTGGGAATATTGTATGGCACAAATGGGATATATAGAAACTTCCACCGAACAAATCTACAAATGTTAGACCATTCGGTAGTTTCTTAAGTTCTCTCAATATAATATCTTTACATTTACTCTTATTTCCAAAGAAGGGTAACGGTGGTTTTGTAAAATTCATTTATATATAATAATAAAAATGTTTTTTCCTGAAAAGTGACAGAAAAGGCTTCTCAAAGTATACTTCCTTGGAACGCCCGTAACTTTTCCTGTAGCGACGATAGACCCTTACTTGTCCGGACAAAGTTATACTAAACATCTTCAGGGCTAGAGGGCACGAAGTGCCTGGAGGCCCCACTAAAAAAAAAAAAAGTAGTGGGGTTGACAACAAGGGTTGCCCAAACTTCCTTTTCTTCGTGTTTCTCTTCTTCCTCTTCTTCTTCGTGTTTCTTTTCTTCCTCTTCTTCCTCGAAAATTCCTTCTTCAATTCTGTGTTCACGAAGTACGGTGTTGCATGTTCTGTCCTTTCCGAGTACCTTCCAGATGGCGTCTATCTCTTCGAAGAAACGGTAGATGAGTCTGGCAAGGTTTTGGTTCTCTATGTTGTATTGGCGCAAGGTTTCCGCGAAATCGTTCAGGACTTTCTTATTGGAAGCTTGGTTCGTGAGGACTTCGACTTTGAGATTGGTTATCTCTTCCATAAGACTACTTTGGAGAGTCTTAATGGTGTTTGTCAGATGAGCGTTCAATTGGGCAATTTGAATTTGAACTGGGCGTTTGTCTGGCAACCTTGAAAGGACATCTGCCATTGAGTTTGGCTTCGGTGCTTGTTCGGACATCGAAAAAATGAAGTGGTTTGAGAATGGCGGTTTTACTTCAAAAAGCTTGTTATGACAGTTATGTCATACAACAAGTTTAAAATAATATCTTGTTCTTCTTCTGAACGTTTGTTGTCTCTTCCGATAAAAGTTTCGAACATGAGAACCAAAAAACGTTTTTTGAGATTGCGGAAAAGTTCAGGCAAACGTTCATATTCTGGATATGTTGGGAGCAGTTCGAAACATCTGAGCTGACTTTCGGACAAAATTGGGACAATGTCAACAAATTCATCTTTGGTCGGACTGCTTGAAGGTAAGTCCCTTACATGTAAGTAGCTCTGGTAAAGTCTTCTCATTTCTGCTAACTTTTGGAGTATAGCTTCGTAGTTTAGAAGTTTTAATTTTAATTGTCTTATTCCACTCTTGACATCTAAACGGTAACTATCCATGAGGTCAAGAGTAGCTTTGGTAGCTTTAAGTGGAGCTATCTGTTCCTTGACTTCTGCAATTTTGGTTGCAATTGTGATTTGAGCTCCTTCAAGTTCGCCGTCTATGTCGTTCTCAACGTCTTCAACGATGGCTTGAAACTCTTCATCGGTCCATTGAGTTTGGTGTGGGACGAATTTAACTTGCTTCATTCAAAAAATGAAAAAAAATGTTTTTACTCTAAACGTGCCATATAGATGTTTGCTGAACTGGTTGGAGGTCGCCTTCTGAGGTTATGTAGAACGGCTGACCAGAGAAGTGAAGGAGAGACTGAATTGCCAATTTCATATGGGGTAGGGGGTTCTCCTTGTTTGGTATTTTTATCCAAGGACGTTTGTTTAGGAACTTAACAAGAGCTTCTCTTTTGGCGTCCTTTATGCCATCGTAGGCTGTCCCGTCTGGTATTTGAATTGGAATTCCAGTCGAAGTCTCGAGCTGAAGTGTAGACCTTCCAGAAATAGAGATGAACTTGACCTTGGGCTTCATTACCTTGCGCAAGTAGTCTTTTAAGCAGTCGTTAATTTCAATTAGGTAAATTGCCTCGTCAAGTCTTTCTTGCATTCCAAGTTCTTCCATCCGACAGGAAAATGTTTTCCCGACAACCGGAAAAAATTTTCCGGACAAAGGGAAAAATTTTTCCCGACGACAGGAAGAACTCTTCCAGTTGTCCGTCCGTAAACCATTCAAATTTTCGAAAATTGAGAACTTTTTGGTCGAAATTCAGAAAAAGTTTTTCCTTCCGACAGAAAAAGTTTTTCCTTCCGACAGAAAAAGTTCTTCCTTCCGACAGGACACAAACGGATGAGTGACGTACCACCAACCGAGTCCATTCCAAAGCCAGAAAAACCGAAAGCTGCAGAACCACAACAGTCTCCTCAGCAACCTCAGTTCCAGCAAGTACCTCCACCAAATTACTACCAATTTCCACCTCAATGTTACTACCCACCACAAGGCTTCCCGAACTACCCTCCTCCTCAGCCTATGCCCTTACTTCCCCAACCCTTGGATGTTCCAGCAAGCTCCACCCCAGCAATTCCAATTCCAATCTCAATCGAAGAGAGACCAAGACTTCGAAGAAGGTCTGAACCGCTTACGCAAAGAGTATGCTACAGCTCCAATGGAAGACGACAGGCTTTCAGTCTCTTCCCTCAAATCGACCGATTCGACTCGTACCACAGATTCGGTCAAAGACAGAGACGACTACCTCAAGCAGTCTGAGAGACTCTTCATCCTACAACCATTTACAGTTGGAGCTCTCAAGAACATGCGCAATTACGAAGGTCAGACACCAGCTGGAGACCGCAAAACAGACGTACTCGCAAGAGCCGTCCAGCTCGTCAAGACAAAGACTGAGATAGTCGACTTCATTCTTGCAGCTTGCCCATACAAGTAAAAAAATAAACAATTACGAGTTAAACTTTTTATTCTTTCTTTTCTGAGTTGTTTAGAGCTGGTTTCTCTTGTAGGAGCCTTTCGTACTCTTCCATGGTCATGTAATTGCGAATTTGGTACGCAATTCCAGGTTCGTTGTTTTTGAACCTTACGTATGTAACGCTTCCATCCTCCTCAGGGAAGTAAGCTGCTAACATCTGACCAAGTTTTCTCGGTGACTCGGAGCTCATTAAAAATGTCACTTTTTAAACGTTAAGTTTTTAGTCTTATTTTACCCTTTGTTTGTCAAGGTAGTATTGGAGCGCAATTTCTCCAAATTCTCTGTGTCGGAGTTCTTCAGCATTTTCCAAGGTGTACCTGGAGAACTCAAAGAAGTTGTCAAGAACATACTGCCATGCTGCTCTTCTGAGTTCGTCGGTATTTTGGAAGTGTTGCACCTTCGAGTCTTCTGACATGAAAAAAAAATGACCAAATTTCATTATATAACTGTTATTTTTGACGAAGTGAACTTTTGCACTTCGTCAAAAAATCCCTGAAATCATATCTTTTATACAAAATAAAAAATCTTACTCGCCTAAAACTCTATGAAAATCGTGAAAAAATGACCAAATTTCATTATATAACTGTTATTTTTGACGAAGTGAACTTTTGCACTTCGTCAAAAAAATCCCTGAAATCATATCTTTTATACAAAATAAAAAAATAACGTTAGTTTTTTTAAAAAAATATTTTTTATTTTGTATGTAAGGACAGAAAATGTTAAAGGTTGAGTTTGAAACAGTTAGAAAGATAGACAATGACACCAAAATGGTTAGAATTGGTGATTTAAACGTAAGATACTCAAAGAAATACAACAAATATTCTTTGTCAGACATTTTATCTCCATCTGGAAAGAAAACATACCATTGGGTTGGAATTGCTTCAACTCAGAAAATTTTGACAAGAAATCCTGAGCTTATGATATCGGTAAGATTCTGTGGAACTACAGCATATCTTATAGACAAAAGTCTTATACCAATAGTTTTGTTATGGTTAGACCCAGTTGTTGGATATAACTTCATAACACATGGTTCATTCGATACGGAACGTTGCAGTGAAGGCTTACTTTACATCGTTCAGAAACCGAAGGACTTCAATACAAAGAGATATAAGATAGGAAGAACATATAATATAACTCAAAGATATGACAGATACAGTCATAGAGTCAAGGTTGTGTTTGTTAACGATATGAGAGCTGCAGAAACAGAACTACTTGAAAAGTTTGAGAAAATGTATGGTGCTCCCACGAAAGGTAAAGAAACGTTTGAAGTAGATGAGATAGATAAAGCTATAAAATTATTTGACGAAGTTGCTGAAAAATACATGTAAAGCGTTTATTTTTGGTCTTGACTTCAGATGGCTCAGGTAGCTCTATAAGGTAAATTGCCTTGTCAAATCCTTCTGGCATTCCGAGTCCTTCCTTCCGACAGGAAAAAATTTTCCTTCCGACAGGAAGAACTCTTCCTTCCGACAGGAAAAAATTTTCCTTCCAACAGGAAAAAATTTTCCTTCCAACAGGAAAAATTTTTCCAGTTGTCCGTCCGTAAAACCATTCAAATTTTCGAAAATTGAGAACTTTTTGGTCGAACTTCAGGAAAAATTTTTCCTTCCGACAGGAAAAAATTTTCCTTCCGACAGGAAAAAATTTTCCTTCCAACAGGAAGAACTCTTCCTTCCGACAGGAAAAAATTTTCCTTCCGACAGGAAGAACTCTTCCTTCCGACAGGACACAAACGAATGTCCGACGTACCACCAACCGAATCCATTCCAAAGCCAGAAGAACCGAAAGCCCCAGCACCACAACAGACTAAGACTAAAACACTTACATTTTTTTACGCTTGACTTTTTACAATTTGAACTTTGTTTGCGTAGATATGAATTCTGAAAGAAGTATGAGGGTCTTGTATGACTTTGTACTTCTCCCATAGTTCATGTCTGTCACTTACCTGCCATGGACTCTTTCATAAGTTCCATGAAATCGTCTTCGGACAATCCGGGGAAAAGTACAATGTCAGTAAGTATTCTCTTTACATCCTTACTTAAACTCTTGGCTGTCTGTACACAAATGACAACAGAGATGTTAAAGTGTCTGAGCTTCTTAAGAATTCGACACATGTCTTGTTCTCTATTCTTTAACAAAGGATGAGAAGCAAAGTCATCTAAGATAAGAAGACACTATGAGGGTATGTCTTCCAATCGTAAGATTGCAATTTCTTCGAAATGTATTCTATCTCTTTCTGTTTGTTTCTGAAGTGTTTCTTCTCTAATATTCTCTGCATTTCCTCATTTGGGTCTTTAAACTTAGAATTGACATACTCATTTATAGCATTGTACTTCAAAACTCTTCTTTGGTACTTCTTTATCCAATCTAACAACTCAGAGTCTTTTATACATACTACTTAGACTTCTTTATAATATCTTTGAACGAATTGACGGTTTGGTCAAATTGACCCGAAGTACTACAAATGACAACTAACTCATAGAATGGGTTCTTCTCATCTAGTTCTTGTTGTTGTGCAGCCATTTTAAGATAAGTGAAAGTCTTACCCCCCAGGCGGTGCAATTAGACCTGTTATACCATTCTGAGCAAATAAGAACTTGTCATGTATGGGTTTTATCTGAGCATTTTCTAACTTCCTCTTGTTCTTGTTTAAAACATTCTCAAATTTCTTGTCAATGTCAGCAAACTTTTTTTCTAACATATTTTTAGAAAAATTAAAATTTTTATCTTTTAGAAATGTCTAGCGATTTCGCTATCTATATTCGAGACAAGCTTTTCGACAGCAAAACATCTGTCGACCATAAAATCTTACATAGTGTAAACAAGAAAGGTGAATTTGTTCTAAAGTTCTGTTTCTGGGAATATGACAAGAACCATAAAACATTAAGCAGAGCAGTCTTAAAATTTGTCAATGACAGACTTGTTGACAGAGATGACGCCTCTTGGAGAGATGAAGTCCAACAAAAGTTCTTAGAATGCAAAGAAGACACATGCGGTGTTCTTGAAGATGAATAGAAAACAGAATAGAAGAGCTATTAAAGGACAAAGAACTTTTACAAAAATATGGTTCTGAGAAATTTGACATAACTCCACAGAAAAGAAGAAGGAGAAAAGAAAGAAAAGAAGTAGAAGAAGAGAAGAAAGAACCAGAACCAGAGAAAAAGAAATTTGACATGTAAAAATAAAATTTTATTTTTAGAACATTTCTGGGTCAATGTCAATGTTCTCTTCCTCTTTAGGAGCACACACTGGCTTAGACTCCTAAAATCTTTTTACCCAATTTACCTTGAACTTCAACTATCTTAGACTCATAATATTCATAGTCGTCTGCTTTCTTTGGTTCATAAGGTATAACAAGTTTGTATGCTTTGCCTTTTAAGGTTTGAGAACCTTCTGTCAAAACTTTCTTTGACTGTTAACAAACCTTCTATGTCTAAGTCTTCAAAATTTCGCACCATTTTTAGTCACAATAGCAAACTTAACTGGTTCGATGTTCCAAACTTTGCTGAATGAAGACTTTTCAAAATGGTAGAAGTAAACATTCAAATATGTGAATGGGTCTAGTTCTTCTTTAAGTCCTGACATGTACTTGTTTACTGAGATGAATTTTGTCATCTTTTCTATCGGATAAAAAAAATATTTTTTTTAAAATTTACTCAGAAAAATTTTTCTTTGTATATACACCATTCTGTACGTCTAAAAGACTTTTGACATTTGCCAAGAATGTTCGTTTAGACGCTGTCATATAACCATACTTCTTGACAATATTGTTTATACGAATCGTACAATGACCTTTCATCTAAACACTCAAAGTCAGTTTCATCTATGAACAGTTCATATACACTCTTGTTTGCTTCTAACAATGTTTGTCTCTCTTCGGTATGTGGAATTTGTCTTGGATTGAACTTTGAAATATCTAATGTCATAAAATATGAGAACAAGTGGTTGTAAAAGTCAGATGTCAAAGTTTCTGCTAAGTCGTCAAAATATTCTGTATCTTGCATATGAGCTTCTGACGTTCTGACAACTACATATCTTCTGTCAGAACTTTCTAACTTCATCGGAACAGCATTGTTTGAAACCATAATGAAATTTGCAACATTTTCACAAACTCTTTGGTCTTTATATTTTCTTTCAACAACTCCAACTTTGTCTGTTATAAGACTCTTCAAAGCATCTGAGTTCAAAACTTTTGTTGTATCTATACTTTGAAGTTCGTTACATACTATAAGTTTCATATTCTCTATTGAAGAGTTAAATTTACCGCAGATGTTTTCTAAGTTTGTCATATTCGGGTTCGAATAACCTTCTAACAGTTTGCACAAAATATCTGTAAAGAATGTGTTCTTACCAGTTCCTTGTTTTCCAATTATAATGAGAGCAGTTTCATTTTTAGCACTTGGATGTTGTAAGATGTTTGCAAACCAACATAAGATATACTCATAGACCTTTTCGTTTCCATTGCATATAATTTCTTTGACATGGTCTAACCAAGCTTCTATAATATTTTCTTTCCATTCTACTTGTTCATTTATATCCAGTGAAGATAGAATAGAAGTTTGGAGAAGGTGTATAAACTTTATACCACGAACTGAAAAATCTTCAAGTTTTGACAATAAGATATCCCAAGCATCTAACATCTTCATGCCAACTTGTACGACTTTTATTTTCTTAAGTTTCTGTCTACATTCTTGTTCTGAAACTATTGTCGCTTTAGGTTTGTTAAAGACAACATCCCATTCTTTCATAACATAACATTCTGGGGCAGAGTCGACATAAATGACTAAACGTTTCAAATTCTCGACTGCTTTGTTATAGTCTCGAAATGGACACATATTTCTGAATGTTTGGAAGTCATAAAAATCTGAAACATCTATTCTGTACATTTTTATAAAAATAAAAAAAAATATTTTTTTTATTCTTGAGCTATTTGTTGCATTTGTTGCATTTGTTGTTCTTGAGCTATTTGTTGTTGAAGTTGTTCTTGTAGTACAATACTTTCACCAGTTGCATCTTCCAATTCGAAACTTTCTGCCGTCATTGACAAATACATAGGACATAAAAGTTTTACAGGAACAAAGTTTGCGTCAACTAAGGTTAAGTTTATGTTTGCTAAAGTGTTTGAGTTTACTAAAGCTGAAAACTCTGCATTCGAATGAACAATAGGCAAACCAGCAGAGAAAGTGTTATTTATACGCATAAGTATCTTTTGGTCATAGTAGTTTCTGTCGACATTCGAATAACACTTTGAACCTAAGTTTGAAACAATATATAAAATAGGTGTACTTAAAGTCAATGGAATAGACATTCCTTGTATGACACCTTTTCCTGTTATAGGAAACTGTTGGTAGTAAAAACCAGATATAAGTTTTGTATTATAGCTCATATTGTTTATAGTAAACTCAGTCGGACATCCAAACATAATGAAACCTGCTCTAGTTGCAGCACATGTTACACCCGTACTTAAAGTATTAAATAAGTCAACAAAACCTGTTGGTGGTATATCTGAGTAAGTATCTTCAAAGGAGTATTTTTTACCATTCACAACAACAAAGTCTTCTGGTGTCAAAAGAGCAAAACAGGCTTTAGTCGTCATTGTGTTTAAAGTTAGTTTACAATATCGTCCTTGAGGACTTTGTAAGTTTGTTGTTATAGAATTATATGACTCAGGGTTTTTAGTCGTAATAGTATAAACCATTGTGTCTTCTGCCATTATATATATTTAAAAGTTTTTCTGAAAGTGGAGAAGAACTTCATCTAAACTTTCACATGGCGTTTCTTGAAGTTCTCTGTCTAAGAAGTTCAAATATTTTGTAAAGACATAGAACTTTCCTTTGTCTACACGAACAAACAAAACAGGGTCTTTCATATCGTTCAAAAGTGTGTAAAGTCCTTTACATGAAATAAAGTCTATATTATTTTTCTTCAAACATCTTTCAAGAAGTTTTGACATTTTTACTTAGCAAATAAATTTTAATGAAATGTTGTGGTCGTCAAATATTTTTATGACGTCTGGGAAACTATATTTTAAGTTCAACGTTTCACCTCCTTTCATAACATATACCTTGTCAATGACATTATATGAAACACCACAGCAACTAATGTCGGGTTCTATTTCTTTGATGTTTATATCGTCTGCCTCTGTCAAAAGTTTCAATAGTTCTTTCAAAACTTCATGAGGTGCAATGACATATGAGTTCACTTTTACAGGGTTGTGTTCGACCAAGTTTAACATTATACCTAAAGCTTGACAAATCTTCTCCTGAGTTTGAAGTTTGTCTTTCAGTTGTTGGTAGTCGTTTCGAATATCTGCAACAGAACTTAAGTCTCTGCTAACTTCAGGGTATGTTGGTTGTTCTTTTACAGGAACTATTGTTATACCATCTTGGTCTTCGTATGGTTTCCCCATTTCAACATCTCTTTCTTTGACATTGACAATAACACTTTGACTGTTTGTTTGAGTTGGTGAATTTAACTTCACATCTGCCACCGCCATTAAACCTTTTGAAACACTTACGCTTCTATTTTTCGGAAATGACATTTTACTTAGAATAAAAAGATGGACGTATTCGAGTATCTCTTCGAATTGAAGCAGAACAAAGTTTACACACACAAACAATACAAATACATTGACAGAATAGTTCTTTATACAAACAATGGAAAATGTTATAGAATAGCAGTCTTTGCTGAACCAAAATATTTTCATAAAGCAAAGAAAGTTGGTATAACTGAAATGGTGAAAGTTCTTGAAGCAGACAAAAATATAACTTCAAAACTTACAGATATTTCTAAAGGAAAGTTTATAATACAATATTATGTCAAAACTGGCGTACTGTCAATATTTGACGGAGAGAAGTCAGTTCAAGAACAATTACTGACCTGCTGCCAAAATCTGCTCGATGGAAGCTGTCGTTATGCCAATCTGAGGAGCCCCAGCAGGTTTCATCGAACGAATCTTCAAAAGAGCATCTTCCGTGAAAAGTGCTATTGGTTTTGTAAACTTCTTTGCTTTCAATTCATCTGGACCGTCTCTGTCACAGTATATTGTATTTGAACTGTACCAACAGTTGAAATACCACCCATAAAGTCTTCTGAGTCAGCAAATGGAATGCCAAGCCAAAAGTTTGAACGGTCTCCATTTGTATATTGAGTTTTTTGACCTCCTGTATGAGTCCATACTTTCACATATGGCATAATAGAACTTTGCATTTCAGGGTTAATGGTTGTTGTGAAGTTGTTGTTAAAGTTCATGCATCTAATGTCAAGTTGTATGACCTCATATCCTCAACTGTAGAATATTCTTCTCTTGGATAATATTTGCCATCTATGTTTATATGATATTTAATACCGGGGTTGTAGAAACAAGAATAGTCATTTATAGTTCGTCTGAAAGAACAAACATAGTATCTGCATGTTTCATTGCAGTTGTTAAAGCAATATCTGTTCTTGCACCTGGGTCAGCACTTTGGTTTCCAACTTCACCTGCAAAAGTCTTTGACAGATATTTGGTGTATAGGGAACATAAGTGGAACTGCAATATATTTGGCAGCTAAAGCATTTGAAATATCTGGGTCCAACATATAGACTGCAAGTCTGCTTTCTATTCTCTTGCATTCAAATTTTTCGCATGTGAACTTAACTGGGTCCCAAGCATCTCCAGCAGCATTGAAATAATAGTTTACTTCAGTGTTGAGGTTTGAGAAACCAAAGTCTAAGTCAACTTTGTTTTTTGCAAAAGTCGGCGAATGACATTTTATTTGTTCCCACTACTTCTGTAAGAGTGAATGGGTCTTGTGTTGGTGCAATGACTAAGTTATTTTTGCTTGGAGTAAGTTCAATAGAAATTTTTCCTGCCCAGTTTGGCAAGTATCTTAAAAACCTGAAGATGAGGAAAGATGACAAAGGAACTCTAAGTTTCAGTTTTACTTTGGTTACTGCTGCTGCCAGTTTGTCCAGAAAGGTTAACATAAACTCCTGGAACGTTAGGGTCAAGTCTTCTTATTTTCTCAATATTGCATACTGGTCTGTTTGTTCTCTAGCTTGTGGTTGTACTGAGTTTCTCAAAGCGAACCATTCATAGTTTGCCCATGTTACTGTTTGAACTAAGTCAGAGTTAGAATATATCTTATATCCCATGAAAACTTCTGGAGCATATTGGTATCCGACATAGAAAATTCCATTGCAACCTTTCTTGTCAGACAACTTGGCAGAAGGTTTTATTTCAATGTCTTGTTCCACGTATAAGAATGAGTTGTCAATAGAAATAATATGAAACCTGTCGCAAGCAATATCTACTGTTGTTGAAGAACCTTCTCCAAACTCACCTACGTTTCCATAAGAAACAGCAGTTGTATATTCGTAAGTTCCAGGAACTATTTCTGACCTTCTAATGGCATTGTCGCATTCGTTATACCATTCGGAAACATTTCCGTTCATGGCATCCAAAACTGTTGGCGTTATATTCTGAGCGGCGTACATTTCATATGGGTAAAAATATAGAATAGTTGGATTTATATGTCATAATAGAACCCACGTGGACCAAGCTTTACTTTCTTCCTGACTGAGTTTTTAACTCTTCTTTTTCCTTCATTGCCACTACTTTCACTAGATGAAGTTACTTCTTCACTACTTTCACTTTGTTCTACTCTTCTCTTCTTCTTTGGTGTCGCTTTTGGTAACTTGCCCTCTGCTTCAAGTTGTTGCATCTTTGCCTCATGTTCACCTAGTATGTTGTAAATTTCCCATGTCCTTTTTGCCTTTGGGCTCTGGTCGCCCATCTCAGGTAACCTATATCCTAGAAAGAGTTTTGTCATAGTTTGTATTTGAGTCTTCGCGTATTGTTTGCATGACTCTTTCCTGAGTTTCCGGTTCAAGCTCTTCAAACAGAGCTTGTCCATATGGAATAAGCTCGTTTCCAAATATATGTTTTTGTAGCCATTCTGGTTTTCTTTCCATGTTACCAACAATATCTTTTGTGAATGGGAAAGCTTTTACCCAATGTTTCAGTCTTGCGTCATTTATTTCTGTAGTTGGTTTTATTTTGTCAAGGAACATGTTTTTCAATACTAACATTTCATTTGGTACTGTCCATTTGAGTTTTCTTAAATATTCATCCCTTCTCGGTTCATTGTCTGCAAAGTAAGTTTTTATGACATTTTGTAAACTTTCGTTTGCAAGGTCATGTACAATAGGTTCTCTTCCTTCTCTCTCCCTAACTTTCTTTCTAAACTCTTCACCAAATATACCATCTCTATGGTTCTGTGTAGTTCTTTGAGATAAATGTTCTAGAACGTCAGGTGTTATATTTCCCTCAGCCATGTTCATTTCATACTGGTCCAAAATATCTGCATCTTTCATATCTTTCAATGGCATTAAAGCCGCGCTGAAAATACCAGCTATATCTGGTTCACCATTCACTTCCATTGCGTCTACAACTTCTTGGAATTGAGGTTGTAAGTTTATGAACCACCTATCCGGATTAGCTTTATGACCCCATCTCATTGTAGTTCCATAGTCTGCAGAAACAAAAGTAGGTTTGTTTCCATATTGGTTAGGTTCTGAATGAACTTTAAACAATGTTTCATTTCTATATGTTTTGTTGAAATTTAACCTTTTATTTTCACCGAGTTCAGCCAAAGATTGAACGTTATATGGTCGTAAGTAAAAAGGTTATTGTATTTGCGTACATTTTCTTTCAGTACTTCCATTCTATGCTGAATATTTTCATCTGGTGTTGGAGTCTTTTGTATGTCGGCAACATTTTTCGATATTCTTCTACTATGTCAGCCGAATTTTTTTTAGACTCTTGGAAAGATTTCATATTCTCCTCATACTCTTGTTGAGGGTCAAGATTTTTCGGCTGTTCCAAATCTTCATCTAGTTCTGTGAAGTTAGTTTCCAAAGGAGGGACTTGTTCGTTTCCTTCAGGCTCTTCTAGCTGTTGTTGCTGAACTATTTCTTCCATGTCTGGTTGTATCTGAACTTCTTCCTGTTGAGTTTCTTGTACCTCATCTGCTGGCATTTCATATATTCCGAGACCGTTTTCAACAAGTTCCCTATTTAAGTCATCCGCATTCATAAGCCTTTGTTCTTTCGTTCCGTCTCTATTTTTTACGCGTTTCATGAAGATAGTTGAATCATCATTTATCTCTGACACCAAATATCTCGGAGTAAATTCGTTCATGTCATTTGGATGATATGCTATTAAATCATATCCCTTAGCGAGCTTGTATTTTCCAGGTTTGAAATTATATCCCATTTGGTGCTGAACCATAAAGCTAAATAGGTTCGGGTCAGTATTTCCTTCCTTGAACTTTCTAATAGCTTCTTTATATCTGTCACTAAAGTCAAGAGTATCTGGGTAACCATAGTCTTCCTTAAGCATTTTTAAGAATTCTTGGTTTCCTTGTTCTCTACTTCTTTTATGTCCTTGCTCTGTTTGTGGTTGTTGTTGTGCTGGATTTTGAACTGTTGGTTGTTGTGCTGGTTTTGGTTGTTGTGCAGGGTTTTGAACTGTTGGTTGTGGTGCAGTGTTTTGAACTGTTGGTTGTTGTGCAGTGTTTTGAACTGTTGGTTGTTGTGTTGGTTGTTGTGTTGGTTTTGGTGCATGCCTGTGTCTGTGTCCATGTGACGATGTAAATGTTTTAGGTAGTCCTGGTGCAGGTGCTTCTCTTGGAGGGTTTGGTGGTATATAAGTTCCACCAGCTGGCACATATGTTCCATCTGCAGCATAATGTCCTACCTGACTTTTCGTTTTTAAGAAAGCATTTACTAGGTCTGTTTTGGTCTGTTGTAACTCTTTTTCTTGACTTTCCACAACAGTTGCTCTAACGGCGTCATAGGCACTTTGAACTGCCTGTCTCGTTGCTGCATCTGTTATTTTCGTCATATTTTGTGCTACTTCTCTTAACTCTTTGTCGAAACCTTCAGACTTCAGTTTCTTTCCAGATGAGAAGTCGTTCACTTGTTTCACCTTACTATGAAGAGCTTCGAAGGCGTTCTTAAAGTCAGCATTTGTTAAAGCTTCATTTGAACTGTCTTCATCCGCTTGTATTTTTGTCCTTATTGACCCTATAAGTTGGGCTGCTTTAGCGTTGGCTTGGGCATCTAACCAGTCATTGTTAGCTTTTATATATTCTGCGCTTTTCATTGCCTTTTGCATGGCTGCGTCGTTATTTTTACTTTCTTGTGCTAAGTTTTCATACTGTACGGTTTGGTTTTGCAACTGTAAAAGTTTTTCTGCCTTTACATTTGCTTCAACTTCTTTTTTATACTCATCGCTATCCATATATGTCTTCAGGGCTTTTTGTTTTATCTCTTCATCTTTCAGTACTTTATATTGAGTAGTATGGTTTTTCAAATTTATAACATCTTGTTCCATTTTTGCTACTTCTGCTGCTTTTTCTGACACTTTTTTCGCATATTCCTCTGTACTTAGTTCTTTCAGTTGTTCTTCTTTCTTCTTTTTCTCTACGTTTAACTCATTGAGTTTCTTTGTGTGTCTGTCATATTCTAGTTTCTTTTCGTTTTCACTTATTTGCTTCTGTATGTCTATGTTTGACTTTTTGACATCTGTTATTTGATTTTTGAGTGAACTCAAATTCATTTGACTTTGAGGGTTATAGCTGTTCCGTCTGCAGCTCCACCATAGCCTGCCATTTTCGCTAAAAGTGCCGCTCTTAAACCTCCACTCTGTGCACCAATAACTCGGTTTAAAAGCATAGGGTTGCTTGACATTTGTTGCAACATAGTGGGGTCATTCATCATTTGTTGTTGCAACTGTTGTTGTGGTGTCAGTTTTACTATTGGATGTTTCAATGCTCTCTTCCTCTTACGTATATTCTTACGTAGCTTACGTGGCATTTTAAGTGAAGTTAAAAAGCGGTTTTTGACAGATGTTTATATGACACTTTTTGTTCAGCACAAAAAACTACTCGGTCAAAGTGTTGTCAGTTTTGTAAAATAACCGTCCTATCTCATTCTATAAGGGAGAAAAGGCTTCTCAAAGTATACTTCCTTGGAACGCCTGTAACTTTTCCTGTAGCGACGATAGACCCTTACTTGTCCGGACAAAGTTATACTATTTTGAGTGCTCTACAAAAAAGTCAACGCGACGACTCTCAAAAACCGTTGTGTAAAAAGTTTTACCGTTGGACAAAAAAGTATATATAGAAAACAAAAAACGTTTATAGTTCATTCAATATTTGAGATGGAACGGTTTGCCAACGGAACTTTTAAAATAAAAAAATAGAGGGGGTTACCGTTGACGAAAACGGTTTATTTTAAACTTTTCTATGAGTAGTCCGAAAAAAACAGTTTATTTTTCATAATGTACGCGTCTCGAACAGTGAAGCCCAATTCAATAGAATACTATCTCGAAAAACAAGAAGCTGACACTGCTATTCAGTCTTTAATACAGAACCAAGCTCAGGAGAACTCAAAAGACTCCCAATTCAAATCGACATCCAATTCGAAGCAATTAAAACTTGACTCGAATGTTTTAAAACCACAGTCCGCACGAACAAATACAGCTCTAAGAATAGACCAAAGAATACCGAACAAAGAGTTGAGGTCAAGATTGAAATTACAATCGGATGAGTATTTTTCCCTTAACAACCAGGGAAATACTCCATATAACCGTATCTACACAAATACCGTTAAAGAAACAATAACGGCATACACAAAACTCTGTCAATTGGTCCCCAACCAGGACCAATTGACGGACATTATATGTTCCTACCTCCCCATATTTGCTGAGTGTGTGGAAGGTAGGACATTGTTACAAGCTTGCTTACGTATGCCACCAAATCTCCGTCAACAATTTGCTCAAATTGTACATGAATTTAAAGCTTTTAACAACGGATACGATGAAGATGAAGTAGCAGATGAATTTGGGGAAGAAAAAACATTTTTCCCCTCATATAATACGCCTGCAACAGTATTTCCTACTAATGAATTTCACAACTATTGTGTCGTTCATTTAATTGTTGTGGATATGCCCACAGGTGAAGACATTCTCAGTGGTGACTTCATCGAAGTCTGTATCAATACAGAATTGGGAGAAGATGAGTTGCACAAATTCTCCTACGTCGAACATATATTCAAACCAGCACACCAACTCTTTATCGAAACTGAAATAACACTCACACAAAATATGTCCATCTCATTTAAATCCAAATCAGGACGTCCATACAGAATTTGGATGAACTACGTCCTCTTCCACTACGCCGACGATGACGAAGAAGAGGAAGAAGAGGAGGAGGAAGAAGAAGAACAAGAAGACGATATCCAGTTCATTTCCATCCGTAAAAAACATTAAAGCAAACATTTCAGAATAAAAACTTCATTTATACTAAACATCTTCAGGGCTAGAGGGCACGAAGTGCCTGGAAGCCCCACTACCTTTTTTTTTTTTTTTCCACTACCTTTTTTTTTTTTTTTTTTTAAATAAAAACATTTAATCAAAGTCAATTTTATTTTTCATATTCAAATGGACTGAGTGTTAACATTTAACATTTTTTGCTAATTGTCGTCAAAAATTAGGCGTAAAGCAAAAATTGATATTTCATATGGTTTTATGATAGATAAGCATTATATTCCCACTCATTATATTCGTAAATTTTGAGGTTTATCCTTCGCTTTTCAGATCATTGAATTTGATTTTTATATAAAATAGTTATATATTAGAAAATAATATGAGTTTATGTGATATTATTTTTCAGAAGATTTCATTCTATATGCCTATGAAAAGTACTCTCAAAACTAACTTTTTCCTAATTATAATTAAATCTAGAATACTGTCTTATGCTTAGTATTATTTCATTTTTCTCATTCAATTTAGAATTTACAAATGTCAAAAAATTGAGAGCTGTCACTTTTGATGAATTTCTGTTTATTACAGATGGACATGATTTGCGCAATTTCTGACAATATTAAGAAGAATCCTGCAAATCACAGATTTTGCAGGAAGCCAGAACAAGACACCAAGGAACGTTTCTACTTTTGGATTACAAACTATCTTGATCCCAGCACTGAGTTGTTGACAAAACTCCCTAATATGCCAGGTTATAGTCCAAATGATTAGGAAAATTTTCCAATTTTCCAACAAAAATTTTCCAATTCTCCACCAAAAATTTTTTAATAAAATATTATTTTACGGCATTGCCCGTCACTTTTTTTCGGTACAAGGCTAATATCACGGTATAACCCCCCTGAAAAGACTTTAAACAATCATTTTCTTATCATGTGCTCATATCAAAGTTCCCTTAGCTATTCATTCAACTGCAAGTCTTTTAGTTCTTCAGCTGAATATGACCAACTTGCTGGTTCTTCCTTTTTATCTTCCGATTCTTTTTCAAATTCCTCATTTTATTCAAGCGATGATAATTCCGATGGATCTAATATCTCTTTAAGAGAGATGAGTCCATATACCTCTTACAATTCGGCTCATTATTTTCAATTTTCGAACAGCTCAATTTATGCAACATCAAATTATTTTAATGTCTAGGTATTAACATAATTTTGAGTAATATACTTGTTGTTTGTAATAAATTGTGTTTGTATTTTATAAATCTTCTTTTTCGTTCCTATTGAAAGTTGCATTTTCATAAGAATAGTCATATAGAACAACTTATATTTTTATCACTAGCGTCCATCTTGGACTGAGGCCTATAGATACGCATTTAACTCCAGATTTTCTCATAAAATTTGTAAAGTTGACCGTTTACATAAAATTCATTGCCAACGGCCAAAATTTTTATTCAATCATGAGTCCCCATATTCTCTGTATTGCTTAATTCATGTGGAAAGCTAACAGCAGACTCTTAAGTTTTAAGACCTCGAAATCTAATAAAATATCCACTTCATTTTTTTTATCAATATTATCTTACGGAATAGGAATTTGTGATGTAATATTATTTTTAATTTCGGACGCATATTTTAATTCTCCTTTGTCAAGTTCAATTTTATAATCATAATTCCAAAAATCACAATTATATTTCAGTAATTTTTATAATCTCATATTGTAATAAAGCTATTTCGTCCCAACATTGCTTAATCTGCAATAGAAAGTATAAATGGCAATTATCAGTTTTTGACAAAAATTTCTAACCTATCCTCTCATCAGTTAAATAATTTGTAAATCATATTGTATTGTTCCTGATAATCCAAAATTTGCTGATCGCAGTTTTTCAGATCTCACAATTTTCAAAAAAGCGGTCGTTATTTTTCAATCACAAAAAATTCGAAGTGCTCTCAAAAATTTTATAATAAAATTCACTCGAACATACTCACATAACAATGACCCATAATTTTTATGAGTAATGAAAATTTTTGCGATCATTATAATTTTTTTTTATTATTTTCAATAAATCAATGTTCCATTTTATTGTCAACCCTAGCAGTCGAAGTGGAAAAGGAAAAACTCTTTGGAATCTTATTGAGAGGCAGCTGAAAGAACATCACATCAACTACAAAGTTCATTTCACAAAATATGAATACCATGCGATTAAATTGGTCCAAGAAATTTGCCAAGAGAAAGGTGAGAAGACAATTGTTGCATTAGGTGGTGATGGAACTGTAAGCGAAGTTGTTAATGGCATTACAGACTTTGATAATGTTAAATTTGGCTACATTCCAACCGGATCTAGCAATGACTTTGCAAGAGGCTTAGGACTTCCTACCAGATTTAAGAAAGCTCTTGATTGCATACTCTTCTCTAATAAGACAAAGGAAATTGACGTAGGAACTCTAGATTTTGGAAACGATGAAACACAAAAGTTCGGCGTTTCATGCAGAATTGGTTTCGATGGAGCTGTTTGTGCAGAGGCATATAGCTCACCAATCAAAAACTTCTTAAATAGAATCCATATGGGTTTCCTCAATTATACAGTAATCGCATTCAAGAACATCTTCACTTATAAGGTAGCCAAATTGACAGTTACATATGACGATACTGATACACGCGTTTATGATCAATGCGTCATGTTATCTGCTTTGAATGGTCCATGTGAAGGAGGCGGTTTGAGACTTGCTCCACATGCTAATCCATTCGATCAATATCTTGATGTATTCGTTTTGAATACAAATAACAAGATCAAGATCCTTACATTCTTCCCATTAGCATATCTTGGTATCCATAGAGCTTTGGACTACTTTGATGAGGTAGATATTGTTAGATGCAAGAAGTTACACATCCATTCTGATGTTCCACTTCCTGTTCATAGAGATGGTGAATCTTGCAAGTATCGTACTGAAATGACTGTTTCTCTCCAACAGATGAAACTGAAAGTTTGCGTTCCAAATTAATTATACATGAAAACAAACAAAAATATTATAAAATGTTATTATATTTCTTACAAATCTTCAAATTTTTAATTATTTTAACTAAAAAACTGATTTAAAGAGGAAAATAAATATATTCCCTTTTCAATATTGAGTTTGGACCAAAAATGTACAATCGGACATTTAAATCTCGTAATAAAGATATTACAATTAAGAAATATCTTCTAGTTAGCGATATGTAGAAGATATGCTGCATGCAAATACATTGTAGCATATCTCCAAATGCATAATCGA
Source organism: Trichomonas vaginalis G3 (assembly GCF_026262505.1). NCBI lineage: Eukaryota > Parabasalia > Trichomonadida > Trichomonadidae > Trichomonas > Trichomonas vaginalis. The sequence goes on from NC_067205.1 coordinate 15,830,648, forward strand.
AACATTGATCTGAAGGAAGTGTTCTTACACTTAAAATAAGATTATGATGAATTATTTTTAAAAATTATGTAATGCTTGCTTACAAATATTGAATTACATTGTTAGATCTTATTGAAAATCAGAGTTTTGGTCAAATAAAGAATAGTTTATATAAAAAATAAAACAAATTTAGTTCTGTGGAGTCTCTGGAGGTGGTGGCATATCCACTTTAGTTCCAAAGAGCTCAATATTATCAGTGTAATTAACAATTTCATAAGCAAATTTAACGGTAGGGAAAACGTAAACTGTAGCTTTGACAGGCATTCCCGATTCGAACATTCCGAGCAATGTAAGGATATTTTTGGCCGTTTCTTTGAAAGGTGTCAATGCTTCCAAGAATGGAGTGATTGCGGAAGGTTGAACAGGGAAATCTCTGCTGCACCAGAATTTTCCACTATATGTCTTTGAATGGACGATAGGCTCTTGGTCAGGTTTTCCAAAATTCTCTGAATAATAATACAAAAAGGTTATTTTTGCATTTGTTAAGTCGTATTGTGTAGCTGACCATCTATTTTCAATATTTACTGGAGGAAGATCTCTTCCAAATGTACCCTTTGAGCGATTAATTTGAAAAACTTCTGGATGTAGGGATCCTTTCAAAAGATCCATCTTCAAAAGATTGTCAACATCAATGTCTATCTCATCGCTGTTTTCAACTTCGCGAAGAAGGTTAACTCTCTCACCTGTATTGTTATCAATAATAATGAAAGAATCTCTGAGATCAGGAACATGTAGATCGATGTATAATGAGATGTCACCACGTGCCCAACGAGAACCAGTCCAATCCGCCGTGGTTGAATCAATTCTAACTTTTCCACCAACTTTATAAACAGTCCATACATCATTAGGACAAAAAGAAGTAACTAACGGCATCCAAGAATATACTTTCCATTTGAATTGGAATGACATATCTGGAATTTGGAAAATTCTATCGATTAATTCTGGTAATTTTGCAACGACGGTTCGCACATTGATTTTTCTATTAGCAATTATGATCTCTTTGAAGAAATCTTTGTCATTATTTAACTGCACATAGTCCATTGCGTTCAGACCACTTTCATCTGACCATCTTGGATCAGCACCTTCGTTAAGAAGCCTTCTGGCTTCATCGTAGTCTTTAGTTTTTATCGAGTTAATGAGTCTTTGACCAAGTTCACCAGCTAAATTTTCATCCATTATTTTTATTTTTTTATCTTATTTTTTTCTATCTTGTTTTTATAATTTTTTGCGTGTAAACATCTCAATCATCTCAATTTTTGAGAGTCAAACGCGATGAATATTAAATAAAGTTTTTACACCCAATGACTGAGTAATGATAATCTTGAAACATTCTACTATGATTATATTAGAAATTAGTTTTAACATGGATAAATGAGCGTCTTAAGAGGATATTGATTCATTAAGTCCTTTATTTAAATTTTATTTCATAAAATCTTTGAATCAATTATACTTCACAAGGAAATATCTATTACAATTAATCCACAATACTTAAAAATTTATGCCTTTTATGGTTAGTACATTATCAAATTCAAATTAACTATTACAAACTATAATAAGCATTTACATATATTCCAAACGTATCATTGACTTTTGGAAAGTTAGTGATTAAGTTCCAGATAGTCTATATACTGTAAATAAGAAATATATTTGAAGTAATTTCTTATTTTTGTAATGCGATGTTCTGAATTAATTCTTATAGAGAACAGGATCACAGATACATAGCTAATGATTCTGTTTCGATGATGTGGATTTGAAATTACATCAGAAAAAATTAACTATGAGTTATTCGGATTGGATAAGCATAGTGTATCATATTTTTTGCTTATCATTCATTTTATTTTTAAACTGATATGCCATCAATCAAAATTTGAGAAAGTTTGTTTACAAATTTATGGCACCTTCAATGAATGAAAACTTTGATTCTTTGACTCCAGATCAAATTGTTTCGGTCATTTATGGTATAAAATCAAAGAACAAACATCAAAGGGAGTATGCCATTAACAATTTCTCAAATATTTCGAAGAAACTTGGTTCAGATAGAACTATTCATGAATTAGTACCATATTACATCGAATCAACGACAGTTAATATCGAAGAAATTGCTGGAATCATCGATCAAATTGCAAAACTCGATTTTAAACAGTTGAAATCCGATGAAATCGAATTCTTATTAAATACAATCAAACAATACACAGAAATAGATTCCACAGATACAAGAAATTCATTTGCACAACTTATGTCCATTTTAGTTGATGTTTTAGATAATGACCAATTTGAAGCCATATTTTTGCCATATTTCCATAATCTACTTGAAGAAGATTATGCACCAATGAAGTTCACATTCTTTACTATCCTGAAATCCATTGCCGAAATCCTTACAGAAGATATGCTCGAAGAAATCTTCATTAAATACCAAGAATTAGGCGAAATACCAGTAGAAGTCCAAGTGCATATGATAGATGCATCATCCGAGATATTTAAATACGCAAATGAAAACACGAAAGACACAATTCTTCAATTGATCAGTGAATACATAGAATCAAAGGATCCACGAGTTGCATTAGCATTACTTACAATACTTCCTAATATTGATGCTTCAAAAGATCAAGCGAATTCTTACATAAAACAAATTATTCTTTTTGAAGACTTCAGAGTACAAACAAAGGCCATTGAAACGCTTACCAAGCTTCGTAAGATAAGTCCTGATGATATTGTTGACTATTTAAACTACTATTACCAGACGAAAAACAAAATTTTACTTGTTTCCATAGCAGATGCCCTTCCTTCATGCAAAGGATGCAGCGACAAGAGCATTAATACACTTAGAGACATGGTCGATGACTTTTTACAGTACGATTTCCCTCCAATTATCGTATCAACTTTGAAAGCACTTTATCCATTGATAGATGAGCTCGGAAACGAATATGTTCTTGATTCAATCACACAGTTCATTGCTAGTTCAACAGTAGACCTCCAATTGGCTGCTGTTTCAACAATTATTTATTCAGATTTCAGTGAAGACGAGAAAGGATCAATCATTGACGGTGTTCTTCAGAAGATCGATTGGCGAGGTCGATTTGCAATTGCAGAATCAGATTCTCTTTTGCGAGATAATAATACACTTCTGGAACGTCTTATTTTCGATGATTCATATCGTGTTCGAAACCGAGCCGCGAAAACATTTGGCAATCTTTCAAAAACGGAAGGCGAAACATACATCAACAAAGTTATCATTCCAACAATCTATAAATTGTCTGTTGATGAAGATTACCAGCACAGACAGACAGCAATTCAACTGTGTCTTGAGTTAGAACACAAATCAGTTGCGAAAGACATTCTTGAAAATCTTTCAACAGATCCAGTTAGTAATGTTAGAATTACAGTTATGAAAATCTCTCAATTGATGGGATTCGAAGATATTGTCATTAAACTTAAAGAAGATCCTGATGAAGATGTCCGAGATGCTGTTTAAAAATTTAATTTTTTATTATATATTTTTATAAAATTTGATAAAAAAATTGAGATTTTTTTTGTGAGTTCACTTACCAATTTCTGACTTTCTCTCAACTTTTTTTCTTACATCCATGTCTTTATTATCTGATTTCTAAGTTGAATAGTTATTATAAAACATTAAGGTCATCAAAAAGTTGTGCTTTTTTTAAAAACAATTGTATGAGAGGAAAATTGAGTACTTTCTGATCCAAATTTGATTCAATTGAGCCATTAGATTCATTTATATCTCATTATTCAACAGATAATTGTATTGCTGCAAAAAATCCTAATCATAAAAAACAATCAAATAGAGAAGGAATCATCTCATTTAAAAATTCAAGATTTAGACATCGAAGACATTGAGTATAACATGGATTATTCCGAAAAGAATTTAAGTCATAAAATTCCATATATTTCTAGTAAATGTTGATATTGTTTATTTAAAAAACTGTTATAATCGTCTCTTACTTCTTCCATTTTTTCCCATTTTTTCTCACTTATCCCGATTGAACCTAGTAATCGATCCATGATTAACATTCTAAAAAATTCGAGAAAAATTTTAAATAAAGTATGTTGTAATTGAACATTATGATGAGAAAAGATGTGAAATCAAAGTCAAATTATTTTGACCAAAATCAAATTTTCATTCATTTTTCACCCAGCCATAAGGATGACACATTTGAGAGTTTTACATGGTATTTGCCGGCAAATGCCATGCGAAGTTTTCTCAAATATTTTAGGGTAAATACACCGGCAACCCTTGGAAAATAATGGATTGAAGAGGTTCGTATGTATGATGCTCTTTAAAGATTCATTTCTTTGTTGTCAGTTTATAAACTGTTCAGGACAATGACGATGTTTTTTGTCATTTACCATTTCGGATGAATTAAATCAAATTTTATATGATAAGTATAATATTTATGCCATCAGATCAAATTTCAAAATTTCAGATGCAATTCAATTTTTGAGAATAAAATTTTAATTAATGACGACAATGTACCTACAATACAATATAAAACAAATTTATTTCAATTGTGTTTGATCATTTTTTTATGAGTTTTTATGGACCACCAAACTACACAGTTTATAATTCTACAAATGTTTGCTTATACTCAGTGCCAGAAGGATGGAGAACATTTAATGTACCACCGGAAGTTGAAATAATTCGTCCAAACGCTTTTTCGAAAGCATCAAACACATTATTGCGAGTTTTATTTGTTCAAAGTTCATTAACTAAGATCAGACATTCCGCATTTTGTAATTGTTCTCGTTTATTATGGCTTAATTTCTCACTATGCTCTAATTTAAGAGAGATTGGCAAAAATGCCTTTTATGGATGCAGTTCACTCTCATACTTAGTATTACCACTATCAATACAATCCGTTAAAGACTACGCTTTTTCACAATGTAAATCATTGACAACTTTATTCATCGATAACTCATCAGAATTGAACTACATTGGCAAACGAGCATTCGAAAATACAGCCATAACTACATTCTTCATAACAAACAATCTCAAATTCATCGGTGACAACGCATTTTATGATTCTAAGATGAAAAATTTCGAATTAAATAAATGGCATAAATATTACACTAATCATAGTGGAGCATTATATACAAAGGACCTAAAAACGCTCGTACATTATCCAAAAGAGCTAATCTCAGATCAATTTAATTTTACTAAAGAAACAGAGAACGTTCAACAGTTTGCTTTCATCAATATCAACAGTATTAACAAGATCAAGCTCTCTCCTTCAATAAAAGAACTGAAAAACGGAACATTCGCTAATTCTCACATCCAATCATTTGATTTTACATCTGCCATCAATTTAGAGTCAATTGGACCAAACTGTTTTTATAAAAACGATAGAATTCAAACAATAAATTTAGAATCCAATAATAAACTGAAAACAATAGGTGAATATTCATTTTATGGTTGTTCATCATTAAAACACGTAAAATTATCCACTTCTGTTGAAAAAATTTCAGATTTTTCATTTACCAACTGTATTTGTTTAGAAAATGTTGAATTTCCAAAGGAATGTGAGCTGCAACATATCGGAAAATGTAGTTTTAACAACACAAACATCTCAATTTTTTTACATTTCAAATAAAGTTTCAATAATTTGTGACGGATTCATAGATTACTGCAACAATCTACAACAATTCAATGTAAATAATGATAATCAGTACTTTACAAGTGAAAATGGAGTGTTATACACTAAAAATCACACAATTTTAATTAAATATCCTCCAAAATATGGAAAAGAATATTATGAACCACATAAAGATGTTATTGAACTACAAGAACATTGTTTCTATTTAGCAATTAATCTCATTGAAATAAATTTACCGGAAACTTTAGAAAAAATTGGAAATGGATGTTTTATGTCTTCCGGATTACAACTTATTGAGTTTCCAAACAGTTTAACAACAGTTGGAATTGCTGCTTTCATGAATTGCAGATCTTTGAAATTTGCTAACGTCAAAGGTAATATAATGGACATTTCATCATCATGTTTCAAGAATTGTAACTCTCTTAATGTTGTTTACATTGATAATTCAATTGTTTCACTTGGAAATAATTGTTTCGAAAATTGTAACTCAATTAAATGTATAACTGCACCATTTCACTTGAGATCTATCATCAAGAAGATGGGAATTGTTCCTGAAGCATTTAATCGAAAATGCATCATTCCAAAATCAAAATTTACGAAAGATGAACTTTAAAATTTATTTTTATACTATATCTTGTATTGTATTAATAAAAATCTAACGTTTAAAAATCAATTTCATATATTTATCATATATTTTTTTTTAAAAAATTATTTTTATTTTCATATTTTCCTTTTTAATTCCATTGGAAGGACATATAATGTGAACAAAAGTATATGTAAGCTTCATATTAACCAAAGTAGAGGATCATTATACATACCAAATAGTGAAATTTAATCATATCAACTAAACATTTTCTATTTTTTGGAGAAATAGCAAAGTTAGCAAGCTATATAACTTATTTAGATTAAACTCAAAGCTAAGTTTATATCTAAATTAGTGATTTTATGCTTCAAAAATGATTGAGATTTTTTTGGATGATTGTCACTTTTTAAAATCTTGACACTTTTCAGAGATTTTAAATTTGAGAACTTTATAATTTTTTTATATGAATGAAGATGAAATTAATTCAATTACGTTTGATCCTTTTACAAGATTCATTGGAGTATCAATGAAAGACTCAGTAGCGATATACTCTGTCGAACCATTAAAGAGAACATTCAAAAAAGACTTTTTAAACTTCAAAATTGGACATATAACGATTTCTCCAGATGGAAATACAGTAGTATTCACAGCAATTCCAACTACAGGCGATACACAACAACATAAAGTATACATTTATAGTACTTACTTCGATGAAGCTGAGAAACAACTAGATTTTGGCGAACCAATACTTAACATTGTTCTTCGAAAGAACCACATCTTAATTATCCTTGCTAATAGCATTTGCGCATACGATATTCGAAATAAAGTCATTTATTACGAACAAATTACATCTCCTAATATAGATGGAGCAGGAGATATATCACTAGATGATCAAAACCCTATAATAGCTGTATGTGGACTGATTCCAGGCTCTATTCGCGTTTCTTTTATGTCTGATGAATCTCCTGTTCTTTTCAACGCTCACGAGCATGCTATATCAATCATAAGGTTCTCAAATGATGCATCTCTACTAGCTACAGCAAGTTGCGAAGGAACAATTATTAGATTATTTGATTCGGCTACAGGATCTCCTCTCAAATCATTCAGAAGAGGAAATATTCCAGCCAAAATTCTTTCGGCTGCAATTTCTCCAGGAAATGGTTATTTATCGGTTTTTAGCTCAAATGGAACGGTTCATATATTCCAAGCAGATTCAAGAGTTGAAGATATTAATGATCCACCTAGAGCTGCTACTAAAATATCTATTGGAATTTGTAATAGTGCTGATCTTGAATTTAACTCAGATTCTCAACTGAGAATGGTTTCATCGACAGGATTTTTGTATGAGATAGATCCAAAGAAAGGAATTATTACTTCAAAAACTTTCATTCTTTCTCATTAATTGTACAAAATTATATTTTTTTAATTATGACCAATATTTTTAGCTTACTTGCTTAATCTCATGAAAATTATCTATTATGTAAAGTTTGTTTTTATTTTGTTCTGTTTAATTTGATTTTTTTTGATATTTCTTGAGATAAATATGAATTTGTTCTTAACCAACTCATTTATATCTTTAACATGAAAGAATTATTATCATTTAATGCATAATTAATGGAAATTAATGAAGTTTCGAAGAAAATGATTTATTTTTTTCAAAAAATCATGTAGTTGGACTCTCAAAATATGAAAATTAAATACCAAGTTGATTAAATATGGATATTTTATGTAAAAGAAGACAAAATAATTTTCACAGTAATTATTTTATCAATTTTTTAAAGATGTTTAACTATTGCATGGAATCGTTTTCCGAAAAGCATCGAGATTATTCTGAAATATTGAAATAAATAAAAATTTTTCAATGTCGGATTTGAAAGTTGGTCAAAGAAATTTCATATATAAATGTCAATATTATCAAGAATTTATAATAATCACATAATTATCAACGTTTTTCATTTCAATTTTTATGAATTATCGAAACTTTTGAATAATATCTCAATCAAAAACATTAGTTATTGATCTATTCATTCTAATGAAATTAATTTTTATGCAAGTTTACGTTCTTTGAAAAAAATTAAAATTCCATTAAATCTCTTCAAATGAGTAATTATATAATTAAATTTAAAAAAAGTTGCCTTTGAAATTTTGAATCATATAAATTAATGCTCAATTTCTTACTTTTTTTATCTTATTCTAACAAATTTTCCTACAATTTCGCAAATACAGAGTATACATTACAAATGAATTACGATGGAAAACGAATTCATCATGGTCTAAGGACAACTTGGAATATTCAAGGACAAAATAGAAGAACTCTATCACCGGCTGCAAATGGTTCTGACTTTTATTAAGGAATTATTCTCGATACTAACGTTATTTTGCCAGAAAATGAAGACAAAACAATTTTAGATTATACTTTTCAGAATAATGGCACAACAGCTAAGAAAATTGAATTATATTTTAGAACTCGTCTTTACTTTGGCAATGAAGGTAAGCTTCAAATCGAACCTTTTGGAGATTATCAAGGATATCGTTATTTTAATCCTAATACAAATGAAGAAATGTATCTGATTTCAAGAGGTGGAGAATACGCAAGTGCTTATTCAAACTATCATAGCGACGATTATTATAATTATGAATATTATACAAATATGGATCCAAGAATTCATACTCGAAATAATTGGCTTTTAATATACTGGAAAGACAAACTAGTAGATGTTGATGAAGTTGTTCACTTATATGTCACTTTTACTCCAAATCCCCAAATTAAACAATCTCCAAAAGTAATAATGAACACACAATTAGAAGAAAACTATCCAACTAAGCATAATTTATTACTTGAAGGTCGATGCGAAGGATATGAAAATGACCAATCAATTGTTTTATATTATCAATATAATTGGGGAAAAATTGTCAAACTAAATGAATTCAATATAACGGATGAATTGAAGTCTATTGATTTTTCATTTGATTTAATATTAGAATCATATAGAGCTGCAAGGATTATCAATGTATGGGCAGTCACAAAAGATGCTGCCATGACAAATTATTATTCAAAGTATATATATACAGGAAGAAAACCAGTTTTATACATTATAACTCCCCCAAAGAAATTGTATTATAAGGACAATACAATTTACGTTGATTTTGCAGGAAACTGTGATTAAGTTCTAACTTGTATTATAACATCGATAACAAATATTCTTCATCAATCAAATCTTTTAATGATGGTTTCAAAAACCTGACATATTTTGCATATTTTCAACGATGGGATATTGGTGTTGGAAAGCATAATATTACTTTATACCTTAAAGATGACTATCACTATTCAGAATCATTCTACTACGAATTTGATGTTATAAATAAACCACGGCCTAGATATTCATTATTAAATGGATTTCAGACAAATGAACGAAGTTACTATTTCTATCAGAATCAAACAGTCCCAATAAGCATGAAAGGTGGAACAGTTGGCGAAAATATAACATTATGGTTCAGAAAGAGTGAACGAGATGTTTTTACCCCTGTTTACACTTTTACTTATAATGGAACAGATGGAATTTATTATCATAATTTCAAACTTCCTTACGTTGCTGCTTATTACAAACACTTTTGGATAATAACAAATGATGATGAAGTAAATTCAGATATTACATATACGTATTCAAATGTCAAAAAAGAGTTAAGAATCTCAATTACAACACCAATCCAACCTTATTATTCTCCAAATACTACTGTTAATCTTGAAGGATTTGCCTTTAATTTTGATCCAGGTCATTTGGTTCAAATTAAATCTAGGTTAAATGACGGCCAAATTATACTTACAAATCAAAATGAAATAATAATGGATGATAACTACAAATCAAATGATTTTATTTTTAATATCACATTACCAGAATTATGTGGCAATTACCTTTATCGATTTTATATCTATGACTTAAACACAAGTAAAGGCGGATATACCTATGAGATTTATTTCAAAGTTTCATTACCTGGTGCAATATATGATGTTACTAATTTAGAAGATACATACTCAATTAATGCATTCATAGAAGTTACTTTTACTGGATTCCAATATGTTCGCGGGTACTTATATTTCCAATATGATAATGGGACAATAAATAAACTTGATGAAATCATCAATTTTAACGGGAACAATGTTACAGTTACAAAACAAGTCCCTACAAAAGATTACAAGCTTAATATTGAAGAGCACAACGTTACATTCTTTGTATATAGGGTGTCCAAAGGTGTGTTTAGCACAAACCTGAATACTGCGAATAGAAATAAACAAGTTACATATATATAAAGTTTATTTAAATATAATAACCATTGGATTCAATCACGCGTTCGCAGCGATCGATCCAGGCTTGAAAGACACGCTTTAAATCATCATGAGAAAATTGCTCAAATTGCTCTCTTACAAAATTTTCAAGATCATCTGGACTCGCGAATTCGCGTCCTTCAGCTCTCTTTTTTAGCGTGCCGAATAAATAAAAGTCAGAGGGTGCAATATCAGGTGAATAAATTGGGTTTGGAACAACTTTGACATTGTTTTCCACCAAGTAATTCATTACCTTATGACTTTTGTGAACTCTTGAATTATCAAAATGAATTGCAAACTTTTGTTTTTGTTGTTTGGATTTCTCAAACTCATCAGAATTGATAATTTGAGTAAGAACATTGTCAATTAGATACTGAGCATTCATCGTATTAGGTTTTTGAAGAATATCAATTGCGATGATGTCATTCACGCCCCAAAAAACCGACAACATCATCATTGGTGTGTCAATTTTTTTCTTCGGGAATGTTTGCGGATTTTCATCCTTCGGGATCCACATGATTTTGGCTTCTGTTGCATATTGAAACCAAGACTCGTCCCCTGTTACTAAAAAGCGAAACTTCTTGGATTGATACGCACCCAATATAGAGAGGAGCTCTTTCGAAGATTGGACTCTAGATTTTTTTTGAACTGAATTAAGGTTGTGCGGAACCCAACGTGTATACGCTAGTTTGTAGTTCAAATAATTGTGCAGATAATAAGTGACTGTTGTATGTGGTATCTTTGTCATCTCCTCTATCCTTCTGAGTGATGCTCTTGGGTCTTCATCTAGCGCTTGAAGAATTGCTTTGATTTTTCTTTGATCCGGCGATTTTTTGTCAATTTTTATGATGGGCGCCTTTTTGTTCATGAAGTGATACATCCTAACATGATACGTTACAGTGGAATAGCTAGGAGCATCCATACCGAAGCATTTTACCAATGTCTCGTAGATTTTTTACAGTCTTTGCATTTTTTTTGCAAGAGCGAGGATGTTTTCTTTATGATTCATTAAAAAAATGAAAAAAATCCCGCCAAAATTTCCTGCGAAACCGCCTCTTGTCTCAAAATTCATTTTATATCCCGGCATGGCGCCAAAATACAACTTACTCATCATATACATATATTCATATTTTTTATTATATATTTATAATCAGCATATATCTCCTTTAATAGTCTCATATAGAGCGCTGTGCTAAACGCACCTTTGGACACCCTATATGATGAATTTGGCTGTCCATCTGAAAATTCTTATACTCATGTTTTCAATTATGATGACAGAAATGTACCATTCCTTTATTTATGGTATTCTTCTGTTGAAAATCCAATGAGATATTCGGATACTTTTAATAATGAATATAAATATGGTGACAAAGATAAAAATCAAAAAGTAAATATTACTCGAAAGTTTAAGAGCACCAGAAATACAAGTAGTTAAAGCTAATCAAAACAAACAAATTTATGATTACCATGAAAATGCGAAACTCATTCTCAAAATGAGAGATAGAAATTATGGTGATGAAGTTCAAATATTCATGAAAGTTAACGGTGGAGAATTCACAAACATCATCAATTATACATCTCGAGGAACATTTGAAGACATTCCATATGATTTTGAATATGCGCATGTCAATAGTAAATATGATCTAGTATTCAAAGCGATCGATAACACAGATTCGGCATCTCCTGAAGTGAGTATTAGTTTTGAGGTAAAGCAAACACCAGTTACAATTGTTACCAATACTCTCGAAGAAATGTATGTACCAGGAACAAAAGTCAACATCACTTGTTTTGCTGGTGATTTCAATCCTGGAAGCATCATTCAATTTTATTACAGAATTAATGGTGCAAATACAGTTTATTTTCATGATACTTTTGAAATATCAGAAGATTTCAGAACTGCAGAATATACATTTACAATCAAATTACCAGATTATGCAAATAGAAATACAATTTATGTTTATTCGAAAGATCAAAATAATAAAGCAACTCATTACGCAGCTGTTTACACAACAACAAATAGAGATCCAAAGATCATTAGTATTAATGAATTGAAACCAGAATATACAAGCAATGAATATATCGATATTGATGGAATCTTTGATGATAGTCGTGTAAAATTATATTATCAATATGATAAGCGAGCGGTTCAATATCTTAGGGACTGGATTGATTGTACAGGGGCAGATCTGCAGATTCACAAACAGATTCCAGTACCAAAAGAAAGTTTTAGAGGCGGTGAGCACACTGTAACTATATATTTGATTGATCAGTATGATATCAAGTCAAACGATGTTTCATTTAGATTTATTTACAATGATAGACATGCACCAGAGCTCGGTGTCAAACTATTAAGTGGTTCAAAATCATATGGCTTTTATGATACAATCAAGTTTAACTGCAGTGTTATTGATCCAGATGTCGGAAACACAATTACACTTCGTGTTAAAATCAACAATAGTGATGAACAAACAATTTATGATTATACATCAGATGGCGAAACATCTCATTATTTATATGATTTTGCAGTTCCAAATGTCAATGGTGTTGTTAATTTTGTATTCAGAGCAGAAGATAACTTTGGTTCATTTTCAAATGAGCAATCATTCGATATTAAAGTGAAACAGACTCCAAGTGTTATCATCACAAGTGGTATCTCTAGTTACTACAATGGTGGCGAAGAAGTTGAAATCAGTGGATTTGTTGTTGATTACGATCCAGGACAGGAAGTTCAAGTATTATACAGTATCAGTAGAGGAAACTCAGTTTTCGCAACACCTCTCATGATAATGAATGATAACTATGTAACAAATCAATTCGAGTTCGTCATCAGTCTTCCAACAAAAGTTGGAACACACTCTGTCACATTCTGGGCAGAGAATAGTAATGGTATCAAGAGTGAGTACTCTCGACAGTTCTTCACAGTGAATGTCAATCCGAAGATCATTACATGGAACGAAATTCGTCCAACATATGCAAAGAACGGATTTATAGATTTTGACTCAGTGATCTTTGATGATTCTACATCAATGATACATTACTACTTCGACACGATGTCTATTAACTCAATTAATGAGTGAATCAATGCAGGTGGCAAGAATCTAAGTATCAGAAGACAGATTCCAATTCCAAATGACTTGTCAATTGGCAGCCACACAATCACAGTCTATCTTCGAGATTGGTATGGTGCCGAGTCAGAGAAAGTTACAAAGAATTTCAGATTCACAAACAGTTATGTTCCAACATTGAAAGTGTCTCTCACTGAAAATCGAAATACATATGGATTTCATGAGACTGTCACATTCAACGGATCTGTTCATGATTTAGATGCTCAAGATAAAACTTATGTCTTTGTTGAGATCGACAATGATGAAGAAACACAAGTTGCAGAGTTTGACTCAAATAATGAAGTTCACAACTTCACATATACAATTCAACTCCGAGCTGTTGATGGTGATCACACTGTTATATTCAAAGCACGCGATGAGAGTGGTTCATCATCAGGTGATCAGAAATTCACAATATCAATTAAACAGTCACCATCTATCATCATAACATCAGAGCTTTCACCAATGTATCTCCCGAATGAAACAATATCAATCAGTGGATACATTGTAGATTTCAATGTTGGCGACGAAGTCCAACTCTATTTCCGTGTCAATAACGACATCACAGAGTATGCAACTCTTCCAATGATTGTTGGCGAAAATTTCAAGACAGACATATTCACATTCAATACGACACTTCCTATTGAAGTTCGAAGGAACCAAATCATCATCTGGGCATCATCTAACAGTAGTATGACAAGCAGAACTAGTTACATCAATATCATCACAAACAGAGCACCAGTACTGGATATGTGGAAACCAATCAAAGGAAATTACTCAATGAGCGAATACATTGACATCGACTGCAACATCACAGATGATTCAAACTGCAGAATTTATTACTCATTCGATGACAAGAAAGCAAAATACATTGATGAGATGCTTCCAATAAGGAGTCCTATGTTCCCAGTTATCAAACGTGTTCCAATTGATGGCAATGATCTTGCATTTGGAACACATACAATGGAAGTATGGATTGTTGATGAGTTTGGTGTTAAGTCAAACGAAATCTCACAAAATTTCGAATTCCGAAATATGCATGCACCAGAAATTGTTCTTAATCCTCTTCCAAAGAGAGGTCCATACAACTATCACGAGAAAGTCACATTTAGTGGAAGTGTTCGCGATCTTGATAGTGGTGACCATGTCATTGTTATTTTCAAAGTCGGCAGCAGCGAACCAACAGAATTGTATGACTCTATCTCGGATGGTCAGTGGCATGACTTCAGTTACACGATCAATGTTCCTCGTGGTGATGCAGAGTACACAATCTTCGTTGCAGCAATGGACCAGACACTTTCTAAGTCTAACGAGGCTACACTTTCATTCAAAGCACAGCGTGCACCAGCAGTCAAGATGTTGAATGAGATGCGTCAAGCATATGGTGCAAGTGAAACAATGGTTTTGTCATCAATGCTTATGGACTTCAACGAAAACAGCACAATCTCATTCTGTTACAGCATTGATGGTGAAGATAAGAACTTCATCTCATATGTTGAAATATACGACAACATGACATCAGGTATTGTTAATTACAACATTACACTTCCAAATTCTAAGAATGATCACTACTTGATTCTATGGGGTGAGAACGAACTAGGGCATGTTTTATGTCCTTATAATGAGATATACATCATTGTCAGTCAAGCACCAGAACTCAACATTACGAACACACTCCTTGGTACATACTACAGCCATGCATTCATCGAGGTTGATGTCAGTGTATATGATGACACTGAAGGATATGTTTACTGCAAGATTGATGATGGTAAGGAATTCAAAATCTCAAAACTTATCCAGAGTTTCTACGAGATTGAAGAACGAGTTCTTCAAGTCGAAATCAAAGAAGGAACTCTCTCAGAAGGTAGCCATTCATTGAGCATCTTCATGAGAGATGAGTTCGGAAGTGACTCAGTAGCTGTTGTTCATAATTTTGAGTATTCACTTTCTAAGCAAACACCAGAATTATCAGTTGAAAGTAAAGTTAAAGGATACACATATGGATATTTCGAAAGTATTAAAATCAAATGCAAGGCTAAATCATTTAACGAAGGTGACAAGATTTCTCTGAAGATCAAATTGAATTATGATGATTATTTCACAATCCATGAGTTTTCATCAGATTCAACTAGATATATTTTGAGTAATGATGATGAATCGAGTGATGGAATACTTGTTTATGAATATGATCTTAAGATTCCTCCGTCGGATGGTTTCTATACAGCTTCGATCAAAGCTGTCAATCAAGATGGAATAGAATCTAAGATCACATTTGTTGACTTCGAAGTCAGAAGACTACCTGGAATCGAATTCACACAACCATTCCGCGTAAACTACAATAGTGACGAAACAATTGTTGTTAGTGGACATGTTGTTGATTACGATATTGGACAGGAGTTTGATGTCTTCTACAATGTTGACAATGGAAACAAGATATTTGTTGATAGAGTCAAAATTGATGGTGAATATAAGTCGAAAGAATTCAGCTTTACAATTAATCCATCACCAGATGTCAACATTCACTCTTCGAAAGTTTGGCTTGAAATAAACAACAAAGTCATATATCAAACAAATGGAAACTTCCTTGTAAACTCTCCTCCTCAGATATCTTTGCTTAACAGCACACAACTCCGTAATGTATATTATGATGGAGACCATATCAACTTGGACTATAAGATCAAAGACAACACACAAGCAGTTGTTTGTTACAAGTTCGACAGTCGTCCAGAAACATGCTTCAAAGATACAGTTTACTCATACGAGCGTGAATACAATTACAGGAAGCAAATTTTAGTTGATCAGACAGTTCTTTCACATGATGAACACACAATCACTATTTATGCACGTGATGAATTCAAGATGGAGTCAGAAATCATCACACACCGTTTCACACTTAGTGAAGGAAGTTCACCAGACATCACAATTGATGGCTTTGCAAGACAATACGAGTACAACTTCTACGAGAGCATTTATATCAAGGGCAGTGTTATTGACACATCACCAACAGAAGGTGGCAAAGTTACAGTGTATTGCAGATTCAATTTCAGTGATCCAATTCCTTTGCACGAGTTCGAAAGTTATGGTCACTCACATAATTTCGAATCATATGTTCCTGTTCCAAGGAATAACTCTAAGTATTTCATTGTTGTTTATGCAGTTGACAACATGGGATCACACTCTCGCGATTTCAGACATGATTTCAAAGTTCAACACAAACCTTGCATCAAACTGCACAACTCCATCGAACACTCATACATGCCAGGTGACAATGTTACAATTGAAGGCTTCGCTGGTGATTTCACACCAGGAATGTCTCTTAACATATTCTACCAGCTAAAAGGAAAAACACCAGAGCGTATTGGAACATTTGAAGTCAATTCTAATCTGACAACAAATGTTTTCTCATTCACAATCCAAGTTCCAGACGAAGTTACTCCTCAATCTCTTAAGATCTGGGCAGAAGATAGAGGACAAGTCGTTGCCACTCTCGACAAAGGATACAGTGTCATTAACCTTCGACCGATGTTGAAGATCACAAACAAAGTCAACCAGCGATATTACAACCGAGGCTTCATTGATATTGAATTCCGTGTTTGGGACAACACTCGTGTTAGGCTATGGTACTGCATTGACGGTGGTCGTGAAATCAACATCACAGACTACATTGAATGTAACGGTGAATGGAAAGAAGACTTTGCACAAATCGAACTTCCAGCAGGTTTCTATGAATTTGGTTCACACAAACTGTATATCTTCGTTCGAGATGAATTTGGCGCAGAGTCAGCAGACACTCCATACGACTTTTCCTCATCGATCAGAATGCACCAGATATGGAATCCTTAGTGTCGAACTAAGGAAGAATACGAATATAACGATATAGTTCTTCTTCAAGGTCGTGTTCGAGATATCGATCCAGGTGAAGATCTCAGTCAGTCTTCAACTTAACAGACAAGGATACAAAGAAATATTCAGCACAATTTCAACAGGTGACTGGCAGTATTTCAACTATTCATTCTCAGTTCCTAAGAACGATGGTCTTCATATCGTTACATTCCAAGCACGAGACAATATGTCAGCAGCATCACGTGCATCTTGTTACAAGATCAAAGTTCGACGTCCTCGAGGAATCTCTATGCGAAAACAACTACCTAGTTATGCTGAACCATCACTACCGATAGAGATCGGAGGTTATGTTGTGCCTTCGACTTTCAAGCCAGAAATTACTAAAGTTCGAGTCATGGGACGATTCGGGAACTCAGGTACAAGGTTCTATATCGATGTATTCACAATTCATAATTCGATGTCAGCAACAGATTTCAATTTCAATTTCACAGTTCCTCGAGATGCGAAGAGTGGCATTGTCGAAATTATATTCGACGATGACAACAATGATACAGATGTCTTAGAGAATTTCACACAGAATATTATCATCAATGAGCGTCCTAATCTTAAGATTCTGAAAGATATTGGTGAACGATTTCCAGCGCATGCATTCATAGACATTGACTCAGAAATCAGAGATGATACTAAAGCAAATATTCGATATAAGATTGATGATGGTGTAGAGATGAATGCAACTGATTTTATTGAATGTCTTGGAAATGATAAGCGTGTTCGTACACAGATAGAGATCAAACCAGGTTCACTTCAATTTAGAAAGCATACAATCACAATATATGCAGTTGATGAATATGGATTGACATCAAATTCTACTACCTACAGTTTCTATTATTACAATAGTAACACACCAGAACTTACTGTGACAAACATCGAAGAAATCTCAGATCACACATTCAAGATCACAGATAAAATCACAATCTCTGGTATTGTTGATGATGCAGATATTGAAGACAATCTTCGTGTTCGAATGAGATTCGATTTTGAAAAATTTGATATCATCCATACTTGTTCATCTTCAGATCGTGATCAATGCAAGAAATTCAATTACACATTCAACGTTCCTCGATCGACAGGAAACCATGAAATCATCTTACAAGCACTTGATGATAGAGATTTTGTATCCAAAGATGTCAAGATTAACTTCAAAGTTGAGAAGCATTTTGTTTCCCCTGCAAGAACTCCTGCAAGTTTCCCAGTCTTTCCAAAAATACCTACAGGATACACAGGAAGAACGACTTACACAACAGCAATCACAGCAGTAGAGACATTCATAACAGATATCAATGGTGACATATTCGTCACATACACTGACATCATCACAACATATGAAATCACAGTTATCGATCCAACGACTGAACAAGTTGAAATTGGCTTCTTACAAACCACTTTTGGAAAGTACATTCTTTGGCCAATCATCGCTTGCATTGTCATCATTGCTGTTGTTATCATTATTGTTCTGGTCATATTGAAAAAGAATCAAAATGACGAAAGTTCAACTGATCTCGCAGGAAACAACGAAGAACAGTTTGAAATGGAACAAGAAACAATTATCATTAGCAAGACAGAAGAGAGCATGGTAACAACCGACAATCCTCTTTTCACAACACAAAACAGTGCTGCAGCAGATGATCCATTCCATGAAGATTTCGAAGACAAAGGTGGTCTTTTCTCCGATTCAGACAATGATGTTGTAGATGCTAATATTGATCAAAGTGACAGTGACATTGTTGATGATGGCGAAGAAATCAAAACTATTCAATTATAATTATTTTTATCATGGGTATAAAGATATATTTTTATATTTGGCAGACTGTTCTATAAATTCAAAGATAATATAAAATATTTTTCATTAAGCTCTAAAATTTTAAGTAATTTTGATTTTCATGATGTTAGAAATGTAATTACGGAAGATCCTTGAAGATTTGGAATATAATATTTTGGAACGATTTTAAATTTTTATTTTACTGCTGATAAATGACGATGAATGTGGGTGTTTAATCTACTGGAGGAATAAATTAGTATTAAATTAACTTCAGCAAAAGGTTTCTTTTGTAATTTTTTTTGTCATTGTAAATCTTTGAAAAATAGCTCTCACAAAAAATTCAGAATGTGTATTCAATTGGATTCGATTATAATAAAATTTCTTCCTTTTTGTCTGAAAAACATACATAAAACTTTGATTGGATCAAAATTCAATTTTAAAATTTTGAAAATCTTATCGAAATTGAAAGCTATTCAAAAAATAAAGTTAAACAGTGTTTTTTATTGGCTAGATGGATTTATGTTTTTTTTTAATAAAATTTTGAATGGGTAACTCTGAATTTTATTTTAGAATTCTAAAATGATTTTGACCTTCTATCTTTCTTTACAAATGTTAGTGCATCAATCTGAAATTCCAGGAGATGTGTGGCAAATATATGGCACAGAGAATCAAGGAGATTATGTCAAACTTGATAATCCGACAGTTAATCTAAATTCAAACAAAGAATGTTTTGTATACAATTGCAAATTTATTTCATTTACAACACAGCATCCAATTGATTTTAATTCGGTCACAGATGCTAAGTTTATGCATTCAAATTGTTTATTTAACACTTGTAATAGTGCAACAAATGGTGGAGCCGTACAATTTGTTGGAGATGGCTCATCAGAAATCATTCAACGAAGATTTTGCGCATTAAGTTGTAAATTGACGACCGCAAGTACTTCTGGACATTTTTCATATACTACAGCTGCTGCATCGTCTAATTATATGAATTATATCATTGAATCCTCAATATACGGATCCAGAGCCCTTCAACAAGGATATGGTGTATTTTCGATAAATAACGGCTTGGCTTTGGTATCTTCTACAAATATGACAGGACTCTCAGCAAATACACAATCTACAGTATTGTTTAAGTCAGTAAGTTCTCAATCGAAGCTAAATTTTTCCAATATTTATTCTGTAATTTCAGCACATCAAGCCTTAACATTCAATACAGCTACAGGAACTGTTCAAAATTCTAATTTTGTTAAAATGAATCAAAATACTGCTAATGTTGGACTGATTTATTTGTATCAGAGTCAAAATGTTCTTTTTGATGGTTGCATATTTGATCAAAATGATCAAAATCATTACTTATTTTCAGTCTTCAAATATACACTTACAGTCGTTAATTCTTACATCGAATCAAGAGTTTATATGTCATCTTTATATCAGGCAACATTTACTACATCGGATCCAATCGATGATAGTGCCACACATTTACTTTCTTTTTATGGCACATTTAAGGATGGACACTCAATAGGGTGATGAAAAAAATCAAGTCTAGCAAAGTCAATATATTAAAAACAGTGAAGACTATTATATAGCATTATAGTGCACAAGCTCAAATATTTAGTGATGCATTTCTCGAACTTATTTTATTTATAAGTTAACCTTGAAACATGAATTTTAGTATATCATGAGCATATTTTTTTCTAATTTTGCAATACTTATAATATCATACCAGGATTCATGTGGAAGTCTAATATTTGGTATATAATATTCTTACAATAAATGTATTAATTCAATTATATTCAAAATGATGGGTCGCAATTTTTACTGAAATTGCAAATTTAATTTCAACAATGAAATTATTGTTTAAAAAAAATAGCACAATAGCAAGATGGACAATCATATATAGAATTATAATGCTCCATATAATGCTTTGATTTGATGCGTATATAATGTTATTTTTCGAACATCTTTGTAAAAAATTGATTTTTGTAATTTTTGAAAAAATTCGATTTTATTTCGAGATTTCCTCTATAGGTGAAGTATATTGAACAATATTCCTATGGGAGAAAATAATTGTAAGTATGAGTACTTTCATTAATACTATGGGTGCCATGGTTATCGCTCAAACGATCAAGTTATATCTCGATTGCGTAAATTGAAATTTTGCTATTTTCTAAATTCACGGCAACAACATTCTTTTATCCTGATCGTACATCACAATATTTGAATGCTGCGACCATTTGTTCAAGAAACCGTCAAGTTATTCTTCATTTTTCATGCCGCGGCGAACAAAAGCAGTTGCAAAGCGTATAAAGAACTTAGTTCAAAGCGCGAAAAATAGGGTAGAGCCATATGTCGTCAACACTGTTGAATTTGTGCTATCTGTATTATTGAGCGGCGCTACATTTTGCCAATCAGAATTTCAATTCATGCTGAATAACATCAAAGTTCCGTCAGAAGCTACATTTCATCGAGTCCAAGAAAAGGTTGGTCGTGTTATCATAGAAGTTGCCAGAGAATCTGTTAATTATTGGAAATCTCGAATGAGAAAATGTTCGGGACTTTTGTTTGACGGTTCTTGGAGTCAGAGAAGAAATGCAATGTTTTGCTATGTACAATTTGTAGAAGAGAAACTCAAAAAAATTGTAGATTGGGAAGTGATATCTAAATCTTTTAAAAATTTCAAAGGTAATTTCAACGGAAAATCAAATGAAATGGAATTTGAAGGCTTAAAAAGAATGCTGAAGCGTTGGAATAATGAAAAACGTGTAAATTTTTTTGTGCATGATGGCGATGTCAAAATTGTTTCTACAATCAAAAATACGTTCAAAGGTATCAGAGAATACAGAGATCCTGGACATTTTCTTAACAATATACAGAAAAAGCTCAAACTGCCAGAATTCAGAATCTTATCTAGCATTTCAAAGAATTTATTGCGTTGGCTTAGGCAACTTCTCAATGACACACATATGTCAATTAAAACAAAGAAGTTTTTATGGTTGAATTCCGCTAAACATTATGCCGGAAATCATAAATTTTGTCCAGATCCTGAAAAATGCAAGATGATTAAACCATGGAAATATGCAAAAAATAAAACTGCTATAAAAACACTTAAAAAATTCCTCGAAGATACCGTAAAAATCTTTGATATGGTAAAAAAGATTCATTCAACTCAAGTAGTTGAATCGATAAACCATATCAAAGCAATGCTTGCTAATAAAAATATTAATTGGCATGCTTCTTGGCCAATTAGGATGGCAGTCACAATATTGCATTTCAATGAAAGTATGTTTGAAACGATTGTAGCAATAAGATACAGGTTAAATTTACCAACAATGCCAGAAATGATGAACAGATATTTCAGAATGTATGATACAACAAAAGATTTAATCAAAGCATTCAAAAATTCAAAGCAAGTTCAAAAAAAGTTTGCGGCATTAAGAGCTATAAAGAGAGGTCTTCAAGCTACCGATGATCGTATTACTCTTAAATCACATAAATAATTATTAAATTTATTTCACCCTCAAAACATCATAATCTTGCACCTTCTTTGAATAAACACTTTCACCTTCTATTTTTAATTAATGTTTTTTAATTGTCCAAAATTTTTAGATTATATAAGATATAATTTTTTATAAAAGTATTATTTTCTAAAAGATAAGTATATATTCTTAATCACAAAACCTAGCATTTTATCATATCTATATATCAGCTTCCTAAATATAATACTCATATAGTTAGTATGATTTTAATGTTTTTGAACATGAAACGAAAATATGATTACAATCATATAACATAATGGAGTTATTGATATAACTTATATGCATGATACATTAAGAAGTCTTCCAACAATATAGATATAGTTGTAGATTCCTATGATTCCTTTTATATTGTGAGATAATAACATTTTTATGCTGTCAGGAGCCTATGAGTGCCCATCCTTAAATGTTTTGCACAAAATAACCTTCGTTCGATTGAGCCAACGCCTGAGAGTACTTCTTCACGTGAAGATAATTCTAGTGATACATTAATCCCATTTGCAATATTTTTGGGCTCAATGTTCTAATTTTGTTATATTATTATTTCGTTATTTTGAAGAATTTTTTTGTTTATAAATATCATGTATTTGTTTGATACTTTTTAATTATATTATCTATTTTTTAATCTTCTGCGAAACACCGTTCATGAATATATTTTTTTGAAAATTGGCTTATATTACTGAGGTCATGTAAGAAGTAATTGATATATAAATAACTTTCAATTCGTTAGTAGAATCAACAATAATAAAGGATTGAAAATAATTTCGAGATATATATCAGCTCACAGTTAAGAAAAAACGTGTGAAAATATGTGTACTGTATAATACATTTATGATTCTTCATTTAACTTCACGAAATAATTTTTTTTGTTAGATTGTAAACTCTCACATTTAATTGAATATGATTATTCAAATTATTTTCAGAGTGTTCTTTCAATTTTTTTATTTATAATAATACATATCTCTATCTCTAATGTACAACATAATTTTATAATTCAATTTCAGTTTGAATGCCTAAAAAATTTTTATGGATTAAACAATTTTTTTGGTTGAGGTATTAATATACAAATTAACTCAATTGTATTCTTTCAAACTTGAAAAATTTTTATTCTGAATTTTATTTTTTGAGGTTCAAAATAAAAAATGATCGCTATTGTTATTACTGCTCAAACATTCGGAAAACTTCGTTCAAGACATCGGACTGAAGCTCCATTAGATGTTTGAACAACATATTTTGAATCTACAAATGAAGGGGACTTCGTAAAAAAAGAAAACGTTCCAATTTCAGTAAATGAAAACAAAGAATGCTTTATCTACGATTGTACTTTTGTAAATTATCCTACAACTCATCCTATTCAAATTACATCAGTAACAGATACTAAATTTTTGGATTCAAATTGTAATTTTTTTAGCTGTAATAGTAATTCACATGGAGGTTCCATTCATTTTGAAGGAACTGGTATATCTGAAGTTATACAAAGAAGAATTTGCGCAACTGAAGGTAAAATTCTATCAAATTCTCTCAATGGTCATTTTGCATATATCAAAATAGATAAAGATGGATGTAGGAATTATATTTTAGAATCATCTTTATTTAATTTAGGTGCACAAAATTTGGGGAATTCGCTAAATTATATTTCCAATGGAAATTGCAATGTTACACATACAAACATTAGCAAAACTAAATCAAATTATGATTCTGCAATGATTTTGCTTAATACAAAAAATTCAAAATTAGAATTTATCACTGTATGGTCTGTTGAAACAGTTTCTCGATGTATGACATTTAATACTGCTCCATCTACTACCATAATTAACTCAAATTTCATAAAAATATGGCAAACAATAGCAACTCAAGCGGGATCACTTTATTTTTATATGTCTAGCTTTTCTTCAATTAATAATAGTTATTTCGAAAATTTACAACATGATATTTATCTTTTTTACACATTGAGCTCAAAAATTTCTGCTAATAAGATTTACATCGATCCAAATTTACCTTCTGTCAATTATACAAACTCACAAAGTCAATTTACTTTAACAGAACAAATTATGTCTTACACTTCAGTGAAAATTTCACACTATGGAACATATAAATGTGAAGCACAACATAATTTACTATATCCAGACCAAAAATCGCAACCATATAGCAATGTTTATACAAATACTGGAGAATTACACCTAGCAGCTTATTTATTTTGTTATATACGAAAACGATAAAAACAGTTTGACAGAAAAGTGACAACTTTACGTGTCAAAAATATAAAAAGTGATATTTTATTCATCATTATCTTCTTCATAATTTATTTCATATTCTTCGTCTTACCAACAAAAGATGGGAATGTGAACAATTGCGGGCAATTTTTAGCCATTTTGGCTTGGAACTAGAGCCTGCGAGGTACATGGATAGTATCAGTACCTCACAGGCTCTAGTTCTCTATATGGCGCCGAGAAATTTTGGTGAAATGTGGTCGCATTTCATCAAAATTTTTTCGGCGCCATAGGATGAATTGGAGGGTGAGAGATATTATTTCATACAATACTACTCTCACCCTCCAATTCCCAGCCAAAATGGCTAAAAATTGCCCGCAATGTGAACAATTGCGGGCAATTTTTAGCCATTTTGGCTTGGAACTAGAGCCTGCGAGGTACATGGATAGTATCAGTACCTCACAGGCTCTAGTTCTCTATATGGCGCCGAGAAATTTTGGTGAAATGTGGTCGCATTTCACCAAAATTTTTTCGGCGCCATAGGATGAATTGGAGGGTGAGAGATATTATTTCATACAATACTACTCTCACCCTCCAATTCCCAGCCAAAATGGCTAAAAATTGCCCGCAATGTGAACAATTGCGGGCAATTTTTAGCCATTTTGGCTTGGAACTAGAGCCTGCGAGGTACATGGATAGTATCAGTACCTCACAGGCTCTAGTTCTCTATATGGCGCCGAGAAATTTTGGTGAAATGTGGTCGCATTTCACCAAAATTTTTTCGGCGCCATAGGATGAATTGGAGGGTGAGAGATATTATTTCATACAATACTACTCTCACCCTCCAATTCCCAGCCAAAATGGCTAAAAATTGCCCGCAATGTGAACAATTGCGGGCAATTTTTAGCCATTTTGGCTTGGAACTAGAGCCTGCGAGGTACATGGATAGTATCAGTACCTCACAGGCTCTAGTTCTCTATATGGCGCCGAGAAATTTTGGTGAAATGTGGTCGCATTTCACCAAAATTTTTTCGGCGCCATAGGATGAATTGGAGGGTGAGAGATATTATTTCATACAATACTACTCTCACCCTCCAATTCCCAGCCAAAATGGCTAAAAATTGCCCGCAATGTGAACAATTGCGGGCAATTTTTAGCCATTTTGGCTTGGAACTAGAGCCTGCGAGGTACATGGATAGTATCAGTACCTCACAGGCTCTAGTTCTCTATATGGCGCCGAGAAATTTTGGTGAAATGTGGTCGCATTTCATCAAAATTTTTTCGGCGCCATAGGATGAATTGGAGGGTGAGAGATATTATTTCATACAATACTACTCTCACCCTCAATTTTAATTACTTAAACTCATTCTATTTTTTTGACATGTAAATGTCACTTTTACTGAGATCTGACACAATGTCAGATCTCTTTTTTTCGTATATAAGAATTTTACGCAACAAATTAAATCTGATTTATCTATTACCAAAAATCTATCCGTATGCCTATTGTACCTTAAATTTATCTTTTCATGAAAAAATCCATTAAAAAAGTGAAATTTTGATGGTATTCTATGCATTGTATCCATGCAATTCGATTTATTTCGAACTTTTATATATCTTGTTTGTATCTTTTATAAAATTTACCATGTTATTTCTGATAATTTTTTAGGTGAATTAAATGATCTGCACCATACATTAATATTCGATAGAGAGTGAGAGATTGAACAGATCCTTAATGCTGAATGCTAAAAAAAAGAATAGAATGTTCTCAATTTGTGTAAAGAAATTTTAAATTGTCACTTTTCTCTACCGGAAACAATTTTTTTTCTCAAACAATGAGTAAACCAAAGATCAACAGGAAGGAACTTATTGACTCGAATTTTCAAACAATGATTACTCTTGCTGATCAAACGGTTGTTCACAAGAAGAAATTCGAGTTTACTTTAACAATAATTCGTAGATTTATGACTGTATTTCAAGCAGATAGTAAAGAAAGCTCATCAACAGATACAGATGAATGCGCAGATGAAGTTATTCAGTTTTTTTTCCGAAATCATTAAAATTTTAAATCAAAATTTAATTCAAACATGGACATTTTCAACCATAAACAACCCTCCTCAGTTTATATTAGAGCAATTACAAAATAACATCCAAGAGTTTTCCGAAAAAATAAGGAAATACGGTGATGATTTGTATAATTCTCTAAATGTAGATGCTTCTGAATGGGAGCAATACAATATATTAGACTTACGAGCAATTTCAGCCTCATTCTCCCAGTATTTACGCACATCAAAAATAAATGATCAGCTTAGAAAGAAAATTCTTACATTATTGAACACGATAAACGAATATTTACAGAACAAACAAGATGGAAAAGTCATTTCCATAGCAATTTCTCCAATTCATGTTCATTATCAGTCATGGATCGTTGATTACGATGATTTTGAACAAGGAAAAGAGATAGGACACGGAACATCGGCCAAAGTATACAAAGGAACCTACAAAAAGACTCATGAAGACGTTGCAATCAAAAAATTCCAATTTCCAAACTTAAATTCCGCCCATTTCCAATCGTATCAACGCGAAGTAGCTGTTCTAGCAACAGCGCAACACCCTACTCTACTCAAATTGATCGGAACAACCGATAAACCGCCATTTTGTATAATCACTGAATGGATGAGCGGAGGATCATTGTTCCACGCGATACATCGACCGGGATACTATGATATGACGCAGAGGACAATCGCTGCAATCGATATCGCATGAGGAATGAGGTACTTGCACTCTAGAAAAATCGCTCACAGAGATTTGAAAACTTTGAATGTTTTACTTGACGATAGAAAATACGTTAAAATTTGTGATTTCGGATTTTCGAGATTTGCTGAAAGTGATACCGCATTAACAACTACAGTAGGAACAAAAAAAGGTAGTGGGGCTTCCAGGCGCGTTGCGCCCTCTAGCCCTGAAGATGTTTAGTATAAATGAAGTTTATATTCGGAGGGCTTCCAGGCGCGTTGCGCCCTCTAGCCCTGAAGATGTTTAGTATAAATGAAGTTTATATTCGGAGGGCTTCCAGGCGCGTTGCGCCCTCTAGCCCCGAAGATGTTTAGTATAAATGAAGTTTTTATTCGGAGGGCTTCCAGGCGCGTTGCGCCCTCTAGCCCCGAAGATGTTTAGTATAAATGAAGTTTATATTCGGAGGGCTTCCAGGCGCGTTGCGCCCTCTAGCCCATAAGAAATTTTTCCCAAGACCCAAGAGGAGGACCGAACCCCAGCCGACCAGCCGTTGACTTTTTTGTACAGCACTCAAAATAGTATAACTTTGTCCGGACAAGTAAGGGTCTATCGTCGCTACAGGAAAAGTTACAGGCGTTCCAAGGAAGTATACTTTGAGAAGCCTTTTCCCCCTTATAGAATGAGATAGGACGGTTATTTTACAAAACTGACAACACTTTGACCGAGTAGTTTTTTGTGCTGAACAAAAAGTGTCATATAAACATCTGTCAAAAACTGCTTTTTAACTTCACTTAAAATGCCACGTAAGCTACGTAAGAATATACGTAAGAAGAAGGGAGCATTGAAACATCCAATAGTAAAACTGACACCACAACAACAGTTGCAACAACAAATGATGAATGACCCCACTATGTTGCAACAAATGTCAAGCAACCCTATGCTTTTAAACCGAGTTATTGGTGCACAGAGTGGAGGTTTAAGAGCGGCACTTTTAGCGAAAATGGCAGGCTATGGTAGAGCTGCAGACGGAACAGCTTATAACCCTCAAAGTCAAATGAATTTGAGTTCACTCAAAAATCAAATAACAGATGTCAAAAAGTCAAACATAGACATACAGAAACAAATAAGTGAAAACGAAAAGAAACTAGAATATGACAGACACACAAAGAAACTCAATGAGTTAAACGTAGAGAAAAGAAGAAAGAAGAACAACTGAAAGAACTAAGTACAGAGGAATATGCGAAAAAAGTGTCAGAAAAAGCAGCAGAAGTAGCAAAAATGGAACAAGATGTTATAAATTTGAAAAACCATACTACTCAATATAAAGTACTGAAAGATGAAGAAATAAAACAAAAAGCCATGAAGACATATATGGATAGCGATGAGTATAAAAAAGAAGTTGAAGCAAATGTAAAGGCAGAAAAACTTTTACAGTTGCAAAACCAAACCGTACAGTATGAAAACTTAGCACAAGAAAGTAAAAATAACGACGCAGCCATGCAAAAGGCAATGAAAAGCGCAGAATATATAAAAGCTAATAATGACTGGTTAGATGCCCAAGCCAACGCTAAAGCAGCCCAACTTATAGGGTCAATAAGGACAAAAATACAAGCGGATGAAACAGTTCAAATGAAGCTTTAATGAATGCTGACTTTAAGAATGCCTTCGAAGCTCTTCATAGTAAGGTGAAACTAGTGAACGACTTCTCATCTGGAAAGAAACTGAAGTCTGAAGGTTTCGACAAAGAGTTAAGAGAAGTAGCACAAAATATGACGAAAATAACAGATGCAGCAACGAGACAGGCAGTTCAAAGTGCCTATGACGCCGTTAGAGCAACTGTTGTGGAAAGTCAAGAAAAAGAGTTACAACAGACCAAAACAGACCTAGTAAATGCTTTCTTAAAAACGAAAAGTCAGGTAGGACATTATGCTGCAGATGGAACATATGTGCCAGCTGGTGGAACTTATATACCACCAAACCCTCCAAGAGAAGCACCTGCACCAGGACTACCTAAAACATTTACATCGTCACATGGACACAGACACAGGCATGCACCACAACAACAACCAACAGTTCAAAATCCAGCACCACCACAACAACCAAAACCAACAGTTCAAAATCCAGCACAGCAACCAACAGTTCAAAATCCAGCACAACAACCAACAGTTCAAAATCCAGCACCACAACAACAACCAACACAGCAACCACCTCCACAACCAGCACAACAACCACATCCACAACCAGCACAACAACCACCTCCACAACCAGCACAACAACCACAAACAGAGCAAGGACATAAAAGAAGTAGAGAAAAAGGAAACCAAGAATTCTTAAAAATGCTTAAGGAAGATTATGGTTACCCAGATACTCTTGACTTTAGTGACAGATATAAAGAAGCTATTAGAAAGTTCAAGGAAGGAAATACTGACCCGAACCTATTTAGCTTTATGGTTCAGCATCAAATGGGATATAATCTCAAACCTGGAAAATACAAGCTCGCTAAGGGATATGATTTAATAGCATATCATCCAAATGACATGAATGAATTTACTCCGAGATATTTGGTGTCAGAGCTAAATGACAATTCAACTCTCTTCATGAAACGCGTAAAAAATAGAGACGGAACGAAAGAAGAAAGGTTTATGAGTCCGGATGACTTAGATAGGGAACTTGTTAAAAACGGTCTCGGAATATATGAAATGCCAGCAGATGAGGTACAAGAAACTCAACAGGAAGAAGTTCAGATACAACCAGACATGGAAGAAATAGTTCAGCAACAACAGCTAGAAGAGCCTGAAGGAAACGAACAAATCCCTCCTTTGGAAACTAACTTCACAGAACTAGATGAAGATTTGGAACAGCCGAAAAATCTTGACCCTCAACAAGTGTATGCGGAGAATATGGAATCTTTCCAAGAGTCTAAGAAAAATTCGGCTGACATAGTAGAAGAATATCGAAAAATGTTCACCGACATACAAAAGACTCCAACATCAGATGAAAATATTCAGCATAGAATGGAAGTACTGAAAGAAAATGTACGCAAATACAATAATCCTTTTTACTTACGACCATATAACGTTCAATCTTTGGCTGAACTCGGTGAAAATAAAAGGTTAAATTTCAACAAAACATATAGAAATGAAACATTGTTTAAAGTTCATTCAGAACCTAACCAATATGGAAACAAACCTACTTTTGTTTCTGCAGACTATGGAACTACAATGAGATGGGGTCATAAAGCTAATCCGGATAGGTGGTTCATAAACTTACAACCTCAATTCCAAGAAGTTGTAGACGCAATGGAAGTGAATGGTGAACCAGATATAACGGGTATTTTCAGCGCGGCTTTAATGCCATTGAAAGATATGAAAGATGCAGATATTTTGGACCAGTATGAAATGAACATGGCTGAAGGAAATATAACACCTGACGTTCTAGAACATTTATCTCAAAGAACTACACAGAACCATAGAGATGGTATATTTGGTGAAGAGTTTAGAAAGAAAGTTAGGGAGAGAGAAGGAAGAGAACTTATTGTACATGACCTTGCAAACGAAAGTTTGCAAAATGTCATAAAAACTTACTTTGCAGACAATGAACTGAGAAGGGATGAATATTTAAGAAAACTCAAATGGACAGTACCAAATGAAATGTTAGTATTGAAAAACATGTTCCTTGACAAAATAAAACCAACTACAGAAATAAATGACGCAAGACTGAAACATTGGGTAAAAGCTTTCCCATTCACAAAAGATATTATTGGTTACATGGAAAGAAAACCAGAATGGCTACAAAAACATATATTTGGAAACGAGTTTATTCCATATGGACAAGCTCTGTTTGAAGAGCTTGAACCGGAAACTCAGGAAAGAGTCATGCAAACAATACGCGAAGACTCAAATACAAACTATGACAAAATCTTTCTAGGATATAGGTTACCTGAGATGGGCGACCAGAGCCCAAAGGCAAAAAGGACATGGGAAATTTACAACATACTAGGTGAACATGAGGCAAAGATGCAACAACTTGAAGCAGAGGGCAAGTTACCAAAAGCGACACCAAAGAAGAAGAGAAGAGTAGAACAAAGTGAAAGTAGTGAAGAAGTAACTTCATCTAGTGAAAGTAGTGGCAATGAAGGAAAAGAAGAGTTAAAAACTCAGTCAGGAAGAAAGTAAAGCTTGGTCCGAGTGGGTTCTATTATGATATATAAATCCAACTATTCTATATTTTACCCATATGAAATGTACGCCGCTCAGAATATAACGCCAACAGTTTTGGATGCCATGAACGGAAATGTTTCCGAATGGTATAACGAATGCGACAATGCCATTAGAAGGTCAGAAATAGTTCCTGGAACTTACGAATATACAACTGCTGTTTCTTATGGAAACGTAGGTGAGTTTGGAGAAGGTTCTTCAACAACAGTAGATATTGCTTGCGACAGGTTTCATATTATTTCTATTGACAACTCATTCTTATACGTGGAACAAGACATTGAAATAAAACCTTCTGCCAAGTTGTCTGACAAGAAAGGTTGCAATGGAATTTTCTATGTCGGATACCAATATGCTCCAGAAGTTTTCATGGGATATAAGATATATTCTAACTCTGACTTAGTTCAAACAGTAACATGGGCAAACTATGAATGGTTCGCTTTGAGAAACTCAGTACAACCACAAGCTAGAGAACAAACAGACCAGTATGCAACTATTGAGAAAATAAGAAGACTTGACCCTAACGTTCCAGGAGTTTATGTTAACCTTTCTGGACAAACTGCAGCAGCAGTAACCAAAGTAAAACTGAAACTTAGAGTTCCTTTGTCATCTTTCCTCATCTTCAGGTTTTTAAGATACTTACCAAACTGGGCAGGAAAAATTTCTATTGAACTTACTCCAAGCAAAAATAACTTAGTCATTGCACCAACACAAGACCCATTCAGCATTACTGTAGCTGGAACTGGTGGAGCCAAGTTCTGTGACTTTTGCAAAGACAAAATTGACTTAGACTTTGGTTTCTCAAACCTCAACACTGAAGTAAACTATTATTTCAATGCTGCTGGAGATGCTTGGGACCCAGTTAAGTTCACATGCGAACAGTTTGAATGCAAGAGAATAGAAAGCAGACTTGCAGTCTATATGTTGGACCCAGATATTTCAAATGCTTTAGCTGCCAAATATATTGCAGTTCCACTTATGTTCCCTATACACCAAATATCTGTCAAAGACTTTGCAGGTGAAGTTGGAAACCAAAATCCAGGAGCCGCAGGTGCAAGAACAGATATTGCTTTAACAACTGCAATGAAACATGCAGATACTATGTTTGTACTGTTCAGACGAACTATAAATGACTATTCTTGTTTCTACAACCCTGGTATTAAATATCATATAAACATAGATGGCAAATATTATCCAAGAGAAGAATATTCTACAGTTGAGGATATGAGGTCATACAACTTGACATTAGCTGCTATGAACTTTAACAACAATTTCACAACAACCATTAACCCTGAAATGCAAAGTTCTATTATGCCATATGTGAAAGTATGGACTCATACAGGAGGTCAAAAAACTCAATATACAAATGGAGACCGTTCAAACTTTTGGCTTGGCATTCCATTTGCTGACTCAGAAGACTTTATGGGTGGTATTTCAACTGTTGGTACAGTTCAAATACAATATACTGGTGACAGAGACGGTCCAGATGAATTGAAAGCAAAGAAGTTTACAAAACCAATAGCACTTTTCACGGAAGATGCTCTTTTGAAGATTCGTTCGATGAAACCTGCTGGGGCTCCTCAGATTGGCATAACGACAGCTTCCATCGAGCAGATTTTGGCAGCAGGTCAGTAAGTTGTTCTTGAACTGACTTCTCTCCGTCAAATATTGACAGTACGCCAATTTTGACATAATATTGTATTATAAACTTTCCTTTAGTAATATCTGTAAGTTTTGAAGTTATATTTTTGTCTGCTTCAAGAACTTTCACCATTTCAGTTATACCAACTTTCTTTGCTTTATGAAAATATTTAGGTTCAGCAAAGACTGCTATTCTATAACATTTTCCATTGTTTGTGTAAAGAACTATTCTGTCAATGTATTTGTATTGTTTGTGAGTATAAACCTTGTTTTGCTTCAATTCGAAGAGATATCCGAATACGTCCATCTTTTTATTCTAAGTAAAATGTCATTTCCGAAAAATAGAAGCGTAAGTGTTTCAAAAGGTTTAATGGCGGTGGCAGATGTGAAGTTAAATTCACCAACTCAAACAAACAGTCAAAGTGTTGTTGTCAATGTCAAAGACAGAGATGTTGAAGTGGGGAAACCATACGAAGACGAAGATGGTATAACAATTGTTCCTGTAAAAGAACCAACATATCCTGAAGTTAACAGAGACTTAAGTTCTGTTGCAGATATTCGAAACGACTACCAACAACTGAAAGACAAACTTCAAACTCAGGAGAAGATTTGTCAAGCTTTAAGTATAATGTTAAACTTGGTCGAACACAACCCTGTAAAAGTGAACTCATATGTCATTGCACCTCATGAAGTTTTGAAAGAACTATTGAAACTTTTGACAGAGGCAGACGATATAAACATCAAAGAAATAGAACCCGACATTAGTTGCTGTGGTGTTTCATATAATGCCATTGACAAGATATACGTTATGAAAGGAGGTGAAACGTTGAACTTAAAATATAGTTTCCCAGACGTTATAAAAATATTTGACGACCACAACATTTCATTAAAGTTTATTTGCTAAGTAAATGGCAGAAGACATAATGGTTTATACTATTACGACTAAAAACCCTGAGTCATATAATTCTATAACAACAAACTTACAAAGTCCTCAAGGACGATATTGTAAACTAACCTTAAACACAATGACGACTAAAGCCTGTTTTGCTCTTTTGACACCAGAAGACTTTATTGTTGTGAATGGTAAAAAATACTCCTTTGAAGATACTTACTCAGATATCCCACCAACAGGTTTTGTTGACTTATTTAATACTTTAAGTACGGGTGTAACATGTGCTGCAACTAGAGCAGGTTTCATTATGTTTGGATGTCCGACTGAGTTTACTATAAACGATATGAGATATAATACAAAACTTATTTCTGGTTTTTACTACCAACAGTTTCCTATAACAGGAAAAGGTGTCATACAAGGAATGTCTATTCCATTGACATTAAGCACACCAATCTTATATATTGTTTCAAACTTAGGTTCAAAGTGTTATTCGAATGTCGACAGAAACTATTATGACCAAAAGATACTTATGCGTATAAACAATACTTTCTCTGCTGGTTTGCCTATTGTTCATTCGAATGCAGAATTTTCAACCTTAGTGAACTCAAACACTTTGGCAAGTATAACGTTGACATTAGTTGACGCAAACTTTGTTCCTGTAAAACTTTTATGTCCTATGTATTTGTCAATGACGGCAGAAAGTTTCGAATTGGAAGATGCAACTGGTGAAAGTATTGTATTACAAGAACAACTTCAACAACAAATAGCTCAAGAACAACAAATGCAACAACAAAGTCAAGAATAAAAAAATAATATTTTTTTTATTTTTATAAAAATGTACAGAATAGATGTTTCAGATTTTTATGACTTCCAAGCATTCAGAAATATGTGTCCATTTAGAGACTATAACAAAGCAGTCGAGAATTTGAAACGTTTAGTCATTTATGTTGACTCTGCCCCAGAATGTTATGTCATGAAAGAATGGGATGTTGTCTTTAACAAACCAAGAGCAACAATAGTGTCTGAACAAGAATGTAGACAGAAACTTAAGAAAATAAAAGTCGTACAAGTTGGAATGAAGATGTTAGATGCTTGGGATATCTTATTGTCAAAGTTAGAAGATTTTTCAGTTCGAGGTATAAAGTTCTATACACCTTCTCCAAACTTCTATTCTATCTTCACTGGATATAAATACGAACAAGTAGAATGGAAAGAAAATATTATAGAAGCTTGGTTAGACCATGTCAAAGAAATTATATGCAATGGAAACGAAAAGGTTTATGAGTATATCTTATGTTGGTTTGCAAACATCTTACAACATCCAAGTGCTAAAAATGAAACTGCTCTCATTATAATTGGAAAACAAGGAACTGGTAAAAATACTTTCTTTACAGATATTTTGTGCAAACTGTTAGAAGGTTATTCGAACCCTAATATGACAAACTTAGAAAACATCTGTGGCAAGTTTAACTCCTCAATAGAGAATATGAAACTTATAGTTTGCAATGAACTTCAAAGTATAGATACAACAAAAGTTTTGAACTCAGATGCTTTGAAGAGTCTTATAACAGACAAAGTTGGAGTTGTTGAAAGAAAGTATAAAGACCAAAGAGTTTGTGAAAATGTTGCAAACTTCATTATGGTTTCAAACAATGCTGTTCCGATGAAGTTAGAAAGTTCTGACAGAAGATATGTAGTTGTCAGAACGTCAGATTCTCATATGCAAGATACAGAATATTTTGACGACTTAGCAGAAACTTTGACATCTGACTTTTACAACCACTTGTTCTCATATTTCATGACATTAGATATTTCTAAGTTCAATCCAAGACAAATTCCACATACCGAAGAGAGACAAACATTGTTAGAAGCAAACAAAAGTGTTTATGAACTGTTCATAGATGAAACTGACTTTGTGTCATTAGATGAAAGGTCATTGTACGATTCGTATAAACAATATTGTCAAGAATATGGTTATATGGCAGCTTCTAAACGTACATTCTTGGCAAATGTCAAAAGTCTTTTAGATGTTCAGAATGGTGTATATACAAAGAAAATTTTTTCTGAGTAAATTTTAAAAAAAAATATTTTTTTATCCGATAGAAAAGATGACGAAATTCATCTCAGTAAACAAGTACATGACAGAAGTCAAAGATAAGTTAGCTCTATTCGCATATTTGAATGTTTACTTCTACAATTTTGAAAAGTCTACATTTGACAAAATTTGGAACATTGCATCAGTTAAGTTTGCTGTTGTTAGAAAAAGTGGTGCAACTTTTGAAGACTTATACATTGACGGTATGTTGACAGTCAAAGAAATTTTGACAGAAAGTTCTCAAACTCGAAGAAGGCAAAGCATACAAACTTGTTATACCTTATGAACCAAAGAAAGCAGACGACTATGAATATTATGAGTCTAAGATAGTTGAAGTTCAAGGTAAATTGGGTAAAAGATTTTAGAGTCTAAGCCAGTGTTTGCTCCTAAAGAGGAAGAGAACATTGACATTGACCAGAAATGTTCTAAAATAAAATTTTATTTTTACATGTCATATCTCCCTTCTCTGGAATTGGCTCTGGTTCTTTCTTCTCTTCTTCTACTTTCTTTCTTTCTTTTCTCTCTTCTTCTTTTCTGGTGGAGTTATGTCAAATTTGGCGCAACTATATTTATGTAAAAGTTCTTTGTCCTTTAATAGCTCATCTATTCTGTTTTCTATTTCATCTTCAAGAACAGCGCATGTGTCTTCTTTGCATTCTAAGAACTTTTGTTGGACTTCATCTTTCCAATCGGCGTCATCTCTGTCAACAAGTCTGTCATTGACAAATTTAAGACTGCTCTTTGTAATGTTTTATGGTTCTTGTCATATTCCCAGAAACAGAACTTTAGAACAAATTCACCTTTCTTGTTTACACTATGTAAGATTTTATGGTCGACAGATGTTTTGCTGTCGAAAAGTTTGTCTCGAATATTGATAGCGAAATCGCTAGACATTTTCTAAAAGATAAAAATTTTAATTTTTCTAAAAAATATGTTAGAAAAAAAGTTTGCTGACATTGACAAAGAAATTTGAGAATGTTTTAAATAAGAACAAGAGGAAGTTAGAAAATGCTCAGATAAAGCCTATACATGACAAGTTCTTATTTGGCTCAGAATGGTATAACAGGTCTAATTGCACCACCTGGGTCGGGTAAGACTTTCACTTATCTTAAAATGGCTGCACAACAACAAGAACTAGATGAGAAGAACCATTCTATGAGTTAGTTGTTATTTGTTCGACTTCTGGTCAATTTGACCAAACCGTCAATTCGTTCAAAGATATTATAAAGAAGTCTAAGTTAGTATGTATAAAGGATACTGAGTTGTTAGATTGGATAAAGAAGTACCAAAGAAGGGTTTTGAAGTATAATGCTATAAATGAGTATATAAATTCTAAGTTCAAAGACCCTAATGAGGAAATGCAGAGAATATTAGAGAAGAAACACTTCAGAAACAAACAGAAAGAGATAGAATACATTTCGAAGAAATTGCAATCTTACGATTGAAGACTTACCCTCATAGATGTCTTCTTATCTTAGATGACTTTGCTTCTCATCCTTTGTTAAAGAACAGAGAACAAGACATGTGTCGAATTCTTAAGAAGCTCAGACACTTTAACATCTCAGTTGTCATTTGTGTACAGACAGCAAAGAGTTTAAGTAAGGATGTTTAAAAGAATACTTACTGACATAATACTTTTCCCCGGATTGTCCGAAGACGATTTCATGGAACTTATGAAAGAGTCCATGGCAGGTAAGTTTGACAGACATGAACTATGGGAGAAGTACAAAGTCATACAAGACCCTCATACTTCTTTCAGAATTCATATCTACGCAAACAAAGTTCAAATTGTAAAAGTCAATAAAAATAAATGGTTCATCTACCCTACTTGTTTGAAGTTGTCAAAATACTCTGTTATTTTTTCTTTCAGTAGCGGTAAGTCTTCTTTGAAGGTAAAAATTGTACAACCTTTCATATCATAGTGTGTTTGAGGTAACGTATCTTGAACTATTTGTTTCACATTTTCATTTGGGGTCATTGAAATCGGTAAGTTTTCGCGATAGAACCAATTTCTGTCAGATTTGTAAATCTTAGCAAGGTCGTAAAAGCTCTTGTTGTTTCTTCTGACTAAATGCAACATAACCATATCTTTATCTTCTTCATTTTCCATCTCATCAGTATAAATCATATACTTATAGTTCTTTTCCTTTCCTTTTGGTACCGAACGTTGTATTCTTTTCTGAATGCTTTTGTCTTTTGCTTCAAGCTTGTTTTCCATCTCTTCACGTTCTTGTCTATGAATTTCGTCAAGAAGTCTGTAAATATACCAAGCATAACGAGGCGAAGCCCACATTGCAACAGCATTTACAAGAAGTCTATGTACATAATATCCTCTCAAACCGTTTGGCAATTTTTCACGATTTTCATAGAGTTTTGGCGACTGGGGTTTTTTCTCCCACTCGAGTTTTTGCGACTACGAGAATCCCGTAGTCGTAGTCGAATTTTCAGCTTCATTTAATAGTTCAATAGTGCTTTGGTTCCTAAACCAGTCTTGTGGTTTCTTATTGTCGGGTGCAAAACATGCTGTCAAAATACTTTGGCATTTGGTAATATCGTTTTTGACCGAACGAATGAGACGGAGTTGTTTGTTAAACTGTATGTACTCGTATTCTTCATTTATAGCTTCATGGACTATAACTGTTGTTGTGTTCTCTGTTGTTGACATTACTGTCTTTACATACAAAATAAAAAAATAAATAAAAATAAAACTAACTTTATTTTTTCTATCTTAAGGAAATTCATGATTTTTGTGCTGAATTCAATAAAAATATATTTTCGGTGAAGAGGTGAGATTTCACCTGTTTTTTCACCTCATTTCTACCCCAGTTATTTTATAAACGTTTCACATGGTAAACGTTATTTTTAAATTTTGTGAAAACTCAACGGTTTGACACATGCCATATGCCATTTTACTCAGAATTTTGTTGCTGAATTCAGCAAAAATATATTTTAGGGTAGAAGGTTAGATCTAACCCGATATCTACCCTCATTTCTACCCCAGTTATTTTATAAACGTTTCACATGGTAAACGTTATGAATTCGTGAGACTCTAAACAATTTCGTAGCTTCTATTTCTTCTTTTAGTACATCGAATGTTTTAACGATACCGAAAGTTTCTTTATACTTCTTCTTGACATCAGATAGAAGGAAATCGTCAGCAGTTGGATAGTTTTTGTTCAGAAATGCTAACATGTCCATTTTATCTTCTACCGGCTTCTCTGCTTCTTTCTTTAAGTCTGCATAGTCGTTTCTCATACGTTCTATCTCTTTGACGGAGTAGTTATATTTCCTCATTGCTGCTTTACATTTAGAACATTGCGGGTTCATTTTTGCGTTATATTCTGAAACCTTACCTGCTAAAACAACCAAGGCGTCAATGGTTTTCTTTAAATCTGAAGCAGTTGGTTTTATCTGTTCATGCCATACCTTACCTCTTCTATCTTTATCTCTTATCTGCCATACACATTTTGCAGCTAATGAAACAAAGTTGTCGTATGTCTTAAACTCCCCAGATTTATATATGTCAGAGATGTTCTTATATAACATGTCGCAATCTTTGTCCATAACTTTATGGTTGCAATGAAAACCAAGGAATTCATAATTTACCTTTCGTATGAACTTCTTTATTTCTACTGAGTCAGTTGCTTTGACTTCAATTTCGTCGAATTCAGGAATAGTTAGTTTTTGCTGCTGAATTTCAGGTAGTTTAGGCAAATGGTCGATGAGGTCCTCCATTTCATAAAGATACTGTTCATTTGTTTCATCTTTCGCACTACAGTCTAAATTACTTGTTAAAAGTTCCTGCTTTATTCTTTGTATTTCTGTTTCGAAAGTATATGAAGAAGGAATGAAGCTTTTCATTTCTACTAACATAGATGTTGGATTCATGACTAACGAGTTTGGTGCTGTAGTTGTTTGAATTGTTGTTGTGCCGATTGTTGACATTTCTGTTCTTTTATACAAAATAAAAAAATAAATGAAAATAAAACTAACTTTATTTTTTCTATCTTAAGGAAATTCATGAAAATTCAAGAGGGTAGAAATCGGGTTAGAAATGAGGTTAGATCTAACCATCTACCCTAAACATTATTTTTGCTGAATTCAGCAACAAAATGAACGAGGTCAGGATGTATGTAAATACATTTGAATTCATTCATAACACCCTTTGTAAGCTCATAAAATGCTTGTTTTGAGGTCGAGCCACTTTTGGCTCCACCGTATTCTTTCAACCAAAACTCAAGAATT
This sequence comes from Trichomonas vaginalis G3, assembly GCF_026262505.1. Classification (NCBI taxonomy): domain Eukaryota; phylum Parabasalia; order Trichomonadida; family Trichomonadidae; genus Trichomonas; species Trichomonas vaginalis. The sequence continues at coordinate 15,871,538 of NC_067205.1, forward strand.
TCCTGCATGAATTTTGTATAAAAAGCAACAGTCCGAATTCCGGCGGTTTGCTATATTCTTCACAAAATGCCTTATAATATACTCTTCCCAGGACTTATTTTCCAACAACTTTCTAAAGTCTTTCCTAAACTGACTGACTGACTGACGGCACAAAGTGGCTTAACGAAAACATTAATATATAAAATTCATGAAAATTCAAGAGGGTGAAAAAACAGGTGAAAAAACAGGTGAAATCTCACCTCTTCACCTAAATTATATTTTTTGGTCCGGGAACAACTTTCTCTCAATTGGAGCTGTAGCATACTCTTTGCGTAAGCGGTTCAGACCTTCTTCGAAGTCTTGGTCTCTCTTGGACTGAGATTGGAATTGCTGGGGTGGAGCTTGCTGGAACAACCAAGGGTTGGGGAAGTAAGGCATAGGCTGAGGAGGGTAGTTCGGGAAGCCTTGTGGTGGGTAGTAACCTTGAGGTGGAAATTGGTAGTAATTCGGAGGTACTTGCTGGAACTGAGGTGCAGGGGCTGGTGCTTTAGGTTCTTCTGGCTTTGGAAGGCATTCAGGAAGAGGAACGTCAGTCATCCGTTTGTGTCCTGTCGGAAGGAAGAACTTTTCCTGTCGGATGGAAGAACTTTTCCTGTCGGAAGGAAAAACTTTTCCTGTCGGAAGGAAAATTTTTTCTAAAGTTCGACCAAAAAGTTCTCAATTTTCGAAAATTTGAATGGTTTACGGACGGACAACTGGAAGAGTTCTTCCTGTCGGAAGGAAAAATTTTTCCCTTTGTCCAGAAAATTTTTTCCTGTCGGATGGAAGAACTTGGAATGCAAGAAAGACTTGACGAGGCAATTTACCTAATTGAAATTAACGAGCTTGTTAAAGACTTCCTCAGGCAGAATGTAAAAGACAAGCTTGTTAACGGTTGGATAACGGGAAGGTCTACACTTCAGCTCGAGACTTCGACTGGAATTCCAATTCAAATACCAGACGGGACAGCCTACGATGGCATAAAGGACGCCAAAAGAGAAGCTCTTGTTAAGTTCCTAAACAAGCGTCCTTGGATACTACTTCCAAACAGAGAGAACCCTTTCCCAAGAATGAACCAAATTCTCAAGGGTCTCCTTCACTTCTCGGGTCAACCATTCTTTATAACTACAGAAGGCGACATTCAGCCAGTTCAGTAAACATCTCATTTTAACTCACTTTTTTATGTTTTTTGTGAAAGTGTCAAAAATAAATTGTTTTCATGAGTTTTCTACGATGTTAGAAAAAATGTTATTTTCTAATATCTTCACATTCAATACTTTTTCAGCACTTTTCCGTAGTTATATATGAAAGACAATTCGAGATAAAAGTCATAGTACAATGGAATAATATGTTGCACACCATTTGTTGTGAACCAAACTTGAAAGTCAGAGAAACTGTTACTAGATGGTTCGTAGAATTTAGAAGCAAAGTCATAAAAGTCCTTACCAATACATAGAAAACTATTGTTGCTTGAACTGAAACTTGCATGACACATAACATTTTGAGGGTCAAACACGTTTCTATAAACCATCAAATCTGCTGGTGGAAGTATAAATTTAAATGGACCATCTGGTGGTAATGGTTCGTTCTGGTTTAGTAACCGAAGAAATTGTGCCCAAGAACGTTTGTCTACTTCCCAAAATAAAAACTCTGTATCTCTTGGAGGGTTAATTTCAATCTTTTGAAATGAAACGGTGGAGTTCATCTTGTCATATTCTAGTTTCAGATAGTATGTTCCATTTAGTAAAGAGTCGTATTTTTTTTGAAATTCCCAATAATATTTGTTCATTTGAGTTTGAAAGTCATTTAGAGTTTTCTCAAGACTTTCGTCTGAACGAACTGTAAAGATTCTCATTTCGTCAAATTTGTCTATTAGACCATTAGGACCTTTATACTGCCCATGAAAATATACTGCGAACATAAATGCGTTAGTTCTATTTGAAAACAAAACTCTTCTAAATCCTATTGCCTTTGCATCTGAAGGACTTTGAAGCCAACGAATTGGATAGTCAAACCTGTATGCTCGGGATGAAATTTCTTCATCTGAAATAGTCCTACCAGCATTTGTAAAGATATAGTCTAACGGTTTTGTATCTGCTACTTTTGTTCTTTGTTTTTCAACCTGAAGCATTTAATATATGTAAAAATATATTGTTTTAAAATGGTATGCCATTTCATATTTCTCATCTAACAAACAAGTTTCCCAACGGTCTTCTCCAACAAACTCAGCGTACATTTCAAATAAAATTAAAAAATGTCACTTTTTTTGAAAAACGTTTTTACTTCATGCAATGTTTTATTTCTGTGCCGTCTTCAAGTATGCCCCAATATTTCCTTTTCGATATTACATGAACTTCGGAAAATACCTTATCTAGCTTAAAACAGCCCATCTTTTCACCGACCATTCCCATTTCAATGAGTTTGTTGTATCCTTCTTCGTTCGTCATGAGTGCGTCAATGTTCTCATAGTAAACCTTCACTTTGGATTTGACTTCGGAGAAGAATTTGTTGTAGTTGTCAAGTACTGCCTTTGCGAACTGAGGGTAAGACCAATGTTCGACAATAGGTTTTAATGTGGTTACTAAGCCACTTTGACCTTGAGTGAATTCGTACTTCAAAACAAAAGGAGAAAACCTTTCAACAAAGTTGTCGACCTTCTCATAATGTTTACTCTTCATCTCTTGAGGTTTCTTAATGGAATATCCCCATGTCGAATTCATAAGCAATTTGAGTGTCATTGCAAGTTTGGGGTTTGAAGCTTTCCTAATATCATACAGTTGTTGTATGACTTTTCCAACTGTATAGTTCCTTCCCGGGAACTCACCATCTTCGTTTGGAATTCCAGTCGGAATATATTGGACAAACCTCATGTATGCAGCGTTAAGGTCGACATAGTATATCTTTTCATCTGAGTCGAACTTGTCGCAACCAATTGGTCCAGTTTGTGGAAATTCAAGTGAGTCTCTTATCTTCTGAGAACTTCTCCTGTTATCTCATAAACATCGTCGAAGCAACCTGTTTCATATAAAACCTTCTGACCTAACTCAGATGCTCTCCAATACAATTTGACGTCAATTGGATGTCTCAATGGAAGTTTATTTATAGCATCTTGAAGTTCTTGCAACCTCATTGGAAGTTCTTCTGGTTCAGGTTGGTATCCGAACATACAACTTGTGGAACTGTGTACTTCTTTTGTACTAGAACTTTGTCTGGAACAACTTTTGGTCTTGCTAACAATGAAAAGTTTGTTTCGTCTTTTGGTACAAAAGTTTCTGTCAGCTTGTCATCTGGAATTGGTTCCAACAAACCTTTCTCGAAAAGAATGTTGACAGCTCTGACAATGTTGCACTTACTTTTACCAAAGAATGGTTTGTAAGACTTTCGTTCAACATGAAGTGGTTGTGGACAATTACAATCTTCAACCATGGTAAGTCTTTGTCAACAACATAGTCGTCATATGAAGAACCTTTAGCTGTAGGTATGTTGACTCGGATATTGACATTTGCCAACGGTGCAATTTTTGCCAATTGACCTCTGAGAATGTACCTTGTCTTCACACATGACTCAAGATACTTCATCTTCTCATCTGTAACAAGACCAGAGTTCCTGAGACATGTAAGAATACAAGGTTCATTGACAATTGTTCAATTGAATTGTAAATTCCATACCTTGTCAAGTCAATGTCAGACTTATTTATGAAGGGGAAGTATCCAGCATGTTGTCTGACTGCTTGAGGGTTAGGTTGGTACCATTCGAACTTGACACTTGCAATTCCTTCAATTGCATTCAAAATGTCTGAGTCGGAGTCAACCATTTGTTGTTCTCTCTTTGTAGTCTTGAATGCGTCAAGAAGTTTTGCGGCTGTTTGTTCATTGCCATGTGCATAGTAAATGTGACCATCCAAATCTGTTATGGTCAATCTGAGATTGTGTCCTTTCTTATTTCCGTCTTGAATTGCAGCAAGTACTACCCATGAAGCCTTCTTTGTTCTTTCCTTCGTCAAAGTTTACTGTAAAGGTTCGACCAGATGTAATTTGACTTCTAACTTCACGATACTTTTCATATGCATATCTTGTTCTTTCCATGGGAGCATGTGCGTCTTCACCTTTTCCTTTTTTCCTTTCTCAAAGGATGCAATTGTTCGTCATGTTTCCAGTAGAATCTGGCAAAGCCGTCGTGTCCTTCAACTTGAGGTTCACTAACATCGAAAGGCATGTCCATAAGACGTTCTTCTTCTAACCTCTCTAGTCTGTTTGGATAATTGGCACGTGCTGTTTCCAAATCCATTTCGTAGCGAAGACCAGACAATTTGTCATAGACTTTTATGGGTCTTCCCTTCCTATATTTAAAATTCTTCGAAACTCTCCAACCATATCTTTGTAAATCTGCTTTTTATTCTAGCAGACTTTCTATCCATTCTATATGGGGGCATTTTTATAAAAATAAAAAATATTTTTTTTTCTTTACTTTACATAACTGCCTGCTGCCATAAGTCTTTGACGCCAACCCATACCAGCTAATGAAGGTTGACTTGGTTTAGTTTGGAAACTAAACTTTGGTTTTGGTTTATCTTCAGTTTTTGGTTTTTCTTCTTCTATCGTTTTTTCGTCACTTTTCGTTCCTCTGACTTTACTTCACTTGCAGGAACAGTTGTGTCGTCAACATCTTCATAAATATCATATGCCATTTGTTTTTGTTTTCCTTTCAACTTTTTGTGTTTGTTGTAAAGTTTAGAATATTTCGACTCTAAGTCAATGAGATGTTCTATAATG